>NC_080419.1:115325705-115993093 GCF_029873635.1 Malania oleifera | reverse complement strand
AATTGAGGATATTTTGGGAACAATGATGTGTGTATATTATGGGAAACAGGTTAGCACTCTGGTATTGTATTGTATATATATTTACATATGGTTATGTCTATGTGATTTATGCTTCTCGCTGCTTAGGTTAATGATTGGGTTTACCCTCAGTATGGTATCAAAGCATGTAGAATGTCATAGTATACATATAAAAAAAAAAAAAAAAAAACATGGAAATTGAGCAGGTCGTTACAGACACACTATCTGAGATATGTAGTTACACTCTATCTATATCTAGCAACAATACCGTGTTCTGTATTCTTTATCTGTATCTGTCTGTAATCTTTCCACAGGGATCTGATACTATATATATATATATACATATATACTCTTTTACTGTTTTCATCATATTTCCAAAATTACCATAATGCTATCTTTCTGTACTGTAAATACTGTAATCTTTGTATACTGTATCTGTAGCATCTTGATGCTATCTCTGTATATCTGTCTGTATTCTCTGTCTATATACTCTGTTTGTATACTCTGTATGTAATGGTAATAGGAAACATGGCATACTATAAACAATATATATACTGTTCTGTATAAAGCTGTAATATATATACTGTTCTGAGTAAAACTGTATACATGTATATGTGTGTGTGTGTATATATATATATATATATATATATGTATATGTATGTGTGTGTGTGTGTGTGTATATATATATATCTGTTTTATGAAATTATTTATATAAAAGTTGTATATGCATGCATATCTTTCTGTATAATCTCTGTGAATATCTAACTATATCTATATATTCTGTATAACTCCATATATTGGAAAAACTATATAAGTTCTTCATCACATAAATATCCACTCAGGCCACACAAGCATTTAAAACTCATATTTTGAAAAACTAGGTAATAAGCTGGTATATTGTCACGTCCCAAACCCGAAAATGGGACCCGGGGGTGAAAATTGTAACCTAACCCATCCCTGTATCATACAAATCATCACAGATATAGTACACTAGATGAGGGTCCAACCCCGTGGGGTTCCCAGGCACCCTAAACACATCCAATCATAATCATATACGCAGCGAAAAAAGTCATTCTATATCAATATATATAGTACCATACTAGAGTTTATACAAGAGCAGAATATGGCTCTAACAAAACGTACAAACTGGGTGCCCAAATACAACTCAAAATGGCAACCCAACAAAACTACAGTCCTAGCACTTACCTAAGCACTAATGTAGTACACCGGCCACTACGCTCCCTACACCAGGACGCTAGTTTCGGTTACTCGAAGGACCTGTAAAAATGTACGTATAGTAAGGGTGAGACACCTCTCAGTAAGGAAGAACACATGTTATATCGGTGTGTGGCATTTGAGTGTTATCATGACACAACATACAAGCAGTTGAATGCAATCCTGTACTCATACACACAATGCATATACGCACGCATACAGCGGCCATTTATACGCAGCCCCATCACAATACACACACATGATCAGTACACAGTGTCGTCACACTCATCGGCTCGAAGCCGGTTCGCGACAATCCAGCGTTGGCCCGAAGCCATCCGCGAAGCACGGCGCCACCGACACATGGCCAGTCCTCGACTCCCATGGCATCGTACTGGCGCTAACTAGTGGATCCACACCCTTCGGCCTGATCTGCCGAAAAAGGCTCACGCCCTCGGATATAGAATCGGTCACTCTTGCCTACGTGGCAGGCGATAAACACACGCCCTCGGATATAGACCCGGACACTCTCAGTACCTGGAATCATTTTGGAATTGCGATCCTATCAGCAATTCCGGAACCGCGTTCCTATCAGCAGTTCCGCATATCAAACACACATGCATGCTCATATAACCAAACAAATCACACCCATTTGGTAATCCAAAACATGGTTTTTCAAGCAAATACAGTTTAAACAAAGTCAAGGCACGGCTATCCCAATATCACAGTATAAATCACACATATACTCGATTTTCAACAAAACCCGGGATTTATCCCGTCGCCCCTTTTTTTCCCAAAACTGCAATAATGAAAAACTCATAGTTTTCCCCGTTAGATCCCCCCCAAATGAGTAGCCAAAACACACATAGGATCGTGGATCACAATTCCACCGAGTCCAATTTCAAGAATAACCAATATAAAACAGTTTCCCCTTACCTTAACCCCGTAAGTAAATCCCAAACTCCAAGGTCCCTAAACAGCGAACCGAGTTTCAAAACCTACAAATCACAATACATAATATACTCACAAGAATGATACCTATAAAACTACCGGATCAGAATTAAAAACCGAGTCTTACCTCGATTTTATGCCGAAACCCAAAAATCTTCAAAACGAGATTCCAATCCATAGAAGTTGTAGAGAATCCTTTCACGATCCTTGTGGTAGCTTCAGTTTTTCGATTTCATCAACGATCGGCGAAGAATTCTAGAGAGAAGGAGAGAGTAGAGAGAGTTTAGAGAGAGAGAGAGAGATAGGATTGAGTTTACTTAATGAAAAAGTAATAGAAATTTCCTTTTATAGCCCTTGACCCGAAAATTTTCAATTTTGCCCCTCTTAATATTTAAACTCATTTTTCATATTTTGGGTTTTTACATATATACATATGTGTAAAATCTTTGTTAACATTATAACAATTCCTAGCATAGCATATTTCCATTACCTTAACTCTGAAAAGCCCCTATAAAATTCTGGTTCTATACTTGCAGGGCTCCTATCTCAACTTCCTGAAAACAATATCCCTCATAACAAAATATTAGTATTTTCTTACCTGCATCATTTCTCATAACTACTAGGAAGACATAATCTTAACAAAATACTTTACCTTGGATTTGTGATGGTTTCCAACTTAGCCCCACCGACCATCCGCTCCAACAGACTTGCAGAGAACTTTCCTAGGAGCGTCGTAGTGACTTCAGATCGTCGAACCGACAGAAATCTGGCTTGAAATCGAAGAGAGAAGGAGGAAAGGTCGTAGGGGAGAGAGAGAGAGAGAAGGGTTCGCTGCCGATTTTATGCGATTAAAATACGTTTAACCCTATTTATACTGCGGGATTCGTCGACGAGCCACATTATCTCGTCGGCGAGTCCTTAAGTAATTTCGTTGATGAACCTTACCCTTCATTGACGAAATTCAAAGTAGCCCAAATTCTTCTCTCGATATTTTCTCGTCAACAAATCATATCCTCGTCGATGAGCTCCTGTTATACCCTTGTCGACGAATCCCCTGTATTCATCTACGAGGAGCTGAAAAATTCCTCAGGATTTTCCTTTCTAAAATGCAACATCGTCAACGAACGTGAATGACTGCCTCCTTCTGTTTTCGGCTTTCATTTCCCTTTCTTTATATTATTTAAATACCACTATTTTTCGGGTAGCTACATTCTCCCCTCCTTATAAAATTTCATCCTCGAAATTTACTATCTATATCTCCATCTATACACTTCATCATTCTGTAAAGGAAAAAGGTCTACTTATTTTATTACCTACCCTCACTTGTGGCGAAGGAATACCGTGGTTACATACTATGTTCTGGGAGATTACATATATAAAACTAAAAACTATCCACTAACTAAAATCAATACATGTACCTTCAAAAGAAACTTATCTAACTATTATACTTTACCTGGGTACCTCTATACCTTTTGGAAAAACTGCGGGTATCTCTGTCTGATCTGTTCCTCGAGTTCCCAAGAAGCTTTCTCTATAGCGTGATTCTTCCAAAAAATTTTTACTAATTGAATTTCTTTGGTGCGCAGTACTTGTGTCTTTCTGTAAAAAATTTGTACTGGTGTTTCTTCATAAACTAATGAATCCTTCAGCTCTATCTCTGCATAATCGATTATGTGGGACGGGTCTAGGACGTATTTCCTTAACATAACAACATGAAACACGCAATGAATTCTAGCCAAAGATGGTGGCTACGCTAGCTTATAGGCAACTGACCCTATTCTCTTAAGTATCTCAAAAGGGTCAATATACCTAGGGCTCAATTTGCCCTTATTTCCAAACCTCATAACTCTTTTCAGAGGAGCTATCTTAAAAAATACTCGATCTCCCACTTCAAATTCTAACTCTCGACGGCGAGTATCTATGTAGTTCTTCTGCCGACTCTGTGTTGTACTAATTCTTTCTTTAATTAGTCGGACCCTGTCACAAGCCTGCTATACTATCTCTAGACCCAAAACTCACCTTTCGCCTACCTCATCCCAGAAGAGAGGAGAACGACATGTCCTACCATACAATGCCTCGTATGGAACCATGTCGATACTAGCCTGGTAGCTGTTATTATAAGCAAATTCGACTAACGGCATAAACTGAATTCAATTGCCTCCAAAATCAAGCACACTAGCACGAAGCATATGCTCTAGTGTCTGAATCGTCCTCTCAGTTTGACCATCTGTCTGGGGATGAAAAGCAGTGCTAAAAGCTAACTGCGTACCCATAGCCTTTTGAAAACTTTTTCAGAATCGTGAAGTAAACCGAGGATCTCGGTCCAATACTATGGATACTGGTACTCCATGAATAAGAACTATCTCCTGAACATATATCTCTGTCAATTTGTCCATGGAATAACCAATTTTAATAGGGATGAAATGAGCTGTTTTTGTCAAACGATCAACAACCACCCAAATCACATTCAGTCCCTGTCGCACTGGTGGTAACTGATTACGTGCCGAAATTGCGTAATTGGACGTTTAACCCGGTCTTTATGGTTTATATTTTTAATTAAATGTCCAAAATTGTCCGATATTTTAATAAAGTGTCAAAATCATCATTCTTGAACTTTATTGCATTATTTATGAAGTTTTGGTAATTTTTTTGTTGCAGGAAAAATTTTGAAAACCAAAACCGATACCTTTTCGTATTTCATGCATAACTTTTCCGTCTGAGCTCCGATCGAGACGATTCAAATTTCTGGAGAAAGAGGAAAGGATTATCTACAACTTTCATATTTTGAGTTTTGTGAGAAACAAGCTCCAGAAGAGTCAGATTTGCGATGAACAGAGAATAAAAAAAATGAAGAAAAAATATAACAATTCGGATCAATTCCAATTGGGTCAAGTTGCCGGGTCAGATTTAATTGGGTCGGATTTCACCTATCCGGGTCTAGGGCAACCCAGCTCCCCCTAAATCCCCTTCTCTTCCTCTCCCTGCGCAGGCAGCCCCGTGAGGGCTCTCCTCTCTTCTTCTTCTTCTTCTTCTTCTTCTTCTTCTTCTTCTTTAGTTTGCTTTGCTTCATTCCATCTTGCTCTCTTCTCTTCCCTTTGCTTTCTCTCCCTCAAACTCTCTTCTCTTTTCCCCTGCTCTTCCTTAGCTTTGCCTTTCCCTGTCTCCCCAGTCTCCTTCCATAGCAGCAACACAGCAATCTGCCTTCATCCCCTGTCTACCTCTGCAACTCCAGCCCTGGTATTATAGCCTCTTCAGCCGCCCAGCCTGCTGCCAGCCACCCTTCCCCTTGTTGTCCGAAGCAAGCACTCCACAGCCACCCGAGCAGGAACAGCAGCCTCACAGCTCCTCTGCTACTGCCATACCAACAGCCCGTGAAGCAGCCTGCAGCGGTTCCAATTGCAGCTCCACCTCAGTCCCTGCAACCCGAGGCCAGCCTTCCATTGCAGCAGATCACCCGAACTAGAGCAATCTCCGGCAGCTTTCTCCAAGCCGCAGCTCCCACAACACCAGCTACTTGTTCCAGCCCTCCAAGCTCTCTGCCATGGCTTTTCTCTCTCTCTCTCTCTCTCTCTCTCTCTCTCTCTCTCTCTCTCTCTCTCTCTCTCTCTCTATTTTATTTTAGTTTGTTATTTGTTTTGTTGTTCCTATTTCTTCCATTCTCCTTCAATGTTTAGTTGTTTTTTTTATTCCAAGTAAAGTTTAAGTCAAATTGTTATTGTTTAGGGAATTTAAATTCTTTGTTTTATTGAGTATTATGTTTCCATTAAAGTTATTTTTTTTTTGTTGGTTTTGTTTTTTATGTTTGAGTATGTTAAGTTTGATTTCTTGAATAAAATACAAAAGGGAAAAAAATTGTCTTTATTTTAGAAAGTAATTTAGTTGCCTTTCTTTCGTAAAATTTGATTTTTGATTGAAGTTCGGTTTAATTTAGGTTCGGTTTTTATTAGAGTTTATGTTTTTATTTATCGTATTCTGTTATCGGTTAAATCATTAATAGTTTATTTTAGTTCAAGTTTTTAATTCGTGTTAAAGGTCTGGTTTTTATTGCACGCGTATGTGTTTGGTTTAGTTTCTATTGTGTGTTTTTAATTCTATGTTCTAAGTTACCATCCTTAATTAATGCGTGCTTTGATGTTTCCTTGAGTAGGTTAGGGTTTCCCGTTTTTATTCTTTAGTTCAATACATGTTAGTTTTAGGACTTTAATTTGCGTGCTATTTAATTTGTTAAAAGTAAAATCAAATAATTTTGAAAATCCTGAATCTGAACCGAGTTCAGTACCTTTTTATTTTTCGATTGGGAGAACGTGAAATTTTGAGATTAAAACGCATTCCCTGAGGAGACGATCTAACCCTTGGGCTTAATATTACACGACAGAACTCCTATACTTGGAATAGCTCTCGAGCTGCTCATTTTTTGAGTAAGTCAGTAACCCTATAACGAAGTTCATCGAAACGTGGTCCCATTTCCATTCTGAAATGAACAGTGGCTGCAACTGTCCTGCCGATTTCTGGTGCTCAGCTTTAACCTGCTGACACGTCAAGCATTGCTGAGCAAACTCAGCTATCTCCCTCTTTATTCCACTCCACCAGAAATACTCTCGCAGGTCCCTGTATATTTTAGTACTACTAGGGTCGACCGTGTATAGGGATCTGTGAGCCTCCTCCAGTATAGTTCTCCTAATCTCAGTATCTGCAGGAACACATAACCTAGTATGGAATCGCAGAGCTCCGTCATCTGATATGCTAAACTCCTTTCCCTGACCATCTCGTACTCTAGCCATCACCTCTGTCAACTCTGCATCATTGCCCTAAGCTGCTTTAATCCTCTCGTATAGTGTAGGTTGAACCACTAGACTGGAAATAACTATGTGGGGACTCTTCTCTATCAAATCTATACTGAGCCTTTCCAAATCCATTAAAATTGAATGTGGAATCTCCATGGCTTCCAGTGCTGATCCCCCTAACTTCCTACTCAGAGCATCTACCACCACATTCGCTTTTCTTGGATGATAACTAATTATGCAATTATAGTCTTTAATAAGCTTTAGCCACCTTCTTTGCCTCATATTCAACTCTTTCTAGGTGAAGAAATATTTTAAGCTCTTGTGATCCGTGAAAATCTTGCACTTTCCACCATATAGGTAATGTCTCCAAATCTTAAGATCATACACCACTGCAGTAAGCTTTAAGTCATGGACAGGATAATTCTTCTCATATTCTTTAAGCTGCCTAGACGCATATGTAATGACTCTGCTGTACTGCATCAACACGCATCCAAGACCCTTCAAAGAGGCATCACTATATATTACGAACCCATCCTCCCCTAAAGGAATAGCCAGTACTGGAGCTGAAACTAACCGCTGCTTTAATTCTTGAAAACTCTGCTCACAGTCATCAGTCCATTCAAATTTTATATTTTTCCTCAGAAGTCGTGTTAATGGACCTAATAGCCTGTAGAAACCATCCACAAAACGCCGGTAATAACCTGCTAATCCCAGAAAACCCCTGACTTCCTGAACATTTCCTGGCTTTTTCCAACTCACCATTGCTTCTATTTTGCTTGGATCAACTGATACACCTGCTTCTGAGATCACATAACCGAGAAAAGTGACCTGTTTTAATCAAAACTCACACTTCTTAAATTTTGCATATAATTTCCTTTCTCTCAATATCTACAACATCGGCCTCAAATGATGCTCGTGCTCCTTAAAACTCCTCGAGTAGACCAGTATATCATCAATGAATACAACCATAAACTGGTCCAAATACTGATGAAACACCCAATTCATTAGATCCATAAATACTGCTGGTGCATTAGTAAACCCGAATGGCATCACTAAGAACTCGTAATGCCTATACGTGGTACGAAATGCGGTCTTCGAAATATCTTCTGATTTAACTTTCACCTGATGGTAGCCTGACCGCAGATCAATTTTAGAGTAAACCTGGGTCCCCTGAAGCTAATCAAATAAATCATCGATCCTAGGGAGAGGATATTTATTCTTGACTGTTAGTTTGTTTATTTCCCTATAATCGATGCATAATCTTATGGTTCAATCTTTCTTTTCATGAACAAAACTGGAGCACCCCAAGGCGACACACTGGGCCTGATGAAACCTTTATCCAGTAATCCCTGTAACTGTTCTTTTAATTCTTTTAACTCTACCGGTGCCATACGGTATGGTGCTTTCGATATTGGTGCAGATCTTGGCAACAAATCTATAGTATACTCAATCTCATGATCTGGTGGCAAATCAGGCAATTCTTTTGGAAATACATATGAGAATTCCCTCACTACTGGTATGTCAGCTTGTCTCAATTCTTCTTTTGGAAATTCATTTATGTATGCGACATACCCCTGGCAACCACCCTGTAACAATCTCCTCACCTGAATAGCTGACACTAGCTGTGGTGAAGCACGTACGTGTGATCCTACAAATCTGTACTCTCACTCACCTGGAGGTCTGAAAATCACTTCTTTCTAATGACACTCTATGCTAGCGTAATGAGTAGCTAGCCAGTCTATGCCCAATATCACATCAAACCCCTCCATATCAAGGATCACAAGATCAGCTAATAGCAACCTCCCCTAAATACTTACTGGAAAATTTCGCAACACCTTTCTGCATTTTACCACTGATCCCATTGGCGTACCCACAAATAATTCTACATCTAGTAGCTGAGTCTCTATCCTAGTTATTCTGACATACCCCACCGATATAAAAGAGTGGGTGACACCTATATCAAACAAAACAACAATTTTATATGGTAAAGCAGTAAGGGTACCTATGACCACGTCTCCAGTCGTCTCAACGTCTTCCAGTGTCAACACGTAGACCCTCACCGGCACAGTGTTCCCTTGCTGACCACCACAGGGCGCCTGATATCCACCTCGAAATGGTCTGGGAGCCTGTGCATAATTCAACGGCATCTAACATGATCGAGCCATATGACCCGGCCTCCCACAGTGATAATAAACATTCTCTCCCAGTTAGCACTCACCAGGATGTCTCCGTTTGCATCTAGGACAAATGGTAAGAAGCTGTCCGCCCTAAAATCCCCTATGCTCTACCATCTTGCTCTGGCCTCCGCCAGATCTACCTCCTCTCCAAGGGCCTTGGTTGGGACCCGCCTGAAAACTTGAGGGCGCAGTCCTCTTCCTCTGACTCTGTGTCTCCATCTCTCTAGATAGACTCTCCTCCGCTATAGTGGCCTTGTCAACCAATTCTGAAAAATCCTAGACCCTCAGTACCGCCACCTGCCTGTAAATGTCTCGCCTCAGGTTCCTCTTGAACATTCTGGTTTTCTTCACTTCATTGGGGACAATATATGGGCAGAAACGCGAGAGCTCAAAAATCTCTCCGCATACTGCCGGACTGTCAATGATCCCTGGGACGGACCCAGAAACTTCGTACTCGAGCATCTCTGACTGAAGCAGGATAATATCTATCAAAGAATATGTCCCTGAATCGAGTCTAGGTCATTGGCACTGGTATAGTCCTCTGCTCTTCCAACAACCTGGTGGTTGCCCACCATCTCTCGGCCTCCCCCGCCAGCCTATATGTAGCATATAAAACTCTCTGCTCGTCGGTGCAATGAAGTACTGTTAGAATTTTCTCTATTTCTTGCACCCAGTTCTTAGCAACTGCACGATCAGTCGCTTCAGAAAAAGCTAGCGGATTCATTTTCATAAATTTCTCTATGGTACATCCCTGAACTGGAGATGGACCTCCCTGCTCTCTAGAACTCCGCGCTATCTTGACAATAACTTGTTGAGCCACACTACGTAGCACAGCATTTGAATCCCCACCTGCCGCGCCAAAAGGACCAACACCATCATTCCCACTAGCGTAAACGTTGTTGCCTCCTGGGTCCATCCTACAAACACATAAAACACCGTTTCAGAATTATATTTCCTTACAGACCCAACTTATTCAACTAAAACCCCAACTTCTCTATTAACCATCCTTCCTGATTCTAACCCTAAAATCCACTCCTGCAACCCGAACACATGACTCGTTGACAATTTACTATGATTTTCCTGAAATCGTCACCCCAGGAAAAACACAGAAACTACCACGAAATCCTGTATTCAGATCACAGAATAAAACCTTAAATCTTTTCCCTATATTCTGGTATTGTTTTCCGCTGCACTTTAGAGTCTACAAAACCTAACAACCTAGGCTCTAATACCAAAATGTAACATCCTCAAAATTCTTACCATTTTTTTTTATATGTATCTACTTCCATACCTAAGCAGCGGAAACACAATCCATACATCCATACATATCATACAATACCAGAAATCAGTATTTCTATATCATAACTATATAATACATTTCTCTCCAAAATACCTATCCCAAAATACAAAACCCTACACAAACTTACCCTCTAAACCAGGGTAATCAATACACTCTCTATCCGCGAGCCTGATCTACTCACTCAGTTGGCTCACCTGAAAAATGTTAAAGTCATTGGGTAAGTCGATACTCAGTAAGTGGAAATATGCTATTACTAGTATGTGGCGACCGAGTCATAAAATTATAATAATAGTATTTGAAAACTGCATAATCTGGCAATTCTGTACAACACATGCATAATAACTTAAAACATTTGTAACATCTGAACTTTCTATCATTTATAGTGCTACATCATACTATATACAATAAAAGCTGTAAAACTGTATACATATACATAATTGTGTTCTTTCCTTGAGACTTTGTATGTTATGATTTGACCCTTCATGACAGGGTTGTGCGGCCAGTAGGTGGGACTTAACTTGGTCAGCCCTCCAAGTAAGTCACTATACTCTACACTACTCCAACTTGACCAAACTACATACACTCCTAAGCTCGGGACTGGCTGCTACCTCATCAAATCAGCCCCCTCAACCCAACGAACTAGGGAGTTGCATACTCTCCGAGCACGGCTGACGGTACCCACACACTATCTGAGATATGTGGTTGCACTCTATCTATATCTAGCAACGGTACCGTGCCCTATATTCTTTATCTGTATATGTCTATAATCTTTCCACAGGGATCTGATACTCTATATATATACACATATATACTCTTTTACTGTTTTCATCATATTTTCAAAATTACCATAACGTTATCTTTCTGTACTGTAAATACTGTAATCTCTGTATACTGTATCTGTAGCATCTTGATGCTATCTCTGTATATCTGTCTGTATTCTCTGTCTATATACTCTATCTGTATACTCTGTATGTTATGGTAATAGGAAACATGGCATACTATAAACACTATATATACTATTCTATATAAAGTCGTAATATATATATATATATATATATATATATATATATATATATATATATACTATTATGAGTAAAATTGTATACATGTATATGCGTGTATATATATATATATATATCTGTTTTATGAAACTATTCGTATAAAAGTTGTATATGCATGCATATCTTTTTGTATAATCTCTGTGAATATCTAACTATATCTATATATTTTGTATAACTCCATATACTAGAAAAACTATATAAGTTCTTCATCACATAAATATCCACTCAAGCCACACAAGCATTTAAAACTCATATTCTGTAAAACTAGGTAATAAGCTGGTATATACATATGTGTAAAATCTCTGTTAACATTATAACAATTCCTAACATAGCATATTTCTCTTACCTCAACTCTGAAAAGCCCCTATAAAATTCTGGCTCTATACCCGCAGGGTTCCTAACTCAACTTCCTGAAAACAATATTCCCCAGAACAAAATATCAGTATTTTCTTATCTACATCGTTTCTCATAACTACAAGGAAGGCATAATCTTAACAAAATACCTTACCCTGGATTTGGGATGGTTTCTAACTCAGCCCCACCGACAATCCGCTCCGGCAGACTTGCAGAGAACTTTCCTAAGAGCATCATGGTGGCTTCAGATCATCAAACCGGCGGAGATTCGACTTGAAATCGAAGAGAGAAGGAGGAAGGGTCGTAGGAGAGAGAGAGAGAGAGAGAGAGAGAAGGGTTCGTGGCCGATTTTATGCGATTAAAATACGTTTAACCCTATTTATACTGCAGGATTCGTCGACGAGCCATGTCATCTCGTCGATGAATCCTTAAGTAATTTCATCGACGAACCTTACCCTTCGTCGACGAAATTCAAAGTAGCCCAAATTCTTCTCTCGGTATTTTCTCGTCTACGAATCCTGTCCTTGTCGACGAGCTCCTGTTATACCCTCGTCGACGAGTCCCCTGCATTCGTCGACGAGTAGCTGAAAAATTCCTCGGGATTTTCCTTTCCAAAATGCAACATCGTCGACGAACGCGAACGACTACCTCCTTCTGTTTTTGGCTTTCATTTCCCTTTCTTTATATTATTTAAATACCATTATTTTTTGGGTCGTCACAAAAAGAACAAAATATTTTAATTCGACGTTAATAATGCAAAATGACTTTTAATTTATAATTATAAAGAAATTATAAAATATTTTCCAAGGAAGGCTTTTGAATGTACTCAATTTTTTCAACAATTGAATTAGTGATTATTTGGAAAAAAAATTCAAAAAAATAAGTATTCTTTACAAATATTTTTGTAGATAAGTATTTTATGTAAAACGTTCTTTTTGTTGGAACATAAATTATTTAAATCTCAAGGAGTTAATTTTTTAAAATATTCTTATTTAATTTATAAAATTTGAATTTTTAGAATTATTTATTCATAATTACAAACTATTATCGTAAAATTAGAGTATTAATAAAAAGAACTTGATATTTACAAACATTTTAAAAAAAATTAGAAGATATTGATAGATACTTACAAATCTAATTTTACTTACTTAAAAATTGACCCCTAGTTAAATAAAAATGAAAAAAATTTATTTCGACTTATCTGAGTGGGTAAAATCCTTAAAATCCATATTTCACTCGATCTAATATATATACAAAAGTGACATTAAAAGCTCACACTATTAATTGTTTTATATTGTCAAGATAAATTAAAACCGAATTTATAATTAGTCTACAAACCAATCAACAAGTAGTAATTAAGTGAACTAAATACAGTTAGGAAAATAATAGATTGGTACCGATTCTATGAAATCAAAGAAAGTTATTATTATAACCTCCAACAATTTCAAACACTTCTAGATGTTGCGATATTATTCAAACTTAAAATAACAAAAATTTTCTATCCATTGTCATTTTGGGTTAAGGCTTCTGCACTTTGCATGTTGAAACATAAAACTGTTATGTGTCATTTTTACACTTGGCAGTATTTAATTCTTTGGAGTAAAGGTCTAATCTTTCACTATTTAGTTAAATAAAAGTTATTTTATTCATCTCAATTTAGTTTGATTTTTATATTCACTTGAGTTAATTTTGAAATCCATTAATTTGTACGGTAGTTGGTAAGTTAAATATTGTGCGAAAGAAATTTTTTTATTGGACCAAAATAAAAAGTAGTCATACAAAAAGAAACAAACAACTAAGCAGATAGATTAAATAAATAAATACACTCAAATACCAAGTTCAAGAGTACGAAATGTGCACAAGACACATGACAATACAAATGAAATGAAAATAATTAAATGTTATACAAGTGAAATGAAAATAATCAATGATATACAAATAAAATAAAATTAATCAATACTATACAAATGAAATAAAAATAATCAATGATATACATACAAATGAAATGCAATGAAAATAATGCTAAACTACTCTGTGTCGCAGCGAGATCGTCTCCCTGGTCGTGGTGGCTGCCGTCTACGTTTGCCCTCTCCCTACTGGTCATTTGCATCAGGTGTCTTGTCCCGTCATCCTGGATGTGGATCATCTCCGCCAAGAGGTACTACATAATCATCATCCATGTGAAGCGCATGTGATGAGAACTGATATGATATTTCGAGATGAGAACGAGGCGGCATAGTGAGTGCATCGAACTCCTCCCCATCGAAAAATTCGTCCAATAAAAATGACATCAATGAGGTGGCAGCAGAGTCAGATGGGGCGTCAGCCGGTCTACTCGACGGTCCTGCAATATCAGCTGCAGTGGAAGGCGCATACGGTGCTGACGGACCAAACACGTACTCCGCCTGTACAATCGGTGGCGAGGAGATGGGACTCACTGGACGAGGAGGCATGTCATCCTCCTCGTACTGGAGCTGGTCGACCTCCTCATGTTGGGATCCGTTGACCATCCTCGTGGACAAGGTCCAATGCAACACTCATCAATCGGTGGAGAGCAGGATCTGACGAGATATGGTCTGCCTCAATTACTATGTCAACCTGCAGGATATGAAAATATTTGGTTAATGCATGCAAATCGTAACGTATACATAACAAAAGGGATTGTGGGTTAAAGTTTTCTTATAAGGCTCAAATATACAACAGCAATCCTGTCGACAAAGCGGCGTGTAGGTCATCTGGACGCATCAGACCGTCCTCCGCCACTCTTGGTACGATGTAGTCTCGTTGATGCTCCCACGCAGTGACGAATATCGTGTGTAGTCGACCAGTCTGTGACCCTTCGACTGCGCCCATCCATGCCGTGGAGGTCATCCCCAACTATATCTACCCCCGACATCAGAAATCAGTCAAGAATGCCCTGTCGATACTCGAATTGTCGCATGACTCGGTCGGGGAGATACCACTCGATAATGTAAAAATATATGAGTGGCACTCGGGCTACCCACAGGTCACTCCCGACTGCATAGTCAGGAGGTAAGTCGGCTAGAATCTCAGCAGTGTAGAGCCTCCATAGGAACTGCACTTAAACATAAACAAAAGTTAAGCGAACTATACATAACTGAAAGAAAGAAAGAGAATACCATGTGTTATACTTTAATTGGTTTATACCTCATGCTCCCGGTGCATGTCCAACTCGAACCTGTATCAGGGCAATGTGTGTAGCACAACCGTCGGTGCCCTCAAGTCATTCCTCCATCTGTATAAGATGAAAAGTAAGTTTTCGAATGTAATGACTAGTAAGTACTACGAATTAGTATTCGTAGTACTTATAGAGTGAATGAGAAGGGATAGATGATGTTGGCACTAACCGGTATGCGAGTGGGAGTGGGTCAACCGAACAACCGTCCTGACCCCTCTGAATCTACAGGAAACCTTGCCACGTAGGAGCCAAGGAAGGAAATCTCTCCCAAGCCTAAACCTGTAGTAGGCGAAAGGGGCCAGCAATCTGTGTCTTCGAGTGGTGAGCGGCGCGACACATCTCCCTGTATAACCACGCCAAAGTAGCGGACCCCCAACTGTATGAGTGACACACTCCGAAGTCCGCAAGGAGTGGAAGGAACATCAGATGCGCATAACTGCTTGAAACGTCAGAAAATATCACACCAACAAATGGGCTTGTGTGTGGCATGCTATAGTCTGTGCATCTGCATCTTCCGGGAGCTAATGAAACACATCCCCCTCGAGGAACCGTATACGGATGCGTGCACCAACCAACTCGCTATCAAGTGGAACAACCCCTAACAAATGCTCGCATATAGTACGCAGGGCGAGTCGTCCCTAATCATATTAGCGATTGATGTCGACACATCGCCCCTAATCATATTCACGTTCTCCCTAGCAATGAGGGACGACATGATTTGCTTATGGTCCTGCGAGAGAAGTTCGTTCAAACACATGTGCAGACCACCATATTGAGTGATTTTGAAAATTCAGTGTTTCTGACGATACATTACACGCACTCTCCAACCGCATTCAGAGTTCTTACACCTAACAACCTATAACAGTGGGGTCGACTATACGACGTGGAAGTCATGGTGCGTTCGAGCATGGTATATTCGCACAACCGCTATCAACTGATCTTTCGACCCAAATAGCATCCCCTTACTCAGCTCTAACGATTCATCCCAACGAATTACCCGTATAGGAAGCTCCTTATCATGTGACAAATCTGTAGCATCTACGTCAATTACACCATACATAGGAGGTTCATCCATGAACTCGGCGTTGTACGTGGCATTATTCGTTTCATAGGGGGGTGGTTCAACATCATCGGGGAACTCGCTCGTCCCTTCACCAATTTCCTGCTCGTATGTGTCATCTTGTAAATGAACATCATTCGTGATGTTCATCCTCTCGTCTAACGTGTTGTTCGCAATGGCGAACAACAATCCTGGACATTTTGCTGGAACTTCTTCACAAACACCATGATCATTCGTGCCAAGAATAGGTCTTTCGTACATGTGCAGCTCTCGAACGACAATCCTGGACATTCGTTCATATCCACAACAGGCATCCCACCAACATTTGTACTCGTGTATGGTTCAATATCTTCTTCCTCCGCTTCAACCACATGCCCATCCACGACAATACCCATGTAAGGAATGGTTTCGACATATAATTGCACAGTTAAATATGTCGTCCCTACGCAGTGTGCATCCAACACAATGCGTAGACCGTAATCGTCAGTTACGGGAATAGCCTCATGGAGGACTATATCATGATGCCCTTATATAAGGTATCTTGCGGTTACCCGCAATGCATATTGATTTAGATTAATATGCAAATACTTGTATATCTTCGTATGCAATTTAGTTGATTTACACCTATGACCAATTCGAATAGGTCGAACTGGCGGAATACTATAACTAACACCAGTTAGTCCGGTTATAATGTCACCCCCTATGTACAATAATACCATCACCAGAGTACTGCTTGAACTTCCTGTCATTTAGATCGATGCTCGTGAAAGATAAAAGACCTACGCAAAATAACAATTGTATATATAAGTGATATGCTAAGTCAATAGTAATTAAGAATTAATTTCACTACGTTCATGAGTATGCAATCTTCCCTAAATGTTTCACTCGTCAATTCAAAAATATTTTTGCATGCATTTATTACTTTTCTGGGAAAAGTTCTACCGAAATTTCGGCAGCATGCCGTTTGTAATATCTACCAGCATGCGAGAACCTATAATATCTACTAACATGCAATTCACATCACTACATCAACTATGCAGGAGTCATTCAGATCAAAATGTCACCCGGTTTACAATTATTTAGACACATAACATACAATTATTAAATTTTTTAAAAAAAAATTAATGTTTTTCTTTCTCAAATTTATTATTAATTTTTGGTTGGATTAAGAATTAAATAAGTTCTATTAAAAATAAGTTACTTGATTTTTAATTTTTAAATGGAAGCTCTAAACTAAAATAACTAATTTTCACCCCATCACTTTATCACCTAAGTACCAACAATCTTCATACCTAACTTAATATTGTGTCATAAGATAGAATATCCAAGCAATTTTTTTTGGTTATTTTTAAAATTGTTTTCTCACCCTACTACTATATTTGAATTTATTGCTAGTGATACAATAGAATATAACATGTATTCATTTTTACTTTGAAGGTAATTTTTACTTGTACAATTTAGAAAGTTGCATCAATTAAATAGTTAATTACTCATTCATTAGTATCATAATATGTATAAAATTTAAGAGACATGCACATGCACACCTGAAGGGGAAAATTCCTTATATAATTTTCCAAAACCAAATATATGAAAGGAGTGTTTAAGGCTTCTTAAAAAGATATCCTCCAGCATAATATATATATATATATATATATAATAAATTTATATTCAAATTTCACTGAAATATATAGACTTTATGCAAAATTTAACTTGAGCATTAGGAAGTGATTCAAATTATCAAAACCTACCAAAATATTTATGCCATAGGAAGTGATTCAAAAGATCTCTTTTATGTATCATAAATGTAATAATTTTTCAATTAATCAAAATAGCAACTCAGACTGAATTTAATCTACCATAGGATTAAATAACTAAATTGCATATAAAAAGCTATATATATATATATATATATATATATATTTCAATGCTCATCATCACTTATAATAAATATTACAATGAAAAATTAAATGAAAAACTAAACGAAATTAAAATCCATACCTCCACAAATTTGGGCGTTTCCAACTAGAAGCCTTCAATCAGCCAATTGAAGGTGATACGAACTATTTTATGTACACCCACGATCTTATGAATCACACTCACAAATCTACCAATCAATCGGGAGTATTTTCAATTCAGAAAATAATAAGTATAGGGTTTTCAAAGAACTTACCCCATCTCCCCTTTTATAAGCTTCTCCTCAGGCAGCTCGCTTCCACCAACATTCACGAGCAGCGACGGTTCGATTCGCCACACCAACGATAACCTGCAAAATGTCCGGCTTGCTGCAAAGCTCTCTGCTACACTGGTCTGCAGCCCTCTTGCAACGCGAAGAACATTGAAGGAGAAAGGGCAGAAGAACGGGCGAAACAAATCTCGCAGGACCAACTTGCGAGATTAGCCACGCGTAAGCTCCTGCAAGATTTTCTCTGCACCATGCCACGCATCACCAGCCAAAACGTTGAGTTTTTAAATCTCATAGCTTCATGCTGCGAGATTTGCTCTACCACTGTGCCACGCGTTGCCACACGAAATGTTAGGCCTTTAAATCTCGCAACACCAAGCTATGATATTACGTGAGCATGAGTTCGGAAAATTTTTTCCTAATTAGAGTATTATTTAATATTTTATTTTATTTTAATAATAAAACAGGAAAAAACTCCAAGCATAGTGTCTCGCGCTCTGCAGGTGTCAAGTCTCATTTTGTCTTCAGTTCCAGCCTTAATCTTGTAATAAAATTGAATTCTTCTTGGGTGAGTCTCAAAGCTTCACGTGTATGCATATAAGGTGGCCGTCCTTCTGAGATTTTTGGAATCTAAAAATTGGAAATTCTGTGGGGTAATGGGTCTTCGTGGTACTTCTAAGGCTATTGGTTTACAGAATCTGAAAGTTGGAAACCAACTCTCTCCGCTGAGGGAGAAGGTCTCCTCCTCAGATGAAATTGGAACAGATCCTGAATTGGACCCTGAATTGGATGAGATTAAAGATGCTCCGAATTTCATTAAAATTAAAGGAGGAAACCAAAATGAGTGGGTAGAAAAGGATTTTTCTGAGATTATGGTTGAGTTCAATAGACTAGCTATAATGACAATTCTAAGATTTCATGGTCGTAAATTAGATGGAGAGGCTGCAAATGTAGACTGTGAGAATGCTAAATTTTTTGGAGTTGGTACTGAGATTGGTAATTGCACTAGAGGTGCTCAACCACGTGCTTCTGGTGCTCACCCAATTGTTTCCGATTGCTCTTGAAATTCTAAAGATGGAGAGAGAATTTTTCATGAAAGGGGATAAGAAGGTGTTGTGGGCTCAATTGTTTGCTAAGAACAAACGCCAAGAAAATTGTGGTGCTCTCTCGGTCTTTAATTTGGGAAGTGATAAGCTTTTATTGAAGATAAAGACTTAGTTGATCCTAAAGAGAAGTGGAAGTTTTGCTTGGCAGCCTAGTTTGTAGGAAAATTTCCAAGAAAAGATGTTCTTAATGCGATTGTTGAATCCTGGCACGTTAAGGCTGAGATTTTTTATCATAAGAGTGGCTGGATTATTTTCAGATTTTACATAGAGGATGACATGATATAGGTGTTGTTAAGTGGTCCTTATCTTGCATTTGGTCGGCCTTTGTTAAAACATATTTCAGTTCAACAATGAGGATTTGAGCATTTTGCCTATTTGGGTTCAATTGGAAAATCTTCCTCTTGAATTCTGGGCATTGAATGCTCTTGGGAAGATTTATTCTGTTTTGGGATGTCTAGTGCATGCAAATAAATTGACTACCAATAAGGAAAGTATATCCTTTGCCAGGGTGTTGGTTGAGATTGATGTTGCTAAAGAACTTAAGAGTAGTGTGAAAGTCCAATTGCCTGATGGTCGGTCTTTTATTCAAAGGGTGTTTTATGAGAACATGCCTAAATTCTGCAAGTTATGTAATATGCTTGGCCTTGCAGAGGTGAATTGCAAGAATAAGAAAGATCAGGAACAGAAGAAAGTTACAAAGAAGAAAGATCTTGCCTCCAAAGAGGGGCCACTGAATGCTTGCTTGGACCCTTGTAAGTCCATTGACAATCAATTGAAATTGGTGGATGATGGTGGAAAGAGTAATAGTTCTAGTGATGGCTCTATCATGGCAGGGTCCAAAGAAATAAAAAAGACTATCCCACCCCTTCCATGCAAGGGGTGAATGAAAGTGGAAAGAAAATGGATAAAGGTAATGTCCCCCTTCCTAATTCATAAAATCAAGGAGTTGATGTTGTTGAAAAGAATAAGGATTTTGGAAAAGCTCCCTTTGTGACTATGGAGAATGGTTGGATGATTGTTCATCATGTGAAATGTAAGAATAGGAATAAGGGGTATATGCCTCCTTGAGGTATGCTCTTCTCGCGTTCCCTTGAATTTTTGGGTATGCCCAGTTTTGATTGTACTTGTCTCTAGGTTTTTCCTAGTTTTGATAATGCTTGTTTTAAGCCTTGATGCTGTGGGTATGCCTAGGTTTGATTGTATTTGCTTCTAGGTTTTCCTAATTCTGATGCAACTTGTTTTGATTAGGAGCTTTGTCCTCCCTATGCAGTGTATGTTCGGAGTTTTTTGTATATATTCCATTTTGATCAATAAAATTTTCCTCTACCGATAAAAAAAAAAGTATAAACATTAGGAGGCTAGCCCACCGAAATCTAGGGCCCCTTGAAGCTGTTTTTTCTCTTCTTCTTTTTTTTCCATGTATTTATTATTACTTTTTTTATTTTTTGATTGTACTAATGAGAAAGAAAAAAAAAAAAAAAAACATTACAAAACAATCTATTACATGTTTGAATCGGGTGATAAGGTCAAGCAAAATGAGAGACCGCGTCTAGAAGAAGACCATAGAGAGCATTAAAATTAAAGTAAGCATTATTAAATAAAAAGAAAATCTAAAATTTTACTTGATAAAACCCCAAACAAAATGGGGTGTTTACATCTCAAATGTTCAAATCAAATACAAAGTCTCTCAAGGGAATGCTCCAAGGAAAATATAGAAGGTTTGAGAGAATGAATAGTGATATACTCTCTCAAGGGAGGGAACCTCCCTTTTTGATAACTAATTTTAGTGAAAAACCAAATGGCTAGCCATGATTGGTGGGCTTGTAACTGCAAGTTATTCGTTCACTCCTCCACGCCAAAAGAATTTGTCCTTGGTTAACTGTCAACGATGTCACTACACATTTTGTTAAAGGGAATAATATTCTCTAACACAATAACACCATAAGGATTACTCAAGAGCGAGAAAGCGTCAAGTTGCTCACATGTTGATCATGTGACTATAAGAACCTTCTTAAGAAGGTCAAAGAAAACTCTCATATTTACTTAAAAATATGTATATGGATGACCTACCCTCTACTCAAAAGGTTATCTTATACATATGGTATGTGTTGACTTGACCTGTAACACCCCAAACCCTTAAACCCAGGTCTGGTGCGTTATACTTGATAATATCCTGATAATTTATAGTTCATAATATACGCAGCGGAAAACATAAACATAATCTCCATAAAACATAATACTGTAATACCAGAGTTTACTACTCCTATCTAAAAATCCATAAAATTCAGTCATCACCTGTATTTACAAATCTACATAACTCCCAAAACATTTCAGTATTTTCACAATCATTCCTCTTAGCACAGACTTAAAACATAAAACATAAACTTAAACTTAAACTTAAACTTAAACTTAAACTTTATACAACCCCACAGTATATCAAAAATATACCTTTTCTCTTTACAATCCTCAAAAAGGCTAAAAACTCTCAAGCTCTCTAAGCCCAACCTCGAGGTTGTCTTGAAAAGAAATAATCATATTTGGGTGAGACACATCCCAGTAAGGGAAGAAATATATATATATATATATATATATATATTAAAATAGCGTGTGGCTAACATGAGGTATATAAATATCATTTTAGTAACGTTTTCAAAATGTCATCATAAACATTGAAATCATTCTTTGAACCTAATCAATCACATGTAAAGATTTAACCCACGAGTTACCCAAGAATAGGGGTGATTACGCGCCCATACAAGTAGCACCCCTCTACTCTGATACTTAATTAACTCTAAGGTATTAAAACATATTAGGGCATTCACCTTATTCAGTAAGACCTCAAGTATTAGATTGATCTCGTACTCACACAGTTCAACAAAATTTTACCGACAAAGACCCTAAGGATAGGGAAATCTACCTGCCCATACAACTAGGTTCCCTCTGTCCTAGTACGTTATGCAGCTATTGTCACATCTGAAGTTACTAGTGCACATCCTTACTCAGCAAGCCCTCAGGCGAAGTGTACGCCTCACCCAATTGTAACATGTTCTAATAGCATAAATACTTCTAATAACATAATATATTATTCTTTTTGTCATTACTCAACCATTTACATCTATTCATGTTCATAGATTAACATAACATTGCATTTCACTTTACGTGACTCTTCCCATTTATAACGTTCACATTTCACATTTCATTCCATTATTATTTCATTGTCATTTCATTGCATTTTCCTTTCTTTCATTCATACTATAGCTGGTTTTTACCCATCATCAGTTAGTCAACAGCTCCTTTTAGCTGTCATCAGTTAGTTTACATAGTTCAGCTATCTTACATTTACATGGTTGTATAAACACACACACAAGTAACATAGTCCATATCATATTTTATTATTAATACTTTACTTACTTAACTTGCATCTCTTACATTTAATGTATAGTTGCACAGAATCTCATGCCACACAATTTAACAATAAAATTCATGCACATTCTTTACAAAATAAGCCAACCCATATTTAACATTTATATGCTGAAAATACCTTTCATTTCTTATATAATTCCTCAGAAATTACTTTTCACTTTCATCGGTTTACTTTCACATATACATAGCTATATAAGCAATCATAGACTCAGAAAACATAGTTTACATGGTTGACATTTTAAACTCACACCAAAACATATACATCAATATAATATAAATTATTACCTTCAATTTCATAAAATTTGATTTAATATATAATTTCCCCTTACCTAACTTCCGAACTACGCTGGTAGGATCCCCAAACCGATACCCACAATGTTCACTTGGACCCTGAACTAAAAATCCTAATTTAATTAAAATAACTCCCAATTGACTCAAATCCTAAGAAAACACTTATTTATTACTTCCTAGGCTCCAAATAACAATATTCGTTAATGAATTCCTAAAATAATACACTTACACTGATTTTGGGATATTTCCCGAACCTCCCAAACCAACGATCAGCTATTATAGCCTTTCAGGGAACGATCCCACGAACCTCATGGTGGTTTCGGATCATCAAACCAAGTGAAATCCGACTCGAAATCGAAGATAGAAGGCTAGAAAACCGTTCTAGAGAGAGAGAGAGAGAGAGAAGAAGGATCTCGAATTCTCTCGTTGAAATGAAGAACACTCTATTTATAGGCAGGGCTTCGTCGATGAGACACGTGGGTTTGTTGATGAGACACTGAAGAGACTTCGTCGATGAAATTTAGAGTTTCAATATTACTCTCTCGGGATTCCTTCGTTGACAAGGAAATGGAGTTCGTCAATGATCTCTAAAATGACACTCGTCGACGAAGACAGGACATTCGTCGATGAGACCTGCTATTCTTCTAAAAATCCCTCCTTTCTCCCTTTATCACCCATTAATCCATTTATTTATTATATATCCTAATTATTTTAATTTTTGGGTCATTACATTCTCCCCTCCTTAATAAATTTCGTCCTCGAAATTTTACTAACTAATCATCATTTTTACATTACTTGAATTCATTTGCTAACTACCATCATAAGAACTCAACATACATATCATCATATAAATCATTCAATCATTTTTCATTAAGTTAAATCATCACTATCTTAAATATAATCTCATACCTACTTCTCTAATGGCATCCTCCTCAGCTCGAAGTGTGTACAGTCGGGGTGGAGCACCTCTTCCAAACGGTACCTGCTATTTTTCCCGGTCCTGATTCTGAACAGATGTCATAGGCAATGGTTCCTGACAATCTTTCTTGATATGCCCTAGCTTAAGGCACTTGTAGCAATTCGGAGTGCCAAACCAACATTCACCCTTATGCCTCTTATTACACTTCGGGCATACAGAACCCACTGCTTTTTTTCCTTTCTTCGCTGATCCCTAACTGGCCTCAAACTAAAAACTAGATGGTGCAGGTCTCTTCTTCTGCTCTAAAGACTCAGTGCTGCTCTAGATACTCTTCTCCAACACCGTGGCCTTATCAACTATTTTTGAAAAACTCTAGACCTAAAACCAGACCACCAACTCGTAGATTTTGTGCCTTAGGCCTTTCTCAAATTTCCTGGCTTTCCTTACTTCATTTGGAACCAGAAATGGAGCAAAACGCGACAGTTCCACAAATTTAGCCGCATACTCTACAACCGTCATATCCCCCTAAGTTAGATTAGTGAACTCCTCAATCTTTTCCTCTCTAACAGATGAAGGAAAATACCTGTCAAAGAATAGCTCCTTGAATCTCTCCCATGTAAGAGCTATCTTTACTACCCTCTGATCATCCAGCAGTTTCGCAGAAAGCCACCAGCGCTTCGCCTCTCTAGTTATCTTGAAAGCAGCATAACGAACCTTCTGTTCGTCTGTGCAGTCAAGTACAACCATAATATTCTCTATTTCCTGTACCTAATTCTCTGCAGCCACTAGATCAGGTCCTGTTGTAAAGGTCGGAGGGTTCATCCTCATAAACTTTTTTAATGTTGTAGTCTTATCCTACAGGTGGATAGTTCTGTTCCTTAGGTTCCTTCTTCATTTCTGCCTTAACTTGACGGACGATACCTCACAACACCTTAGAGGTATGTATTTCTTCTTCACTAGAGGTCACTGAATCCTCCATTCCTTCAACCTCTACATTCTCATCTCCAAAATCCATCATCAAAATAGGACAGAGAAGAGATAGATTTCCATATCATAACTCCAAATAACTTAATCATTAAATTAAATCCAATAAAAATCTAGAATCTCCATATAAGGCGAGTTTCACAATTCAGAAACAAAATCATCTAAGGTTTACTGTGGCTTTTTTGAGATTGTCGATTACTTCAGAAAAATCATAGGAAATCGTCGACGTATTTTTGCCTCTAAATTACAAAATAAAATCCTATACTTCCCTACACCAAACTTATTTCTCAATACCTAACTTATTCATCTCCTATTTCCATCCTAACTCATTCCTATACTCTGGTATAAATCATTTCCCAAATTCTCAAAATCTCAAAATCATTGCTCTGATACCAAAATGTAACACCCTGAACCCTTAAACCCACGTCCGGTGCGTTATACTTGATAATATCCTGATAATCCATAATTCATAATATACGCAGTAGAAAACATAAATATAATCTCCATAAAACATAATATTGTAATACCAGAGTTTACTACCCCTTTCTAAAAATTCATATAATTCATCCATCGCCTATATTTACAAATCTACATAACTCCCAAAATATTTTAGTATTTTCACAATCATTCCTTTCTCAACAAACTTAAAACATAAAACATAAACTTAAACTTTATACAACCCCACAGTATATAAAAAATATATCCTTTCTCTTTACAATCCTCAGAAAGGCTAAAAACCCTCGAGCCCTTTAAACCCAACCTCGAGGTTGTCCTGAAAAGAAATAATCATATTCGGGTAAGACACATCTTAGTAAGGGAAGAAATATATATATATAAAAATAGCGCGTGACTAACATGAGGTATATAAATATCATTTTAGTAACATTTGCAAAATGTTGTCATAAACATTGAAATCATTCTCTAAACCTAATCAATCACATGTAAAGATTTAACCAACGAGAATACCCAAGGATATGGGTGATTACCTGCCCATACAAGTAGCACCTTTCTGCTCTGATACTTAATTAACCCTAAGGTCACAACTAAAACATATCAGGGCACTTATCTTACTCAGTAAGACCTCAAGTATTAGATTGATCTCGTACTCACACAGTTCAACAAAAGTTTACCGACAAAGACCCTAAGGATAGGAAAATCTACCCGCCCATACGACTAGGTTCCCTCTGCCCTAGTACGTTATGCAACTACTGCCACATCTGAAGTTACTAGTGCACATGCCTTACTCAGCAAGCCCTCAGGCGAAGTGTACGCTTCACCCAATTGTAACATGTTCTAATAGCATAAATACTTCTAATAACATAATACATTATTCTTTTTGTCAGTACTCAACCATTCACATCTATTCATGTTCATAGATTAACATAACATTGCATTTCACTTTACGTGACTCTTCCCATTTATAACGTTCACATTTCACATTTCATTCCATTATGATTTCATTGTCATTTCATTGCATTTTCCTTTCTTTCATTCATACTATATTTGGTCTTACCCATCATCAGTTAGTCTACAACTCTTTTTAGCTGTCATCAGTTAGTCTACATAAAAATGTGCTAGAATCTGCTAACATGACTCTTTTCAGCTATCTTACATTTACATGTTTGTATTAACACACACAAGCAACATAGTCCATATCATATTTTATTCTTAATGCTTTACTTACTTAGCCTACATCTCTTACATTTAACGTATACTTGCACAGAATCTCATGTCACACAATTTAACAATAAAATTCATGCACATTCCTTACAAAATAAGCCAACCCATATTTAACATTTATATACTGAAAATACCTTTCATTTCTTATATAATTCCTTAGAAATTACTTTTCACTTTCATCGGTTTATTTTTACATATACATAACTATATAAGCAATCATAGGCTCAGAAAACATAGTTTACATGGTTGACATTTTAAACTCACACCAAAACATATACATCAATATAATATAAATTATTACCTTCAATTTTATAAAATCTGATTTAATTTATAATTTCCCATTACCTGACTTCCGAACTACGCTGGTAGGATCCCCGAACCGATACCCACATCGTTCACTTGGACCCTGAACTAAAAATCCTAATTTAATTAAAATAACTCCCAAGTGACTCAAATCCTAAGAAAACACTTATTTATTACTTCCTAGGCTCCAAATAACAATATTCGTTAATGAATTCCCAAAATAATACACTTACCCTGATTTTGGGATGTTTCCTAAACCTTCCAAACCAACAATTAGCTCCTACAGCCTTACAAAGAACGATCCCACGAACCTCGTGGTGGTTCTGGATCGTCAAACCGGGTCAAATCTGGCCCGAAATCGAAGAGAGAATGTTGAAAAACCATTTTAGAGAGAGAGAGATAGAGAAGAAGGATCTCGAATTCTCTCGTTGAAATGAAAAACACTTTATTTATAGGCAGAATTTCATCAACGAGACACGTGGGTTCGTCGACGAAACACTGAAGAGACTTCGTTGACAAGAAGATACCTTCGTCAACGAAATTCAGAGTTTCAAAATTACTCTCTCGGGATTCCTTCGTCGACGAGGAACTGGAGTTCGTCGACGATCTCTAGAAGGACATTCGTCGATGAGACCTGCTATTCTTCTAAAAATCCTTCCTTTCTCACCTTATCACCCATTAATCCATTTATATATTATATTTCCTAATTATTTTAATTTCTGGGTCATTACACTTTCCTAGTTATTTGGTCAATGTAGTTTCATTTTTTGAAGAGACTCTTCTAATATCATGTAGTTAATTGATTGACTTGACCTACCTCATCCTTTTTTGTAGAAGCACCTTATTGTCACATGATTAGCACATGATTGACTTGACATGCTCCTTCTTAGGAACATGTGTATAACAATGTGGTCAACATGTGGCTAACTTAACTTGCCGAGGCTAGGGCTTTAACATCAACGCTTGCAAAAGATGTTCGTTGAATTGTTGCTCCAAGATGCTCATAGCATATAAACATGTTTTGTACATAAAAGCACATGTGTAGTATGCCATAATCTACTAAACTTTTATCTCTTTTCCATGGCAAGATAAATTTTTTACTTTTATAGACAAATCATAGAAATTTTATGTGAATCATGCACTAGCAAACAAATATTATAATAATAATAAAATTTATTTTAATGTCTAAATTTTTATTTAACTCTTATTCTATGAATTATTAATCTCATATTCCAAACTCTGAAAAACATTAGAGAAAAAAAAAAGAAAAAAATTGAAGAAATTCACAGTTTCATGTTTGGTTATCAAGACAAGAAAGAAAGAAAGAAAATATATAAAATAAATTAATAAAGCTATTTATTTATTAATATTTAAAATTTTTTAATTATATTAGCAGAAAATTTTCATTTTAATAATAGGTGCAAAGAGAAAGTTTTATGAAAAGATAAATTTTTTTAAACAAAATTTTCAACCCAAACTGAGTCTAAACTTTCTTTCACATTATATCTCTATTCTTTGATCTCCAAAACCATAAAGGAGTTTGTCCAAGTATCATTTTTCAAAAATATCAAATTTATCTTTATAACTATTCATAATTATCCTATAATACTCCTATAATTATTGATCGTTATTCTAAAATATCCTTATATTATTTAATTTATTATCATTTTTTATAGTTTTAAAGAAGTGATATAAAAAATTGATAAAAAAAAAATAGGGAGTTCTCATTATGAAAATTTCTAATTTTTAAAATTATAAATATCTTAAAGTTTTATTTGAGTTCCCACTATGAAAATTACTCAAATTTTATCTAGTACTGCTTCGAATTTACGCGGGAAACGTAACCGACTTCTTGGACAGATGCCATAGCCGAAACATCTGCCTGGTCCTCTAAGCGGCCTTCCGCAGCTTGTTATCTGCACAAGACATCATACATTTGTCAACGAAGGCTGTGGCACAAGTTTCATGCTCGTCGTCACTAAACGCCACCGCTTAGTGAGACTTTTGAACCCTTCTTCTTCTTCTTCTTCTTCTTCATCTCATCATGACCTTCTCTCGGCAATCAAACATCTGATTCTGTGGTGTTCTGACCCCTTTCGGATTGTGATTAGGATTTATTTTCTGGGTCCGGTCGAACATGGCCGGCAAGGACGGCGATTCGAAGAAATTGCTCTTCTACTCTCGGATGGGCAAGAAAAGAGTTTCTGTTCGGGAAAAAAGTTCGAATTTGAATCTGGAGCAAAGTGGGGCTGGGGGTGGAGATTCCTCCAAGAAGCAGGGCGTGAGGAGAAATAGGGTTTGTGATTCAGTTGGGGACATGGAAATTGAGGGTGAAGAAGGTGGAGGAATTCAGAATCAGGTTATGGGCACGATCTTGGAAGAAAATAGGGTTTTGGGTGGGTGTAGTTATGCGCAGGAGAGTGAACGAGTCGCGGCTGAAGATGATGCAGAAGGGGAGAAAAGGAGTTTTGATTTTGATTTTCCGATGCTAGAAGTAGCGGGCCAGGGTGATTGTGAAAGAGAGTTGGACGATTCTTTCAAGACAGGTAGTAGGGATTATATGAGGATGGTAGAAATGTGTGCTCCTGATTCTAGTACTGATGAAGGAGAGGAAAGGGAGAAAAGAATGAGCCTTGATTTTTATTTTCCAGTACTGGAAGTAGCCAGCGAGGGTCATCGTGAAAGAGAGTTGGATGATGATATCAAACAAGGTAGTATGGATTATACAAGGGTGGAAGTAATAAGTGTTTCTTCTTCTGATACTGATGAAGGAGAGGACTGGGCCAAGCAATTAGTTATGGAAAATGATGTTAGAGGAGACAATCTCAATTTGGGGAGAAAAGGGTTAGGCTTTTCAAGGGGTCAAACTAAACTTAGGTCAACGAGTGTAGAAGAGGGCAAAGGAATTGCAGATGATTCTTTACATTGGGAAGGGATCAGTTCAGAGCCAGTGAGTATAAGCATCGAGGTTGAAGATGGAGATGAGGAAGATTTGTTTTCTGGGTTACAAAAATTGGCAAAGGCTTCTGAACATATGGTAGAAATTTTTGCAGAAGAATACAAAAGGAATGAGGCAATGAGCTTAGCAAAGTTTCGGGCACAGCAAAGAAGGGAGAATAAGGCAAGACATTCTGAATGGATCAAATCAGAAGTTCCTATGTTTCTATCTTACGTTGAGGAAAGAGAGTCTCAGGAGTCTTCTGAGCTAGAAGATAAAATGAAATTAGAAAAAGAATCGGAGGAGTCGTCTGAAGATGAATGTCCCTTTTTTTCTGCAATGAGGATGATCAAAGAGCGAAATGTGAGACAGGGTGCACAACGTAATTCAGTGCCTGGTGCTGCCGGTACAACACCACTGATCCAATGGACACCCTCCTATAAATGGGATTCTAACATTTCAATGCCAATTGTTCCTTCTTTGAGAGATCTATGCATTAATCTTCTTGCTAAGAATGCTGAGGCAATTGTATCACTTGATAGCGTCCCAGATTCAATTAAGCACAAATTGAGTAATTTGCTCTGTGATTCCCGTAGACTGGATGCCCAATTTATGGAACTCCTTGTGAAGGGGTCTCCAACTCAGATATGTGTAAAAAACTGCTCATGCATAACAGAAGAACAGCTCATTCAAACCTTTGAGCATTTCGATACAAAGAACCTAATGGTAAGCCATTCATTTTTTGAGAAATATTTTGTGTGTGTGTTTTACTCAACCTTTAACATTAGGTAGCACTGTAGCAGCCATTCCATTGGAATTGCATTCAGAATTCTTTTTAGAACCAAACATAGGAATAGGAATTAGGGCTCGAATTATTTGAGTTCATTCCAGCTCTGATTCTGTAGACCACAGTGTAATAGCAGCGGCATTTATAAAACTAGAATGGAAGCATTAAACTCATTACACAATCTTACAGTAAGGATTTATGTTTTGAACACTATAAAGATGTTAGCTGCAAGCTGTTCAATTATACATTGGACAGTTTCTGTAGAATGTTTTTTTCTGTTGCCAAGTCTAACTGTTCATGGTTAGCAGTCATAAGATATGATATTCGTACATAGATGAACTGACAAAAATGTTTCATGCACACACACACACATATGCTCTGATTTCAAAGGGCCTTGTATCCTGGTCGGGTATTCTTGGTCAAGGTACGGCCGGTCACTCTTTGGATGGTGGGGCGTGACATATATATATATGACTGACTCTAAAACATTAGGTGTTCTATCTTCTCAGTTTTTGCTTTCATTTGATAATTTTTGGGAGCCTAACTTCACAATAAATTTTAGTTTTACACCGACTAACTTTAATTTTTTTATTTAAAATGGAGAATTTTCAAACTATAACATACTTTTTACCTTCTTTTGAGTAAATATCAACACAAGGAATGTGAACACTGTTAGATTACCACTTAGCTTTTAGGTTGTGGGCCAACAATGTATATCAAGCTTTAACACTCCCCCACAAGTGCAGTCCGATAGCATGTGGAGAGATAAATACACAATAAATAACACCGGTTACAGGGAATAGAATAATTTTTTAAGCACCACATTATACACATTGGCAACAAGACTAGAACCAGCTTTGATACCATGTCAAATTATCACTTTGTCTAAAAGCTTAAGCTTTTAAGTTAAAGTGGTAATCTAACACATCTATAGCTCATAATGCTAAGACAAGATTGACTTAAGATTGTAAGCAACAAGCAAGAAAACCCTTGTGGTAAAACTGTCTTGCCGAAGGCCACGTATAAATACATGATACATCAAAAATCATAATTATAAATTTAATGTAATATTCCTGAAAGAAAATTGGAAGCGGTCTTACAATTTATTTTTGAAAAAATTAAAATCTGTGGGCTTATTTATGGTTTTAGCTGACTTTATTTCAATAAATATAACACCCAGAGCAGTAAGCACAATTATCCCATGGCATATTGGAGGCCTGGAGGGAGCATGATGTATGCTAATTCAATCAATAAAGTCATCAGATACCAGACTTGGAAGGGAGATTAAAAAAACTTATGGAGGACTATAATTCTAATTTCTGTCTAGAGACTTAGAATTTTAATTAGAAAATAAACAAAATATAGGAGAATGAGGTTTTCTTCTATAAAAGCACCAAAGTGCTCCAAATACCACCAAGATACAAAAATAAAAATAATAAATAAATAAATAAAGCAAGTCTAACCTCGGAACTTGTTGCTTCAAGGGTTTTTTTGCCTGTTATGTTATGCTCATCTATGAAAATAGAGTTTCTTTCGTTGAGGGACTCACTTATATGTGTGCATAATTTTTGCACTTGAGAGAACTATCAAACCATCTTAAACTTAGCTGTAAAATGACAAGGGATTTGTCCAATGTAGCTGATGTATTTTTTGCGTATGACCCAAAAGTCTAAACAATGGAATTCATTCTATGTTGAACTCTTAGACTTAGCTGTGAAGCAGTCTGCTTCCTAACAAGCAACAGCAACTAATCATTATTTCTGTACTTTTGGCAGATCAATTTGAAATTAATTCTTTGAAATGAGTTCACCTCATTTAATTTCCTGCCAAAATTTCAAGTTTCATCGAGTACTCGATTATAACTTTTGATAAGCTGTGCAAGTACAAGCTTTTCGGTTTTTCATGTGATACTGAATACCCTATCTGTTTTTTTTTTTTTTTTCTCCTTTTTTCGGCTGTTTATTTGTTTTTGTGTTTTAGCTTGAATATTATGGTTATACTGAATGCATCTTGTGTTGTGGAAATAGGTGCTACAACTTGACTTGTGTGGGCGAAGTATGACTGATCATACATTATGCAAGATGTTAACTCAATGTTCTAATAGCTTGCCTGTATTAGCTGCCATATCTCTAAGGGGTGCATTTCATCTATCAGATGTGGGGCTAAATGCGCTTCTTGTGTCAGCACCCGCACTTCAGTCTATAAATTTGGGCATGTGCTCCCTTCTCACCCACAATGGCATCATCACGCTCTCCAATTCTTTCGGACCTATATTGAGGGAGATATATATTGATGACTGCCACAACATAGATGCCATGCTAATTTTACCTGCACTAAAGAAAGTTAAACAATTGGAAGTGTTATCAGTGGCAGGCATTCAAACTGTTTCTGATGATTTTATCCGCGATTTATTAACCGTACATGGTCCAAATATGAAGGAGCTTGTTTTGGCTAGGTGCAGGTATATCACTTTCTTTTGTTTTATTTTTTACTTCATAAGATTAAAACTAGAACAACTGTTATATTCCTTTAGTGATTCAGATTATTTTATTTGATGCAGGAATTTGACTGATATTTCTCTGAAATGCATTGGAAAATTTTGTTCCAGATTATGTGTCCTTGACCTTTCTCACTTGAACAGCTTGACAAATTTAGCAATAAAATATCTTGCCAATGGTTGCCGATCCATTGAAAATCTCAAACTCCAAGGCAGTGATTTCAGGTTTCTTGGAAATAATTTGATATCTATATCTCCATTCCAAGATTCATGTATGCATGAACTAAGATTACATTTGGTTCGCGGAATGTCTATTCTTAGGAATAAAATGGTTATAACAGAAGGATTTGATTGCTTTTATATAATATGTTATCATCATAAAGCAAAGAACAATGCAAAATGTATTTTGAATCCATAATAAGAAATAGATAGGGAATTGCTATTCTAAAATTTCACCACAGGAATGCCTAGACCTATTCCACACGGATTTTGCTTGTCAATAAAAATAGTAGATATATGAGTAAGAGAGATTGAAAATCTTTGAAATATATATATATATATATATATATATATATATTGATGCCACAAACAATCATTAGTTTATCAAACCTCAATCACCAAAGATCGCTTGCAAGATGTGTAGATTTAAATCCCTTTGAAAAGCTGAATTGATTTGCCCAAAGAGTATGAATGCAGTAGAGATTACATGTTTGATGGAATAAATAAAATTTTGCACTAGTGACTTCATTTAAATTATAACATCTTTGTACATTTTTTTTACATTATCATTGTACTAGTAGGGACTCGTGTGATGCACAGGAAATGAGTACAACATATGCATATCTTAAAGTATGTGTGTCATCATAATAAATCTATTGTTTATTATTTAATTGTGCAAAAATTTCATGATTGGTTCTTATAATTTTGTTTATTTTCTAATTCAAAATCACTAAAAATTAGAATTGAGGTTTTGGAGGCCATAGAGAGGCCCTTGTTCTGCTACTATATATAATTTCATCTTATTCCTAGGAATAGGTATCCCACCAACCAAATGTAACCTAAATGCAGTATTTTGTTAGGTTGTTATAATGTTGCATATGTGTCATCAGGCATTCTAGCCTAATGTACATTGATCCAATATGCCTACACGCACGAAATATACTCTCTCTATCCCTAGAATTTAAATTTAAAGAAAATTTGGGAGGTGTTTTGACTCGGGCTTGACAAGAAGTATACAGCAAGGGCAAGCCCTTTTTTATGGAAGAAATTGTAAAGGAATATACATTATGAAAGATATTTTTTGGATGGAAAAAGAAATTTGATGAGTATTAAGCTTGATATACACTGTTTTCCCACAACCTAATAGCTTAAACTTTTAGGTAAAGTGGTATCAGAGCCGGTTACCTGGGTTCTAGTCTCGTTGCCCACATTTATTGTGTGGTGTTTCAAAAAAGTGTTATTTATTGTGTTTTAATCTGTTCGCATGCAATTGGGCTTCAAGTGCGGGGGAGTGTAGCTTGATATACATTGCAGGCCACAGCCTAACAACTTATGATTTTAGGTAAAGTGGTAATCTATCAATAAGAAAGAAGGAGAAAGGTACACAAGCTAGAGAACATGATGTCTTTCAACAATAAACAAATAGAAAAGGGCTGCTCCATTCTCTTTGAAAAGAAAGAAACATGATCAAACACCCCAAAATATCCTAAGGACCAAAGTTCAAAGGGAAGAAAGAAAAGCCACTCAATCCTATAATAGGTAGGAATCTTTAAATATTCTAGCATTCTTTCCTGTCCACAATATCCAAAGAATAGCATACCAAGCACCAAGAAAATTGCCACAGCATGTTTCACTTTGTACTGTTAAGGCTGGATATATATTGCTCACCCACAAGCACCAAGCAACATAGATGATAATACTTCCTCTCATTTCTTACTAGTTACATTGGGTCCCATATTTGCTTTTGATCACCTTATGCCTTGGGGAGTTTACTCCTAGAGGGGACCTCCAAACCCACTTATCAATTAGGGAGATGTTTTTGGATACTACATTATAAATGCCCAAGCCCCCCTTGGACTTAGGTCTACTAACAACCTCCCAGCTAACTAGATGCTCTCTCTTACTCTCCTTGAACCCGACCAAATGAAAGTCTGCATCAACCTTTCTAAAGATCTGGCTACTTTCATTGGAATTTTAAACAAGGAAAGGTAATAGGTTGGAATGTTAGAGAGAGAGGCAAATGAGTGTTGCATGAACCCCAAGGAAATGGCATGCCTCCTTTAACCCTTTCTCCGACCACCTTTCTAACAGAGGTTTGCAAAAGGCCTTAGGATTTGGGTTGCCTTCTAGAGGGAGGCTGAGATGGGAGAGAGGCCACTCAAAGGAAACACAACTGCTAGTGCATTGAAGCTCTCTAGGACCATATCCCCTATATTGATGCTGGAAACCAAATTGATTTTTAACCGTGAAATCCTCTCAAAAAGTTTAAGCAAAAATAATGACTTTCCAAAATTTTGCTATGTTGTCATAAGAGCAGAATGTCATGTAAACTAGAGATGTGAAACCTCTACTCCCTCCACTCAAGGAGACCTCTAATCACCCCTAGCCCTTGAGCATGCAAAAGCATCCTACTCAAGGTGGAAAGGAGATAGTGAATCCTCTTGTCTATGTCCCAAGAGACCCTAAACCACTCTGGCTGACTAGTGAGTCAAACCTAGACACCTTGAAATCCACTTCCTCCATATATACCTGAAGCCTTTCTTACGCATCACCTTGTCTAAGAACCCCCAATGGACCATGTCATAGGCTTTAGGCTTTCTCGCAATGAGAAGCCTCTTCCTCCACCTCCTCCTCTGCCACCTCATTAGCCACTAGCACAACATCTAAAATTTGTCTATCATGAATAAACATGGATTACGTCATGATGACAGTTTACCCAAAGACTAGTCTAAGTCTATTAACTAGGACTTTAGACAAGATTTTGTAAAGAATTGTAAGGAGGCTGGTTGGTGTAAAGTCCCTAACTTTCCAGGCTCACCCTTTTGGGGGGATAAGGGTGATGAAGCTAGAGGTTGCACTAGTCTTTACCACACCCTTACAATGGAATTCTTCAAAAAACTTAAAATACCAACTTCCAAAACCTCCTAGCTGTCTTGAAAGAATGACATCACAAAGCCACCAAGGTTGGGAGCCTTCTCACTCCTCAAGTCGAAAACCATTTTTCTAATTTCATCAGTCTCAAAAAGCCTTTCAAGCCACTAACCCACCTGGATGGGACACCAGTCAAGGCCTTCCTCCACCAATCTATATCTCAACTCCAATTTGAGATTGACCCCTCCTGCCTTGGCAAATTTATCATTTTAGCAATTTTGAAACAAGGAAAGGGAATAGGTTGGAGTGTTGGAGAGAGAGGCACTAATGAGTGTGGTGTGACCCCCCAGGGAGAGGTACACTCTTTTCTCACCCTTGAGTCTCCTTCCACTTTTTCTAACACAGGGTCCCCAAAGGATTCGGAATCCGAGTTGCCTCCTAAAGGGAGGCTGAGATAGGAGAGGGGCCACTCAAAGGAAACACAACCTGCTAGTGATTTGAAATTCTCTAGGACCCTATTCCTTATGTTGATTCCGCCAATCCCTTTCTTGGAAAACTTGGTTTTTAAGCTCGAAATCTTCTCAAAACTTTTGAACAAAATAATGACTTTTCAAAATTTCGCATTGTTGCCCAAGAAGAGCAGAGTGTCATCAGCAGATTAGAGATGTGAGACCTAGAGATATGAGATCTCCTCCTCCTCCCCATATGGAGACCTCTGATCAACCCCAACCTCTGAGCATGCAGCCTACTCAAGGTGTGTACAACAAGAGTGAACAAGAAAGGAGATGGTAGATACCCTTTGTCTAAGTCCTGGAGAGGCATTAAACCACCTTATTGGTTGACTATTGACATTTGACAATGTCTGACAAGTGTGTAGAACTCGGGCACCCCCAAATCCACTTCCCACAGGTCCCTAAAGCTTTTCTTACACATCACCTTGCCTAAAAACCCTCGATTGACCATGTCTTACGCTTTCCTGAAATCCAATTTAAAAGAAGCCTCTTCCTCCCTCTTTTCCTCTACCACCTTGTTAGCCACTGGCCCACTAGCATAACATCTGAAAATTTTCAATCATGAATAAATGCGGGCTGTGTCATGGTAACAGTATCCCCCAAGTAGATTGTTGGCTAGGACTTTGGACAGGATTTTGTAAAGACTTTTTACTAGGATGATTGGTCTAAAGTCCCTAACTTTCTGGGCTCTCTTTTTTTTGGGGATAAGGGTGATGAATGTACAGTTTGCACTAGTATCCACCACACCCTTACAATGGAATTCTTCAAAAGACTTAAATATATCAACTTTTAAAACCTCCAATTGTCTTCAGCTTTAGAAGGCCTTTCAAGCCACTGAGTACATCCCTCTTGGATGGGACACTAGTCAAGGCCTTCCACCATCAATCTATCTCAACTTTTATTTGAGATTGATTCCCCACCACTTGGGCAAATTTATCATTCAGCAGTTTTGAAATTTTAAAGTAATAATTTTTATGTTTAAGTCGTGATAATTCATTATATAAACTAAAATTGATTATTTAAATTTTATTTTTTTTTTGGAAATTTTAAAGTTTAAATCAAGAAAAAAATTATATAAGGGTGAAAATGCTCTTTTAGGCAATAAAACACTTGAAAAACAATTTATTATCATTTAATTAACAGTAAGGGAGTTGGATACAAAAGGAATCACATTCAAGGGGGGAATACTTCAAAATTTGGAACATTGTTGTTGTTATTATTATTATTATAATTTTAGAAACTTGAGGATAAAGATTTTAATGCTAATTTAATGGTAGGAAGATAATGAATTACTATTTGATCCAAGAAAAAAAAAATGAAGATGCATTTTAATCAAGTTTTTAGTTTTCATTTTGGTTGCCAGATTTTGGTTTTTATTTTTGATAAAAAAATATATATATTAGAAAAGAGAAAATAATATGCAATAGGGAGAATAGAGAATCCTCTAGCATAAAGAAAATAACAACAAACAAAATGAAGAACAAAAAAGCAAAAAGATCAAAACAAATCTAGAAGACTAAGGAATGGTTTTGCTTGCAAGTCAGTCAAAGGAATGCCTCTAAACAAACCATTCACTATATCCTTGAGTGAAGCCAAAGACACCCCTGTCCTCCATAACTGATCAAATAAAGAAAGGGCTTGACGACTTGTTCAGTTGAGAAGAACAATATTTGTGTTCCACTGCATTTTTTCCAGAGAATTATGAAAATTCCACCTTATTTTTAAAATTTTCCAGTATTTGGATGGGAAAGTTGGAAAACATCTCTTTGTTGTTTTTCAACATTTCTCTAACTGTTGGAAAACTAAAAACCAAGATGGCATTTTTGTACTTCTACAGGAAACTGGACTACAGAATAGTAATAGGAACATTTGTGAGATGAATAAAAAATGATTTGCCAGAGAAGTGCCTAGAAGTACCCAAAACTCAGGATCTAACGCTGTTCCCAAACTGATACATGAAAAGAATCAAGTGCATTCATAAAAGAGAATAAAATCATTAGTCTTATCATTCAAGTTACAAACTGTTAAAGCTTGATATACATTGTTAGCCCACAACCTAATAGCTTGAGCTTTTAGATAAAGTAATAGTCTTACATGGTATCAGAGCTGATTACCAGGAGGTCCTGGGTTCTAGTCTTACTAAAAGCTGCTTACTTGTATCTTTCAAAAAGAGGGTTTCAAAACATTGCTATTTTTTTTTTCTAAAGAAAATGCAAATCCAAATGCAGATTGCTTCCGTAATACCTCTTGGCAACATATCACAGATACATCCCATATTGATCAATACTTCTAAAAAATATTTCCTAAAGGGTGTCCCTGGGCCATAAGGCTCCCCACTTTGCGAGGTTAGGGGAGGTCGTCACTGTGTACGCTGCCTTACCCCTGCTTTTATGCAGAGAGGCTGTTTCCGTGGACTTGAAACCCGTAACCAACCAGTCACAATGGATCAAACATAACAGAACTTGTTCTGCAACTATCTTCATTTTTTATGCATATATGATCATGAGATCTGCTGTGGAGTTCATGGACCCATAATGGATCAAACATAGCTGAATTTGTTATGCAACAATCTTCCCTTAAAAAAAAAAAAAAAGAAGGTTAATTTCAAATGAAAAAAAAATTGCAATTTTCTAGGAGGAAAATCCTAGTCCAATAATTGGATTTCCTTAATTCTGTGAAATTGTTTAAAGTAGACATATATGATCATGAGATCTGTTGTGGAGTTTATTGGCCCATATTATGGATCAAACATAACTCAACTTGTTCTATGATTATCTTCTTTTTTTTCTTTAAAAAGGTATTAATTTCAAAGGAAAAAAATTTTTGATTTTCTAGGAGGAAAATCCTAGTCCAATGACTGGTTTTCTTAATTTTTTATATCTTTTACACTTGCTATGGATCTGTTATCAGCATCTTTAAAATTTTAAAAACAAATGGTAATTCTGAAAAATGGAAGTTGAAAATCCCACTTAAATTAGATTTATGACTAGATTTACTAAGAACTACATTGATCTATTTCTATTGAGATTCATGCTTCATCTTTCAAATGTGAACAACTACATTAAAAAGGCAAAGAAATACATATTGTTTATTTCAAAGCTCTAAGAGACAATGATCCCTATTTTCCAATCCTCTACAATTCAAAGGTTATTAGATCTAATTGGAGCCCCCCCCACCCCCAAAAGAAAAGTTGCTAGATATAAGTGCCAAACTCCTCTACTGTGCCAGAAAACATTGCAAAAAAATTGACAAATCCTCCCAAACATATGTTTTGCTAGATCTGTTTTCATTAACTTTGATCCACTGATATCTATGTTTTATCTGTCAGAATAGAGCAATTTATCCTAAAAAGGAAATACACACCATTTCTTCCAAAGATCTAGGAAAAATATGTCCCAACTGTTCTAAACCTCAGTTATGTTTTTCAAACCAAAGATATTTGAATCAAATCAAGCAAAATATGCCTTAGATCTCAGTTCTAAGCACCTTTGGCGAGTGCTTGAAAAGGAATTTTTGTTTGCATTGCTGGACCCTCTAGATACCCTGGGGGATGGGTGTGGGGGTTGTGGGGCATGAAGGTATTTATGTATTGGTAGGTGATGTCTTGGGACAGCCCTCCAATCTTGCATGAGATAAACTGGCTGGCTGGATGAGATATCATCTAACATGTGCTAGTTTCTTGAGAAGCCTGAATGGGACGTTGGAGGCCCTGGATACTGAAATGTGATGAGCAAAACATTTCAAGCTTGTTCAAAACTTTAAATTGTGTAAACATGCTCTGCAGAAAGAATTTTTTTGCTCAACCTAAATGGCTTTTGAGACCTTTTGGATAAACTTGATGTGTATCAACATCACAGTGGTCGTCTTCTCATTTGTCACTGGGTATTCTTGTTGATTCATTTCAGTTCAGGTATTTGTGTAGCCATTTTTTTGTCAAATTCATGTAAGTCAAGGGATTTTTTTTTCTCTTTTTTCTAATGTCAATATGAAAGCAGTTGGTGTTTTTTTTTCAAAAAAATGTAGCTATCCCTTGCGAAAGTAACTATGTTTTTATTCTATTCCATGGTTCATGCACGTCACATTTACACCTGCCATTTCTGAAGCCTGATCAACAACTATGATGGAAAAGGAAATAATCTGTCTTTTATCATGGAGAACATCTTGGAGCAATAAGCAAACAAGCAAAATAAAGCAAAGATCAAGTAATAGAAGGAAATCTATTTCTAAAACACATGGATCAAAGTGGAAAGAGATTCTCACTTGGCCTTATGATGTGGTAGGCAGCTAGAGAAAAGCTGAAAGTCTTTGACGTCAGTCGTGCTCTTATTGGAGCATCATGTGGTTCTAAGAGTGTCAGCTTGTAGATATCTGAATGGTTGTGTAGATAGGAGTCTACTTAATTTTTTACAAGTTCTAGGTTAATGACTTGGAAACCTGTCTGAGCAGCCATTTTTGAAACTCTGAAGCGACTCATTCATTGGTAGGTAGATGCTAAATGCTGCTCTTAGCATAAGGGCTAGGTGATTGAGGGATGACTGAGGAGAAGATGTGCTTATAGGGTTGTTTTCTATCTGTCACATCATATAGATTCCAATTAAACTATAGAAACAGTCAATGCTTATGGTGCAGCTGTTTAGGACGTAGACCAACCAGAGGACATTTCTGTCATTCGGGGGCAAGATAAGGATACTAAGATGAATGAAAAATTTGGAGCGGGACAAATGTGAGGGTTATATATTTTATGATATAATTAAAGCAATAAATGGTTGGAATAAAAACATTACGGATACCAAAATTTATCTGTTTATATTAGTTACTGTTTCTTGTGTTATTAGAGTGCAAGATTATGCTTGAATGTCTCATAAAACGTTCAGTTGTTTCTCATTCTTTACTTTCTATTTTAATACAAAGGGTATACTCTGAAAATTGCCTAAAGATGTTGTTCGTTTCTATTTTGCTGATGACTACTGACAGAAATTTCTCTTTATAACAGTGATGAAGCTATTTCTGCATTCTTGGAAGCCTCAGGAGGATCTTTGAGAGTACTTTCACTGAACTGCATTATTGAGGTGAGACATTAACGTGCTGGCAGATAAACCAGTCATGACTGATGCAATATGACTTGCTTTGTTCTTTTGTCTGATATATTCCATTTATTTCTGTCTTTTGCTCTTTTGCCTGAAAGAGGTATGCTTCTCAACCTCATTGGTTTTGGTGTCTTATGATATTTAGGTCCATATGTTTATAGCATAGATGCAATAGTCAAGTTGGAGTTATGGGACACCAATCTCTTCTGTAATCAGCCTGTTTATTTTATATGGTAGTGGAGCTTAAGGTGGGGTCTATAATTTGTTAGATTTTTTATGTGATGTAGGACAGCAACAGCTGAACAGAATAAGAGAATTGAGGGGGAGAAACGGAGAGAAGAAGAGAAGAAAAAGAAAAAGAAAAGCAAGACAGGGACAGAACAGTGGAAAGAGAGAGTTCAGATAAGGGAGTAGAACAGGGGAAGAGAGTTGAGAGAGAATAGGAACAGAGTAGGATAAGAGAGATTAGGCAGAAAATAAAAGAAAAGAGAAGGGAGGAGTAAGAGGAAGCAGGAGAAGGAGAAGAGAGGAAGAACCTGTATGAGACTATGAGAGAGAGGGAAGAACAGTCTGGAAAATCTGATTTCGATTTGATAACTGTCTAATACAATACAAAGAAAGTACTCATGCATCTAAGATACAACTAAAACAAATATCTGCAATACAACCCCACAAAAACAAGAAACTGCAAGTAACTCCAAAGTACTGAAAATACACAAAATAGATCTAAACTACCTAAATTTCTAAATAACTAGAAATTTTCCCACACTAAAATTGAAATCATAGCTAATATATAGACATCTAAAGCTCTCCATGGGTGGTGTTAAAGAAAACTTGTCCTCAAGTTCTAAAATGGTTTATAAGCTTTAGCTCCATAAGTTGGAAAGAAGTTGAACATGTACGCAAACCAAGAGGTGGCAAGAACTGCATTGCATCGTGAATCACCATTGGAGAGAATCCAAAAGATCCCCCAAATGCAAGTAGAAGAGAAGGCTGCAGTGTCCTTTGATAAAATAACTTTTCCTCCAAACAAAAAATCAATTTAATATCTAATTTTCTAGGCAGCTCGATCAAATATGCGTTCAGTCCATATTCTAAAATGACGGATAATGTTTCTCTAGATTTGGTTAAAGAAGATGTGGAGGGAGAAGATGCGAGTGATGGAGGCACAAATTTACTGGATGGAGGAGAAGTAATCTCTAGTGGATTTTCAACACTGGGATCCATGATTAAAGAATTTTCAACAAACTCTGGAGCAACCAAATGTTCCTTAATCTTTGGGTTGGAAATGGAAAATTAAAGTTGGAGCGAGGTCATTGACAGACATATCTATCCTAGTGGTTGGCAACTCATCTTGAAGTTCTTTGTAAGTCTTAACAAGCTGGGTTGGTGACAAGTCAAGGTCCATTTCTGTCCCAGAGGCTCCAACAGTGTTTAGGGTCACTGAAGACAAGCCTAAGGCCTTATTTTGATAAGATTCATGACTCTTAGGATCCATGGTTCATTGTTTGGACCCAATAGCACACCTCATCTACTCAAGAACATACTCTGTAACAAGACGATTCCTATACGAGATCTGGATACCAAGAATTACTTCAATGGTCCCAAATCTTTGGTTTGAAACTCGGTAGGAAATGCTTTAGGTTCTGTATACATAGATCATCATCACCAATAATCACAATATCATCCACACACAGAATAAGCAGAATCCGGATTATGATTATAAAATACATAGTAATAGGATAGCATCATGGAGCTACAGCCAACACAGTTTGGGAGTGATAGAGGAGAGCAGGACAGAATTGAAGAACCAAGGCAGAATTTGAAGGCAAACAGAGAATTGGAGAGGAAGAGAAGAAATAAGAAGGAAGAAGTAGAAGAATGAATGAAAGGGAAATAAGGGACTGAAAATGGAGGGATGGAGATCATCATTAACACCACTTCCTATCGTAAAGAATTTTATTAGTCTAGATCAATTTCTCTATGGTCATGAGGTATTTCTAGATTCTCCCAGAAGTTCAAGAGAAACTCAAATTGTTGAGGATAAACAATCAAATATCAGAACTATAAAAAAAAAAAAAAGGAAAAAAAAAGGGCAGCCCGGTGCACAAATTGTTTTGACTACATAAATGGTTTAACCATCAATGGAGCCCTACTGTTTTTTTTTTTTGCTAAACAATCAAAACAATGAGACAATATATCCATCCCATGTATGCAAACGTTTAGAATCCAACAACAATGCTCCTGATAGAAAGTTGAAACCAAATTAAAGCTCATTGAAATCTAAAGACAAACACCTCACAATTATATTAAGCAAATTAATCATTGTCAGCCAAATTTTTTTTCATAAAATTCAAGTAAAAGAAAGCATGTAGCTTCTCCATTTTCATTTTAGATGCTCTTTGAGGCTTGTTTTTCCTTGGCCTTGTGAATCTTCAAAACCTTTTTCACTATCTTCTGCTCTTCTACCAAGAAAGCCCGGATGATCCTCTCTCTAACAGCACCTCCAGACAGTACACCCCCGTAGGCTCGGTTAACTGTCCTCCTGTTCCTGGATAATCTAGACCTCTTGTATTCAGCAGGCCTCATGTGAGGAATTCCTTGGATTCTCTTTCCAGTAAAAGGGCACTTAGGGCCACTTGCTCTTTTCTTAGTGCTCTGGTATACAAGCTTTCCACCAGGGGTTTTGACGACCCTATGCTGGTTCGATTTGGTCGCATAGCTATGACGCTTGCGATACGTTAGACGCTGAACCATCTTCAACCTCTCTCTCTCTCTCTAGGTAGAGGCTGAAACGGAGGAAGTCACTTAGAACTCTACTGTTATTTTTGGGATACTTCAAATATATTAACACGTTCTGCAAGTCGGGCCATTTATATGGCTACATGTTGGCTGTCTCAACCTGCACCTCTAGTGCATCAATTGCCTCAATATGTATGGTTCTCTTATCAATGCTTCACACAATTCCACAATGTAAAGGCAAAATTGTGAAGCAATTAACTAAGCTCTATACCAATTGTCACAGGGTGAACACTTCACACCTTGTGAAGGGTCGTGCAGCCCAACAGCATGTCAGGAGATAAACACACAATAGATAACACCCATTACAGGGAATACAATAATTTTTTTAAACACAAACATAGTAAACATATCCTAGTGACCAACTTTGCTACCATGTCAGATTACCACTTTACCTAAAAGCTTAAGTTATTAGGTTGTGAGTCAACAATGTGTAACGAGCTCTAACATATACTATTTTCACTTACCACTAAGAAACATCACAGTGAATGAGGAGTCATTCTCTATTTTCATTAAGGCATTATCTTGCTCTAAGAATAAAACCTACACTAGTATTTGCATGATGGTTACCCATTACATGTACACAGGACAAGTTGTCACAGACAAGCACAATTCCCTAAATAAGCTTGGCTTGTGACATTTAGCTAAACCCTCAAATCACTATTGAAACAATATTTGTTTTGGATGAAACAAGATTTTACAGGATATGAAGGTTTTTATTAATTGTTAAATTAACACTTTACCTAAAATCTTAAGCTATTAGGTCGTGGCCAACAATGTACATCAAACTTTAATACTCCCTTGGATGGATAGGTTGGGTCTGACTTCCCTTCGTCATTAGTTCATCCTATCGACTTTTGTTTGGTTGGTTTAGATTTTTTATTTTAGTTTATTTTATTATTTTTGTTTTTGCTATGCCTGTTTAGACTTGTTTCTTATTTAGCTTTGGTTGGATTTGTAGTCTTGTTTTGGTTGGTTGTTGGTGTTGTTTTTGGGAGGCCTTTAATGTCTTTTTTATCTATAATCTCCCAATGATTGTCATGTAACCACGGTATTCCTCCGTCAAAAGTGAGGTATATCAATAAATAATTGGAGGTGCCGCCCTCCTTTAGTTCAAAAAAAAAAAAAACCCTTTAATACTCCCTTGTATGTGCAGCTCACCAGCAAGTGGAGGATAAACAAACTATAAATACCTATTACAGGGAATATAACTATTTTTTAAACACACAATAAACGCAGACAACAAGACTAGAACCCAAGACCTCTTGATAACCAGCTTTGATACAATGTTAGATTACCACTTTACCTAAAAGCTTAAGTGATTAAGTTGTGGGCCAACGGTGTATATCAAGCTTTAACATAAATTATGACTATTTTGTTACAATTCCTAAATTCAGTTATACAGAAGAACCTGACCAAGGCAACAATATATACGTTGGAAATAAAACAAACCCAAGATCCTGGCAAATCACAACCTACCTTCTTGTAAAACACCTTTCAGAAAAATTGCTGCTATTAACTCCATTTTGTAAAGTTGAAAGTTTTTTAGGACTTGTAAGGTTTTATGAATTATTATTATTATTTTGCAATCACTAAATCTTTAGCTACTTTTATTATTATTTTTACTTTCTAAGAAAGGATGGACAGCATCTGGGTTTTCGAATGGAGAGGAGCTGTAATGCGACTCTCTGAAAAGCTGAATAAATTCATTGGTATGTTGAAAAATTAAAAATCCAAAAATTAAAAATAAATGAGGGCACAATTAGGAATCCAAATGGAATTGTGAAAATTTATAATGGTAAAATTTAAAAATAAAAGTGGGATCATCACTGGCAGTTGAATAAAGTCAATCATTAGTTTGTTTTGTAATTGACTATATTAGGGAATTATTAGTTTGTTGTGTAATTGACTATATTAGGGACCGAATGAAATTATGAAATTTTAGAATCGTGAGATTGGAAATATTGGTAAGATTGCCAAGGGTCAAACAGTGTTATGAATGCATTACAGTGGGAATATTGGAAATAAATGTGTAGTTGCAAGGATGGAGGACCTGAAGAAGATTACAAAAGATAGATGATGACAACATTGGAGAAGAAGAGAAAGAATAGATAGAGATCCATAAAGGGTGTAGGAAGCAGTTATATAAATATTCAAGTGGTAAGATAATGGGAGCTTACTTGATTTTAATTTTTAAGTGTATCCATGAAAACAGCATCAGGATCTTAGTCATTTGGTCCAAGAAACAATTTTTTTTTTTTGGAGTTGTGGTTTGATTTAGAATTTTTTTGTGTGGGTGTAAAATGATTTATATGTGACTGAAAGTTCTTTCATACAAAAACTTGGATTGCAATATCATTATGCATGCGTGTGCACGAGAGAGAGAGAGAGAGAGAGAGGCCTGGCCATTATGATTGTCTGACAACCGACTCACTGCAGGTTGGTGCCAACACTGCCATGTCCCTTGCCAGAAATTCAAGGAATTTGTTAAGTTTGGATCTATCTTGGTGTCGCAATTTAACAGATGATGCAGTTGGACTTATTGTTGACAGCTGCTTGTCGCTGAAGCTGCTCAAACTCTTTGGGTGTACGCAGGTATGCATCCCTAGTTCCACTTATAAGGATTTGCAAGCCAGTAATAATTTGCTCTTGGCACCGCAAGGGCAATGGCTGTTGTCACAATATTGAAAATTATGACAATTTTTATAGGGATGGCAAACTATGCATCCTTTTTTTTTTTAAATCTCTTTGCAATTATTAGCCCCTAAAAAAGAAAAAAGAGAAATTGTTTGGACTTTAATTGCCGTGATAGTTAATAATTATGTTGGTACTGCCCAAAGAAAGTGTTGCCAGGTCCCTTTTGACTGGTTTAATGAAGTTAGCTGAATGTACGCATACAGCTTGTCCTATCAGATGCAGTTGCTCTTATTTCATCCTTTCATATAATTGTTCTTGAGGCATATTTTGCAAATCTTGAAAATTTCCCTTATTGCTACTCATGAACAATTTTTATATATGGGGCGAAAATTATGCATCTCCCGTGTGTGTCCCGTCTCTAGTTAAAAAATGGTTGAAGACTTATAGTTGACATGATACTTCTTACCAGACTCCTGATGATGGAAAATTATGAGTAACCATTGTTTTATTTTTTTGTAGCATTTTTACTCTTTTTCCTGTCAGTTGTTTGTGTCAGATGTAGACACACATCCATCAGTCTCTTGTACTTCCGTGAGAGGTGAAGCTTTGCATAGTATTTATTCCAATGCTTGTCCAGCAATGTGTTCTTGTATGTTTTCCATCATTTGGTGATTCTCATTCTTTATTATGCCTCATTGGGTCAACATGCATACAAGAGATTGGACAAGTGGGAAACACATTAGGTTGTATGATTTAATATATTTTTCTCCATATTTTTGCAGATTACAGATACATTTTTGACTGGTCACTCAAACCCCCTTGTGCGGATCATCGGGTTAAAAATGATGCCTGTTTTAGAAACCCTCGACGTATTAGAACCTCAGGAAACACCACTGCGTTATTCTCCAGTAATTTCACACTGATGTTTGCCACCAGTTTTCTCATGTTTGGATTGCCCAGACATTCAACAATTCATGGAAGCGCATGTTTGCCATTTTTTTTTTCTCTTAACACTTAAACGCATAGAAACTGAAACATCATCCACCCTCTCTTCTGAGAAAAAAAAAAAAGGGGGGGGGGGGGGGGAATAGAGAATCCAGTTCATGTGTATCTGAGGCAGAATAAAAAGAGATGATACTTTCACATCTGTCCCTGATACATTTTTCTTGTTGGGAGAAGTGAACAAGGTTTCCTTTTGGTACAAGATCCAGCTCAACTTTCTTCTTCTTCTTCTTCTTTGGCTTTTGTACATATATTTGCAGAGTACTGATGTAAAATTTGCTTGACGCTTCTGAAAATTGTATAGAATGCATGGAAGGTTGGATCTTTGAATAATAGATCAAAGAAATGAAAAATTATACACACTGCGTCAATGGGCTTGAGATTTTAGAATTATGCTAAATTATTATAAGTAACATTGAGTTGCTGATTGAGAGCGGAGAATTGGTGTGTTAGATTTAGAATTTTGTGGAGTTAAAAAACATTTCTTGGTGCATTTTTGTATCCAAATTCCTGAACGGTGACATCTTGGTAGGGCGGCAAACAAGCTGAACCAAGCTGAATTTTACTATGGTCAGGCCTTTTTTTCTTAAATTTTAAACTAACCTTGAGCTCAGGTCAAGCTCAAACCAGGTTTGGGCTTGATCAAGCTTGTTTATTTATGTAAATGAACCATTACCAAGCTTAATTACTGAATTGCTAACAAATGATTTGATTATTCTGAAACCTCTCACTTAAGAGATGAGATGCCCTTAAAGTGTCAATAGGCAAAAGTAAAAAGGAGCTCTTCTAACACTTTCTTAGAATTCTTTTGCCCCCACCAAGCAAGCCACCTTCATTAAATTTTGGTACAAGCCAACACCTAGATACCTTTAGGTTTAAATAAGTCCATTACTCTATCCAACCTAATTAAGTTCTATTAAACCAGCCCAAGGCTAGTTCGAATTCAAACAAGCCCAATAAAGCTCGTAACAAACCTGCTCACAAACCAAAGTGAGCCAAAGCCATTCATGTTCTGGCTCAATTTGCTTAATAAACGAGCTTTGAAATTGTGTTTGGGACACACTATATATATAATGAATAGGCATGAATGAAATGACCCTTAAAATTTGACTTGAAAATTGTTCATTTATATAATATAAATAAGCTTGAATTAGCTCTTATAATACAAGATGCTTACAAGTGGCTTGATTTGTTTACAACCTGAGGTTTTTGGAGTGTTTCTCAAAAATACAAACTTGAGGAACAATGTATCTAATTCTTAGGAATGAGAAAAAAATAGGTCCTCTCATAAAGCTAGCATGGTCCTCCAGTCAAGCTTTCCTATCTAATTAAATCACTCCAAAATGAGTCTCATTAATTACTCGTGAACCTTACTAGGTGAGACTATGTCAAACCTACTCGAGTGATTTCAGTGAACAAGAAAGCTTGATCAAGGTCCAATGAGACCCACAATTTGAAATGATCATTGAACAATGAGAATTGACTGGAAGACCATATCTCTAGAAGAGTCTAATTTTTTCTCCCCCCTGACAGGACATATTCATGATTATTAGCTATGGAAAAGCGTACCCTTGAAGGCTAAACCATCACTTCGGAGGAAGGAAATATAGTGAGAAACATAAACTTGAGAAGAGTGGCTGTAGTGATAAATCAACTCCCTCCATCCAAAAAACAAAACGGCAGAGGCTGAAAGTCCATAACTGAGAACAGGGCTATTTCCCATCTTCAAATAAAGCAGATACATCAGAAAGTTCAATTCAACAAGCGCATTAATTTCTAGCTGAGAAATCATACATTGTGCGCACGGGTGTGTGAGTGTGCATGCGCACTCTTTAACAGTCCCAACTCATCAGATAAGCTTTAAACTTCAAAACCAATGCCAGAACAATAAGAATTGTAAGAATCCCGACAGAAGAACCCCCAAACCGGTGAATCCAGTTAGGGTCAAAGCTGGCAAGGCTTTGGTCCAAGTACCCAGACAAGGCAATGGCCAGAATCAAGAGCAGCAGCAGTAAAGGCAGCCAAGAGGCCACGTTAACCGGCTGCACCTCATCCACCTCCTCTTCACTCACAGCCCTCCTGTCAATAAAAAGAGGTGAAACTATGGCAAGAAGGGCCAAGGCTATGGCCCCCAGCCTCTGGCATGAAGGAACCCTGTTTTTGCGACTCCTGCATAAAACCCCTTGCTCCATTCACTAACACCTCGAAGGAGGAGGAAGAGGATGCACCCTTTCCCTTCCTATTGAGCGAGTTCATGGCTCATACAGTAGCCGTATGCTCCCATTTAGAGGAACGATATGCTAGGGCCCTAGGGGTCCTCTTTGGATTTCCATTTCTCGCTAAATTATTTTCATTTTCACCCCCAGAGGGCAGAGCTAGAGAGTTCTTTTGCCTAGAGATGTGAACTATCCCTATTAAACAGCATATTGGAATATTTTTTTGAGATTAGCATCTGATTTTGCATTGGCCTTTTTAAGTAAAGTCCTCAAGAACTTTCTAATCCAACAAATGAAAAAGTGGATGGCTCGGAAAAAATGACACTTCCTTTGCACTCTGCTTCTTGCAGGAGAATCTTTCCAGAAGTTCAAAACACATGGCAGCTTATTCATGAAGTTTTGGATATTGTAATGGATGGATGTGAATGAGGTTGGGGAAAGGAAACTATTCTCGATTAAGTATATATATTTTTAACAAGCTGGTGATCTTATTATTTGGAATCGGATGCTGGTTGCAGAAAATATGCTGTTTTAATATGCTTAAAAAGCAGATTTAAATTTTTGAATTGTGTCCATCAAGCTTCTAATTTAAATGGTTAAAAATATACCTAAGATGGTGATTGCTTTCAGTAACAGGAAGTGCATTGATACATTTGAACCACTATGAGCCAAGGCAAAGGCATTTAAAATAGTTATTCTACACAATCTCAATGCAAATTATATGAGCAGAGGAAGGTAATAGCACTGGTTACGTAACTGAAAAGGCATATATTCCAGGACAGTAGGGTCCAAAACAGGAAAAAATTAATGCTGATTTGAAGATGTGAAGAATAAGTAAATTCTTCGAGCATCTGATATGAGAAAACCGCTAGAAGGTTTTGGATGTAGGATAGAGCTAGTACATGCCCAACTGAAGTACTGCCTGAGCAACTTGAAATGAACATCAGCCTCCCAGTCAAGTTAGTGCTCTTGCTCCACCTTATCTTCCCCTCCTGGCGTCCCTGCACAGAAATTGCAGGAATAGAATTTTGATGAAAGAGTAAAGTGAGTTCTTCAATCCACCATTCCAAAGGTATAGAAGCAGTGCATCTTACTTGGGATAAAAAACACTTGGATCGGTGTAAACACTCTCCTAATGATCTCTCATGCTCAACCTTTCTCATGGAGGAAATCAAGATATGTACCAAAGTTGTTGCTTGGACACTTAAAAGCCATGCTCTAGTTTTATTGATATATGGATGGAAGTCTCCCATTTAGCCAGTAAATAGTGCTGTTCTTCAGAAAAATCTCCTCTTATAGCACATTCAAACCTAGCATTCATCTGGAAACTTACTGGTCTAAATTTTTTGAAAAGAAAATATCCTCTTAGAAAAATGGAGGGCCTAAATTCAATGGCAGGATTAGGTGTGACCGCATGAGTATGCGAGAGAACTACAGGATCAAAAATATTTATTGGCATTGGAGCAGCTCATGGTAAAATAGAAATATAATTTTTTCATTGTCACAAACATTTTAAATTAGATTTCTGGGGATGAAGTCACACAACAACAATATTCTAGGAAAAAATAAGAGAATACTCTGAATATGGTACAAGATTTGAACATCAAGAGAATGAAACAAATTGAAGGGCCTAATAGGTACTACCAGAGCTGTTTGACCTGTTTCTGCATAGTCTTCTCATCCATTTTTCCTGTGATGTGGAAACATGAGACGGTCTTGCATGAGATAAGCTTTCTTGAGACAATCTTGTTGCAGGAAGTTCAGCGGGAAGGGCAGCAGCCGTGCTTGTAAAAGCATTTAGAACAAGGAATGCCAGTATGGGAGAGAGATCCAAAGTCCCTCCGAGTGGTGGAATAAGTCCTCGGAATATGTTTAAGTAAGGGTCACATAAAGTGCTGAACCAGCAAACAATGTTTGTGTTAAAGATGTAAAATATTGAAATGAAAGGAAAATGAGAAGCATCCAAAAGTTTTTGTCTGCAGGGCAAAAGATGGTTCATGACATATGCAATAAACATGACATACACAACCAAGACAACGCATCTATCTAATTGCGAGAACGTGAGCATTGAATGTTCCATTGACTTAAAATTCACATTAATTGTACCCATCTAATCAAGAGCTCCTGCTTGGTAGCTTTGCAAAATTTCAATGGTAGCCATCCATGGAGCTCAATATAATTAGATCAGTGCCAGTTTTGGGCAAAGGTCATGTTAATTGTCTGGACCCTTTAGGGTTTAATCATTCTTTCAGAAATTTTCAAAATATTTAAACAGAAGATAATGTATTGTTGCACCTATGGAGCTGCAGCGTCTTCTAATATGTCAAATAACTTCTAAAAAAAACTGAAGGCGTACCTGAGAGGGCTAACAATGGCAGGAGGAGAGTTAGGAAACCAAGTCAAAACAAGCCTAACAACCAATAGTGTGTTGTAAAGGCTCAAGAAATTTAGGATACCATTAGTCACCACAACCCCCGCCACAGAATCACCTGGTAGAACAGCAGCAAAATTGTGATTCGAGAGGGAGTTCAAGTTCCCGAAGTTTCTGCGAGGAATCTGAAACTGAAGCTCAATGAAGTACTGGTTTATTTATTTAAATGACTGTTCAATGAAGCACTCGTGCCAAAATAGGAAATGCGAGAAAAGCACACAGATCAACTCATAAATTGAATGTAAACAATGCATGGATAAACTGAAGAACAATATGCATTGTGTTGCCAAATCTCAGTTAATGATCAGACACAATTCTCGTTGACATGAAGATTGAAGACACTTGACAAAAATTCAACTTCTTATTTCCTCCATTTTGATTTGATATATTTCCTAAAGAAAACCAATCATTGAATCCCATTATCCCAGATTCCATGGCTGCTCCACACTGTCAATAATCCGCATACATTCACCAGAACTCTAATGTATCAAAGATTCAAAGTCTAGGTTCAGGCAATATGATGCTATAGGCACTAGGCAGCCAACTGTTCATGAAACATTAGGGCTGCATTTTGGAACAAGGAAATGAAGTCAAAATATGAAGAAATCTGCTTTTTTCTAGTATAAGACAACAACAAAAATAACAACTTTTTATTTAACATTTCACTAACCCTTGGTTTTTATTAATTTCCAATCATAATAGAATGAATTCAATTCTTAATAATATTTGGGATAGAGAGAAAACACAATAGAAAATTGAGATTTATTTCTCATTTTTCTCTCCATTTCTCCCACAAAATCCTTGATCCAAGCAGAGCCTAAGTGAATAACCTGAGATCAAGGAATCAAGAGAGGGGAGCAGAAAACTGACAAAAATGTGATTCCTCCTGAAATTTCAAGGAAAGATAAAACCGAATTGTGACAGTACACATTCTAAAAGTTACGATCTTCCAACAGAACCAAGCACATTCGTATCATCAAGAGAGGTTCTCAACAAAATCCTACACGAATCCAATTTGCCATTGAAACTTATTTAGACAACGCTCAACTGCTCATCCCAGCAACTCAGATCCAGTTATCCCAAAGATCCAGCAGTTAACTGAAGTAGAAACGCTGCCCATTTTCAAATAATTCCAAACTAAACTCCACAGAGCACATCGCCTCTACTAGGAGGAAAAAATTACAATTAATCTTATGTACTGGCAAATTATTTACAGCACCATTCTTCACACACCCAACACTCAAACCAGACAATAAAGAAATTGTAAATAGAGAGAGGGAGAGAGAGAGAGAGAGTACCAGGAAGAAATTGCGAGACCGGGAGGGCAGAGAGAAGACGGTATTGAGAATGGGGTTTTGAGAAGCGACGGAGTGCAGCAGTCTGAAACACGTATGGGCGGTGGATAGCACTGAGGAGTAAATTTCCTGAACCAGGTCCATGTGGGAGCCAAGGGGAGCTGCAACCGTTGCTTGAAGGTTGGGCTTGAATCTAAAGGGCCTGAAAAATGCGGTCGACGAGAGCAGTACGCCGCTCGGGACTATGGGCTTCTCGGCGGCGGACCCTTTTACCGTATGCACCGGAGAAGATGATGGTGATGATGGTGATGATGATGATGAAGATGAAGGAGAAGATGAAGAAGCACCGCCATAGGCCATTCCTTGGATTTGCTCGCTCAACAGAGCAAGAGAGTGGGAAGCCGGAAAAAGGAAGGCAATAGATAACGAGTGAATTTGAGTTGGGAAAGATAACAGCTGTCTGTCTACTCCTCTACTTCCCACGTGGCAGGCTATCCTAACTTGGGAGTATCCCGCCGACTGCCTCGCCGTTTCGCGGAGGAGTAGAATCGCCGGTGATTCTTTTTAAATCTCAAGGTGATATGCACAAAATAAATTAACCAATAAGAACAAGACAATATCTAGTCCGTGATCCCCCAAAGGTCAAGCAATTCGACGAGAACAATCAACTCCAATTCAATAAAAAGAATGAGAGATCTACGTCAGTGACTTAAATGACTGAGTGATGTGCACGAATAGTTTATGACCTAGGAGCTATTCAAGCCCCGCGCAATAAAGGTAAATTACCCAAAGGGTCAACTCTAACTCCTATAAGAAGGAGGGCAAGGAAGAGGCGAAGGTAAGTCATTCAATTTATTCTACTGTTGCATGCACCCTCTCTAAAAGCATTCATCTTACTTAGGCATCGGAGTGATCCCCCGGAGTACACCTTGGGTCCTCCAAGCCTTTCTTCTCTTCCCCTTTCAGGTCAGCGGAAGTCGAAGGATCAACCCTGCTAATTTTACCCCGCAACAGTTAGCGCCATCTGTGGGAACCTGCTTTTAAAAGACGATCATATCTTACTCTCGACTTTCGACATTCAGGCAATGCCGACCTCACACAGTTCTACCTCCATCCCTGCTGCAAGAAAAGAATCGTCCTAGTCCATTCACTCCACACCCGCAGAACCATCGAGTGTCAATAGGGAGGAATTCCTCGCTTTTCAAAAGGAAATGAAGGATATGCTCAATCAACTCTTACAGCAAAAGAGTCAGGAAGGGCACATCCTTCACCAACCGCAAGAGGGCCCCAGTGCAGACAAGAAAGCTAACAAACCAGTGGAGAACGAGGAAAAAATCTACCTCAACAAGAAGGTAGAGGATGCGAACAACGTGGATGTCAATCAACAAAGATCCACGGAGCTCGAAGAAAGGATCAAGAAAATAGATCACATAGATACGGGGAAGCGTCCTTGAGGTCCTCAGAGCCGCCATTCAACAAAGAGATCATGGAGGCTCCACTGCCAAGTATATTCAAGATGCCCACCTTTGAAAGGTACGAAGGTCTGTCTGACCCAATTAATCATCTAGACACCTTTAAAATGGTGATGCAGTTGCAAGGTGCTCCAAACGCCATTATGTGTCGTGCTTTTGCAACAGCCCTTAAGGATACTGCCAAAGACTAGTAACGAACTCTGCAACCCGGATCTATCGGTTCCTTTTTAGAGATGGAACAATTGTTCACCGGCCACTTCCTTAGTAGCTAGAGAATTGATAAAACAACGGGTCATCTCATGAGTATGGCGCAAGGAGAGCAGGAAACTCTAAAGAAATTCATGCACTACTTCAACACGGCAACCCTAGAAATCCGCAACCTAGACATGGGGGTGGCTTTAGTAGCCTTGACAACCACTCTCCAGCCAGGAAGTTTCTTATACTCTCTAGGGAAAAAATCGCCGGTGAATATGGGGGAGCTGATGGCTCGAACACAGAAATACATCAACCTGGAGGAGATGATGGACACAAGAGGAAGTCGTATAGAACAGAAAAGGAAAAATAGTAGCAGGGAGAGAGGAGAATCCTATAGATCCGCGAAAAGACACAAGATTAGTGCACTACACGCAAGCCCAAATATAAGAGGACAACCCAGCAAGTTCTCCACCTACACATCCCTGAAGGTATCGCGCTCTAAATTACTGATGCAGATCAGAAAGAAAGACTATGTCTCGTGGCCCGAACCCATACGAACACCTCTTCACAAGCAAAACATGTCCAAGTTCTGCGCATTCCATAGGGATCATGGCCACGACACAGAGGAATGCATCCAGTTGAAGAAAGAAATCGAAACCCTAATAAGAAAGGGATACCTGTCAAAGTTTATAAAGAAAGAAGATCCACAAAGGGAACCTCTCGAGCAGAGGAGGCCTAGCGCCAAAAAGAAAAAAGAGCAGGTCATAGGGGAAATTGCGGTGATCTTCAAAGGATCCGCTAGCGGTGGAGATAGTGGGGGTGCTCGCAAAAGATATGCTAAACAGGTGTTCTCGATGGAGAAAGGGGAAACCAATAGCAAACGAAACAAAAAAGATGACGACATAAGCTTTGACAGCGGAGACAAAGAAGGGGTACAACAGCCACATGATGACGCACTGGTGCTCTCCCTACTGGTGGCAAATTACAAAGTCAGACGCGTGTTGATAGACAATGGGAGCTCAGCGAATGTCATGTTCTGGTCGAAATGAAAATCGGTAAGGAATGACTCAAACCAGTCTCAACTCCCTTGGTCGGATTCGGGGAGGAGATCAAGCAGCTACTCGGAACTACTACGTAATGGCTCTAAAGGGAAAGATGGAGGCAAGAGAAACCCTAACGGTGGAGGACCTAGAAGTAAGGGGCGAGTATCCTTATATCAGTACAGTGGAGGAAGACATCATGCACATACCCCTAAACGGCCACCAGGAGAGAAGTATGCAGATCGAAAATCACCTACCCGTGAAAGCGAAGCTAAGCGAACTGTTGAACGAATTCGGTGATGTGTTCGCCTGGTCAGCCACAGACATGCCAGGTATTGATCCTGTAGTCATGGAGTATAGGCTACAGGTCGACCCCAATCACCGACCTGTGAAACAGAAAAAAAGGAGTTTCGCAATGGAGCAGATCAAGATAATCGATGAGGAAGTGACGAAACTGGTGCAAGCCAACTTCCTCAGGAAGGTAGACTACCCGGAGTGGCTGAGCAATGTGGTTCTAGTAAGGAAACCGAACGGAAAATGGCGCACTTGCATAGACTTCACGGACCTGAATAAGGCGTGCCCAAAGGACAGCTTTCCTCTCCTCCGAATCGACCAGCTGGTAGATTTGACCTCTGGGCACGAACTCCTCAGCTTCATGGATGCCTACTCGGGATACAATCAGATCCCTATAAATCGAGCCAATGAAGAAAAAACATCTTTTATCACCGAAAGGGGCCTGTATTGTTACCGGGTAATGCCATTCGGGCTAAAAAACGCGGGAGCCACATACTAGAGATTGGTGAACAGGATCTTTAAAGATCAGCTCGGAAAAACAATGGAGGCGTACGTGGACGATATGCTGTTAAAAAGCTTGGAGGCAGGGAAGCACTGTAAAGACCTGAGAGAAACGTTTGAACTCCTTCGCCGATACCAAATGAAACTGAACCCGTCGAAGTGTGTGTTCAGTGTTTCCGCAAGAAAGTTCCTTGGCTTTATAGTGACTCACAAAGGCATAGAAGCCAACCCGGACAAAATAAGAGCACTGTTAGAACTGGAGGCTCCGCAGACGAAGAAGGAGATCCAAGTCTTGACAAGGAGGATAGCCTCCCTCAATGGATTTGTCTCCTGCTCAGGAGACAAAGGCTTACCTTTCTTCAAAGAACTAAGGAAGAAGGGAGGATTTGAATGGGGGGAGGAACAGGCCAAAGCCTTCGAATAGCTCAAGCAATACCTCGGTTCCCCACCCCTTTTAACGAAGGCAAAGACAGGAAAGGACCTCTACCTATATATAGCTTCTACGGAAAATGTCGTCAGCGCAGTCCTGGTATGGGAAGAAGGCCGAAGGCATCAGCCCATATACTGTACTAGTAAGGTGTTGAGTGGAGCCGAAAAAAACTATTGTATGGCAAAAAAGCGACCTTCTCCATCGTCTGTGCTGTGCGAAAATTGAGGCCCTACTTTCAGGCCCACAATGTAATTGTGTTAACAAACCTTCAAATGAGACAGATTCTACAGCGCTGGAGAGTTCGGGAAGGATGACGAAGTGGTCAATCGAATTAAGTGAGTTCGACATACAATACCAACCAAGGCCCGCTGTCAAGGCCCAGGTGCTCACGGATTTCACAGCCGAAAGGCTTCCCGAGTCAGCTGCTAAGTCAGATGTATGGGCGCTACATATCGATGGTTCATCTAACGCGGCTGGAGGGGGAGCTAGATTCATCCTCTCAACCCCAGACAACAACGAAACTCTTTTCGCACTAAAATTAGAATTCTCGACAACAAACAACGATGCGGAGTATGAAGCTTTGTTAGCAGGTCTACGCTTGGCAGAAGCATTAGGGGTGGCACAGATCAAGGTATCGAGTGATTCCTAGCTAGTAGTAGAGCAGCTGAAAGGAGAATTTGAGGCTAGGGATCAAAAATGAAGAAGTATCTCACCAAGGCCCAAGAATACACAAAAGCGTTCGTTCATTTCGACATAGAACGCATACCAAGGGCCGAGAACAAAAGGCCGATACACTTGTTAGACTTGTCTCAGCAACCAGCTCAGAATGGAAGGACACTATTTATTTAGAGCGGATAGGGAAACCCTCATATGAGGAGGACAGAATTAATTCATTGGAATCTGAAACCACCAAAGAGGATTGGAGGGCGCCTCTATTCCTGTACCTTCAGGACGAATCCTTACCAGAGGACAACAAGGAATCTCTGAAAGTGAGAAGAAAGGCAGCAAAATATACACTGATAGGCCGGGAGCTATACAGACGATCCCTAACACTGCCCTACCTTCGTTGTATAAGCAATGAGGAAGGGAAATACACGAAGGAGTGTGCGGAAACCACCTTGCCAATAGGGCCTTAGCCCACAAAACCGTGCGGTAGGGATTTTACTAGCCCACGATGAAGAAAGACGCGCTCGAACTCATCAAACGATGCGACAAGTGTCAGAGATGCGCAGCAGTACCGCACGTACCCTCTAATCTACTCTCCCCTATAACCAGTCCCTGCCCCTTCGCCCAATGGGGAATAGATATCTTGGGACCTCTACCGCAGGCAACTGGCCAAAGAAAGTTTTTGGTGGTCGGAATCGACTATTTCACTAAGTGGGTAGAGATCGAACCCCTAGCCACCATAACAGAGCGGAACATTACACGCTTCATGTGGACATCGGTGGTTTGCCGTTTCGGAATCCCTTGGGCAATAGCTACTGACCACGGAAGGCAGTTTGACAACGAGCGCTTCAAAAAGTTTTGTTCGGACCTATCTATTAAGCTTGTTTTCGCGTCAGTGGCGCACCCCCAGAGCAATGGACAGGTAGAGAACATGAACCGGACGATACTGCACGGGCTAAGGACGTGACTCAAATCTATGCAAGGTAGATGGACAGAGGAACTCTCATCCATCATATGGGCATACCACACCACCAAGAGAACAGCAATAAGGGAAACCCCGTTTATGCTCGTCTTTGGCATAGAAGCGGTCATCCCAGCAGAAGTAGGGATACCCTCCTGGCGAAGGCAACACTTTAACAAGCAGGCCAACAATGAAGAGCTCATATCAAAAATAGACCTGTTGGAAGAGAGACAGGATCAGGCGAGTCTAAAAGTTGCAGCATACCAACAGAGGGTAACAAAATACTACAACAATCGCGTCAGAGTACGGAATTTCCAGCTCGAGGACTTGGTTCTAAGGAAGACGCGAAACAGCCCAACAGAGTCGGGGTTGCACAAGCTGAAGCCAAACTGGGAGGGTCCATACAGAGTTACAACTGAGATAAAGCCAGGGACATACAAGTTGGAGGATGTAGAGGGGAAAAAGATTAATAATACATGAAACTCGGATATGTTAAAAAAATACTATTCTTGAAAGCGTTTCTTACAATGCAGTAATAAAAGTTCCGATTACAGTAATTGTACTACATCAATAAAGTTTAAGAATATATGTATTACAAGTGAAGTTCCAGCTAACTAGCTTGCCTTGCTCCCCTCTCAACTTCCTCTTCCTCCCTTTCCTCTTCCTCGTCCAGATCTTCCATGGATTCGGGACTCTCGTTGCCATATCCGGGTGAGCTCACACCATTTAGGGGAAGGTTAGGGTGCTTGGTTTTGACCTGATCCTGACACCTCCTGAACCCCACCCTGTAAGCTTTGGAGGTGTCCATAACGAACTGTGTGGAGTCCTTGTACTCTTTTACTGCGGTTTGAGAGGCATTAGTAGCAGCAGCAGCTTCTTTGGAAAGTACCTCCTCCCTACGAATACGCTCAATCTCAGCCTGTAGGGCCCGCTTACAGATCTCGGCATCACAAAGTTCATTCTGAGTAATGACATACTTTTTCCTAGCATCCAAGGTCTGCCGGTACATTTCGACAACCTTCTCTTCTTGGGCTAAGGCCATCGTCGCTAATTGAGGAGAAGTACAAAGGGCAGAATAGATAAAAAAACAATGTATAAGGAGAAAAATAACCTAGCTGAAGAGTATACCTGGTAAGAGGTGTGGCGGATCTTCGCTGAAAGAGCATCAAGAAGAGTGCACTGAGCCTGCACATAGTCTTCAACGAGTACCGCCCGATGTAGAGCGGAGGTAGAACGGGTCGGCTCATGAAAGATTGCCTCATTATGAGTCGGGGGGATCAGAGGAGGAGCAGCACTGTTCTCATCAGCATGGGCTCCAGTATCACCTACAACAAGTGCTTCCCTTTTAGAGGATTCTCCCTTGACCTCCCTTCTCTTCTTCCTACTTCTACTCGTCCTCTGCTTCTTAGCTTCCCCCATGAGAGATTCATATCTGTTGAAGTCCATATCTACAAAGACAGAGAGAGAAGAGATAAAAACACCAACAATAGAGAGAATATCCGAACACATATATAGAAATCAAATGAGAGGTAAGACTTGGGGAATCGGAGCTAATCCCCCACTGCATGAGGACACGCTCCTGGAGTAGCTCCTCTTGAGGGACAAAAAGCCCAATAGAGGAGCATAACTCATTTAGCATCAAAGGCCAAATGACGAGCACAACTCGTGAGGCCAAGAAAGCCCAGTAGATGAGCACAACTCACTAAGCATCAAAGGCCCAAATGAAGAGCATGACTCGTAAGGCCAAAAAATCCCAACAAATGAGCACGACTCATTAGGCAAAGAGGCCAATATGACGAGCACGACTCGTAAGACCGAAAACAGCCCAACAGATGAGCACAACTCATCAGGCAAAACTCATCAGGCAAAGAGGCCAAACTGACGAGCACGACTCGTGAGGCCAAAAGGCCCAGTAGAGGAGCACGACTCATTAAGTATCAAAGGCCCAAATGACGAGCACGGCTCGTGAGGCCAAGAAAGCCCAGCAGATGAGCACGATTCATTAAGCATCAAAGGCCTAAATGACGAGCATGACTCGTGAGGCCAAAAAAGCCCATCAAATGAGCACGACTCGTAAGGCCGAAAACAGCCCAACAAATGAGCACAACTCATCAGGCAAAGAGGCCAAACTGACGAGCACGACTCGGAAGGCCAAAAATAGCCCAGCAAATGAGCACGACTTAGTAGGCTTAAATGGCCACGAAGCTGCTCAGTAAGATCAGTTCGGCAAAATTCGCTCCATGAACCAGCTCGAAGAAATCAGCCCGGCAAGAACTGCTCGGCAAGTACTACTCGGCAAGTCCTGCTCTGAGAAATTGCTCCATGAAGCTGCTCGCTGAAATCAGTTTGACAAAAATTCACTTCATAAGTCGGCTCTGCACGAGCTGCTCAGCAAGCTTGCTCGGAAAATCCAGCTCCGAGAAATTACTCCATGAAGCTGCTTGGCGAAATCAATTCTGTAAAATTCGCTTCATGAATAAGCTCAACACGAGATGCTCCGCAAGCTTGCTCGACAAGTACCGCTCCCCAAAGTTGCTCCATAAACCTGCTCAGTGAAATCCGTTTGGAAAAATTCGCTTCATGAATTAGCTCGGCATGAGCTCCTCGGCAAGTCCGGCTCCGAGAAATTGCTCTATGAAACTATTGAAACATCAGTTCAGAACATTAGTTCGGAACATCAGCTCGGAACATGAGCTCAGAAAACTCAGCTCAGAACATGAGCTCGAAAAATATCTTCCTCCCCTCAGCTCGAAACATGAGCTTGGAAAATATCCTCCACCACTCAGCTCGAAACATGAGCTCAGAAAATATCTTTCACCACTCAGCTCGAAACAGGAGCTCGAAAATTCCCTAGCTCGTAACAGCTCGGTAAAAGCCCTCTGCGAAACAACTCAAAATAATAGCTTGAAATATCAACTCGGAAAATCAACTTGGAAATTCTCCCCAGCTCGTTGAAAGTCCTCTGCGAAACAGCTCAGAATAACAGCTTAGAATATCAGCTCGGAACAACAGCTCGGAAATTCTCCCCAGCTCGAAACAGCTTGATGAAAGTCCTCCGTGAAACAGCTCGAAATAACAGCTCGAAATATCAGCTCGGAAAATCAGCTCAGAACAATAGCTCAAAAATTCTCCCCAGCTCGAAACAGCTCGGAATAACAGTTCGAAACAACAGCTTGGAACATAAGCTCGAAACATGAGCTCGGAAAATGTTCTCCACCACTCAGCTCGGAAAATTCTCCCCAGCCTGGTACACCAGCTCGAAAAATTCTCCCTAGCTCAGAACAACTCTGTAAAATTCTTCCACAAAGGCAGCTCGAAAAGCTAAAAAAAAGAAAGAGAGAGGAGGAAGAGGGAAAGAAAAAAGAAGAAGAAGAAGAGGCAGAGCATTACATACTCCAAGGGGAGAATGCAAATTCAAAATTCCATCCATAAATTTGAAACTGAGGGGGGGACAACTGATATGCCGAAAATAAATTAGCCAATAAGAGCAAGACAATACTTGGCTCGTGGTCCCCCCCCCCCCCGGAGGTCAAACAATCCGACGAGAGCAATCAACTCCAATTCAATAAAGAGGAAGAGAGATCTACGCCAGTGGCTTAAATGGCCAAGTGATGTGCGTGAACACTTTATGACCCAGGAGCTATTCAAGCTTTGCGCAATAAAGGCAAATTACCCAAAGGATCAACTCTAACTCCTATAAGAAGGGGGGCAAGGAAGAGGCGAAGGTAAGTCATTCAACTTATTCTACTGTTGCATTCAGCCTCTCTAAAAGCATTCCTCTTACTTAGGCATCAGAGTGATCCCCCGAAGTTCACCCCAGGTCCTCCAAGCCTTTCTTCTCTTCCCCTTTCAGGTCAGCGGAAGTCGAAGGAGCAACTTCTAATTTTACCCCGCAACACAAGGTATAATATTAAATGGAAAGGAAAATTTCCAATATTCAAATCCTAATATTTTTTAATAAAAAAAAAAAAAAAGTTTTGAGTTTATTAACTGAATTCTCCTTGAGGGATTAGGAAGTATGACATTTTTATGTTTGTTTCTTTCATATATTTTTTTTCTTTTCATATCCTTTTTATAAAGCTATGAGCAAAATAAGTCATTTGGTAAAAGCTTGAAGTTCCACTTGACAAAAAAAAATTCATTTGAACATATTTACATGAACAATTTATTTAATGAATGAGGTAATTTTGAACAAAACTATACTTCTCTTATTTTAGGATTACTACTTATACTTGAGAATATATATTATTTGTTGCTATCAAAATTTATTTGGGAGAATTTGGATCAATCATGATTTCAAATCACTTGCTAAGAATGAGAGAAAAATGGCTTGAAAGACTTGGGGCGTAATTTGGAAAATCACTCTGATGCCTAAGTTAGGGAATCTGAAAGGATTATATGATCGCAATAGTAAAAGAGTGAGTGAGATTGATGATGTGGATGGTGTGATCCCAAGAGAGGGGTGAATTGGGTATTTAAATTTTTTTTCCTAAGTTAAGTGTGTTCAATTTTAAACCTCAGTCAATATAATACAACTTAGGTCTTTTTATGTAAACATCAATCCCACAATTATTTAAAGCATGCATGTAAAACAATCAAGACAATAAATAATTAAATATACATGTATAGAAATTAAAGTGCGAAAATTAAATAAATAAGAGAGAGAAAGAGCAAACACAATATTTGTTATCGAAGTTCGGCTAATCCTGCCTATGTCCCCGCCTCAAACCAACCAACTTGAGGATTCCACTACTTTGCTCACTTAACCGGGCGGAGTGGCACCGTTTACAATATCTTCTTATAGCGCGGAGTCACCCTAACTCACTTACTGGGCGAAGCAAAACTTTTTCTCCTTACAGGGCGGAGTCTCCGTAGCTCACTTACCATACTGAGTCAAACCGATTTTCCTTACAGGGTAGAGTCTCCCTAACTCAATTAATTGGGCTGAATCAAACTGTTTCTCCTTACAGGGTGGAGTCTCCCTAGCTCAATCAATCGGGCTGAGCCAAACCAATTGCACCTTACAGGATGGTGCCCTCCTAGCTCAATTAACCAGGTTGAGCTATACCGATTCTTAAAATGGTTTTTATACAAGTAAGATGCTTCTCAAAATAAACATATTTGTACACATTGAAATCTAAATGCACTCTCATATGATTTATGAAATGAAACTCGATAGAGTATATAATTTTTCTCTCAAAAATATTTTCCAAGTAAAAATATGAGAGTTATGGAAAATGATTTTCTTTTCTAAAAATGACCTTTTAAAATCAAAAAGCTACCAAGCAAAATATATGATTTTGAATATATGCTCTAACCTTTCTCAAGAAGCTTTTCAAGCAAATATTTATTAATGAAAATATGCTCAAAACTTACTTGAATAACCCCCATTGAATAACCCATATATTTTCTCCCAAAGATATATTCAAAGATAAGATGGGAGAAACTTAGGTTTTATTTCCTCAAGGTGATTGACCTTTGAAATATTAAATACAAGTTGGCTCTCAAGTAATATATATGGATGTGAAATATATGCTCAAGCCAAACTTGAATAACCCATGAAAATAATTTTTCAAAACTTGAATAACCCATAAAAATAATTTTTCAAAAATAAGATAAAGGAGTAGGAGAAATATAAACTTTGATTTTCAAAGCAAGGAGGCTTTCAAGCAATATATTATAAGCATGAATATAAGCTCAAGCTCTCCAATAAATCCTTCAAAAAGTTTTTCCCAAAAATATTTTTCAAATGGAAGAGTATGGGGAATTTTAATATTTAAAAGCATAAGAAGAAAGGCCTTCAAGCAATATATTTATGAATGAAATATAGGCTCAAGCCTCTTTAAAATCAAACCCCCAAAATATTTTTCTTCAAAAGAAATTTTCAAGAAGAGTGGGAGAAATAGAAATTTAAATCTCAAATGGGGTGTAAAAAAATGGATGGGAATAAAAAAAAAATTATATGAGCAAGTATGCTCCCAATAATTTTCCCCACCTTCTCCAAGTGTTTTGGGTCCATATTTATAGGCAAAAACCAATTATGACTGTTAACTAGCCGTTGAGCATTTTTAATATTATTTTATTTCAAAAACTGATTGTTTTATGCCTTGAATTTCAAAATCCTGAGAGGTTCGGTTGACTGGCCCTAAGGCAATTTTCCATTTCAGCGAGAAACGGCATGCCAAGCTTAAGATCCGGTCGGGCGGATGAATAGTGCCGATTGACTGGCCTTCAAGCATTATAAATGCGCCAGTCGGCTAGGCCTTTATATTCTGGCCAATTTGAATTGGTCGGTCAACTGATGCTAATCAGACCTTAAAAGACTGTTCGGTCAGGCAATACAAATTCGCCCATATAGACTTGTTGGTCGACTAGGCTAAAACCTTCATGTGAAGGCTGATCTATCGGGCCTCTATAAATTTGGTTGTAACACCCCAAAAAATAATATGCATATAAGTGGATATATATATATATATATATATATATATATATGGACATATTTAATTAGACGGCGCTCAAAATAAACCCCTTAATGATGGAACAATAAGTATATTTTAGAAAAGAATGGAGAAGGTTTGGTTTAAGATCAAACCGTAGACGGTTTTGAGTTACCGAGACCCAGTAAAGGTAAAACAGTTAAAAAAAAAGGGTTTGGTAAAAGACTAAACCGTCGACGGTTTCACAAAACCCCTGTGGGATAGTGTTTATATAAATAGGGGTCAGCTCATTTTATTTGAATAAAATCTCATATTCTCTCTCTCTCTCTCTCTCTCTCTCTCTCTCATTTCTACCCCAAATCTCCACCAAATCGACGATCAGACGCTATATCAAGGTTTCAACTTCAATTCTCGACATTTTAATCAGAGTAAATTTGTAGTTTGGGGGTCTTAGACTCCACTCTGAGGCTAAGGTAAGAAAACAAGTTATGTTAGTTATTTTAAGGAAATTGTATCTGTTAAATTATAGCATGTGATTTTGGGATTACCATATATGAATTTCTAGATAATTCAGGATATGAAATTATGGGTATGGAGACTTATGATTTTACATGGGATATATGTATTTAGGAAAAACCTAGGTTTCGTGCTCCAATTGCTGCAGATATTATTTTAGGATCCCTGCAGGCGTATCTTCAGTAAGCAGGTAAGGGGAATAAATTATGTTAGATATTTTCAGAAGTTTAACTAATTAAAAATAAAGCATGTGATTATACAAATATTATATATGATTTTTTAAAATTATTAGGCTTATGGAAATAGAAAGTTTGAATTAATTAATATGTATGTTTTGGGAAAAATTAGTTGTTGAATTTAAGTAGGTCTCCAGAGTTGAATATATAATTATTTTCAGTAGAAGAATATAGTTATTCTAGACATAATATTATAAATGAATTATCTCTCAAATTGTATGACATGATTAAATAAATATAATACAACATAAATAAACTCGTTAGCATATTTTATGAATTTGTACAGTAAAGTATAATTTTATACAGTATAATGACATGATAGTTTTTACCCAGAGATGTGATTTTATACGGAGTTATGAATATATATAGAATTGTGTTTTATGTGGAGTTAAGAATATATATATATATATATATATATATATATAGTTGTGGGTATTGTGAAATCATGAAATATGGTTTAATTTAGAAATTATGCTATGACTGTTCAGCCGGCTTTATATCGTGTTCAATATACTATGACAGCTTAGCCGACTTTATGTTGTGATAGTTCAGTCGACTGAGTGTCGTGACAGTTCAGCTGACTTTATGACGTGATCAGTTGTGAATGACGGCTATCTATAGAAATATGAAGATGAGTATAATTCCCTCCTTGTATACAGACCAGCATGAGGTTATCCTCCTCGTATACCAGTCAGCATAAGGATGAGTATAACAGAGTCAACCCTTCCTATATACAGGCTAGCATGAGGTTATCCTCCTCGTATACCAATCATCATGAGGATGAGTATAGCAGAGTCAACCCTCCCTATATACAGGCCAGCATGAGGTTATCCTCCTCGTATACCAATCATCATGAGGATGAGTATAGCAGAGTCCCTCCCTGTATACGAGCCAGCATGAGATTATCCTCCTCGTATACTGGTCAGCATGAAAATGAGTATAGCAGAGTCCCTCCCTATATACGGGCCAACATGAGGTTATCCTCCTCATATACCGATCAACATGAGGATGAGTTTGGTAGAGTCTCTCCCTGTATACGAGCCAGCATGAGGTTATCCTCCTCATATATAAGTCAGCATAAGGATGAGCAGTACATGATGATATGAATAACTAATCGGGGAAGATTCTATTAGGTATATATATATATATATAATAGATGGTCTACGTACACGAAGGAATCTATCTCGATAAAGTATGAGTATAGTAGTATTCTCTCCTCATATACGGGCTAGCCTGAGGTTGTATCCTCCTTGTATACGGGTCAGCATGAGGATGAACAATGTAGAGTATGATGATACAACAGATTATTACAAAGTCATGTTATGAAAGATTAATATAGAATTATGTTATGATAGTTTTGTGCAGCAATATGGAACAACAGTGTTATATAGAGTTATGATTATATATATACAGAAATGTGATTCTATACTAAGTTATGAATACATACAAAAATATGATTTTATACCGAGTTACAATTATAAAGGCATGTATGTAGATTTATGAGAATAGAGTATTTAGTGAGCTAAAATACGTTTTGAAATGGAAATATGTATTTTAGATATATATATATATATATATATATATATATATATATATATATATATAAAAGTGTGAGTACAGTATTAATGATATTTCAGTAAACGTGAGAACAATATTAATGATATTACAGTAAAAGTGCATTAATAAATGGTTATATCTTGCTTACATGACAACTCATGTCACGCCCCGAACTCGGAAATGGGCCCCAGGGTGTGATTTAGTAACCTAACTTGTTCCTGTATCATACAATCATCCATGATATTATACAATGTAACGGTTTGACCTCATAGGGTTCATGTATACCCTACACACAATCACATACACCATATACGCAGCGGAATAAATCAACTAATACATTCATAAATCATACTAGAGTTTATACAAAACAAGATCTAGTTCCCCCAAAACACATAACAAACCCCGGGTGTCTACATAACCCAAAATGACAACCTGTCAAAGGACCAGTACTTACACAAGTACTTCTACATAGCTAACTAACCACCACGCTCTTGAACCGCTAGGATGCTAGTGTCGGCTACTCGAAGGACCTGAAAAACATTTGTATGATAGGGGTAAGACACCTCTTAGTAAGGGAGAAACAGATTATATCAATGTGTGGATACATGAGTGTTATTTCAATAATAAAACATATATTTCACAATATCAATATTTTCATAAATACAGTTTTAGTATACATATGACACGAAAGCAATACGATTTGGTGTTGTTACACCCTTCGGCCTACGCCAGACTGTCTGCTGGTATTTCACACCGTTTGGAAAAATTTGGACGATTTGGTGGTATTTCACACCCTTCAACAAAAGTCGGTGCACCCAGTAACCTAGCATGGCATAAGCCCCCACAGTGTTGAACCGGTGCAGGTCTGGTGTTCTCATACCCTTCAGTAAAAATTGGCTGATTTGGTGGTATTGTGCACCCTTCGGCAAAAGTTAGACAACAAAACTTGCAGTTTTATTCCAGCTCGGTTCAATATCGCAGCCTACGGCGTTTTAATCACGCCCGCTTTGATACGTTCCCATCGGTATTATTCTACCAAGGCATTTTCACAAAACTTGGAACATTTTGGAACTTACATCCCTATATCTCATTTGAATAATTCACAGCCTACGGTAGTTAACCGGCACACTTTACTACAAAATACATTATTCAAATTCATCATCTCATTCCACACTCATTTGGGTAAACAAAAAATCACATATTAAGTATTCCAAAAATACAATTTAAAATAATCAAAAACATGGTCATCTCTATATCACAGTTTATAACAATATAAATTTTTCCAACAAAAATGGAGATGATACCCGAAACTCCCAATTTTTCCTAAAATTGTAAACCGAAAATCTCGTAATTTCACCCTATAGATTTTCCCAAATAAGTAACCAAAACATATGTAGAATTGTAAACTACAGTTTTACCGATTTAGATTACAAAAACTACTAATATAAATAGAAACCTCTTACCTTTCCTAAAAACCAAAACACGTACTTAATCGGTCCAAAACAATGACACGGGACCCCAAAACCTGCCCAAACCCGGTCCATCAACTTGTTTTGCCACCCCTAGTTTGGGTTGTCCCGTTTATTAACGAGTGATTAACATATAAACTCAAACCCGTCCTTTTAATTAACGGGTTATAAACAGGTACCCATTAAGAACCCATTTAAAAATATAATGTATTTATTTTTAATTTTTTTTTTAATTTCATATAAAGTGACCTAATTTTTTTTTTTTTTAAAAAAAAACAACACTCTTTTATTTTATTTATATTAATCTTAAAAAAAGTATATAAAATGTAGAAAATAGAACATCTCTTTAATTAATATTTCCAATGTACCCGACGGGTACCCAACCTAAATCCACCTAACTTATTTATTAAACGGGTCGAGTTTGGGTTGACCAGTTTATAAATAGATCACCTTATGCTAAATCCAAACTCGATTTAAATGGGCGAGTCACGAGTCGCTCGCCATATTTTGACCCATTTTGTCATCCCTATATGAGTACTTTAATTTAATATAATTTAATTTATGAATATTCCCAAATTCCAAGTCCTTGGTTCCCCGTCTTCCCAGTTCCCACTAGCTTAGTTGTCTACGTCAATTGGTACTTCATAAAATACAAAAAATGGTATAAAAAGCTCACATTACGATATCTCTATTACTATTTTAATTGAAGTAATTCATTACCTAACTTATTAAAGATATGACACTAATCAGGTAAGCAAACTTCCCATTATAAGCATGCAACAACATACTGTTAGAAAATTTAATACAAATATAACTAAAAAAAGAAGAAGAACAACTTAGAATTAAAACAAATATAAATAAGATTCATGCTCCCAAGGCATTACGGGCAATCTAGTAGGTGTTAGGGCGTAATGGATGAATCTAGCAACACGAACACAATCAAAATCACACAGAGAACACAAAAGAAATACGTGGTTCGGCCAAACACGGCCTACGTCCATGGGAGAGAGGGAATCTCATTATAATATCAATAAGAGAGATACAATAGAGGAGGAGTAACATAGCTCAACTCAACTCTCAGCACAAACCTCTCTGCCTCACACACAGCTCTCTGTTCTTCTTCACTTTGTATATTTTTCTCAGACACTTTCAACTTTACAAAGCAGTGTACATATATATATATATATATATATATATATATCAGAGAGGAACATTGAGATGGAGCAGCAATAAAAGGAATATGCATGCTCGAGGATGTGCATGCACCACAATGCTGCAACTTCCCAAGAAGAATAAATGCACCCACATGGGTGGATCAACAAATCACACCCTCCATACATGTGGAGGCAACCAAGTGTCCGCTACTTTGATGCTGTAACATTGTGACCTCGCCCTAGACTCAAGGAGTCCGCACTCCCTCGAGAGACTGCCCGCACCCCCTTGTTGAGGTGCACATGTAGGGATCAACTTCTGGATGATTTCAGTAGATCTAGGAGACCTATTGAATCTGAGCATAACTCCAATTTCTCTCTAGCCACTGTCTTTGTTAACATATCTGCTGGGTTTTGACTACTAAGGATCTTCTCAACTGCTAATACCCCTTCATCTAAAAAAGATCTGATGAAATGATAGTGGATTCCAATGTGCTTGGTCTTTGAGTGGAATGCTGGATTCTTCTCCAAGTGTATAGCACTCTGTCTGTCACTATACAAAACACTTTTCACCTGCTTGAAACCCAACTCTGTCAACAAACCCTATAACCAAATCATCTCTTTGCTCACTTCTGTCATGGTCACATACTCTGCCTCTGTAGTGGATAGAGCAACGATTTTCTATATTTGTGATACCTAACTAACGGCAATAGCACCTACTGTGAATACATATCCAGTAGTGCTTCTTCTATAATCTACCTCACCAGCAAAGTCTACATCTACGTATCCCTGCAATGTTAGATCACTTTTTCCAAAGCATAAACATTTGTTAATTGTACTTCGGAGATATCGAAATATCCATTTTACTGCTTCCTAGTGGATTTTTCCTAGATTTGACATGAATCTGCTAACGGTTCCCACTACATGATTGAGATCTGGTCTCGTGCAAACCATAGCATACATTAAGCTTCCTACAGTTGAAGCATATGAAATTTTGTCCATTTCTTTCTTCTCTTCCTTTCACTCTAGAGACTGAGTCTTTGATAACTTGAAATGATCGGCTAATGGGGTGCTAACTACCTTAGCATCACTTATGTTGAACCTTTTGAGGATCCGCCTGATGTACTCGGCCTAAGATAACTACAAAGTTCCCTTCTTCTTGTCTCTAGTAATTCTCATTCCAAGCATCTATTTTGCTAGACCCAAGTCTTTCATTTCAAATTCAGTGGACATCTACCTTTTTAATTTTTTGATCTCGTCTATATCTGATCCTGCAACAAGTATATCATCAACATAAAGTAAAAGAATTATGTAAGTTGATTTATACCTCTTGAAATAGCAACAATGATCAGCGTTGCATTTTCGGTAGTCATTCTTTTGCATGAAGCCATCAAATTTCTTATACCACTGCCTTGGAGTCTGCTTCAAACCATACAGACTCTTATTCAACATGCAAACAAGTTTTTTTTTGCCTTTCTCTGCAAAACCTTCAGGTTCGTGCATGTATATCTTTTCCTCTAGATCACCATGGAGGAAAGCAGTTTTTACATCTAACCGCTCAAGGTGTAAATTCTCTACTACAACAATGCTCAAAACTGTCCGAATGGTTGTGTGTTTCACAACTGGTGAGAAGATTTCTGAGTAGTCAATACCTTCTATTTGTTGGAAACCTTTGACCACGATTATTTCTTTGTATCTTCTCGAACCATCATGCTCTTCTTTTATGCGGTACACCCATTTGTTTTGAAGAGCTTCTTTTCCCTTGGGTAATCTAACTTGCTCCCAAGTCCTATTGTCAATGAGGGATTTCATCTCATCTTTCATGGCAAGTTCCCACTTACTAGCCTCATCCACCTGACATGCTTCATCATAGCACTCTAGTTCACCTGCATCAGTTAGTAACAAGTAATCCAGATATCTCTTATTTGGTACATGTGGTATGGAAAACCTCCTCAGTGTCGGAGTAGGAGTCGAAGTTGGAGTCTGTGGTGTTTTAAATCACTCCTCTATGATAGATTCCCCTGTATGGGAATTATCGATAGTATGTTATTCCACTTTGCTATTAGTGAAATCATCTAACTTTACAATATTAGGGTTATATAGTGCATGATTACTTGATGATGTCGCATCTTTGTACATAACCTTTTCATTGAAAACAACATCTCGACTTTTGATTATTTTCTCGTTTTGATCATCCCAGATGCGGTAACCAAAATCATCTTCACCATATCCAAGAAGTGTGCATTTTTGAGATTTTGGATCAAGCTTGCCCCTAGCTTGATCACTAATATGTACACAAGCAACGCAACCGAAAACTTTTAAATGTGAAAGTCTTACCTTTTTTTTGCTCCATACCTCCTCTGGTAACTGGAACTACAATGGTACTGATGGACTTCAGTTGATTAGATAAGTAGTTGTGTTGATTGCTTCTGCCCAAAACTGCTTTGGTAAATGACTCACACTAAAAATGAGCAGCTCAGAAGCTATCCCAAGTATAGGAGTTTTGTCGTGTAATATTTAGCCCAAAGGCCAGATCGTCTCCTCAAGGAATGCAGTTTAATCTCAAATTTTGCGTAGTTCCAATCGAAAATGAAAAGTCACTGAACACAATTAAGATTTGGGTTTTCTGGTTTGTTTGAGATTCTTTTGATAAATTAAATGAACATGCAACTTAAATTTTAAATCCTAACACGCACTGAATTTAACAATGAGAAACACTGAGAAACAAAAATCCTACGTCTAACAATTGAACAAGAATTGAAACATGCTTTTGAACGTTAGAATAAAAACTAAAGACGATAACTTTCATACGTAATTAAAACACGCAATTCTAAAAACTCAACCAATCACAAACTCAAACAAGAAAGAATAAAAAAAACAAATTTTTGCAATTAAGAACTTAACCAAAATTAGAACTTTAACAACTAAACAATAAAATAACCACAATGAAAATTCAGATTTTAATTAAACTAAACTTAATTTAAAGAGAATCCAACAACATTTAAATTTTAAAGAAGACAATCAACCCGAACTCTAATCAATAGAAAAATTAACTCAAGCAAGATTGAATCTAACACTAGTATTAATTAAGAAGAAAAAGAAAATCAACTAACTTAATTAAAAATAAGCAACAATTATTCAAAATTTCATAACCTCAACTCAAATCCAACTAAAAAAAAAAAACAAATATTCCACATATCATTTAAATGCAAACATAAAAAGAGAAAGGAAGAAAAGAAAAAAAACTAGAGGGCGAAGCATATGGCTGGCCCGTGGAGCAGCAGCAAAGGAAGGGGAGGTGCAGCAAAGCAGCGACAATGTTGGCTTGGATGGTAGCTGCAATAGAGAGCTTGGCTGGAGGAAGAGGAGCAACCGCAGCAACGCACACAGCAATAGCAGGTTCTGGGCAAGCTGGGGCAGCAAAAGAGTTCTCACGTCCTTTAGCAGCAGCAACAACTGGGAGGCTTCTCGGGTTCGTGATAGTAGCAATAGCAACTAGGGGACTTCTCTTCGTGACAGTAGCGACAACAACTGCGAGGCTTCGGTTGTAGCTAGAGGGAAAGACAAACCAGGGAAAAAAAAAGAGAAAAGAGGAGAGCAGGGAGACGAGAAGAGAGAGTTAGAGAGAAGATAAGAAAAAGGAGAAATGAGGGTTGGTGGCTTGGCTATGGCTTCAGGTCTGAGGGAATTTGCAGTGGGGGAGCAGCGAAACAAGAGGAAAGGAGAGGGAAAGGAGAAGAGGATAGGGAGAGAGAAGAGAGGTGAGAAGGGAAGAGAAGAGAGAGAAGGACTGGGAGCAGAGAGAACCGAGAGGGAGAAGGAGGATAGGGAGAGAGAAGAAAGGAGAGAAAGGAAAAGAAGCTATGAGTAAGAGAGGGAGTTGGGGCCTGAGAGAGAGGAAAAGAAAATATATAAAGGGAGAGGGGGGCTAGCCCTACCCAGCAGCGCACGATGAAGAAGACCCAGGACTCGTCTGCATGGCCGGGTCAAATCAATGTGTATATATATTTTTTTTCTTTTTTCCTTTCCTTATTTCTTCTCTTTGTTTCCCAGCAGACAAGGGCGATTTTGACCATTTTAGAGCCTGTATCGCTCAAACCTTAAACACTAAAGTTGTAGATAATCTTCTCATATTTCTCTAGAATTTTGAATCGTCTTGATCGGAGCTTAGGAGAAAAAATTATGTGCGAATTACGAAGCGGTGCCAATTTTATCTCTCGATAATTGCCCTACGATAAAAAAATACAAAAAATTCATAAATTACTCAATAAAACCCAAATATTATAAATAGGATACAATATTAAATTATTAAGAGTAATTAGGTATTTAATTAAAAATATAACCCTTAATGTATGAATTAAAACACCTAATTACTCAATTTAAGCGCATAATCAGTAAACCTGCTTGTAATCGCATACTTCTGGCTCTCTCAGTCAAGGTTATGTTCATACATTCTGCTAAGCCGTTGTGTTGGGGTGTACTTGGCACGGTTCTTTCAAGTCCGATCCCATGCTCGTAGCAAAACCTTTTGAATTCTCTATCTTCAAATTCACTACCATTGTTTGATCTCAGCTTTTTGATTTTTAAGGCTGTTTCATTTTCCACCATGACCTTCCATTTCCTGAAAACATCATACACTTCATATTTATGTCTTAAGAAATAAACTCATACCTTTCTGGAATGGTCGTCAATAAAGGTGATGAAATAGGATTTCCCGCCAATGGATGAAACTGGACTTGGTCCCCAAACATTGGTGTGCACCAGCTTTAATTTTTCTTTCTTTGGAGTTTTGTCGAATGTCTGAAAGCTGACTTTTTTTGTTTGCCGAGGATGCAGCTTTCACATTGGTCAATATTAGCTGACTAGAGACCTAGTATTTTTCCCTTTGAGTTCATGATTCTCAAACCTTTCTCACTTATGTGACCGAGTCTCTGGTGCCATAGGTTTGAATCTTCATTCCCTGCAGCAACTGAAATTGACGTGCAAGCATCTGTGGTCATATAAAGAGTACTAGTTTTCTTACCGCGCAAGCATGTCATTGCGCCTTTGGAAATTTTCCAACTATCACCACAAAAGGTTGTAGAGTAACCCTCACTTGCAAGTTGTCCAACAAATATTAAATTTTTCTTGAGATCAGGGATATATCTGACATTAGTCAAACTCCAGGTGGTACCTGTCAAATTTATTTTTGCTTCTACTTTTCCTACAATTTCACAAGGTTTGTCATCACCAAAATAAACATTGCCAAGATTTTCAGGTACATACCTGTTAAGCATTTCTTTATTGCCTATTGCGTGAAACGAGGCTCCAGAGTCTAATACACAAGACTCTCCATTCCTTTCCAAAGAGCATAACAGTGCATCTCTTTCTCCTAAAGAAGAGGCGACATTTGCTTTGGTCTTATTTTATGGCTCCTTCTTCTGGGATCGACATTGATTTTTGTAGTGGCTAATCTTGCCACAATTGCAACACTCGATCTGCCTTTTGTTCTGAGTATTGTTGGAATTTCCTAGAGCTCTTGATTTGAACCGTCTGCTTCTAGATCTTCCACGATTTTAATTTCTATTTTGATTTCTGCTCCTGGTCAGTTTCTCACCTTATGTGACCAAGGCACGCCCTTGGAGGTTAACAATTGGCTTTCTTTAGGTGTTAGTATCCTATAGTGAAATCATCACTTATTCCAAATTCAAAGTTTCCTTACCAACAAGCAATGCTGTGACAAGACTATCATAAGAAGGTGGTAGAGATGTCAGGAGAAGAAGTGATTTATCTTCTTCTTCAACTTTTACACCAAAGCTCATTAATTGGGTAATGATCTTGTTGTTGTCATTTATGTGGTCAAAAATATTTACCCCTTCTTCCATTTTTAGTTGATAGAGTTTCTCTTTCAAAAATAGCTTGTTTGTTAGAGATTTTGACATGTATCTCTGTTCTAATTTATTTCATAGCTCAATAGGTGATGATTCATCTAAAACAGAATATTTAACTTCATTTGACAAGTATAAACGAATAGTACTAACCGTTTTCATTTCCATCTCTACCCAATCATCATCTTTGATATTTTCTAACTTCTTCCCGATTAGCAATTTGATCAAATCATGCTGAATCAAGATATCCTTGATAGTACTCTGCCATAAACTGAAATTGTTACCACCATCAAATTTCTCCACGCTGAACTTGGATAAATTGTCATTCATTATAAAATAATAACTTAGAGGCCGATTTTGGAAAAATCGACTGCACCAATGCGTCTGGAATGATCAAAATAGTTAGGAATAAGTCTAAACTAATATATGTGGGCCCCACTGGTGATGTGGACAAAAATTGGAATTCTAGGGTGTGTCAGCAAACGCTTCTGCATGTAGCTTCTCTATTGCAAAATGGACTCCAAAGCAGAAAAGTTAAGATGTGACCATTTTTTTTTTCAAACTCCTTTGTTGTTTAATAATAATAAAACCTTTTGTGACTTGCTGGGGAAGATTCAATCTTCTCTTCACCTTTCTCCGTCACTACTTAGTGAAAAAAAAAATGGAGGTCTTCGTAGGACCTCACTAGGCAACCACTCTCGCGGCTGAGAGATCCGACACGATCAACACAATCAGCAGCTGCGCGCGATCTTTGCGGGGAAGCAACTCGAGGAGCTGGTATGGCAGTGCGTGAAGCCTTTGCGACAACTGTCCCAACTTCGTTTCGACATCGCCGAACCCGAAGGTAAGCATAGATTTTTTTTTTCATTTAAAATAATGCTCCTTATCCTTTCCAAGCTCTGATACCAGTTGTTAGGGGGTAAGGGGATGAATCCAGCAACACAAACATAATTAAAATCACACAGAGAACACAAAAGAAATACGTGGTTCGACCAAACTCGGCCTACGTCCACGGGAGAGAGGGAATCTCACTATAAGATCAATAAGAGAGATACAAGAGAGGAGGAGTAACACAACTCAACTCAACTCAACTCTCAGTACAAACCTATCTGCCTCACACACAGCTCTTTATTCTTCTTCACTCTGTATATTTTTCTCAGATACTCACAGCTTTACAAAGCAGTGTGCACATATATATATATATATATATATATCAGAGAGGAACATTGAGATGGAGCAGCAATAAAAGAAATATGCATTGCTCGAGGATGCGCATGCACCACAACGCTGCAACTTCCCAAGCAAAATAAATGCACCCACATGGGTGGGTCAACAGTAGGAGCATTAAGGGTTAGAGTCCTGGTTGATGCACGCAGTTGATGCTCCCAGTTTGATGCAGTGCAACTGTGTTTTGGGGTACGCGCCCTGCGATGTGTCATGGGAAGCGAATTGCCTAAATGTCTAACCTAACTGTGACTAAGTTGTGTCCGCATCCGATTAACTGGGCAGCAAACCAGAGAGAAAGGCCGCCACCCCGTGGGTTTGGTGCTGCATCAGGGGGTCTGAAGGGCTCGTCGATGGCAGGAGTTCCCATACCATCGAAAAAAAAATATAAATAAGATTCATAATTAGCTAGAGGTACATATATCTCACTTTTTTTTTAAGAGATTCAAATCCTTTCTAATTTTTCGGCTTAACCCACAAATCGGTGCATCAAAATTCCACTTTGATTGGTTTGTCTGCCACAAGATACAACAACCTGATTTGAATCGTATAACTTTCTCTAATTCTGCACAAAACAGAACAATCCAAAACTCCACAAAAAAAAAAAAAAATCATTTATTAAGTTATCAAACTCTTTAAACTTGAATGGTGATGAAAATAATGTGAAGAGGTTGGTGTGTAGAAACTATGTTTGTATAAAGTCAAGACTATTTAGGTTTATTTATAGGTACGCTAAATTTTTCATTACCCATGTATTTAATAAATAGAATGTATCTAAAATGAATTCTATATACCTAAAATCAAAGTGCACTCACATAATTGACTTATGGATTAATGAAATACGTTAATTAAAAATTCATTTAAATGTACATATATCTCTCAATCTAAGATTCATGTCCTATCCAAAATTACATTCACTCCATATATAAATTAATAATATTAAAATATTGCCCCCCGGACATTGGATCAGTGGAAAGGGCGTGCTGGGGATTGCCGCTTGACGGTGAGGTCCTTGGTTCGATTCTTATTGCTTGATCAAATTTCGATTTATTCCTGAAGGGCTGTGGAGGCGGCTTCCGTAGGAGTGGGCATAGTCTGTGCACCCCAAAGACGCTGCCATAATTGGATGAGCTGGGAGAGCTACAACACCCGATGTAATCTTAAAAAAAAATAAAAAATAATATTAAAATATTAGAATACATTAACACATAAATTGACTCCTTTCTTGGTAGGGCAACAATTTATACTTTTAAATTTTTTATTAAAAATCTATGAATTATTGTTATCATAGATTGCAATATGACATAATGTAAACATAATACTCAAAGCATGGATATAGATAGGGGTGAGCATAATTCGGGGAAACAAAAATTAACCGAATTAACTAACCAATTTTGGTCTGGTCGGTTCAGTTCGGTTCGGTTAAGAGAAATTTTAATTCAGTTAATCGAATTAACCGATTTAATAATTAATTAACATTTAAATTTAAATTAATATGATATATATGATATGTCTACATAAGTTATTGACGCATAATGTTTGTCTACATAGGTCACATCCCCATGCTTTGGTGTTTATATATATATATAATAAAAGAAAGTATATTAGTTTGGGAAAACATTTACAATATTATGTTTTTAATAATTAATTTCAAACTATTCCGGTTAAATTTGATCAACCAAATTACCCGAAAAGGTAATTCGGTCAGGTGCGGTGCGGTGAGCTCCCTTTGTTCGGTTGGTTCTGTAGTGACTTGGAGAAATTATGGTATTTAAATAATGAAAGAAGGGGGACAAGGAAATTGTATTTTAATATTTAAACAGGGTCTTGTCGATGAACGCAGGGGATTCGTCGACGAGCACACATGAGGGGATCGTCGACGGGGACGTGTCTCGTCGACGAGAAGATACCGAGAGATATATCGCAGTTCTGAATTTCGTTGACGAGGAGTAAGCATTTTTCGATGAATTTCCTTCTTGACCTCGTTGACGAAGGTCAGTGTATATCCTAAACTTCATTTTTGGCTAAAAATTCATGCACAAACTTCTCTTTCTTTCTCCTCTTTGGTTCCCCACCCTTCTCTCTAAGTTTCTGGGTTCGTTCTTCGTCGGATCGAGATCCGAAGCCGTCATGACACTCCTGGGGAAGTTATCTTCAAGTCTGTTGGAGTGGATCGTCAGTAGGGCTAACTTGGACTCCATCCCAAGTTTAGAGTAAGACTTTTTATTCAGTATTTGACTTTCTTGTAGTTGTAGAAATTGTAGTAGTCAAGAAAATACTAAAGTTTTGTTCTGGAAAATTTTGATTTCTGGGTGTTGAACAGGGAGGCTTGCAGGTGCAGGACTGGTATATTTTAGGGGGTCTTCAAGAATCAGGTAAAGGGATAAACTAAACTAGTTGTTTTCATGAAAATATATGTATAATCTTACAACATTTAATTTCAGGAAAATAAATATATATATACATTAGCATTATGTTTCGGAAAATACTGCTCTAAATAATGATATGATTTAAATATGAATAATACCCATTTTGTGTGGCATGAGTAAAATTTATTATGGTTAATTGTTTTTGGGAAAATGTTTAAATGATGCAAAGTTTTTATATGATATGTCGGCGTACGTGCCGAACCTTTTATATAATATGCCAGTGTACGGGCCGAGCCTTTTATGTGATATGTCGGCGTACGAGCCGTGATTGATAACATACGAAATGCCAGCATAAGGGCCGAAGATTTTCATGTTATGTGATGAAATGATATGATGATATTAACTTGACAATTATTATTATGAAATAGCCATGTATCACAATTTGAAAATATGTTATATGTTATTAGAACCTGGTTGGCTTGTTTAGGCTTACACGAGTACGGTACCGTAGCAATATGATCACGATCATGATATGTTAGTACTACCGCTAGTCGTTCGGAGCAGCGGGAGAATAGCAGTCGATGTGGTTTATTGTAGTGTTGGCGGGTGTACGAACCAGTAGAGGTAGACCCATCGTACTTACAAACTTTTTATTTTGATTCGGCAGTGGTCGGCCAGCCATTGTCGGATCCCGCCTTCAGATCGCATAACCCAGTCATGTGGGAGTAAGACATGACACCAGCCAGCTAACCTTCTAGGATGTTTTCTACTATTTTTCTATGAGATAAAATATGTTTATGAAAATTCATTATGTTCCACCACGATATGATTATATACATGTTTATCCCAGATATGACATAGATAATTATACCAAGTATGTTTATGTACGATTATATGTATAACTCATGTTGCCACACATTGATATTAGTTTATCTTCCCTTACTGAGAGGTGTCTCACCCCAAATTATATGAACATTTCAGAAACCCCAGATAGAAGAGCGGATAAAGCTTCGCAACGCTAGTGTTTGATAGTCCTACCTTACCTGAAGGGTAAGTACTTGTTAGGGTCAGACGAATTTTTGGGTGGTGACCCTAGGACTATTTTGGATATTTTTGAGATGTGTATATTTATATGACGATTGTAGTAAACTCTGGTATTGGGTGGTATGATATTTTGATTGTATATGATTTCATGTTTCTTACTGCTTAGGTAATGGTGATGAATTTCAGGTTACCTTTGGTACCCTTGGGTCCAGGTGGGTTATGGTTTACCAAGATATTATTATTATGTGGAAAAAAAAAATCTATATGATAAATTAAGCAAGTTGTTACAGGTTTGGTTAACAAAAATCATTAATCGAAAATTTCAATTAATTCGGTTAATTAACCGAATTCGGCCGAATCAACCGTTTGCTCATCTCTAGATATAGATACCAAATTAAATTTTGTCATTGCAAATATTTTGAAAAAAGTAGATATATCTTTAAATTTTTTTTTTCTTAAAATTGATTTCAAAACAACTAGAAATATCTCATAATTATTATTTTAAACGAGTTTTCATGTTTTACAATTGTTTTATAATAAACTCGTTTTTAATATTGTGCAATATTTTTTTCTTATTACACATAACTAAGTAGTCATTGATCTAGATATCCTATTACATTCGTCAAATATTTATTTCAAAAATATTTTTATTTTTTTACTCTTGCAATGGGTAATATCAGCACTAACTTAACGGTCAAAAACTATTAATTAATCAAAATCACACGTTGTCCCAAATACATTTGCTTTTATAAATAATGATTTTATTGCCCACACTATTTTAAGCTAACAAAAAAAAAGTTCCAATAGAATGATTTTTAAATAATTTTAAGTAAAATAATATTATTTCTAAAACAGACTCATTATATGGGAGAAGTAGACCAGTCAACGGTCCTCCCTGATTTTTAACATTAGTTGAACCCGCACGTAACTGCTATTACAATCCCTCCTTCCATCAAACGCATAAAAATTCCCGGTTTTAGCGCAGCATTTGAACCATGAAGCGCCGGTTTGACTTTCGAACCATGGTTAAGCCAACCCGCGTGCGCCGCATCCGCAGCCAGAGAAGGAAGCACGCAAGGATATAGCGCCGCGCCACGCGTCAGATCCTGATTCCACCACGTTGACAGATTCAACGAGCACCTCTACCCCATCCTTCCTTTACCGGTAATCCTCTTCACTTCCGCCACCATTTTCATTTCCCCTTCTCTCTCTCTCTCTCTCTCTCTCTCTCTCAATGGCTACTGATATGCTAAGGATTTCAATCTCACCTTCGCCCAGACTAAGCTTCAGCTACAGAAAAAACTCAACCGCCTTCCGGCTTCACTCCAACATCCCTCTCCTCCGTAGACGGCGTCTGCAGATTTTCCGGCCAGTCTACTCCCGGAAATACCCCAACTTGATCGTCGCGAAGGCCATTGACCTCGGAACTTCGGTCGAAGGTTCGCCGCCGGAGCAAAAACGGCTGGAGAAATCGTCAGTGCTCCTAGATGTCACCGGAATGATGTGCGGAGCCTGTGTGTCCCGGGTCAAATCGGTGTTGTCCTCGGACGAGCGAGTGGACTCGGTTGTGGTCAACATGCTGACCGAGACGGCTGCGATTCGGTTGAGGCCAGAAGCCCTGGAGGGCGAAATGGCGGGGAATATCGCTGAAAATCTCGCTCGGAGACTGACAGAGTGTGGGTTTCCGGCGAAAAAGAGGGTTTCGGGGTTGGGCGTGACGGATAATGTGAGGAAGTGGAAGGAGATGGCGGCAAAGAAGGAGGCCTTGCTCGTGAGGAGTCGGAACCGGGTGGTTTTTGCTTGGACTTTGGTGGCATTGTGCTGCGGATCACACGCTTCACATATATTGCACTCTCTTGGGATTCATGTTGCTCATGGTAATGCATTATTTTTCAGAAATATAGTAACAAAGGCTGTTTATTTATTTATTTTTATTTGCTCGTAAAAACAAATTAAGTTTTCAACAATAGATGTTGATTTATTTCTATTTTTGTTTATATGCATATAGGATCGTTTTGGGAGCTACTTCACAATTCATACGTAAAGGGTGGCTTGGCTTTGGGGGCGCTAATGGGACCTGGACGAGGTTAGTGGGCATCTGTTTTCTCCCTAATTCATATGCATCGAGGAATGCAATTGGCAAAAAAAAAAAAGAAAAAGATTGAGGCCGGAGCACTTCCTGACCTGTTTAGGAGTTACTACAGATGTCAACTGACATATATTATCACTGTTGAAATCTCAAATTACATGCAATCTCGGAGCCTTAAAATGATTTTGGTTTTAGGTCACTGGAAGCTGCTCCAGACAAGCACTTGGATGGACTGTTCATTAATCGTTTATATTAATAGATTTTATTAGTCTTAATTGCTAAAAATTATGCTATCAGGAATGCAGGATGTAATGTGAATGGATAGATATATAGTACGTATTGAATTTCTTGAACATAATGTTTGCTTGTGTAATTAATGTCTCATCCACCAACTAATGCTCTATGAGTCAATAACAAATTCTCATTTTTTCCAACAATTTTGTTTGTGGAGTTGAAGGAAATCTTCTACTCATCATTGGTTTAACTGTTCTGTTCTTACCTATGGAACATGGTATCAGAGCTCTGGTTACCAAGAGGTCCTCGGTTCTAGTCTTATCGCCCGTTTTTATTCTGTGGTGTTATTTATCATTTGTTTATTTCTCCATGTGCTGTTGAGCTGCATGTGTGGGGGAGTGTTAAAGCTTGATATACATTGTTGGCTACAACCTAGCAACTTAAGCTTTAAGGTAAAGTGGTAATCTAACATCTTCTTATCAATTGGCCTTCTACGGTTCTACCCCTTTTGTTGTCCTTGCTTGGCACCCTCAGCTATTTCTTTGGAATATGTGCCTTGATTCTAAATAAAAGGGTCTTGGTGATAGCTGTTTCCTTTCACATTCTCTTTGGAGATCCAGTCACAACAAGAGAGTGTATGAAGATTCAGAGGACACACTTTAGGCCATGAATGATGAATTCTAGAGACGCTCAACACTCTCAGTTCTCATAGTCATCAATACGAAAGTTTTTTTCTCTTATTGTGCATTTCACTCTGCTGGATTGCCTTAAAATATTCTAAGTAACATATTTATTCGCATCATTTTGAGTGATAATTTTAATTTTTATTCCTGTTTGAATTGGATATATCTATGCAATTCAATTTTTGCCTTTAGCACAGGTAGCAAGTTGGTTTGTTCCTAAATCTGTTTTGAGATGTATTAAATTGCTCATTGATCTTTTTTGTTAGTATTTTCAAATGGCCCATTCAAATTGGTATGCTGATTAACTAAGAAAATAATATTTTTGGCAGACTTGCTTGTTGATGGTCTAAGGGCATTCACGAAGGGATCTCCAAACATGAATTCTCTCGTGGGATTTGGTTCCATTGCTGCATTTATCATAAGCGCGGTGAGGCCTTCCTAGAGCCCCTATCCTTGATTTTGTTTTTTCTCTGCATTACATAATAGTTTCATCTTGGTTTTTGTTGGAGATTTTTTGTTGTATTCATAAATTCTTGTCTCTTGTAGGTCTCCCTTATTAACCCAGGGCTCGAAGGGGAGGTGTCATTTTTTGATGAACCGGTGACTTGTTATCCCTTAACATTTGCTTTACTTCTCTGTGAAGTCTTCATGTGCTTTCTGGATGCCTATACAATAATATAAAATTTTTGTTATGTTATGAGATGTTATATCTTCAATTATAATTATATTAATATATGTATACGTATATACGCCATCACAATTTTTTCTTGCTTAAAGGATGTTATTTCATTGTTGAATAGATAGCAATTTGTGAATTCACTTTTTCTTTTTTTGGGGTGATCGTCCTGGCAGATATGCTTTTGGGTCTAAGTTTATGATTCATATAACTTTGCCTTCCTGTTACATTTTGTCTTTACTACGCTGTTGCTGCTAGATAGGGTAAGTTTTCAGAACAAAAGGAAAAACAATAAATTAAGCTGGAGATTTTTGAAGCATTGTTCAATTGCTTATGGATCTGGTGTGACATTTTATGCTCATAGCTTCTTAACAAGGCCTTTTCACGACGATGCTGTTAGTCTTTTCTTTTTGGCTTGATTCTCCACTAACACTTGATCTTGAGGATCACCCACTCATCGACACTAATAGCGCCACTAGGAATATTGGTATTGTCAGTTGCATCCTCTTTCTGTAATGTGAATCTTGGATTGCTATTTTTTTTTGTTGGATTATCAAAGAAATTTATTGACAAAGGAAGATAGAGATTACAATAGGGAGGAACAAAATTAGAAACTGTTAATGCAACAATGCCTGCCAATGACATTGCGCCAGCACAGAAGCAAGAAAAGAAACTCAACTCTGAATGTTTTGGAGATGTTCTTTGTCCTTTGAGGAATCTTAGCATCCATTCCTGTCAAATGCCCCAAATAAACATCAAAGTCGTGCACTTTCAATGAAGCTTTCCTTCCTTGCAACTGCTAAAAGCCACAAACTTTTGAAGAAAGAGACCTTCCAAAGCAGATAGGCAAACCCAATCCTCACCAAAAACTTAACAAACTACTCCCCATGGACCAAGAAAAGGCACAATACGACAAAATATGATAGCATTTGATAGCAAGGAACACAAATTTTTAGGAGAGGAAGTAGTGCTACTGATTGCCAAGAGAGAGAAGAGAGGGGGCATGAGGAGAAATCACATGATTACTTCATTTGATTTTCAAATAAAAAGCCTCCTTACAATAATTCAACCTTCTCATACACATATATATTGGAAAATTAAACTTAAAGAAATTACTGACAAATCCCTTACTAATTAAATTAAAAACCCCCAATACATTAAAAAAAAAAAAACTCACAAACATAATCCTAATTAATTAATCGTAAGTCTATTGGGTTAAAGACCTGATATCTTTCTTGGTTCTTCTAAATCTGCCTCCAAAGAGGGTCCATTTATTTTCCAGCTCCTTTGTCTGCATCACAAAGGTTTTTAGGGCAACAAATCATTACTGGTTATCATGTTAAAGACCACAAACCATGTAAAGTTCATTTTTTTTAAAGATATTTTAACTTTCTAAATGAAGGAATTCAAAGGCAAAAGATCACCACTAGATCTGTGTGTTAAATAACCAAAGAAAGACTCTCGTGAGAAAATTTCCATTGCATCCAGGATCCAAACATCTTCTATCCTGCCTTTGAGAAGTACAAACAGAATTAAGAATGGTCAACAATTAGATATGATCATTTGTTCTCTCATTCAAAATTCTTTTAAAGAATAAATTCCTAGAGATATTTCTCCCATCCCAAACAAAACAGTAGGAGAAAAGAGCATTATAACAATTAGAGAGGCAGTATGATTTAGTAAACCTGTTGGGAAAAGGAGCATCCTCTATCTGTGATCCTCCCAAAAAAATGAATATCCTGCCCATTGCTAATATGAAAATTTAGCTCTAAGGAGCTAAAGATGAAAGACTTGAGATATTAATTTCAAAGAGCTCCCATGAGTGGCATTAACACTGGAAACCCTCACCGTTTGGAAGGGCCCCATATTTAATAGTCACAAATCACAATATGCCAAAGGGACTGAGGCTCCAAAGAAAAATGCCAAAGCCATTCACCAACCAGAGCAATGTTTTGGACATCAAATTTCCTAGGCCCAGCTCCCTTGAATGCTAAGGCTACAAACTTTATCCCAAATAACATGGTTATCTTTCTTCCCATGGTTTCAAAATTCAAATAGCATCTGAGACCATTAAGTAACACCATTATGTAACAAGTTTTTTTTGGTTCCCGATTCTGTCCACCAGCTAAATCGACAGGAATAAAAGTCACAGCTGTCATGGCTGCTGTGGACTGCTAGCGTTAGGTAACGGCCACTCTGACGTCCACTACAAGACTGTTGTGGGCCTTACGGCAAAATATTTTTAAATTTTTTTTTACTTTTTGTTCTCTTTTTTTTGTTTCCCTTTTCATAAATTATTCTCGATAAGCTATGTGAAGGGAAAGGAGGGGAGTTTATAATGAGGATGATAATGATACGAAAAATTATTATTTTTTAATATTCACAAGATATGCATTAATTAACAATGATATGAACTTTATTTTGTTAAAAAAAAATATTGATTTTGATTATATTAATAATTTGATATTCTTTTCTATTCAACTTCAGCTCTCTTTACTTTTCCAGTTCGTTGTTCAACTTTTTAGAACTTCATTTATTTAATGATAAATTTTATGGTTATATATATTATAATTTAAAGCTTACATTATAGATATAAAATATAATTTGTTCTAAATTATTTTTTTGTGTATTACTTCAACAAATAAAATAACATAACTTGTTTACATTATTGTATTATTTGTATGTTTGATGGGTCTAACGGATAACTAGAGTGTTTACTGTATTCTGTTTTATTAATTAATTTATCACACATGAAAAAAGGGGCTGCCTGTGGCACCAAGCTCCTACATTTGCAGAGTCCAAGGGGCAGACCATGACGAGTCTATAGTACATAGCCTTATCTTGATTAGTGAAAAAGTGAAAAAAAATATAGGCCCTGATTTGTTGTGAAAAACATTTTTCATTCCCTATTTCTTAGTTTTCCAAAGAATTATAAAAATTTCAACTTATTTTTTAGTTTTCTAAAATTTGTTTTAAAAACTTAGAAAATAAATGACTTGTTTAGTTGTGCAAAATATTTGTTTTATTTCTAAATTTCAAAATAATTACAAAAAACACAACTTATTTTTCAATTTCCCAATAATTACAAAAGTTAATATTTGTGGCTCATGGAATTTGGGGCTTGTATTTGGATTTATGTGGATTTGGAAGAAACTCATACATAACCCACATGAATCAAAGTCCAATATCTAAATCCCATGCTCCCATATGCAAAGTAAGAAGTTAGAAATCTAGAAAATAATAAAAAGATGTCTTCCAACTTTTTCATTTAAATTTAGAGAATTAGAAAATAAGATGGTGTTTTTGTAATTATATGAAAAACTAGAAATGGAAGATTAAACTGTTTCCATGAGAAAATAGTGCCAAAACTTTTTATTGTTCATTTATTTTATACAAATGCTGCAAAACTGAAAAATTAGCCAACTTTATTGTAATTCTTTGGAAAGCTAGAATGGAAAATGAAACCTGTTTTAAACAACCAAACTGGCACATAATTTTTCTGTCAATAGTAGTTTAAAGCAAATGCAAAATTTCTTGCCCTTGCTAAACAATGTTAGTAAGTTTAACTAAAGGATCCAAAATACATTATCTCTTCTTAAGAAGGGTTAAGAGCTTAATGCATGCAAATATACCAATGTGTGTAAGATTGTGTTTGCTTTAGAAAAATTCGTGGCTGCTTCACCTGCTTCCTGTTATGTAAGACCTGCTACATTAGTTACTGTTATGCTACAGCACCTGCTATCGAAGAAATTTCTCATCAACCTCTCCAACATTGCAGCAACCTTTTAAACAAAGAATGATAATATAAAGGAGTTAATGACAAACAAGCATGAATAAGACTAATGTGACCCCCAACATAAAATAAGCCCCCCAACCCTGCAAACTTCTCACCAAATGGATTCCAAAAGATGGCTCAGGGATTGCCCTCTAATAGAACGCCTAAACCTCTCACTGCTGTGACATGCCTAAATAGGATTGTATTTCAATTTGATTCCTAAGTTATCAGGTTTTTCTCACCAGATCATTACAAGTTCTTTCTGGCCTTCCGCTTGTCCTGCTTCAATTTGCAGCATGTTTCTTGAAAGTATGTGCAGTGGTTGTTGCTTGCAGACTAGTGTTAGCTATGTGCTATGCATGTCCAAGTTATTATATATCTACTTCTGGTTTATTGAGTTCTTTTGATCTCCTCTGAATTTTTACGTCCTTGTTTGTTCTTTTTGCTTTATGTAAATTTTACATTGTTTCTGATGATTAGAACAAGCTACTGTATGATTTTCTAAAATTTATGTCCTCATAAAAATAACCTAATCTATATGTATTACTTTAATAGTGGCAAATTCTATTGATTTGAAAGCTACTAGGACACTTTTATTTTTTTATTATAAAATTTTTAGCAAATGCTTTTGTACTTTGAAGATGCGTGCCTACTACATGTAAAAGGGATGAAGTCATGCCGTGGTTTCCAAATTTCCTTAGAACTCCACAATTTATTCTTCTAGGCCATGAGCATCGACTAGACTAGCTACCTTGAACTTGGTGATGCATTTTAGTAGTTTATGTTAAAGTTTGATATACGTTGTTAGCCCATGACCTAAAAGCTTAAGCTTTTGGGTAAAGTGGTAATCTAACATGATATCAGAGCTGGTTTCTAGGAGGTCTTGGGTTCTTGTCTTGTTGCCCACATTTATTATTTGGTGTTTTAAAATTATTGTATTCCCTGTAATGGGTGTCATTTATCATTTTTTTAACTCTCCATGTGCTATTGGGCTGCGAGTGCAGGGTAGTGTTAAAGCTTGATATACATTGTTGGCCCACAACCTAAAAGCTTAAGCTTTTAGGTAAAGGTAATCTAACAGTTTAAACCACATATCGCGCCATTGATAGGATTGTTTTAAAGTTCTGGTTTATTGATAAAGCGCCTACATATGTATACTTAGGCAAGAGGGGTCAAGTTATGACATTGTGCAAACAACAAAAAACCTTAAATCTTTTATTTAAGAATCATTTTTCTCCTTTTGCATATAAAAGGTTATATTTTTTTTGTTTATAAATTTTCCATTTATCAAGGAAAAATAGCCGAAGATTGTAAATTTCTCATACAGGGCTACTGTTGTTTAGTATGCAGGTCATGCTTCTTGGTTTCGTGCTTCTTGGACGTTCTTTGGAAGAAAAGGCAAGGATCAGAGCATCTAGTGATATGAATGAACTTTTAGTAAGTTTGAATACAATTCAAATATATATTTTGAAGGGATAAGCTTGATGCTACTAATGTCCCATTTCTGTGAAAATTTTCAAATTAGGCTTCACCACAACCTTGTATTGCATCATACTTTTGTCAGCTTACAAGCCAGTTGATGAAAAGGACTGGATGTTTGAGGTTTTGCTGGATTATACTTGTGTATGAAGATGGCATATGCATAAGTGTAGAGATACGGTACCATAATGCAGTAATCTTGACAATTTCATACTCTGCAGTTGGAGTTTATCAGAAATATGTTCTTAGGATAGTACAAGATCAGTGTGACAGCCTTAAATGTCACACTGGGATGTGATAAACAAGAATTTATCATTTTATGGTGCATGGCATAATTACTTGGGAAAAATTTATAGGTTCAACTATATTAGCTAGAGATTTTGAGACTGGTCTTATGTTTAATTTACTGAATCATCTTCTTTGGATATGCCCAATTCATGGTTTGGCATGGAATGCTCATATGGCTGTGCATAGAGCAGGCCTGACTCATGAAAGCTCAACATTGGATAAGGTCAATCATGACACATTTGAAAGGCTTGGAATGCATGGACTACTTGCAATGCTTGTTCTTTCATGTTGCTGTTAGTCATTTCACTTTGCTTCCAGACTCTTTTGTGACTTTAAGGATTACTTGCATCTGTAGTGAAAATCCATCAGTAGTGTTCATGAACTCGTAAGCCCTGGTGTGTACCAGATCAGAAATGTTTTGTCCGTTAGAAAAATACTTGATGTCATGCATTTTGGTCCATCTGTCTATGGTTAGTTTGTACTGAATAACCCTTGCTTTCTATGATGGATATCCTACCCTATTACTAGCTTCACTGCTCTAGTTATTGGTTATGTTAAAGAAAAATATGTCAATATGATTTATATCCTTTAACCCCAATCACATTTAGGTTTTTTGGGCCTTCTTTTTTCATATTCATTGTTTCAAAAAATAACTCATTACAAATTTTGCTGTCCTACATGGATATGTGATTTGATATTCCGTGCACATTCTAGTTAATTATAGAATGTCATTACTTTGACACCTTTACATCTTCTTGTGTATCTAATGACCATTAACTACTTAATGTCATTGTGAGGATCAGATTAAAATCATAGACTAGATCCTGAATAGTTGCAACCATATATTTAAACCAAGTTACAGTTCATTTTCATTTGTCAGTGTTTCTGTTACATGTAGACTAATGCTGGTTGTTATTGCAGTCTCTTGTATCCACTCAGTCAAGACTTGTGATTACTTCCTCAGAAAGTGATTCCTCTGCTGATAGTATACTCTGCTCTGATGCAATTTGTGTTGAAGTTCCAACTGATGATATTCAAGTTGGAGACTCTGTGATGGTGCTTCCTGGAGAAACTATACCCGTAGATGTAAGTTATTTGATTTCTGTATTTGAATGTTTCAAATTGTTTGCAGCAAGACATGATGAGAAACCTTGCCTCTACAGAGTTTGTAACATGCTTTCATATGCATTAGTATAATAATATTATTATTGGAGTTCTTCAACATTTACACCAAGACCTCATTGCTTGGCTCAAGTTTTTTATCTAAGTGCTTTGTAATCTGTTTTTGCATGTATAGGGTTGGCACCCCTTTGGTGCTTTTTGATTCACTTTTCTGTTACCCTCGCGGTTCGCACCTTACACAATACCAAGCAGAAATGCCTGAAATTCCCTTAATTATTGCCGTGTTTTTATAAAGCATAAAATGACTTTGCTATCTATGTTTTGAAAATGGCAGGCCTTTGTTGGTTCATGGCGATGACTCTTCCCCTTTTTATGTATGTGAAACTTTATTGTACATTTTTCATTGTTAACTAAAATTATTAAATTAAAATTGCTCATATAGGGTAGAGTTGTTGCTGGAAGAAGTGTGGTGGATGAATCAATGCTCACTGGGGAATCACTTCCCATTTTTAAGGAAGAAGGTCACACTGTCTCAGCCGGAACAATAAATTGGGTATGACTTTGTTGACAGAGTGATACATTTTTTATTTTTTATCCTTGAGTATGGTTGATAACAAGTTTGAAGTTGTGTGTGTGTTCAATTCTTTGTGGGAAGTGAAAAATGATGGTGTAAAGTAAATTTAATTAATAAACTTTCTAGGTGATGTCATAAAGATGGCTAGGTGTTCTAGCTTGCTATATCCAGTTATGAGTAATGAACTTCAGAAGAATATAAAAACACAAAAAGATGTTGTGTCTTTAGTTAAAGATATAATTACTTCAATCCTTTTCTGCCTGATGTGGCTGCTGATCTGGTCAAATAATATTTTGAATAAAATAATCGAACTCTTCTGCTGGCAATCACATGTGCTTGAGATCAGCTTTGATGGTGAAGCAATCAACTGAAATGAAATTATGTGCAGGATTGATCTCCATACAAAGTAGTAAACAAAAAGACTGAAGAGAAGTCAATGCTGTCTTGCATTTATGTTCAGCTCTTTTTCTAAATGCCATGATAGAGATGTTAGGAGTCACAATTCTGGGTAGATTCTGTCTCCTTCTAGGTTGAGTTTGTATGTCTTTTGTAATTGTTGTTTTGTAATTTGTATTGGTTTACATACCTATCTGTTTCAGAAATATATCCTTCTAATTGAATCAGTCAGGCAGTCTCCATCTTCTTGCCTTTACATAGGCAGGGTGGGCTAGTCATGAATTGCTGAACCCTAACTTTCAATTGCTCCAGGAGGTTGGGTTTTTACTATGGGTGGACAAAAATTGCCGAAAAACTGAAAATTGGTCCAAAACTAAACCATTTTACATTACGGTTCAGTTTTTCAGCTTCGGTTTTGGTTTTACAAGGAAATTTAACCAAAAATTCAACATATAAATATTATTTTATATTTCCAGGTTCATATAATTGTTTGGTCATAATTTATTCACATTTTTACTATTATATTGCATTTTTATACAGTTTTAATTTTTAAAAAGTAATTTCTGGATAAGAGTTAGTTTTAAAGAAAGTTCTAGGGATCCCCATATTCAATTTTTTCTTAAGTGGGATAAAGGAGTGCACAATGCCCAGCATGCTTGCTAACCTGGCGTACTTCTGCTTACTGCCCTTGTATTGCCCATTTGTCACACATCGGTTGGAAATGAGAAGGCAAGAGCCTCCTTATTATAAATACCCATACCCCTTCATATATTTCAATCGCATATGGATCACAGCCCAATTACAATTTATACACGTGGGCTCAAATATGAATGCCTCAAATCTAAATGGATATTATTAAAAAATGTTTAAAAACCCGATAATTAACCGAATCAACCAAATAAACCAACAGTTTGTTCTTTTTTTGAACCAAAGGTTTTCAGTTTGGTTTTAAGTTTGAAGATTACGAAAACAAAATTGGTTCAGTTTGCTCATTGGTTTTGGCTAAAGCCAAACCGCACTGAACCAGTTTCACCCCTAACTTAAACCTGTTTGGTTGAAGTCACCACCTAACAACCCAGTTCATGGCATAAATAATTGAATTAGAATTCTACGTTTACGGTTTGGCATTCTTGATTGTTACTTATATATTCTTTGACATGTATGTTTTGGGGTGGTGGGGGGAGAGTTTCACGTGGACTGTATAGTTGGTTTATATAGTTGGAATACGCATCCAAAATTTTAGCTTGTACCCAAATTCCTCTAGTTACCAGATCATTTTGACAGTTTAGGCCAAGTGTAGAAGTTGTATTCACATTCACAAATTAGTGAATCCTTGTGAAAGAGAATTTTATGCTGTACCTTTCTTTTGATGTTTACTTCCAGCATTATTTAAACAGAAACCAGAAACTCAAATATTGCCTTGATTCAGGATGGTCCTCTAAGGATTGAAGCTTCATCAACTGGCTCCAACTCAACCATATCCAAGATTCTTCGCATGGTTAGTGCCATTTCTCCAATGACATGTGTAATTATGGCAATGTAACTTATTTGAAAGATCATAAAATTCTCGTAGTTAATGCGAGGAGCAATAGATGGGTTGGGGTAGACCTAAAGTAACTTGGAATGAGATAGTGAGTAAAGATTTAATAGCCTTGAATTTGTAGAAAGAAATTGTCAATGGTTGCATAAATTGGCAATAAAGGACTCATGTTGCCGACGCCACCTAGTGGGACTTGAGGCTTGGTTTTTTTGTTGTTGTTGTTGTTTACCTTCAATCACCAGCTATCAGGTGGTTCTGGACTGGATCATAATTTCTGATTATATTCTTAACATTGCACAGAATAAGTGCACCCATATATGCTCGGCTTTGAATATGTTATGAATCTGGAAGGCAATGAAATTTTTTGTTTAATTGTATTTTCTTAACCAAAAGCAAGACTGGTCCAACTGCAAGGTTGTTAGTGCTACACTGAAGCTTGTGGCCACAGGTTTCACAGAAACAGTCCTAGATGTAGACATAAGGCCATGTACATCATGTTCTTTCCTTCCCAGACCACTGATGTGATGGCGCAACCTCTTGCATGTCGGTGTTTTTTCCTTTCTTTCTTCTGTGTTTTCTTTAACTCATTATTAATGAACCGTAGCAGCTTTTCCCCCTTTATTATTGATTGCAAAGGGTTAATAATATGTCCATTTTAACTTTGACAAGTACCTTTCGTACTCGATGAAAATATGGAGGGGATCCTAGATGTTTTCAGTGAAAATGGAAAATTCGCCTCTCTTTCTTCCTCCCTCCCTCAGTATTTCTCTCAAGTTTTCTTGGGAGGAAGGGGGTTTTGACGTGTGGGCCGAGGAAAGAAAACTGCAATAATAGGTGTTTGTTCAAACCTCATCGATAATGAAATTTTTTTTTTTTTTTTTTTTCGGGGTGGGTGGGGAGGGAGTGGGAGTGCTGCATGCAGGTGGTGGGGCAGATGGGAGGCAGGGATGGATACTGCAGTCTTTAAGCATTCTGTCCTGAACTGTTCATAAATAAGTCCTCTAGTTGTGCTTGCCCTTGGTCATGTATGAAGATTTGACTTGTCACTCCGTTGTGATGGGTTAATGATTGTCCAAGCTAAAAATTTTATTTGTAATTCTTTGGGCTAATTTCCTGAATTAATAGTTTAAGTTTTTGCTTATTTTCCAATGCAAGTATTTACCATGACTTTTATTCCCTGTGGTAATGAGCTAGCTACACAATAGCTGTTAAAACCTAATCCTAGGTAAAGGAGGGACTAATCTGGGGTTATGGTTTCGACCATCAATGACTTTCTTATCCAAAAAAAGGACTTCACCGACAAGCTTGCTAGACCATATATGAACTATGTAACTGGAAAACACGCATTATAATGGCATGTTCCAGGAACAACTACTCTTTGTGCGTAAGTATTTAGTCTAGTACATTGGTGAGAAACTAGTATTCATGGGCTGCCAAGGTTAAATACATAGACCTAAGTGTTGAGAGTGGCCCCCTTGTGCCAAAATATCAGAATTTAGGACAATCTTTAGTTCATCCCTTCAGGGGATGAGCATTGAGTTAATGTCCTTGTTCTGTTTATCCAATTTCTGAAATCAATCTCATTTAATTTTGATCAGCAAAATTGTGTGCAATTTATGCAGTTATGATTTCAAAAGACAAAATATAGCAGTGATATGAATTTTTTTTTCCTATTATAGTATGCCAGGAAGCTTTCATGTGTTAGTAAGAGCTATCTGACATTTTTAACTAACCACACTTGTGAGCTCGAAGAGGCTTACCTAATTTGATACAGCTTTTCTGAGATAGGTGCATAACTCTGCAGCTATGCATTTGTGCTGATGGTTTATCTGTATATCAATGTTTTAAACTTGGTATAGAGACTTGAAAATTACAATATATGATATTTATATCAGCTCTATTTTGTAATTCTTAGGTTGAGGATGCTCAAGGACGTGAAGCACCTATACAAAGGCTTGCAGATTCAATTGCTGGTCCATTTGTGTACAGTATAATGGCTTTGTCAGCGGTGACATTTGCTTTTTGGTATGTATTTGCTTCTTGAATTATTTCTTATTTGGTGGAACTAGGAAAAATTTTGGGTGAAGCGGGAGAGACTCATGCTACGTTCCAAAATAGTTGGGATGATTATGATATTAGTAATGTTTGTTAAGTTCAACTCTATACTGACTCATAGATGCTTCATTATCAACTGGTTTCAATCATGGACCATCTCCTTTTCTTGTCAATTAAAGTTCTTGTTGAGTTGTAGCACCTTGTCTTATCTCATGTTCTTCTCAAAGTTACATTCATTTTTGAGTCTTTGTTTAATAAATCTCTCTTGGTAAACAATGACAGCGATGAATGTAGTTTCATTTCGCTGATAATGTTGTTTCATTTCTTAGTCAATCCTATAATTCAAGAAATCAACTGAAACGGTAGTAATGATGTTGATGCCTGTGATGATGATGGTGGCAATGTGCATGTTTATGTTTTTATAACTTCCTTTTTTATTGGCTTACTATTTGTCTTATTTCTTTAAGGTACTACATTGGGGTGAATGTATATCCAGATGTCTTGCTTAACGATATTGCTGGACCAGATGGAAGTCCTTTGCTTTTGAGTCTGAAACTTGCTGTGGATGTCTTGGTGAGTGATAGTCAATTGGTGGGCCACTTGCTAAAAATGTCTTTTCCAACTGCTCTGACACAATTACAAAAGCATTCTGCCGGATTGTCAATACTGTTTTTTTTGCCTGAATATGGAATTTTTCACTAATGATTTGATGGATTCTTCTCTTGGACCCTTCTATTTAGTTGGTCTGTGATACATAAAAGATAATTATATAGTGGATTAAGGCAAAGATTTGGTTTAAATGACAGTTCCCTACTTTAAACACACTAGTTGTGAAACTTGTGATGGAAACTATTATTGTATATAACAGTTCCCTTCTTTCCAATGATGTATTCATTTGAGCAAATTGACACTGATATAGCATATAATTTCTTTGAAAGTTGATGAAGCATGCTCCACACATCTCCTTATTCTTTTCCTTCCATTCATCTCAATCTCAACATGCATATAATGGTTAGATTTTCAGTTTTATGGTTTTCCCCATGAGTGTTTTAAAGTAAAATATATATTTAAAAAAAAAAAAACCAATTTCACATGAATCATTTGTTGTGCTTACAAACATTGGTTTGAACATTTTCATCTCATGGGTTAAAAGATATTTCAGCTTTTAGAGTAAATTAGAAGGTGCTGTACTTAGTTACAAGGATACTGATTAGTGATTACAGATAAAAGAACAATAGAATGGCTGCAAACGATGGAACCTTTGCTTGGCCTGCATATCACTGATTTTCAGTCATTCTTGAACTTCCTTTCAGGCTGACTTATTCGTCTTTGATATATTATAGCAAGTAAATGATTTAGGCTTGTGTCATGGTGATACAGTAGCAACTCAATTGAAACCTGGCAGCTCTCTCTTCCTCCCCCCCCCTTCCTCTGGCATGCTCATGCATTTGTGCACGTACACACACACACAAACACTTATACACAGACATGAATTATGTTTAACAGTCTTAGCATTCCCATAGACAGTTTCCAACATAGAAGTGGCAAATCTTGGAAAAATTAGGAAGTTGCTTTTTATGTCCAATGTGTACTTCTTATTAATAGCATTAATTTTTTTTTCAGGTAGTTTCCTGCCCATGTGCATTGGGCCTTGCCACACCCACTGCGATCTTAATTGGCACCTCACTTGGTACATTTTTCTGTTTTGTTTACTACGTTTTTTGAGTTCCTTATTTTATGATGTAAGATAATGAGAACCACCCCCCTCCCGAAAAAAAATATTCTGGAAGAGAATTTTGCTGCTGGAATTATGCATGTGACTACCCTACTACATTTTCAAACTCTTTTTTTTCTCAAGATATTTATTTTATGTGTTTAAACTTTCACTGTTTCTGGTTATTGTTTCCCATGTTGGAATTTGAGATGAGTAATGAGTCAGTTGAATGTTTACATATTAACCATTAATTTGAGGATCTCTTTGGTGTTTCTAGAATCAGCTAGTAATTGTTTAAATGAGAGAATCATGGCTTGCTCATGGCTGTAGTGATAATTTTATGTATCAATGGAAGAACCCATTTTGGAACGAATCATTTCAAGAATATTTTCCCTTCTTCAATGGGAATCATTATTTGTGGTTATTGGTTTAAAATAGCACGATATGCTATAAATTAGTTCTGCCGACATTGCAAATCAATGCATAAGGTGTGTGCTGTGTCCTTCAGTGCACTTGCAATTTAAGATTATTGTTGTAAGGCAGTCAATAGATAGCACCAATTTTGCTGTTGGTTCTTTCAGAAATGCCTTAACCTCTAATTACTTTAAGACAGCTTACGATACTGCCTTGTTCAAAGCTCAGACTTCCATTTGTTGCATTGACTGATAAGCAGGAGCAAAACAAGGACTTCTTATAAGAGGAGCAGATGTATTGGAACGTTTGGCGAGCATAGATTACGTTGCTTTAGACAAGGTTTATTAAATGCAGAGAATTATGTTTTTTTTTTCTCAATCTTGTTATCTTTTTATTGAATGAATTTAATCACTTGAATGATAGATTTTTGGGAATTTGATTTTCAGACTGGGACTCTCACAGAAGGAAAACCTGCTGTTTCTGCTGTGGCATCTTTAATCTATGAAGAACCGGAAATTCTTAAGATTGCTGCTGCTGTGGAGAAAACAGCACTACATCCAATTGCAAAGGCTATAGTAAATAAAGCAGAATCATTGAATTTGGCCATCCCAATAACAAGAGGGCAAATAGCAGAACCTGGATTTGGATCCTTGGCAGAAGTTGATGGGCGCTTGGTTGCTGTTGGTGCACTGGAGTGGGTTCATGAATGCTTTGAGAGAAAAACAAACATATCTTCTTTAACAAATCTGGAATGTGCTGTGACATCAAAGGGGATGCAACTATCAAATTACTCAAAATCAGTTGTTTATGTTGGACGTGAAGAAGAAGGCATTATTGGAGCCATTGCAGTATCTGATAGTTTACGGGTTGATGCTAAATCTACTGTAACAAGGTAATTTTCTCCAGTAAAATATGATATCAGTCTTCATCTACAAATATATCCAAGAGCTTCTCCATGACCTTGTACTGCCAAGTATATGAGGACATAATTTTGTTAGTAAAACAGGCTATTTTGAGTTGGTTATTGCCTTGCCTTGCCCTGTTGGCATATATGGCTACGTAAATTTTCAATATTTTCTGCCATTAGGATTAAAAACTGTTTGCCATTTTTTTTTTTTTATCTTTTTTTTTTTTTTCATTAAATATGATGTTTGGAATGCTTTGATATTTGAACTGGACTTCCCCTTGAACTTGGCAAGGCTTTTCCTTTCTTGTTTTGAAATTCTCTGTTGATTATATTATGATATAGATTGATTGTGATTCTGTGACAATGTATATTTTTCCCATACCTCACTTTGAAGAGAAGTTTCTTTGTGTTTCTTCCCTTTTCCTAGACAGTAATTATACTTTGGACCTACACTAGCTTTGTAAAATTGGTTTATGATAAAATTATATTTGCTATCTTGCTTGAAATCTTTTTCGCTGTTTGTCCTCCAGCTATCAACATGGCATTGTTCATCCTGACCCCCAATATTGCTAAATTTTGTTCTGTTTTTACTACAATGTGAGGTTGCCATGTGAGGTGAAATTGATGGCTTGTGCGAACTTGGAATCACACATAATTGAAAATTTGTCATTTTGACTCGTTTTGGTAGATATTGTTTTCATTAAATGACATCCTGACTGAAAGCTTTCCATTTTCTATTCTTACCCTATGATTACCTCACTTTTTTGCTTGCTTTGTTCTTCTGATTAAAAGGCTTCAGCAGAGGGGAATCAAGACAGCACTCTTGTCAGGAGACAGGGAAGAGGCAGTTGCACCTATAGCAAGAACAGTTGGAATTGGGAGTAAATATATTAATGCCTCATTGACTCCACAGCAGAAAACCAGTGTTATCTCTGCTCTCCAAGCTGCTGGACATCATGTCGGAATGGTAGCCACCTCTGATCATATCACTTATTGCTTTATTGCTTTATAATCATATATGAAGATATACCTTCTTATTCATTCATTGAAGGTTATTAGGAATCTTACATGTTTTTGTAACTTTGGTTTTTTTTGAGAGAAGTGAGTTTTAAATATTTTGAGTGAACCACTGTTGCCGAGCTATTTGGTTGCAGCCATGGCATTTTAAGTGCAAATATCTAATGGTTTATATTGTGGCTGCAACCATACCAGCTCCACTAAATTTTTGAGTGAAAATGAGCTTGGAAGATATAAGATATGGTATGCCTCTGTGTAGTAATCAATGCCTGGTATTCCAATTTTTGATGTGCTGATTTTCATCTGGTACTACATTTTCTTTGAAGGTAGGTGATGGCATAAATGATGCACCCTCCTTGGCTCTTGCCAATGTTGGGATTGCTTTGCAAACTGAAGCTCAAGAAACTGCTGCATCAGATGCAGCTTCCATTATACTTCTTGGGAATAAACTTTCACAAGTATGATTTCTTCTTCTGTTGTTTACTTGTATTGTTCCTGTTTAGTTTATGCAACTCATGCTGCTATTGGTTTGAACATTGACCCTGTATTCTTCAATAAACCTTTAGTGATAAGAGGGAGTGGGTGTTTGCTGTAAAATGATAAAGATAAGCTGTACTTTGAAATTTTTTGCAAAATCTTCTACTTAAATAACTTGGAGTTCTTATGAATATATGCTTATTAGAATGTCACATTCATTTCATAATGTGAAGATTTTGGATATGGGATAGATGGAGAGAGGGTCAGTTTGTACTCTTATGCTATTTGCTCAGATTCTGAAGTTTACAAGGGTAATCAAGTTGGTTGATTGGACAATTATTGTTCAATGTTATTTTAACATTGTAACTTGGGAAATTGAGAGAACTACACTTACATATGGAAGCTGAAAAATGAATCTGTGTCAGGGAATGACATATCTATCTCACACTAGGTGATGGGGGGAAAAGTCTTGGACAACCTTCTAAGCACTTCCCAATGATAAACTGTCCTTACTGTTGGTTGCCCAAGTGATTTCATCCTTACAGCCAGCTTTAGAAATAGTATAGCTTCAATAGCTTGCCATGGTAAAACTATTGGTGGATGCGGTTGAAAGCTTCATAATAATAAAAGTGCACCAAATCAGTAAACGAGTTATCTCACCTCAAATCTTCCATCAGAATTAAGGTTTGGTCTTTTCACTAACATTGTTTGATACTACTTCCCATGCGTTTGAATCATGGTGGTCCTCACAATAGTTGTTAAGCAACATCATGATTCATAAAAGTTGAATGATTATGCAATTAAGCCCTGTTTTTGTAGTTTTGTTGTAATGACTGGTTACTTCAATAGAAAAAACTAAATCTTTGATGTGATGTTGTGTCACTGGGTTGTCATAATAAGGGTGATATTATACATCTGAAATTCTGAATAATATGCATAAATGTGATGAATTTGTCAGATATTTTGTATGGAAATTGACATCTGGAGTTCAAAACGACACCAGTTTCTGTTATTTTGAATGAGCATAAGTTTTTTAACAATAAAATACATCCATGCCTATACAGCTTGCTGCAAGCACACAGTAATGGGGATTCTTACATCATTTTTAGTGTCTATGCTTCCCAAACACCAAGTCTGAAACAGTTTCTATTTTTTCATTCATTCTCACTAGTATTTGTTACTGGCAGGTGGTAGATGCACTGGATCTTGCACAGGCAACAATGGCGAAAGTGTATCAAAATTTGTCATGGGCAGTAGCATATAACGTTGTTGCTGTCCCCATTGCTGCTGGAGTTCTACTTCCACATTTTGATTTTGCCATGACACCATCACTTTCCGGTTAGTAAATTTTTATTATTAACCACAATATGAGGATTTCCATGAAATGTAAGAGTTGGTAAGACTAGCATGTGGATGCTTTTATGGGGCTTACCTTGTGCTTTCATCAGCATGATTTTCACACAGCTGTCTAGGTGTGCAGTGACCATTCTCTGTTTTATCCCCAAATAAACCCATATATTTAAGATCCACGTCAGAATTTATTTTGTTGCCAACTGTATTTAAAAATAGGATGTGAGAATTTGCAACGCACATTGGAGCTCCTCAAACTGACATAGGGCCTGAAACTTCTGTTGTAGGACTCGTGTTCATTAATCTTTTAGTCTCTCTTCAGCATGCCATTTTTTTTTATTCGGTGTAGGATATTTTCTTGCTTGATTCTGCAGTATGGTCATGGCTTTTGTTGGGAATATCAAACAAATTCCCGAAACCTGTGAGAAACAAAATAAAGAAAAATAACGCCAAAGAAAAATCAATCACACGCACAAGACAATATTTACGTGGTTCGACAATTTTGCCTACGTCCACGGAGTTGCAGGGATTTCAATATTATCAGGAAGAAAACACAGAGAGTGCGGCGATACAATGCTCTCCCTCTCGCTCTCTCGCAGATACAACCACACTAAACCCTAATCACCCGAAAGCAATCCTTTTTATATGTTGCGCCTAGGGTTCCGTTCCGAATGGGCTCCAAAATTTTCCCGGGGGCATTGCCCCCAGACCCCCACGAGTACGGCTTGTAGGCCCAAGCCTTCGCTCCATGGACTAAGCCTTAGGATAGAAATCTCTAATTAAATAGGGGTCGGGTCGTCATCCAAATTAAAACACAACTAGGCTCCACAAAAACCCAACAGGCTTTAAGTGTGCGCGTGCACACACACACACACACACATATATATATATATATATATATATATTAATTAACAGCAACTATTACTCTGATTTTAATTTGACAGGTGGTCTGATGGCATTGAGCTCCATATTTGTTGTCACCAATTCCCTGCTTCTGCAGCTTCACAGATCTGACAGGAAAAGCAAGAGCTAGGTTTTGCCAGCTCAACAGAAGTTTTTGCCACCTAAATTTTGAAATTCTGGGTTGGTAAGTTTTCTTGTAGCAGTGTATACGAATGTAACTCGAAGTTAATCAAAAGGAATAAATATTTCATGTAGTTACATGCCCCTCTTTTTGTGCTATTTTTGACTGTTTCTATTATTCCTCCATCTGCATTGACATTTAATCATTGTAATGGAAAGACATTCTGGAACTGTAAATAGTGGGTGCTGATTTAAGTGAAAACCAGAACAGTTTTAGCATCAAGCGTGTGCGCATGCTTGAAAAAGCGATTTGATTTGTACTTTACTGCTAACCCACCCTTGCTTTCATTTCGAAACCTCAAACTGAAAGGCCTGGGACTGATAAACTAAGAGGGATGTGGTTCCTATCTTATACAACTGAACTTCATTGAGAACTAGTTTTGAGTTTCCAATGATTAAATATACGATGTAGTTGCTTGATTAAAGTACCATGAAATTGATCTTTTTTAGGAAATAGAATTGTTTTTAGGTTTGATACTCGAGAGATTAAAGGAGTGCCTCTAGAGGAGAATGAATGACATAAATGTATGAATGGGGAGTTGGATGCTTCGCCACTTGGTGTTAAGGCTTGATATACATTGTTGGCCTACAACTTAACAGCTTAAGCTTTTAAATAAAGTAGGGTAATTTAATATGGTATTTGGGTCATGGTTTCCAAGAGGTCCTTGGTTCTAGTCTTGTTACCCATATTTATCATTTGTTTTTCTCTTCATGTGCTAGGGAAAGTGGTAATCTAATAGGTGTAAGGGAAAGATCTTCGATAACTTATTTGCATAATTCTGTATGTGGGTACTGCCGTGAGTAATGTTTTGGCAAGGATGTTGTGTTTTAGTGCTTGTTTAGTGTTATAATCTGAAATTCCTTCCTATGACTTGCATCGGGGTACATACTTCAAGCTAAAATGGGTTTTTGAAGCGGGGCATTAGAGCACCCATACATGTCATGGATGAATCGATGAACCATAGATTTGATGGCAGTGTCTTGGACAAACATTGGATGCTAATACGGCATGGTAGCATTAATGGTACTTTTGTAAGTGAGTAAGAGCAAAAAGTTTGATCTAGGGGAACACTTGATGAGCTTCCTACCACCTTAGTGCTACAATGACCTTTATGTGAGAATCTACTGAAAACTTGGGGGTGGGCTCTAGGCATCGTTAATGGGTACTGGGGCTTACTTGAGGGATTAGGAGCCTCATGGGCCGCAGCATGAAATATTGTGTTATATTTAGTGTTATGGGTGACTCAACATTTACCCTGTTTGGAGAAATCATGAATTGAAATTGTTTTGGAATTAGATAAAATGTTACAAGTTATATTGAAATTTATCTAAATTCACTCAAATTCAAATTCAAGATCCAAAATTCACGCTTCTAAACACTACTTCCCTATCTTTCAAAATACAATGTGTGGTGCTATATTGTATCAATTGAGGGGGCTAGGATCTTTGTGCGTTTTTCTCGTATAGTGTAGCATGCAACTCTTGTCCTAACTAGAATGGTCATTGAAGAAACGATTCCCATGCCTTCCTCAAAGTTGCCTCGCAAGTGTGCTTTGTTGTGATATTGGAGTAAATCAAGGCCAACTTTATCCCTATGCTATTGGAATTACGGGCCTCTGATGATTGCTATTGTAACAGGTTACTCTTTTGTGAGGTCGAAACAACACTATTGGCACCAACTTTGTGGTTGAAGCAGTGACATTTAGTGGGGTTGATTAATTAGCCCTCGACGAATTAGCTAAGTAATGCAGTCATTGAAGAAATTGGGATGCTTGAGATTTGCACCTAGAAATGGGCGAGGCAACATTTTTAAATTTCTGTAATATTGTTTAAGAAAGATAATCATGACATTATATTTATTGAACTTAGTGTATAGTTTTTAGTCTCACATCGGAATGTTAGGATAACCTTACTCTCTTGTATAACTATATATATATCTTAAAGTTATAAGTTAAGTACACCAAGTGGTATTCACTTCTTCTTGTATAGTTCTTTCTCTTTTACTTCTATATTTTAGTCATGCAAATTTCTTAAATCCACAAATGCTGCTTGTAAGACTTGGATGGAACTTCAAAAGCACCCAATGGTGTGAATCCCTAGAAGAATATGTTCGCAAGACTTGAGGAATTAACAGAGAGAAATGACTCACTCTAAAAATGAGCAGCGCGAAGGCTATCTCAAGTATAATAGTTCAATTGTGTAATAATTAGCTCAAGTACCAAATCGTCTTCTCAGGGAATACATTTTAATTCTAAATTCATGTAAAAAGTTTACTGAACATGATTCAGATTCGGTTTCTGGGATTTTTGAAATTTTTGCAATAAAACTTAAACACTAAATAAAAATTAAGCACACATGGAATAACTAAATAAATGCTAAACTCAAGACCAGGATAATGAAAGAAATAAATCCTGTAATCATTCAACTGAATAAGAATCAGTTACGTAAAATAATAAAATTTAACTAAATAAAAATACTAGATTTAATGTTGAGATCAAGTAAAACTAAATTTTCGCAAAAATACTGAATAAAAATACAAACTTTATTAATAGAATGTCCAAAGAAGTTTCCAATTGAATCCTAAACAAGACAAGTTAAATTAAGCAGTCCCAAACAAACTTAAAGTAATAATAATTAATTAAAGTAGAAAAAAAAATTAAAACTTTGCGGCTGCTAAAAAAAATTAAACTTTAACAATACTTCAAGAAGAAATTAAAAATAAAAATAAAAATAAAAATAAAGCAAAAGTAATAAGAGAGGGAGACAGAGAGAGAAGATGAACAAGTCGTGAGATATGGAGAAGCTCCTGCTGCGCACGGCCTCCAAGGGAAGAAAAGAGAGGCTAAAAAAGAAAAAAAACCTATTCTAAAACCCTAGTCTAAAAGCTACAAAAGTTGTTCTCGCTTAAAGTAACCTAACCCCCTTTTTAATATATGAACTTCGGCGGCCAGGGGACTCCAGCGCATGGCTCCCCGGCGCCCCTCTTCATTGACCTTACGTGCATGTGGCCCGAAACTCAGCCATTGTTCACGACTTCTCTTCTATTTTGCATGGCTCGGCCCCCTGGCTTCTTGCATGTGCATGCGGTCCACGTGCATGTCTCACAACATGGTTGGCTCTCTTATAGATTCAAGGCTTAGCTCCTCAACATGAAGCTCCACAGCCCATTCCATGGCCCAACGCCCAGCACGACTTCTTGCTTGTGGTCTGCATGGGTGGGTCACATCACCATGGGTGAGGCCCAGCTCACCTTTCTTTTGAACTTGTACACGGCCCGGCTTCCTTCAATTTTCAAGTCACACATGGCTTCACACGGCTTCCCACGAGCACGATCCAAAAATCCATAAACATTAATGTCCAAAATTTATCCTGCAATGACTAAATACCAAAAATCCATAAATTATCAAATAAAAATTTAAATATTATAAATTAAACGCAATATTAAAATATTGAACATAATTAGACATTAAAACTAAATTTGGATGGAAGCAGTTTGGGGAATCCAGGGTTGACGGGTGGTGGTGACATCCTTAGAGACAGTATAAGTTCTTTTATTTTTGGTTTTTCAAAATATTTTGATTTTTATTCTAGTAATGAAGTTGAATTGAGAGCAATGATGAAAGAAATAAAACTTTGCAAACAATTGGCCCATACTAGTATTGACATTGAATGTGATTCGATTATTATAGTAAATTGGATAAGATCCAGTAAATGTTCCGTATGGTATTTGTGGGATTTTTGGGAGCACCTTATTGGTGTATTGGAGGGAGTAGATTTTTCTATAAATCATTTCTATAGAGAAGGGAATAAAGTGGTAGATGTGTTGGCTCGACAAGGTGCCATGGGGAGGAATGTTTGTTTACAAATAGTAGTCAACTTCCTAAAGTTATCAAATGTTTATATAGATTGGATAAGATAGGTACGATTTATATGAGGTATGTTTAGTTGGTTTCCTTTTGGTATTGGTATAGGTTTGTTTTCTTCTTTTGTTTGGTTTGATACATGGGGTGTTTTTTATTTGATTATTATGTAAGCCCCAAGTGTCCTTTTGTTTTCATGGTATTCTTCCGGTATAAGTGAGAGTTATTAATAAAATTGAGAAAGGAAGTGCCGCCTTCTTTTATATATATATATATATATATATATATATAAAAAAGCATGAATTTAAATGTTTAATTACACAACTTTAACGCGTAATCAAGAAATTTGTTAGCATTATAGCTAGGGAGCCTCTAAGTTAATTTTAGCAAAAAGCCATTCGAATATAATTGATTGAGGGCATTAAAATTATGTTGGTCAGAGGACCTTGTATTATTCTTTCGTGTGAAGTCATCTCCTCGTTGTTAAGATCAAGGGAGTTTTAATGGGTAGATTTGATATATATAGATGAATACCAAGTTAATCTAAAAACTTAAGCTATTATGTCTTGAACATGAGCATATATATAAATACTCATGCTTTACTATATTTTTTTTTTCATGCGAAATAAATTCACAAGCGAAATTGTCTATATTTACAAGTTTCATAAGGCACTTGACTTTAAGTTCAGCAAGTAATATATTTTGAATTACTAGCATCGTACAAATGGAAAATTCTTCTCTTTGTGATTTACACAAAGAATAGATGATTCAAGTCTTGACGGGCATTGGAAGTCTTGAAGGATAAGAACAACTTTAGTAAAAGTCAATTGCTTGTAAACACCATTGTTAAAAGTAATATCAATACTTAAAAATCTATTCTTATTGAAAAAGGTTTTACCATCTCTTTGAAAAAAGTGAGGCAAATTTTATTTATTTATTTTTTGCAGAGGAGTCTTTCATTCATAATTATGTCCAAATTAATTTTGATAGATTTTCATTTTTTTTTTTGTTTATATTGGATTTATTATAATTAAGATATAGAAGTATCAATCCCATTGCAGATGTCCATGAAACTTTAATTGCTACTTGTGGAGAAATGTCAACTTGTGAGTCATTTAAACCAACCTTAATTGTTTGAATTTTTGAAAAATCATAGAACTTACAAATATTTTGTATATTTTAAAATAAAATTTAATTTATTAAACTGCTTATACTGAGTGTATTTATAAATATTTTAATTAAAATAAATTATAAATTAAGGATATTTTAAGAAGAATAATTGAATTAAAAAACTGATTGAAAATTATTTAGAGGTCTTTTAGTTGAGAGTGTCTCTCTGTATCACATACTAATTTTAAATTACTTATAATGAAAATATACTATCAAGATCTAACTCATAATGAACATACTTATAACTATTCTGGTGCGAATGCGCAGCGAAAACCACACACAACTCGATTGTGAAACAAGCAATGCAAGCACTCAATAATGAATAATACGAAACAAGTAATCACTCACAAAGAGAATCAACGAAAGTAATAATCAAAGACGCAAGATTTACATGGTTTAGCAATATGCTTACGTCCACAAGAGTAACAACTGCATTTTTCACTATCACAATGTCAAGCTTACAACTAAGGTTGCAAATATTGATTAAATACGAACCCTAAGCATGCAGGAACCTTAGAACTTATTTAAATCATCCCTATAGGAATCCCTGAAGGAAAATCCTCCAATCCCCCAAATCTACTTGTCATGCCTTGAATCCGAACGGGTATGGGGTGCGACTTTCGATAAACATTCTATAAATGACACAATAAAGCAGAAATTTGATAGAACCTTGAATATTTTATACCAAAGTATTAAATAACTATATATACATGATATCTCCAATATTTACATTCTGGTGAAATAAACAAACATATTTAACTAGTATTACACAAATATTAGTTCTACACTACACTCTCTAATCCTGCCCAGATGCTTGTTATGCTCGATTCCCAGTACGTTCAGCATAGTTATCTATAATATGTAATAATGATTAGGGTGAGACGACGCTCAATAAGTAACGATTAGATTATTATCAGTGTGTGGTTAATATGAGTTTTACAGTGTAAACATTCATTTAATATTTAAAACTTAATATCGTAACTGTTAAAGACATCATTTGACAAGGCGCAAATCATTTTCATTTAAATAGTCGCATGCATATATCTATATATTTTTACTTCCTTTTATACTTTTTCAATATCTTATCATTTAACCCTACTAAATAGGGTTCTGTTCACATATATAGATATGTATCATCGTGTAGGCCTTTTCGTACCCATGTATAAATGATGATTTGAATGACTAAACTAAATTAACATAATCATAAGTGTGATTTTCCCTATCAAGTCCTGGTCCGACTCAGATGTGCACTCGGGAGAAATCTTCTGTCATTCACCAACACTTTCACAATAGTGTGGAGTGTGGTTGTACTCATATATAAGCTGTGGTACTGAGCATTCATAACATTCGCCATCAGGATTCTTAAAACATACAATTACAATTTATGCAATAAAATAGTATCATAAAAATCTCATCATTAAAAAGTAAGTAATAATTATAACATCTTAAAAATTTCATCCTAACTCATTTATGCAATAAATTAAACTCATGCCAAACAATTTGTGTTCTAATTATAATTTAATAAATTACCTGAAAAAATCTATAATAATATATTCAGGTATATTTAAATAAAAATGCGGGTATGATCAATTTCACATATTTTAATTTAACTCCAATATATTTAATAAAAAACAGATATGATCAAATTTGTGTAGTTTAATTTAATTTAGGTATTTTCGTAATTTTAGAAATTTCCTGAGGATTAAGAAATGAAATAAATAAATAAATAAATAAATAATAAAATATGAGACATAGAGACGGATCAGGTGGGGTGCTGCCTTCCTTATCTCAATCTAATCATATATATATAATTACAACTGACACATAAATATCCTATAACTAACTCAAAAAATATGAATAACTATTTCTTTTGCATTCATATTTTTGCATTTTTAAATATCACTATGAATTTTTATTATATTAATTAAATATTTTACTTAACAACTTACAATAATTTATAATAGGTTAGATAGTAAATGTTAGATATATAAAAATTTTAATTAATAATAAAAATATTTTTAAAATAAATATAGCTAATTATCTAACTTTATAAAAAATTAAATAAAGATACATTATACACCACGTACACGTGTCTAATTACTAGTGTATATAGATATGATATTCCTAAATTAGATATTGTATATATATTTTTAACTTATTATAGGCAACACAAACAGTATTAGGTAGTAGATAAGTACTTGAAACTAGCAGATAAATATTTATAACTAATTTATAACTAACTTATAGCTACAACAAGTGACAGATCAGTTGGGTTTTAATGAATGTTGGCAGTATTATACCATCATTTTTCTTTTGTGCAAAATTAAATATCTAAAAAAAAATAGCACATAAAAATTTGTGTAACTTTTTTTTAAACCATAATCCTTTTTTTCCAACACTAACATTTTTCAATTACATAATGCTATTAAATATATTTAAAAAGGTGGATATTATGTATAGTATTATCTAAATAAATTTTAAATTATATAAAAATATAAATAAACAACAAAAAGTATATAAAGATTTAATCATATAGATAAGCTAGGTTGAAGATTATATTTTTTTAAAAAAAAAATTAATTCCCTAATTTGAACTAAAAGAAATTTTGTTTTTTTGTAAGATTTCAGATGTTAATTTGTTAAGTTGACCCTCCCAGCCATATTTGGTTTGAACGCCACTTTTTTCTTTGTTGGTAATTTTTCAAGAAATAAAAAAAATATTATATTTTTGGATTTCTCACAAGTTAAAACATTTTCTAATTTTTGAAAAAAAAAAAAAGATTATTTCTCCAAAAAAAAAAAAAAAAATTCCGCCTTGTGTATTCTACCTACTTCCTGTCTCGACCAATTCGAGAGTATATTCTGCACCCTCGACTAAATACCACATTGTTTCTGAGGAGTAAAGTTCTAAATTTTAAACCAAAATTTATCACCTTTGTTGACTTTTTGAATCCGATTCCTATTAATGCTGACAAAGCACTTGGAACTATTGTGTGTGCCTAGTATTTGAACATGATAATAATTTAGAACACACACACAGAAGAGGGTCATGGAAGTCAGAAGGAACTTGAAGTTTATACAATCTAGCGCATTTCATGGAAGAGGGAAGAGCAAAACAAAAACAAGAAGACATTTGATTTGATTGTAATAACAGTTAGTTTTATATTTTGGTCTGTAATAATGCATGACATGCATGGTATGAATGAAAATTCAAATAATAGAAGACAAACCCTAGGGACTAATGAATTTGACAAAGATTGTCAACCGACGTTGGATTTTTTGGATTTAATTAAAAAGCCTAAGTTATAGTTTGACCATAGGGACCAAACCTTTCACCTAAAACTCTGTTTCAAAATTGCTTAAAACTTAAAAATACTTTAGAATATCTTTAGGATCAAAGTAAGGGCAAAATAGTAAATTTTTAATTCCCTTAGTCGACTGACCAATCTTATGTTATACCCCTTGGTCGACCGAAGTACTATTTGCCCCGCAGTCAAAGTGTGGCCATAGCTTGGTCAACCGACCACTTTTGAACGTAATGTCCTTGGTCGATCGGCCTCCAAAATTTTGACTTTCCACTATCCTAGGTTGACCGGACTCTCAATTCAAAATGACCTTGGTCGACCGAACCGTATGAAGTTTAATATAAATGTTAGTAAATGTTGGGTTGTTGTTTTAGGTTGGAGATATACCTAAGGGCATCCCAAAATTTTCTATCCCCAAAAATTTTAGTTATGTAAAGTCTTTGATTCCTACCGCAATGCTTATTACTGGTGTTGCTATATTGGTAAGAGAAGTTAGGTTGGCCATTATGATTTTTATTTTTTTTAAATTAAATTTGTGAAGTGAACCATTACTTTTGGAACTCAAAGGAATCTGTTGGAATTGCTAAAGCATTGGTTGCAAAGAATGGATATGAGTTGGATTCAAATCAAGAGGTATGTTGAAACTGTAAATGCTTATTGATCCCAGTCGCTGTGCATTATGCCCAGCTCAAAAAATGAACCTGTTGTCTTTGAGGCATGATCATTAATACTCTTATTTTATTTGAATCATCTTTCTTGTCCAGAAAATATTTGCCAATTGGGTATGTCAATATAGCATATGATGTGTTTGGCTTGGGAAAAAATAGTCCTTGTCAAACTGAGCCTTGCCTTGTTTTTATCTGGTCTTGCCTTTCCTGTATTTTGAACATGGGTCTGGCTTGGCTGCAATTTCAGTCCTTGTCAAACTCTTAGGACAGAAAAATTTTCTGATTTTTAGAACTTAAATACATTGAAGGGTCTTCTTTGTAGTTGTATAATCCACTGGGTGTTGTCGAGCACCGCAATAAGCTTGCCGGATTCAAATAATCCAAAATATAGTGCTGCTCGTTGAATTGATGAAAAACATTACAACATTTATCTCTTAATTTTAAGGTCCATGAATACTGATCAACACAACAATAAATCAACATTATTTTTATTTTAGTAATTACATATGGGGGGAGTAATTGTAGAGTTACAAGCCTACATGACAGAAGGTCGAACGAGTTTTAAAATAGTTCGTTGATTTACTTTTTGTCACATAATTCACATGTCATGAATATATGACTGTTACATTATTTAATGCTTATTATATGAAGCTCCTGTGCACTCGCAAAATTCATTACTAGTTGAATTATTGTAAACTGTTTATTGTAAACACTTAGGTTTGGAGCATATCTCTATGGAAAATGTCATATTTACAAGAGAAATGCTGCCAAAATTTTTCAAAAAATGTATACTAATTTTTTTAACTTTCTTAATTTGTAGGGTTTGCAACTGTGACAACGTTAGGACGATGTCAGGCACTACGGATGCAGCTTTTCACTTTTTTTTGTTATCTGAACAGATGAAATGTATTTGAATTTGAATAATATATTTGTATTTAAATTTGAATTTGTATAAATGTATTTGAATTTGAATTTGAATTTGAATTTGTATAATATATTTTTATTTAAATTTGAATTAGAATTTTAAATAATTTATGATTTTTATTGCAATTATGGTTTAATGTTATGTATGAGAAAATGTAATTTAATTACAATTTTTTACAAGAATTAATAATTGGAAAAAAAATTAAATTCACTAATAATTGTCCAATTTAAGTATTAGTGACGGTTTCAAAATCATCACTAATACTATGGCTTTAGTGACGGTTCTGCAGAGCAATAGTGACGGTTCTAAAACCGTCACTAATAATAGAGTAATAGAGTATTATTTTAAAACTACTATCACTAATAATAGAGTATTAGTAATGGTTTTAAAACTATCACTAATAATAGAGCAATAGTAACGGTTTTAGAACCGTCACTAATAATAGAGCATTAGTGACGGTTTTGAAACTATCACTAATAATAGAGCATTAGTGACGGTTTTGAAACTGTCACTAATAATAGAGCATTAGTGACGGTTTTAAAACCGTCACTAATAATAGAGAAATAGTGACGGTTTTAGAACCGTCACTAATAATAGAGCATTAGTGATGGTTTTGAAACCGTCACTAATAATGGAGCAATAGTGACAATTTTTAGTCGATCCGGTATAGAATCTATAGTGACGGGCTTAAGTTTTTAGTGACAGTTTTAATCCGTCACTAATACTCTATTATTAGTGACGGTTTGAAAAATTCGTCACTAATAAGTATTAGTAATGGCAGGTATAGTGACTAATTGAAAATCGTCACTAATACTCAGAAAACCGTCACTAATACTAGTAGTGACGATTTTGTGAGTAATAGTGACGGTTTAAAACCGTCACTAATAACCTTATTTTTTGTAGTGCTACTTGATTTCCACATTTTTTTTTCATATTACAAAATCACAACCCTCAACTCAGCAGATCATAATCCACCTGGACCTATGGGTACCAGGGGTACATCAGAACACATAACGGAAGCTTAAGTAGGAGGAAACATACAATCACAATATTATAAATACGAAAACATCCATCACATTACCATAAATTCCAGAGTCACTAAATCCACTGTATTTCAGTATATACATCCCAAAAACAAGATCTAGGGACATTTTCCATAAAATCCAACTGTCCTTACTAAAACTTACCCTTCAAAGAGGGCAGACAAACAACACTAGATCAGCGGGGCTTTTCCCGCTCTCCTTTTTAGGGCTCTTGAAAAGCTTATAAAATTTTGGTGTGAGACACCTCTCAGTAACGGAAATAAAATAATACCAGTGTGTGACAACATGAGTATTCTGTGTTATACATATACCATACCGAACATATTCAGTAATTGTTATGTCAAATCTGGGAAAACATATATATCATCAAAACATGGCAGAACATACTGCATTTTCATAAACATATTTCATCTCATATAATAATAATACAAAAACATTCCTGATAGGTTAGCTGGCTGTTGTCATGTATTACCCTCATATGACTGGGTTGTGTGGCCCGAAGGCAGGTCCTGACAATGGTTAACCGACCACTGTCAAGTCAAAAGTACAGTTTGTAAGTCTGATGGGTCTGCCAAACCTGATCCATATACCAAGGGGTGCTCACACACTTCTTAAAAACCACATCAACCATCCAATCTCACACCACTCTGTACAGCGGCGTTAACACAGATATCATGATTATGAAGACCATGGACACATAGCAACAATACCGTGCAAGTGCTAGCCTAGTCCAAGCCAACCAGGTTCTGATATCATATATCATATACTGAAACTGTGATACATGGATATTTCATATCATTAATTATCAATTGAATCATATTGTAAGAACCCGAACCATGAGATGTGGGTTTATATTGTAAAAGAGGGGTAAAAATGGAAATTCTGCAGACGTCGTCAATGAAGCCAAAATTTGCCAATGAAGATTAAGGCTTTTCGTCGAAGAAATTCAGAGGTTCGTCGACGAAGAAAATCCGAGAGGTGGAAATTGGAAATATCAGGCCTCGTCGACGAAATCTCTGATGGCTCGACTAAATCCCTGACTTTGCGTTGACGAAGGCACCTTTTCGTCGACGAAATCCCTTAGGTCAAAGGTCTATAGAAGGATCTTTTGGGTTTCTTCATTGCTAAGTTAATGGATTATCTCTCTCTCTCTCTCTCTCTCTCTCTCTCTCTCTCTTCGATTCCTTCGCCGTTTGTTGCCAGATTCACAAATCCAAAGTTACTACGAGGATTAGTGAAGAATTCTCTACGTTTCTACTGGATCGGAATCTCGTTTCGAAGGATTTCGGGTTTTGGGCCAAAATCAAGGTAAGGCTCGATTTTCGTTTCTGATTCAGTATATGTGTAGTAGTACGGATTGTAAGTATGTTTTGTACTATGGTTTGTAGGTTTCAGAGTCTCGGTTCATAGTTTTGAGGACTGTAGAGTTCGTAGTTGGTTTTGGGTTAAGGTAAGGGGATTCTGTTTATATCAGTCCATTTTTTAAATCAGGATCGGTAAGCTTGTAGGCTACGATCATATGTATGTTTTGACTACTTATTTGGAAAAATCTATCGGGTAAAAATGCAGGGTTTTCAAGTTACAGTTTTTGGGAAAATTGGGGATTTCGGGTATCATCTCTACTTTATTTGGAAAACTGTTGATTGCGTTAAAATTGTATTATTGAGGTGACCGTAATCCATATTTGCATAAACTGTATACTTGAAATTGTAAATGATATGATTTGCTGTAAACCAAAAAAATGTGGTATGTATGAATGTATGTATTTGTTCCAGGTATTTGTAAAAAATCTATGTGACGGCTAATTACCGTACGCTAAAATGTATAGGGACGTGAGTTCCAAAATGATTCCAGGTTTTGTGAAATCGGATAGGGGCGGCTAATTACTGTACGCCGAGAGTGACTGACTCTATATCCGAGGGTGTGAAATATCACCAGTCTAATTCTGGTTGGTCACCGAAGTGGTGTCAGCTATATGCTACATCGTATGTTGCAATGGATTCACTATTGGGCCTAGGTCGTCACAGCGTAGTTGTGTATATGACAATGTAATCGTGGTGAGACTAGGTGACCTTTGTGTAGTTGCGTATGTAGCAATGGATTCACTATTGGGCCTGAGTCGTAGATCTTCGTAGTTGCATATGATAATGTAATCGTTATGAGACTAGGTGACCTTTGTGTAGTTGCGTATGATGCAATGGATTCACCATTGGGCCTTGATCGTCGCAGCGTAGTTGCGTATGTAGCAATGTAATCGCTGTGAGACGAGGTGACCTGGTGTAGTTGCGAACTAGTGTGACAACACTGACCATATGTATGTATGCATGTATGTATGTATGTTGGGTATCGTATAAACTGGAATGGTTTTCTGAAAATACTGGAATTGTATGGAATTGTATGAAAATGTACGAATTGTTTCAAACTGTATCGTATGTATAGTGTTATGAAGTATGTAAAATGACACTGGTATGCCACACACTGATATAAACTGTTTTTTTCCTTACTGAGAGGTATCTCACCCCGAATATACGTACAATATTTTCAGGGCCTTCAGGTAGCGGTAAGTAGCATCCTAGCGTTTGGAAGCAAGGGTGACGTAGCTATTGTTAGTACCTTTTAGGTACGAGTTTTGGTATCCAGGTTGTTGGGATAGAATTGTTAACACCTGGGGTATGTTTTGTAATATGGGAATGTATATCCTAGCTTGTATAGTATAGACTCTAGTATGATACTGGTTATGTATAAAAGACCGTATTTCGCAGTGTATTTTGGATAGTATGGGTGTTTGTATGTATTTATGTAGGACATCCGTTCACCCTACGGGGTCGGACCCTCTTTGTATGTTGTATCAGGTATGTTTTTATTGATACAGAGACAGGTTAGGTTACTAAATTCACCCCTGGGTCCCATTTCTGGGTTTGGGGCGTGACACATATCATTTTGCATATATACGTATATCATGAAAATCATCGGCTCGTACGCTGGTATTACACATTTTACTATAGCTCAGCCCATACGCCAGCAAATCATATCATAGCACAGCCCGTACACTGGAAAATCACATCCATAGTTCGGCCCGTACGTCGAAAAATCATATACATAGCTCAGCCCGTACGTTAGCAAATCACATCCATAACTCGGCCCGTACGCCGAAAAATCATATACATAGCTCAGTCCGTACGCTAGCAAATCACATCCATAGCACGACTCGTACACGAGCAAAATAATATATGTGAATTTTCTAACTTATCGGGTATATATATGTGAAATGGTAGTTTTGGAAATATCCAATGTTTTACTGGATAATTATGATATGGTTAAATATTATTGGAAATCAGTGTGGCATAAGAAATAATTTTGATTACTGAAAATAAATCTGTGAATATTTTATATGAGGGAATGGGGTTTATGTGGGGATATAAACAGATATGATGATATGAGTAATATACTGATATGTTTGAGATAAATATGTTGAAATGGAATTTATACAAACATGTTTTTATCAAACATGATATGATAATATGTTATATACACAGTCAAGATAGTTTTATATTGATAGATATGATGAACATTCATGAGTTATAGATGAGATGTGTTGCATGCACATGGATACTCATGAGCTTGAGCGCCATGAGTTATAGACGAGATGTGTTACATATGGATACTCATATGCTTGGGCATGTTTATGAGAAATGAAAGCTTTTGGGAAAATAGATTTTTATATAAAATGAGTTATGGAAATGAGAAACCTATTGATTAATGATATGAGAGCATGGTACCATTACTAGAGATTGAATTAGTGCAACCACACAGCTCGGGGAACGTGTAGGTTTTGGAAGTCGATTGGGCATTCGGAGAGATGTTGACTGCTCTTGAGTCCGAATCAGGTTGCGGTAGGCCAATCATACTACAGATGAGGTATTTTGACTTAGCCTGGTAAGCCAATCAGGATTAGATCTCACCTTCGGGCCGCACAACCCAGTCATGTGGGGTTATTACATGACGATGATATGAATGGATCTCCTCATTACAGACGCGATACACTCATATGATTATACTTTGACAAATATGATACTTTGTATGCAGAAATATTTATTGAGCATGATTATATTTTCAAGAAAAGTATATGGTTACAAATATACATATATGTTTGTGGATATGAGTACAGATTCATATGATTCCTCAGTTAAATTAATATTTTTATAAACATGATATGATACACTAAAATTCATTGTCACACATTGATAATAATTTATTCTCACTTATTGAGAGGTGTCTCATCTCATAGATCTTAAACATTTCAGGAAATTCAGGGCGTCAGGCGAACTGAGTTCCGTGATAAAGGAGAAGTAGATTTCCATAAGTGAGGGTATGTTTTTATTTTGGAACTGAATATATGTTTGTATAGACTTTGGGGGTCAGATGACTTTCGGGAGTTGGTCTGTATATTTTTGGGAGAATGTAGTACTCTGGTATTGTACTTTGAACTTGGATGTGTTATGTTTTCCGCTGCGTAGACAATATATGAATGTAGACAGGTGTACCCGATACCCCATTCTGGGTCCGAGTTGACTTGGTTGACCTTATATTTATTATGGTATCAAAGGTATTTGATTGAAAAAAAAAATCAGGGCATTATAGGTAACCTGTGATCAGCCCGTTTAATATGAGGTAACATAGTTGTGACTCGTTTAATATTGACCAATTTACGATCCAACCTGTTTTCATCCCCTACTAAGGAGGGAGGAGGGGGTTTTTCCTTAGTTTACTTTTCGTTTTTGGATTCGAAGACTTTTCTTTTTATCTTTTTTTTTTTTTCCTTCCATGGCTACTGTGTATTGAATTAACTGCAAATTGCATTTAATAGTATAATATAAATATAATTTTTGTAAAAATATCTTTATTATTATTATTATTATTATTACGTGTCGGGGCAGTAATTTGCCCATTAATGTAGTGTGCAGAATTTGTAGTCGTGGGAGGGGGAAGACGACCATGAACGTGTGTTGCCTCCTGCTTGGCCCCTTTTCTTGCTTCCACGTGGCGACTGGCTACTTATTGGATCCTAAGACTCCGCCCAGCATCTGCATGCAGAAGAAATTTGTGGGTTGATTATGACACCTCATGTCACGGTCCCCAACCGGTTTCAGGCGGTCCCACCCACCGCAACCATTCGTGAAATTTAGGTTCTTACCCCCTCGAGAAAAAGAACTGACCAATTATTAATTACACAAAAAAAAAAAACTTTGTTCAAATGATTTGAATGCCATCCATAAGGCAAGGTTTAGTTTATGAATTTTTTATTTTCAGAAATAGATTAATTTTAATAAATTAATTAATAAAAAATTATGTTATCTGTATAAAGTAAATAAAAATTTTAAAAATTATGAATTCATAATAAAAAATAGATAAAAAAAATAATTATTCTCAAATTTCTTTAAGAAGAAGCATATTCCTTTAATTAGAAATGTATAAATTATAATTATTTTCTTAATTCTGAAAATTTAAACCCATAATTACCCAGCTGCATGCATGGGTGCTGTCCATATATATTCAAAATTCACAATTGCTGGATCCTCTTTATCATGGATCAGCTTTCGGAAGTTTATTTTTTTTATAATTTGAGAACTCCAATTATCATCCTGGGACACCATGGTGAGACATCAAGATAAAAGCCGTCCATCCATTAACGAATCCTAATAATTTACGGGCATTACGTCCCAAAGAAGAATCGAACCCTAATAATTTACGGGCATTACATTCCCAAGGAAGAATCGAATATCTACATCATAAGCCTTCCTTATCACTTGAACCGGCTAGCTTCCAGAAGTTAACCACCCCTAGCCAGCTCCTTCCCCGCTCCATCCATCTCCCTCTGCGCAAGCCCCGCTGCAGGCGGTGAGGGTGGGCGGTGCCTGCCGCTGCATGCATGCAAGCTGATTTATGAAAATATAAAATGCACATGGTCCCATCGCCACCCCCACTTATGGCGGAAAATGACCTTACGTTTTCAGGTCATGCTGCAAGGCCGTGTGCGATGTGCCTCAGATGAGGCCCCCCTCTCCACTACTATATATCATAACACTCACAAATAACAACATAAAGGAAAATTAAAAACAAAAATTAAAAAGTATTTTATTTATATATATATATATATCTTCAAGACCCTCATACTTCCTAGCTACTTTATTTTTTTTCCCAAAAATGAAAGTAGTAGTATGGTGGACCTTATTGATAGTTATGGTGTGATCCCGAAAGAGGGATGAATTGAGTTTTAAAAACTTCAAACTAATTAAATTTCTCCGATTCATCGAATTATATCCCAATTAAAATTAAATGCATATATGTAAAATACTTAGAACAATAAATGCAAACATACACGTGCAGAAATTTAAAGTGCGGTAAACATACACAAGATAGAGAGAAAGAGAGGGACACAAGATTTTAATGAGGTTTGGCCAATCTTGCCTACGTCCTCGCCTTAGGCAAACTATCCAAGGATTTCACTAACCCTACTCACTTAACCGGGTGGGGTAGAAACCATTTACACTCGTTACGAGGTCGAGCCCCCTAATTCCCTTAACCGGGCGGAGCAAAACCGTTACATAACTCCTTATAGAATGGAGACCCCCTAGCTCCCTTAACCGAACGGAGTCAAACCGTTACATAACTCCTTGCAGGGTGGAACCCCCCTATCTCCCTTAATCAGGCGGAGACAAACCTCTAAGTGATGTACCCTCACTTAGGTCATGATTCACAACCCGAACCGCGAAGGGCCTATTTCGAAAAACAATTGTGTACAATTTAAAATGTTTCTCAAAATAAGCAGATTTGTACAACATTAAAAACTAAATGTAGTCTCATATGATTGTAACATGAAGCTCAATAGAGTATATAGTTTTTCTCTCAAAAATATTTTCCAAATAAAAACATAAGAGTTATGGAAAATGATTTCTTTTCTAAACATGAACTTTTAAAATTTAAATGCTAATAGGCTTTCGAGCAAAATATATGAAAATGAATATATGCTCAAGTCATTATCAAGAAGCTTTCCAAACTAATATATATCAATAAACATATGCTCAAAGCTATCGTGAATAACCCAAACATATTCTCCAAAAATATATTCAAATAAAAGAATGAGAGAGATTAGGGTTTTCTCTTGAGATGATTGATCTTTGGAGAAATCAAATACTATAAGGCTTTCAAGCAATATATATATATATATATATATATATATATATATATGTGTGTGTGTGTGTGTGTGTGTGTGTGTGTGTGTGTGTGTGCGTGCGTGTGTGTGTGTGTGCGTGCGTGTGTGTGTGTGTGTGCGCGCGCATAAATATATGCTCAAGCCTTCAAGACAATTTCAAAAGAAATTTCTCCAACATATTTTCTAATAAAAAGTGTGTAAGAAATTTGATCTTTGAAGAACATGATAATAAAAGGCTATCCAGTTATATATATAAACTTGAATATAAGCTCAAGCCTTTCTAAATAAAACCTCCAAAATATTTTTCTCCAAAAAATATTTTCAAAAAAAGTAGGAGAAATTTGATCTTTGAAAAACAACAAGAAAAAAATGTAAAAGTCTTCCAGCAATATATATAAACTTGAATATATGCTCAAGTCTTTTCAAAATTACCTCAAGAAAAAGAAGTCTATGAAGCAAAAATATATATGAGTGGATATATGCTCCAAGCTTCCTTCAATAACCCACAAGATTTTCTCCCAAAAAGAATTTTCAAAATGCAAGAGTAGGAGAAATATGAACTTTAATGCACAAAGGGGTATAAAAATGAGGGGAGAATCAAAACATATTTAACTAAACTCTCCAAGTGATTCTCCAACATTTTTCAAATGTTTAAGGCTTGTATTTATAGGCCAAAAACACAATATAGCCATTATATGGTAGTTGGGGGGGGGGGGTTAAAATATTATTATATATAAAAAAACTAGTTATTTTTCGGCCTTTGGGGCGCTTTCCCGAGAGGTTCGATTGACTGGGGCCAAGCTCTGATCGACTGGGGCTTCAAATACTCAAGGTTCGGTTGACTGGAGTGAAGATCTGGTCGGCTGGACTTGGGTTTTTTTCGCGGACACCTTTCAGTTTTTTAAACATAACTTTTTATAAAGAACTTAAATTTAGAAGTTCTTAGTATCAATGGGAAGCTAAGAGAAAATCCCACAACTTTCATGTTGAACACATTTTAAGATAAGAAGTTATGGATTGATAAAAATGCTCATCGATGATACGAAAGTAACATGAAGGGAATTTCTGCTATAGACACCTTTCATTATTTTGGGCATTACTTTTTTTAGAAAAATCCAAATGGGATTGTTAGCTTTACTGTCACGCCCCGAACCCGAAAATGGGACTGAGGGGTGAAAATGTGATCTGACCTGTCCCTGTATCATACAAACCATCCAAAGACACGGGACAATGAATGAGGGTTCAACCCTGTGGGGTTCCCAAGCACCCCATACACATTCATACACAATAGAATATACGTAGCGGAAAAAGGTCATTCTATACATACATGGTACCATACCAAAGTCTATACAGGAAACGGAGTCTAGGCTCCACACATACAAAATGTACAACCGGGTGTCGAACATACCCCAAAACAGCAACCCATGAAACAGAAGTCCTAACACTTACCCAAGCACTACCCGCAGTACACCAACCACTACGCTCCCAACACCAGGACGCTAGTTCTGGTTACTCAAAGGACCCGTAAAAATGTACATACAGTAGGGGTGAGACACATCTCAGTAAAGCAAACACAAGTTACATTAGTGTGTGGCATTTGAGTGTTATTATGATTGCAAAATATACACAATTAAAAGCATTTCTAGTGTTTTCACAATGCAGTTCCAGTACAGTGCATACACGCGCACACACACATACGCATGCCCATTATCTACCCGGTGTCGTCACACCCCTCGGCTCGAAGTCGGTTCCCGATATCCGGTGTTAGCCTGTAGTCAACCTGCGATACACTACACCACCGGCACATGGCTAGTCCCAGACTCCCATGGCATCGTACCAACACAAACTAGTGGATCCACACCCTTCGGTGATCAACTGATATAAGCTCACTCCCTCAGATATAGAGCCGAACACTCTTGCTTACATGGCAGGCGATAAACACACGCCCTCGGATATGGAGCCGGACACTCTTTTGTACCTAAACCAATTTAGAACCTAGTTCCTACTGCATTTCAACAAAACACAACTATGCATGCTCATATAACCAAACAAACCACACTCATTTGGTAATCTAAAATCAGTTTTTCAAACACATACAACTTAAACAATTCAAGGCACGGCCATCCTTATATCATAGTATACATCATCATATACATACGGTTTTCAACAAAACCAAGGATGCGGCCCAATACCCACTCTTTCCCAAAACTGTAATCATGAAAAACCCATAGTTTTACCCGTTAAATCCCCCCTCCAAATAAGTAACCAAAACGCACACAGGACCATGAACCACAGTTCTACCTAGTCAGATTTCAAAAATGACCAATATAAACTGCATTCCCTTACCTTTCCCCTAAAAGACCAATCCCGAACTCTACAGCTCCTAAACAGTGAACCGAGTTCTCAAAACCTACAAAATGCAGTACAGAATATACTCACGACTTCGTTCTCTACCTAACTACCTGATTAGAAACGAAAATCGAGTCTTACCTTGATTTTTTCCAAAACCCGAAAATCTCCGAAACGAGTTTTCGATTCGCAGAACTTATAGAGAATCCTTCATTGATCCCCGTGGTAACTTCGAATCATCGAATCAGATAATAACCGGTGAAGAAATCTAGAGAGAGGTAGTGTATGGAGAGTTTCTAGAGAGATAGAGAGAGAGGATATTTAGATTTATTAGTTGAGAAGTAATATAAATTGATATTTATAGCTCCTTTGACTCAGCCGCCCTCATCGACGAATGGCGTCCTCGTCAACGAGGCCATATAGTCAGCTCGTCCATGAGATGATAGCTTCGTCGACGAGCCTGAGATTCCTGGTTTCCCGAAATCTCTCGGCTTATCCTCGCCGATGAGCCTCTAAATTTCGTCGACGAGAAATACATGGACCTCATCGACAAACTCTGGCTTCGTCGATGAAGCATGCTAAATTCCCAATTTGGCCTTCTCTTATTTTAATTAAACCCACCTATCACGATTTGGGTTCTTACATTTACCGTAATTCCAAGAGGGGGGTGAATTGATATTTTCAAATATTATCCCCTTGGTCAATCCCCTAACAGTAGTATTACACAAGCCTAAGGTCAATCTAGTGTAGATAAAGTAAATCAATATAAATATACAGTGAAAATTAAATTGCACAGATAAATTAACCAAGCATGCACAATAAAGTAGTAAAAGAGACGACACCAAAAATGTTATCGAGGTTCAGCAAAATGTCTACGTCCCCAGCTTGGCTAACAAACACAAGGATTACCATTATAAGTGCACTTAATGGGTGGAGCAGCACCTAAACAACCAGGTCAATTAGCATAGGACTGATCTCAACCTTTACATACAATCCTTACCGGGCTGGATTACCGCCTCTTCAAGCCACGCCTGGAATACAACACTATTTTTACAATACAAACAGGGTACAATGATTATGCTTCTCAATCAAGCAGATATGTACCAAATGTAATCAATCAACCACACATCAACAGTATAGGTAATGTAAGCTCAAGGACGTGATTTTGCGCAAGCAAACACTCAACATGTAACGATCCAAATAATAATGAGATTTATATAATAAAGAGAGAGGAAAATGGAAACAAGAACAGAAGGAAGCAGTAGACTTCGTCGACGACATTGCATTTTTGGAGATAATATTAATAAAAATAATTTTAAGGAATTGCCTGGATTCGTTGACGAATACAGGGGTTCGTCGGCGAGTGCATAAGGAAATTCGTCGATGAAGGCAAGATTTCATCGACGAGAAATTACCGAGCAAGGAATAGGCTATTCTGAATTTCATCGACGAATATAGGGTTTCGTTGACGAATTTAATGAAGGACTCATCGACGAGGTGACGTGTCTCGTCAACGAATCTGGTCGTATAAATAGCTAAAAATTTGATTTTTATCACATTTTTCCGCTCCTCTCTCTCTCCTATCTCTCTCTACGTCTTTCTCTCACTTCTCTCTTCGTTTTCGGGTCTATTTCTCGCCGGATCGAAGATTTGAGGCTACCACGGTGCTCCTGGCGAAATTCTCTACAAGTCTGCTGGAGCGAATCATTGGGGAAACGAAGTTGGATTTCATCCCAAATCCAGGGTAAGACTTTCTATTCAATATTCGGGTTTTTGGCAGTAAAGGAAAGTGTTATACGCATTGAAATATTGAACTTTAATTCTGAGAAATATTGTTTTCAGGGTGTTGAGTTAGGAACCCTGCAGGTGCGGGACAGATTTTCTTAGGGGCTTTTCAAGAATCAGGTAAGAGGATAAACTAAGCTAGTTCTTTTGAGAAAATGTATATATACATACATATATATATATATATATATATATATTTATAGCATTTGATTTCTGGAAAGTAATTTTGTTTACATATATATGATTTATATTTGGAAAAATACTGTTGAAAATGATGGTATGTTGAATATGTGCAAAATTTGTTAAGTGTGGCATGAGTATAAATGTTATGAAATACTATTTTCTGGAATGGGATTATGGTACGGATTTTTATAATAGAAAACTGGCGTACGAGCCGATATTTTTGTATATGTTTGTCGGCGTACGGGCCGTGCTATGATGTGATTTGCTAGCGTATGGGCTGTGCTATGATATGTTTGCCGGAGTACAGGCCGTGCTATGATGTGAATTGTCAGCGTACGGGCTGTGTTATGATTTTTCGGCGTACGGGCCGAGCTACGATAAAATGTGTAATACCGGCGTACGGGCCGATGATTTTCATGGTATACGTACATATGTAAAATGATATGATTGATTTAGTAATTAATGATATGAAATATCCATGTATCACAGTTTCAGTATATGTTATATGATATAAGAACTTGGTTGGATTGGTCTAGACTAACATTTGTACAGTATCGTTGCTATGTGTCCATCGTCTTCGTGATCATGATATTTGTCTTAACACCGTTGTATGAAGTGGTGTGAGATTGGATGGTCGATGTGGTTTTAAGAACTGTGTGAGCACCCTTGGTGTACGGACCAGGTCAGGCAGACCCATCGGACTTACATACTGTACTGTTGACTTGGCAGTGGTCGGGCAACCATTGTTAGGTCCTGCCTTCGGGCCACACAACCCAATCATGTGGGGGTAATACATGACAATAGCCATCTAACCTACCATGAATGTTTTTGTATTACTATTATATGAGATGAGATATGTTTATGAAAATGCAGTATGTTCTGCCATGTTTTGATGATATGTATATGTTTTCCCAGATTTGATATAACAGTATTGATTATGTTCTATATGGTAGATGAAAAAAATGGAATACTCATGTTGCCACACATTGGTATTAGTTTATTTCCCTTACTGAGACGTGTCTCATCCCTAAATTTTATAAACTTTTCAAGAGCCCCTGATAGGAGAGCGGGTAAAGCCCCGCTGGTCTAGTACGATAGATCTGCCCTTCCAGAAGGGTGAGTATTTTGATAGGGTCAAAGGTATTTTGTGGAAATGGCCCTAAGACCTATTCTTTTTGGGATGAGTGTTATGTATATATGGATACAGTAATTGTAGTAACTCTGGTATATTGTGATGTATGGTATCATGAGATGTATATGATTATGTATTTCCTGCTACTTAGGCTTTTGCTATATGTTCTGATAAGTCTCTGGTACCCACGGGTCCAGGTGGATTACGATCTGCTGAGATTTATGCTGTTGATTTTATTAAATAAAAAAAATGTGAAAATTAAGCAGGTCGTCACACAGCAAAGTATGATCACAAGTATGTTCAAGAGTGTATAAACAAGCTATTTCTTTAAAACAAGATATTCAAATCTCAATAATAAATCAGGGTTGTTAGCTTTACCGTAATCCCAAGAGGGGGGGTGAATTGGTATTTTTCAAATTTTATCCCCTAGGTCAATCCACTAACAGCAGTATTACGCAAGCTTAAGGTCAATCTAGTGCAGATAAAGTAAACCAATATAAATATACAATGGAAATTGAAATGCACAATTAATTTAACTAAGCATACACAACATCTCAAAGAATCCTATATCACATTCACGAACTAAACATATAGAAATTAAACATCACTTTCTTCGTGATCATGTGCAAAAAGGAGATGTGACACTTGAGTTTGTATGCACAGATAAACAATGGGCAGACATATTTACAAAACCACTTGTGGAGGATAGGTTTATCCAAATTAGACGAGAATTAGGTCTGATGCATAGTCAAGAAGTTGCTTAGAATTACATTAGATTACATAATTAAGGGGGAGCAACTTACATTAACATTAACACTTGGTTAAACACTTCACAATTGGAAAATTTTTTTTTAACATTTGGTATTAAACTCAAAGCAGGTGATTGCAAGTTAAATTTTTTTCTTTTGGTTACATTACATATATTGATGCTAAAAAAAAAAACTATTGGGCTTTAATGAACTGATTTGCTTATCCATGTATATGAAATTGAAATATTGTGTATGTTTACATTGATATTAAATTCAACAACACAAATATACATTAGAAAGGCGGAGAAGTAAATTGAATAATACAGGGAGATATATTTCACAGTACAATTTTGAAATATAAAGGTTGCATTTTTATTTTTTTATTTTTTTGCAAAGATGAGATATATTTTTGTTAGAACATTGCTTTATATATGTACATTTTTGTTGATGTCAAAAAGGGTGAGAAATTAAAGCAAAAAAGATAAAATGATTTTTTTTTTTTTTTGAAATGATTTTTTTTTGGAGAAATTTGTAAGCAAAAATAAATTATGATTTTTCTTTAGTCAAAAAGAGGGAGAAGTAAGCATTTTTTTAAGAGTATAGTATAGACATATACTAGCAAAGATATTGCATATTCTACAATGTGTATGAACTTTATTATGTGTAACATATATTGCCGAATTCTAAATTATGCATTATTTTAGGGAGAGCCTTGTTAGGCGTAACCCATTTTTGCTCGTGTATTTGTCATCATCAAAAAGGGGAGATTGTTGACTCTATGAGTCAAATCCTGTTTTGATAATAACAAATCACTTGGTATTTGACCTGGGCAATTGAGTTTATGAATAGAATCATGATTTAAAATACACGAACAATGATCTTAATGTGGAAGCCACAAGGAACCTAAAGTACATATCACTTGGTTCAATCCATGGATCTAGAAGAATAAAAGGATGGAGAAGCAAGCTTCAAGTTCGAGATCATCAATGGAAATAACTATTTAGAATTAAATGTATTTACATGTCATATGATATATTTTGAAGCTCAAATATACCTTAGGACTCATGCATTCGTGAAAAATTCATTTACATTAGTCTAGGTTGAATAAATTTTTCGAGGCAAATTTTAGAGGTCTCGTCGACGAACCCAATGGCCTTGTCGACAAACGTATGAAGGCCACTCGGCGACGAACAGTGTTGTCTCATTCACAAACAAATACCGAAAGCCTAAAAAGTTCAGACAGTGCTCTCGTCAACGAATTCATGGCCTCATTGACGAACGAGTGTTATACACTCGTCAATGAACTTACCCACTCGTCAACGAAGATCGGGATGCTGATTCACGTTTCAGTGCAGACACGGACGAAAACTTTTGTTTTTAACTTGATCCAACAGCCAGGATTAAATCTAGGGCTGAGACCACTTATAAAACTAACCTAAGTACCCTAGTGCCTCACTTTTTGCATATTATTGGGAGCCTTGAACATATACACATCTTTGGAAAGCATTGAACACGTTGCTAAGCCTTTGCCTGCGATTTCAAAGCATTCACATCAAATCTAAGCTTGGGTTACGTAGATTCTCAAAAGACATTCCTGCGAATATTGCGTAAACAACTTGGGTATTGAGGTTTGGTGATCAAACCACTTGCTGGTTTATTCTCAAAGATTTTTTTTTTTCAAACGTATTCTTGAATATTTTATTTAAGAGATTGATCTTGATTTATTAATTATATATACATTCTGTGAAAAATTATTATTTGAGAAAAGTTTTTGGGAACAGTATTCTAAAGTGTTGAAACCTTGTAATATTCAAAAGTATATTTTTATTCAAAGAGACCTACTTTATTTGTGCAAAAAGTATTTGAGAAATATTGTTCAAATCTTTGAAAAACTATCAAGTTTATTGTTTACTCAAAGATTTAATCTTACGAGTTATTTGATAGCAAGAACTTAGATCTACATAATATTCAAGTCTATTTTTAAAGGATCTTATTTGATATTCTTGCATAAAGTGATTCGAAATCAAACTCTAAGATCTCCAAAGTATTTATTTATATAAAAAAAAAAAAGCTAATTTTTGGGAGATATTGCTTGAAGGGTAGATTTGTGAAGCATATCATTCGACTTATAAAAGTCATATTTTTACATACATACTGAGTTTCAAGTGTTTATCATATGATTATGTGTTAGGATTTCTATTGTACTTACTAGCTTGTGAAGAAGCAATATTGAGTTTGTGCAGAATTCTAATTCTGCAAGCAAGAGAGAGTAAAACACTTGAAAAATAAATGCCCAAATAAAAAATGCTCTCTTGTAAAAATGATTTTCAAGAAATAATAAAGAGAGTTAGAGAGTGTAAAAATTTACCCCAAGGAAAAGATTTTTGCAATGGAATCAGTTTGGGGGAACTTTGATTAAGAAATAATTTGAGAGGTTTTTAAAGTTAATCTAAGTTGTGAAAGAGGTATATATAGAGTCTGGGAAATTTTTTACCATTTTGGACACACTGGGTATCATTAGAAAAGTTTAATTAAATTTTATTTAGCAATTAAAAATACCCCAACCCAAGAGGTTCGATCAACCACTTTTGAGGTTCAGTCGACCAGGTTGCTCAGGTCGGTCGACCAAGGTGTTTTTGAACTGCAGTGATGGTTGACCAGACTTAAGGCGATTTTTGAGCCTCCACGATTCGGTCAACCAGGCCAAGTTAGGTTGACTGAACTTGCATGTTCGATCGACCAGGCCATTTTGCACCTAGAGGTTTGGTCAACCAGAGCGTTAGGAGATTCCCACGTGCCAGTTTGGTAAACCATAGCGTTGAAGTACATTTTAAAATGGTCGACCAAATGGTCAATATGTTGATCCTAGGGAGGTTCAGTCGACCAAAGGTCTAAGTGTGGTCTGGTTCGGTCGACCGAACACACTAAATTTGTTCATTTAAGTCCTGTTTTTGAATATTAATTTCCCCTGATAGCATATATGATAATGGGGACTTTCCTAAATGATAATGCAAGGACCTAGGGTCTCTCTAAGGTCTAAGCATTTTAATTTATTCTAAAAACCTGGCGTCGTTCAACCCAGCCATAAGGTCTGTCTACGGTTCTGTCTGAGCATACATTCATATCATGCATGCAAATGCAATATATTACAGACCATATAGAAAAATAAATGCATATACAACTAAAACATTACGTCTTCTTCTTCCTTTTTTGCTCTTCGACTCCATGGAATCCGCCAGATTTGTGTTTTAAGACTTGCCATGGCTTCCGTATTCTCTTGATCTTATGTGTGACCTGAATAATACCTGTTCATGCACTAAAACACACACATAAGAAACTTGTGGTTTGTCTTTATCAAAACCAAGGATCAGACTCAAAAAGCCAATAAAGCAGAATGGTGAGAGTTTAAATTTCAAGGAACCAGGTAAAAATTTTAATGTTGATGCTTCTGAAGAACCAAAGGTAATTGCTCTGACAACTTTGCCTCAAAGACCAGTTCTTAAAGAAGTGAATTTCCTAAAAAATATACTGAATAAAGATCATTTCTTGTTAAAATAAGGAAGGCAGTCTACACATGTTTTGTCTGGTACCTTAGAACGTATTAATTTATTTGAGGCTAAATTTTGTGCTGATAACAAGACTGATTCATTGTGGCGACTCAAATTTGGATACTCGCCGGTTCAATTTATAGACCTGCACCCACCAGATGAAATTCCTCCAGAGCTTCCACCAGATAGACTGTGATGTTTTTCTTTCCTTTCTTTTCATTTTGTTTTACCTTATTTTATTTTTAGTTAATTTTCAGGTACATTTTTTCTTAGCTTCATTTCTTCTTTTCTCTTACTTCTCCACCCAGGTACGCTCTACTTCCCATGTGCACATCTTTCCCCTATGCTTTCACATTGAGGACAATGTTCCACTTTAGTTGGGGGGGGGGGAGATGAGAAAATACATTTAGAAAAAAATTTTGAATATGGATGATTAGGCCATGATCAACACTGACTTATACCCTTTACATACTTGCATATAACCTAGGAATTACACACTTAAACTATATAGTGGGTTATTTATATGTAGTTTCTCTTTATATGGCTAATTTAGGAATTGTAACTCTACATAGGTTGACTAGTAGTTCATTCATGTTAATCTGACTATATAAACTCTTGTATTTACATGGTATCTCATGAAACTGAAAATACATGTTCACGTGACTTGTAGCACTTGGGGTTCCTTATGAGTACTGAGAGAACACCTGTGGCGACCATGACACCTTGTGAGGTACTGTTGGGTCATTTATCATTCTTTTGAGTTTTTGACGTCAACTTAGAGTTCATGAAACTGAACTTTCCCTTTTTCTAGATATTCTTCATACACTAGTCTCGGTTTTTGACCTGCTAGCCTAGAGGTGACATCTAGTGGGGAGATGGAATGTAATAACCCAAAAAAAAAAATTATTAAAAAAAATAAATGATATTATTAATGATAATAAAATTCTATTGGGATAATATATATAGGTATATAGGAATATAGTTATTAGTATAATATATTATATGTTATATATATAATTTAAGAATAAAGAAACTTCCTAAAGCTGAAGCTTCAGGAAGAAAAGTTTTGAAGAGTCTTTTTTTTTTTTCCTTTCTTTCTTTCTTCATTCAGAACCAGAGAGTTCCCCGCCCCCTAAATTTCTCCGTCCATCTCTTCGTCTTCACTTCTCTCTCTTCCCTCATTTCTCGATGGATATTCGGCTGATTGGGAAGCGGAAGATGTCGTTGGATTCCTAACTCTGCCACCGATATTTCTACTAGAACAACTTTGTCGTGGGAGTGGATAGGCACTATTCTTGGGGTAAGGTAAATTTTTTCTAATTTCTCAATTTCTTGTTAAATTTTTCATTAAATCGACGATCAGGCACCACCTTGGGGTCCTAGTTGTGATCGTCGTCATTTTAACATAAGTAAAATTCAAATTGAGGTTTTTTAGGCCCCACTCCAAAGCGAGAGTGGGATTTGGGGAAATTTGGTAATTTGGCTATAAGTAAGGGTATAATTAGTTATTGGGTATTTAAGGGTCTAGAAAATATTAAAATAGTATTTTATTTAGGACTAATTTAATGGAATTCAAATTTTTGATTCAGGGTCTGGGTAAGCGCCGCAGGTTTTTTTCGTAGTCCCTGTCAGCGTAATTCAAGAAACCAGGAAAGGGAAAAAATATATATTAAATCAGATTTTTTATGAATTTAATGAAAAATAAATTGTATTATATGTACGTGTATATGTTTCGGTATAAGTTTAAAAAGCCAACCATTTAAATTATGTTTTTCTGAGTTCAGGGCTGTTTATTAGGTACGTATATGCGAAAATGAACTGATGAAAGTGGGAAAATATTTTCATGATAATTATATAAGAAATGAAAGGTATTTTCAATATATAAACGTTAAATGTTGGTTGGCTTATTTTATAGGCAATGTATGAATTTTATTGCTAAACTGTGTGGCATGAGATTCTGTACAAATATATGTTAAATGTATGAGATGCAGGTTAAGTAAGTAATGCATTGTGAATAAAACATGATATGAACTATGTTGCTTGTGTGTATCAACCATATAAATAACTGAAAGATGCTAGGTAAAACAACTGAAAGATGCTGGGTAAATGTATGACAGCTGAAAGATGTTGGGTAAAATAGCTGAAAGATGATGGGTAAATGTATGACAGCTAAAAAATGCTGGATAAAATAGCTGAAAGATGCTAGGTAAAATAGCTGAAAGATGCTGGGTATGAAATGAAAAGAAATGAAAATGGAAATGAAATGTGAAATGTGAACAATGTAAAATGGGAATGAGTCACTTAAAGTGGTATGAAATGCAATGCTTAAGCTATGAACATAAACATATGCATATGATTGAATAATGACGGAAAGGAATAAAGTATTATGATATTAGAAGTACCTATGTACGTAGAACATGATGTGATTGGGCGGGACGTACTCTTCGCCTAAGGGCTTGCTGAGAAAGGCGAGTGTACTAGTAGCTTAAGTTGTGGCAATAGCCGCATAACGTACTAGGGCAGAGGGAACCTACTTGTATGGACGGGTAGATTTCCCTATCCTTAGGGCCTTTGCCGGTAAACTATTATTGAACTATGTGAGTACGAGATTAATCTTACACTTGAGGGCTTACTGAGTAAGGTGAGTGCTCTGGTATGTTTTAATTGTGACCTTAGGGTTACCTAAGTATCAAAGCAGAGGGGTGCTACTTGTATGGGCGGGTAATCACCCCTATTATTGGGTAATCTCGTGGGTAAATCTCTGCATGTGATTGTTTAGGTTCAGAAAATGGTTTTAATGTTATGACAATGATTTGCAAATGTATTTAAAATGATATTTATATACCTCATGTTAGCCACACGCTGTGCTTAATATATCGTTTCTTCTCTTATTGCGATGTGTCTCACCCGAATATAAATGTATTTTTTTTTTCAGGATTTCCTCGAGATCGAGCTTAAAGAGCTCGAGATTTTATAACATTTTTTGGAGATATAAGAAGAAGGGTATAAACATTTTAATGATGTTTTTTGGGAATGTAGATATTTTATGTTCTGTGTTTAAGTCTTCTAGATATTATGAATGGTTGTGAAACAAATTGGTATTGTGAATACTGAATGTTTTGGGAGTTATGTAGATTTATGGAAATGCAAGTGATGGATGAGTTATTATGGATTATAGTTAGAATTAGTAAACTTTGGGATTATGTTATATGGAGATTATGTTTATGTTTTCCGCTGCGTATATCATGAATTATGGATTATTAAGGATTTTATCAGGTATAACGTGTCAGACCCGAATTTAAGGGTTCGGGGCGTTACATAGAAACCTAAGTCTTGTAGCCTACTCAAGATATGAAGGATGAGCCACTCCTAGAAATAGACTTAGTTCATGAACTACTGTTTGAACTTAATTTACATGGGTGGTATGAAGACAGCAAAAGAATTGTATTGATTTTCCTAACTGACCATGAAAATACAACAATTAAAAAATGAGCAAAAAAAAAATAAAAAAGAGAAATAGAAATGCACAAGAATGAAGTAAAAGATTAACACCTACTCCAAGCAAATACAACAAAAAGTCAGGGACATGACACATGTTCTCCACATATGAAGACTCTTCAACCGCCTAATGCTTCAGATGTATTCATGTCTGGTTTGTGAATAAGTTGATCTAGGGTAGTCTTGGTTGGATATGGTGAGTAGGTGAGAAAATGCTAAGGTGAAGGACCCAACACCTCACAAATAGGCTAGATCCTTTTAAGACTAGTTCACTCCATACATTTAGCATTTGTTCCTTACAATATGTGGAATGTTTGATCATGACACTTTTCCTCACATATGATGAGTGAACCCATCCTTTTGAGTGTTTTTTAGGGTATACCAGTTAGGTTGAGTCAAAACAACCATTCTGTAGGTGTCGACTAGTATCCTGGGGGTAACAAGTTATGCACATTATACATGCCTCGAGATTTAACCTATTTATACTCGAATGTATACAGCTACATTAACTCTAAATTGTAATTGTTGGTTGACTCTATGTGAGTATACTGTTCTTAATGGCTATATAATAATGAAACTTGCATGAGTGACTTACTTCAGAGTTGCGTAAATTTTGTATGAATGAGCTTGTGCGTAATTTGGTGATATTCCTGTATGTGAAATGGTATATTTGTGTTGCATGTGCATTCATTTAATATTCACTGGAATTGGTGTTTGTGGGTGTCGCCTTGGAAACCCTTATGAGACTACAACTCGTCCACTAGGATTGACCTAGGGGTTTAAAGCCTTGTTGCATTTGGTAAATGTAATCGTGTTTCTCGCGAAAAAGGAGGTGGATAGGATTTGGTAGTTTTCTTAGTTTTTGGGGTGCTCGAGGACTAGCAAAACGTTTATGGCGTGTGGTTTTCAAGAGTATTGGAATTTTAGTTGCTACTCTTTTTGTCTGATTGCATTCACGTTATTTGCTAGGGACTAGAGAAACGTTAGTAGGGGGTGTGAGTACGCGTCAAGGTTGCATAATTAGGCATTTAAAATCATGCATTAAAGATAATATTTTTAGTTAAAGGACAAATTATGTCCCATATATTAACATTGAGCTCAATTTATAATCTTCGAGTTTTTATTTGATAATTTACGGACTTTTGTACTTTATTATTGCAAGAAAGATTCTGAAAATTAAATCAGAAATTAAACATACGTGGTCATGTGAACGAACACGTGTTTGTGTTGAAGTGTGCATGTTTGAGGATAATTTTTGAAAGTCGAGTTATGTTCGTGAAGACGTAGACCAGTCGTAACGTGTGGACAATTGAGACACCATGCATGCTAAGTTGAAGACCAAGAAGGCTGGCCTTGGGAGTTCTTGGAGCCCGCATGTGACATGCATGCGCTGGGCTTCAACCATGGGCTATGAGGTGTGTGAGGGCTGCTGGTTGTGAGTGAGCTGGGCTGCTGGCCGTGCGTGAGCTGGAGTAAGGACAAAGCAGTAGGTTGGGCTTGCGTGCATGCATGAAGAGTAGGCTTCAATCGTGGGTTGTTGTGTGTGTGTGTTGAGAACTAAAGTGAAAAAAAAAAGGTCAGGTTATGATGTGACCCGGACATGCAAGGGAAGAGAGAAGAGGCTCATGTGTGTGTACGCTAGGGGCGTGAAGAGGTAGCAAGGTAGCCGAATTGAAGCTTTAAAAAGGAGGAGAGCTAGGGTTGTTAAGGGGGGCAGCTTTTGTAGGTTAGAATAGGCTTGTAGTTTTTTTTCCTCCTTTTCTTCGGCGGAGGCCATCCTGTTACGGGTTGCTGCTGCTTACGGCCTACTCCCTTCTCTTCTCTTCTCTTCTCTCTCTCTTTATCTATCTATCTATCTATCTATATCTCTCTCTCTCTCTTTCTCTCTCTCTTCATCTCTCTTTACTTTCTCTCTCTTTCTTTAGCATTTAAATACTTGTTAAAGTTTCAGAATTGTTACTCTCAGTTTTTTTTTGTATTTTATTTAAAGTCTTTATTGAAAGTTTAAATTCTGTTTGGGTTATTCACGTTATTAAATTTAGTTCATTTATTTATTTATTTAATATCATCCTTGGAATGAGTTTTGATTTGAGTTATTTTTCAGTGTTAAGCTCAACTTGTTCTTTCTAAATCTTAAGTTTGGTTGGATTTAGTTTAATCTTGGTTTGCGTTCTTAATTGTGTCAAAGTTTAGTTTTTGTTTGAGTTAGTATCTGATTGAAGATTTTAAGGTTGAATGTTTCAGTTGCGTGATAAAGTTTTCATTTTTTAGGCGTTGTTTGAAATTTCAAACGTAGGTTTTATTTCTTGTCTGAGAGTTAAATGTATGATTATTTTTCCTCAATTAATTTTGTTACCATCTATTTTATTGTGCTTGTCTCACGTTTGTTATCGTTAGTTTAGTACGTGTTAGGTTCATGATTTAAATTTCACATTGTTTTAATTTCGTTACAAAATCTCAAAAATTCCAAGAAACTGAATCTAAACTGTGTTCAGTAAAATTTTCTCTCTTTTTATTTTCTTTTGGAATTACACAAAATTTGAAATTAAACTACATTCCCTGAGGAAATGATCTGGCCTTTAGCTAATTATTACACGACTGAACTCCTATACTTGAGATGGCTTCCAAACTGCTCATTTTTCGAGTGAGTCATGCACCTCTTGCTTATCTTTTATTTTATTTTTTTCTTTCACCACTGTGTACACTATCTCTCAATGCTACATTGCAACATGACAGAAGTCTAACAATATCCTTCGAGGGTGGATTGGACCCGTCGACACCATTTCTCAATTAATAGATGCTTTCATAACATGGCAAAATTCATCAACAAATCGACTTATTCGAAAAGAAGATCACACAACAATAATAGAACATACCCACACCATTAAAGGCCGCTCTTCATTATTTTTTGCAACAAACTTTGCCTCCAACTCTAGCAAGGTTTGCAGGAGGGTGTTAACAATGCATCACAGCTCGGCACACTCAATGAGAGTAATACCGTCGACTGATACATCGACAATTTCAGACAGAAACAAACTCAAAAGGAAACCGTCAACGATTTCATCACCATCAACGGTTGCATTTGCTCGCTACATATTTAAATGACAAAGATTCGAGGCAAATCATCATAATAAAGACTAAATAGCTTCAAAGATCCAAAGTCAATTGCTTGAGGATTATATATGCTAACAAATCAGAGTCTATTGATTCAAAAGGAGCATATATGTCAACAACGTAGATTTTATCTCAAATCATGGGATTTATGATATCTTATTTATTGTTAACTATATCTTGTAAACTTGTTTAAATACCCCAGCAAGTATCCTCCTTAAGTACTTAGTGTTCACGGTTCAATTATTGCAATAAAATACCATTGGTTCTTCATGTTTCAGTTTCTTTAGTAGTCTTTATATTTTCCATGGAATTAATGCTTCCACTTTCTATAAAGGACCCTTATTTCGAAGAAACAATAGTAATGAAACTTGAATTCTTTCTCCTCTTGTGTATCAGGTTTAACTAAACCATCCTATTCTCTCTTCTTCCATTTCGAAGGATTATCCAATCTAACCACAAAATAGTCCTACACAATGACATGTGAGTAATGAATCCAAACACAACATTATGAAATTTTCATATAATTAAGGTAAATTCAAACCAAGAAATGTTATAATAATTTTTTTACCGTGATCGATCATATTCCATAAGTGATTTAAATGTTGATCTCGAACAAACTCCCGTGCATGAATTGGTGCTCCAGTAGTGAACCTAATACAATAATTGAGCCAAGATGCTAAATTCCTTTTATTTTCACCAATAAGACAAAAACAACTACTTGATAATATATAAACCATTAACTTCTTCTTCTTCCCATTGGTCAGTTTTTCCAAATCAGTACTCTTGTAGAGTCCTCTACCACATTTGCTGAGCCTAAAAACTCAATATCGCATAGGACTTATTTTTTAAAATATAAAGCATTTGCCTTGAGGTAGTAGAAGACATATAAGGAGAATGCCTTTGTTGCTAAGTTGGAGGATGATGAACAGTAGTAGATCCACTGTTTTCCCTGTGTATGTTAAGTGCTGAAAATGTTGTGTTTCCTCCTATAGCAAATAATATTCTATATGTTAAAATATACACAAACTATAAAAATACATTGAATACCTTCTTGGTTTGGTCTATTTCCAATACTCCTTTCACTTCAGTGATGTTCATGAAAGTGTAAATAAATATTTTTGCTCTATCTTCAAACATAGGGGGCTCCTTTTGGCTAGAATTATTTTTTGCAATTGAGTCTTCATTATGGTGTTGTTGTGAACTTGAGCTACTCCCAATAACTCTCTTCCTCCTTTAATGTAAGTGGTTCCCTTAATGTATATTGATAAGGAGTAGTGACAACACTTTTGGTGGCGCAACTGTAAGACTAGGACAAAGAGTGTGGTCCTATAGAATCAAGCTTGGGGATAGCACAGCTGAGCCCCTCATCAGATGTCGTATGACTAAAATGCTCCTATGGCATCTTCTACTACCCCCATTGCTGCTTTAAGCAAGCTATTAATGTGTGTCTAGTCCCACATCGTCTCTGTGAATAGTTCCAAAGCCAGTATAAGATCCTCTTAGCCCTCTCTCCTTAATACCTAGGTTTTGAGGATGAGCTCTCTAACATGGTATCAGAGTTGGGCCTTAGGTTGCTTGGCTCCTCCGTGGGTTGGACTTCTCCTCACCTCATTTCCTCCTACGGGCTATCCTCGCCTCATTTCCCCCATGGGCTCGAAGGGGAGTATTAATGTGCGTCCAGTTCCACATTGTCTCTGTGAGTAGTTCCAAAGCCAGTATAAGATCCTTTTAACCCTCTCTCCTTAATACCTAGGTTTTGAGGATGAACTCTCTAACACAAGCCAATTGCCACTTTTGGTCTGACTTTCTATAAAGTGCCCTTGGGCCTTCTTCACTTGACTTCTGCTTAGATGTTTGCCTTTCTATCTTTTCCTTTTTTTTTTTTTCTTTTTATTGTGATCCACTGGGAACATTTTGAATTCTCTACACAACAAGAGTTAGTTTATTCTACTCGCATACCTTTTCCATCAAATATTCAAATCTAAAACTTGTAACCTAAAAAATCTCAAATGTTAAGGTAAAGGGTATGATTTTTTCCTGAGATTCAACAAAAACACATACATACATCCATGAGATTTCAATAATTTCACACTCTTAAGGGTTTGTTTGGATCAAGATTTTTCTTGTGAAAATAAAATTAAAAAAATTAAAAAAAAATTATTATATTTTCTCTCTATATTAGATACTCTTTTTTTTAATAAAAAAATTGTTCTAATATGATTAAAAATTAAGAAAAACTAAACATGAAAGATGGAATGTTTCCTATTTTTCTTTCCTTTCCTCATTATTTTCTAAGTTCCGAACAGGTTGATTAGGTTTTAAAATTTTCACATCCATATACTTAACCTGTAGTAACTGGGAAAAATAAAATTTTAAATAATAATAATAACAATAATAATAAAATAATAAAATAAAATAAATTAATTAAATTAACAAGTAAAATGAATAGTATGATAAGGAAAATATATATATATATATTTTGTGTATATATATATATATATATATATATAAAAGTAAGTTATTATGATATATATGTAATATATATAAGTTAAAGGTATATATATATATATATATATAAAGTGTACAAGTTTCTTCAAGAAGCTTTGCTTTAATTAGTAAGTTAATATGATATTATTATATATATATATATATATATATATATATATATATATAAAATTGTGCAAGCTTATCTAGGAAGCTTGCTTTGATTTTGGTGTGTTCTCTCTCTCTCTTTACGACTCTCTCCCTCTCTCTCTCTCTCTTCGATTCCGGGCCAATTTTACGCCGGATCAACAAACCGAAGCCACCACGACGCTCCTGGCGAAGTTCTCTACAAATCTACCGGAGCGGGTCGTTGGAGAAAGCAATTTGGAAATCATCCCTAAGTTGAGGTAAAGTTTTTTAAGCCAAATTTGAAGTTGTGACTGTTGAGAAAATTTTTATACGCGTTGAAATATTAAAGTTTAATACTGAGAGTTTTCATTTCCAGGGGTGTTGATTGGGAATGTTGGAAATCATCTCTAAGTTAAGGTAAAGCTTTTTAAGACAAATTTGACTTTGTGGCTGTTATAGAAAATGTTGTACGTACGAAAATACTGAAGTTTAATACTAGGAATTTTCGATTTCAGGGTATTGGTCAGGAAATCTTACGGGGGTTAGACTAGATTGTCTTGGGGGCTTTCTCAGTAGTCAGGTAAGGGGATAAACTAAGTTAGTTTTGTTTTAAGAAAATGCATGTATATATATGTAGCATCTGGTTTCAGGAAAAATAAATATATTTATATATATGATTTATATTTGGAAAATACTGTTTAAATGATGATATGTTGAATACGTGAAAAATTTGTTCAATATGGCATGAATATAAAAATTTTGTGAAATACTGTTTTCTGGGAATGGGGATGATATGGATTCCTATGATGGAAAACTGGCGTACAGGCCGAGATATTCATATATATATATATATATATATATATGTGTGTGTGTGTGTGTGTGTGTGTGTGATTTGCCGGCATACGGGCCGTGCTATATGGATATGTTTGCCGGCGTACGGGCTGTGCTATGTGATTTGCCGGCATACGGGCCGAGTTATGTGATTTTTCAGCGTACAAGCTGTGCTATGTGATTTACCGGCGTACGGGCTGAGCTATGATAAAATGTGAAATACCGGCATACGGGCCGATGATTTTCATGATATATGTATATGTGAAAAATGATATGAATAATTTGATAATTAATGATATAAGTTATCCATGTATCACGATTTTAGTATATGTATATGATATCAGAACCTGGTTGGCTTGGTCTAGGCTAGCACTTGCACGGTACCGTTGCTATGTGTCCATGGTCTTCGTGATTATGATATTTGTGTTAACGCCACTGTACGGAGTGGTATGAGATTAGATGGTCGATGTGGTTATTTTCAAGAAGTGTGCTATTATCGCCCCTGGTGTACGGACCAGTCTGGGTAGACCCATCGAACCTACAGACTACTGTTTGACTTGGCAATGGTCGACCAACCATTGTCAGGTCCCACCTTCGGGTCACACAACCTAGTCATGTGGGGGTAATACATGACAACAGCCAGCTAACCTACTAGGATTGTTTTATGTTATTATTATGATATGAGATGAGATATGCTTATGAAATGCAGTATGTTCTACCATGTTTTGATATACATATGTTTTCCCAGATTTGATAAACAGTACTGAATATGATATGTATGGTATATTAGAACACGGTATACTCATGTTGCCACACACTAGTATTAGTTTATTTTCCCTTACTGAGAGGTGTCTCACCCCTAAATTTCATGAACTTTTCAGGAACCCCAGAAAAGAGAGTGGGAAAAGCTCCGCTGAACTAGTGTTGTGTATCTGCCCTTTTGAAGGGTAAGTTTTGTAGGGACAGTTAGATTTTTGGCGAAATGTCCCTAGGTCTTATTTTTGAGATGTATATATGGAAATACGGTGGTTGTAGTGGCTCTGATATTTGTTGTAAAATGATGGATGTTTTGTATTTACAATATTGTGAATATATATATATATATATATATATATATTTTTTTTCCTACTGCTTAGGCGTCCAATTGTGTTCTAATGTATCCCTGGTACCCACGGGTGCAGGTAGATGGTGACCTGCTGAGCTAGAATATGAGATATGTGATATTGATGTTGTTTTAAATAAAAAATAAATAAATAAAATAAAAATATGTGAAAAATGAGCAAGTCGTGACATAACCAAGAGTTTTTTAACCAAATGTTAATGGGCCTCTCTTATCAATCTAATAACCAAATGTTTGTGTTACCACAGTTGGTATCAAAACAAATTTTCGGGTTACCGTAGTTGGTATCAGAGCAAATTTTTGGGTTACTACAATTGGTATCTGTTGCGGGGTAAAAAAATAGCTGGGATGCTCCTTCAACTCTCGTTGACCTGAAAGAAGAAAAGAATGAAGACTTGGAGGACCCGGGGTGTACTCCGGGGGATCACTCCGATGCCTAAGTAAGAGGAAGGCTTTTAGGAAGGCTAAATGCAACAGTAGAATAGTGTTACGTCACTTACCTTTGCCTGTACCCCCAATCCCTACTTATAGGGGCTTGAGTTGACCGCTGGTTGGCTCGGATTTATTGCGTGGGGGCGCGCCGAGCTCTTTGAAGTAGGACTCGTGCCGAGCTGTTTCTGCCGAGCTGTTCGGGCCGAGCTCTTCAAGGAAGGATTCGTGTCGAGCTCTTTTGTCCGAGCTCTTTGAAGAGTCACTCGTGCCGAGCCGTATGAGAATGACTCGTGCAAAGCTCTTCGCGCCAAGCTCTTTGAAGAGAGACTCGGGCCGAGGTGTTTCTTCTGAGCTTTTTGAATAATCAGGCCGAGCTAACCAACCTACTCGGCTGTGTGGCATTACAAATAATGTTCGTTGCTTGGGCTTTCCGTGTGATGAGTCGTGCTCATCTGTTGGGTTATTCTGGCCTCACGAGTCGTGCTTGTCAGTTTGGGCCATCCTTCTGATAAGTCGTGCTCATCTGTTGGGTTGTTCTGGCCTCACGAGTCGTGCTCATCAGTTTGGGCCATCCTCCTGATGAGTCGTGCTCATCTGTTGGTTGATCTGGCCTCACGAGTCGTGCTCGTCACATTTTGGGCCGTCCGCGTGATGAGTCGTGCTCATCTGTTGGGTCATCCTTCGCGACTATCTCACTTTCCCGAGGCATCGTTGCACGCTTCTGTCCTGTGAGAGATACAAAAAAGCAGGTTTTAAATGCGTCCTACCTCGGAAAGTGAGTTGGAGGAAAGCATTATTGATGGCCATCCGTCTGACGTTGTGTCTGAGGCAACTTGGTGTTTCCGAGGTGGCGTTTGTCCTCGGGAAGCCTCGTCTGTGCACTTGTCAGAGATTTTCTGTGTCCTTTGCCTCCCTCGAAACGCAATCCTTCTCGTAAATGAAAATTCTTGAGATTCCCTCCAGAGGGATTCGTGCCCTCCTCTCTATAAAAAGGCCAGCGGACTCCTTCATTCCACACTCGTCTTCATTCCAAGAGAACTGCTTCCTTCTCTACTCTTCTCCATTCCACAAGTCCCTTATTCGGTGCTAGGTATGCTTTCCCTCTCTATAGTATTTTTGTCCTGTTGTTCTTCATGTTCTTCATTGTTCTTGTGCTAGTTTTGTATGTTTGATCTTATCTTGTAAGATTGCTTAGTTGTTTGTGTGAAATTTTACTGTCTTGATCTGTGTTGGCCTCCTTTCTTCTTGATCTTTGCTGTTGCTTGCTCCGCTTGACCCTTAGGTTTAGGTAATGTTTCCTTCAGGCTCGTTTTTTCCTATGGAGACCTCCTTACAGCCCTTAAGGATACCTACAACAGTTCGGAGCGCTCGTTGTGAGCTCTCCTCCTCTGACCTGCAGAATGCTCGTTATTTTTTTGCTATACCATCGAATATCACTGTTAGGTTACCCTCTGCTACCGAGTCAGCTCTTGACCAAAAATCCGAGGAGCTCTGCCTCTATACCGATTATCTAGACTTGGGTCTTAGGCTCCCTTTTTCCCCTTTTGTTTCTAACGTACTACGTTTTTACCGCATAGCACCATCACAACTTGTTCCGAACTCTTATCTTTCGCTCACCTGTTTTGCTGTGCTTCTGCTCCGGTTGGGCCATCAGCCTACCGTCCCACTTTTCAGAAGTTGCTTCCAAATGCGATCTCATTTTGCAGAGAAGGAGCTATATTATTTCAACTCTCTACCAGGTTATAAACTCTTCTCACCAGGCAGTTCTTCCATCCATAATTGGAAGACCCGTTACTTCTTTGTCTCGGGAGAGTTGAATTACACGGGCTCCTTTGTCTGGTCTTCTCCTCTTGATGGTAACGTTGTTATCTCCACCCTCTTTTTCAGGGCTTACAAGTAGGTTATCCGTCTAACCCATTTTTTTCTCCTTTCACCCCTTTTTCTCTTGTAGTTCAGGTGCGCCATCTCCTCCCCAGACTTTCCTCCGAAGAGCAGGCCACCCTGAAAGAACTTCGTACCCTCGGTGAACGGGGTATTATCCCTCACGAGGAGCTGCTCCAGGAGCGTGTCCTTGTGCAATGGGGAATCAGCCCCATTTCCTCAAGTCATTCTCTCCCCTGATTATGTGTATGTGTACGTTCAGGTGTTATCTTTACTGTGGGTGTTCTTACTCCATTTCTCTTATATACTCGCAGATATGGACTTCACCAGGTATGAATCGCTCATGGGAGAAGCTAGAAAGCAAAGGGTGAGTAGGAGTAGGAAGAAGAGAAGAGAGGTCGAAGGAGAATCCTCTCAAAGGGAAGCCCCTGCAGTAGGTGACTCCGGCGCCCTCACTGACAAGGTCCGTGCTGCTCCTCCTACGCACTCGCAGGCTCAAGTTGAAGCTATTTTTCACGAGCCGACCCGTTCTGCCTCTGCTCTCCGTCAAGCTGTGCATGCTGAGGACTTTGTGCAGGCCCAATGTACCCTTCCTGATGCTCTCTCGGCGAAAATCCGCCATACTTCGTACCAGGTGTCTACTTTACTTTCTTTATATAATTTTTTTTTTCGACTTATGCCTACTCTTGCTAACTGTTCCATACTTTGCATTTTTCCACAGCTGGCGACGATGGCTCTGGCCCAGGAGGAGAAAGTCACGGAGATGTATCGCCAGACACTCGATGCACGGGAAAAATATGTTCTCGCTCAGAACGAACTGCACGAGGCCGAGCTCCGCGAGCAGGCTTTGCAGGCAGAGGTCGATCGCCTTCGTAGGGAGGAACTTCCTGCCCGAGAAGCTACTGCTGCTGCTTCTGCTTCCCGAACTGTAGTGAAGAAATACAAAGACTCCAACCAATTTGTTATCGACACCTCTAGAGCTTATCGAGTTGGATTCAGGAGGTGTCGTGATCAAGTAAGGACTAAACATCCCGAGATTCCTCTTGATGGTGTAAGCTCTCATGGCTATGGCGAAGAGAGCCCCGAGTCTGCGGAGGATCTGGAAGAGGATGAAGAAGAGGAGGAGGAGGAAGTTGGAGAGGGGAGCAAAGCAAATTAGTTTGTAGGAACCGAATATGTATTTTGAATTTTTCATCCTTTATTGATGTAGTGCAACTTTTGTAAGAGACACTTTTATTACAGCGCTGCAAGAAGCGGTTCTTAAGAATAGTATTTCTTTAACATTTCAGAGTTCCATGTGTTCTTAACTTCTTTGCCCCCTACATCTTCCAACTTGTATGTTCCGGGTTTTATCTCTGTTGTGACCTTGTATGGGCCCTCCCAGTTAGGCTTTAACTTGTGCGACCCCTGCTCGGACGGGTTGTTTCGCCTCTTCCTCAGGACTAAGTCTCCTGGATGGAAATTCTGTATTTTGACGCAGTTGTTGTAGTACTTTGCTACCCTCTGCTGGTACGCTGCAACTTTTAAACTCGCCTGATCCTGTCTCTCTTCCAGTAGGTCTATTTCTGACCTGAGCTCCTCACTATTGGTCTGCTCGTTAAAGTATTTCCTTCGCCAAGAGGGTATACCCACCTCTGCTGGGATGACTGCTTCTACGCCGAAGACAAGCATGAACGGGGTTTCCCCTGTTGCTGCTCTCTTGGTGGTGTGGTACGCCCATATAAGGGAAGGGAGTTCTTCTGTCCATCTACCTTGCATGGATTCGAGTCGGGTCCTCAGTCCGTGTAGAATGGTCCGATTCATGTTCTCTACTTGTCCATTGCTCTGGGGGTGCGCCACTGACGCAAAGAGAAGCTTAATAGATAGGTCCGAACAGAACTTTTTGAAGCGGTCGTTGTCGAACTGCTTCCCGTGGTCTGTAACTATCACTGAGGGAATGCCATAGCGCCAAACCAATGAAATCCACACGAAGCGTGTAATATTCCGCTCTGTTATGGTGGCTAGAGGTTCGGCCTCTACCCACTTAGTGAAATAATCTATTGCCAAAGCGTTAAAAATCTGGGTCGTCACAGTTGATATCAAAGCACTAGGATACAGATTTTGTAGACTTTAGGAATGATTTTTACCAGAGTATAGGTATGAATAGGGTTGTACACGGTTTGGTGCGGTTCGATTTTGGTCAGAACCAAAAATCGAACCGAAATTTTTGATTTTGGGATTTCCGAACTAAAACCGAAACCAAACCAAAATTATGTTTTAATTGAAAACCAAAAATGTGGCGGTTCGGTTGCGGTTTTTCAATTTTAAACCGATTTGTTTTACAAAAAAAATAACCTTCATAAAGTTGTTGAAAATTTATTAAGCATTTTAAATTTTTATAGGGACTCGTAATTTTAACAATATAAATATGTTGGGCACTTTTAACAAAAATAACCTTTATTTTTCATAAAGTTCTTAAAAATTTATTGAGGATTTTTATTTTCTATAGTGGTTATATGGCTATATTGCATGCTATATTTTTAGTAGCCATATTATATATATATATCGATTTTTTGATTTTTTTTCGGTTCGGTTTCAACATAAAACCGAAACCAAAATCGAAGCTGAACTTTTTTTATTTTTGAAAACCGCAATAGAAACCAAAAATCAAAAAACTGAACCGTTTATGGTTTTGGTCCGATTTTCAATTTTTCGATAATTTTTGTACACCCTTGGGTATGAATTAAGATAAGGGTAGGAATGGATAGGTTAGGATATTTTCTAATAGTATGTGTTAACGTAAAGTTATAGTGTAAATCATCTTGATTTATATGTACTCTTATTCCTCTACTAAATAGTAGATTTCTTTAGGGGAATTCTTCACTCCTAGTTAATTAGAAAATTTCGAGAACGAAATTTTTATGAGGGGAGAATATAACGACTTCAAAAATATTTATACAAGATTAATGGAATGATCCTAAAAAAAATTAATTATATAGGAAGTCTTGAGACTTCTTGAACTTACAGGAGACCCCCCCAAAAAAACATTCTCTCAATCTCTCTTACCCTCTCTCACGTTCTCTCTTCACTCTCTCTCTCTCTCTCTCTCTCTCTCTCTCTCTCTCTCTCTCTCTCTCTCTCTCTCTCTCTCTCTCTATTTCTCTTCCATTTCTCGACCAAATTGAAGAACATACATCATTCCCGAATCCCAGCTACACTCTTCAATGATTTAACCGGAGAAATTTTATCATCGGCACGCCGTAGGCACCACTCCAGGGTTAGGGTAAGTGAGTTAGATTATGTCAGAATTTATTTTAAAATATGTCTAATTTAAATTGAGTACGAGAATTTAATTATTTCCATGTTCATATTTTATTTTAAAAATATGTATGTTTTAAATTAATTACATGAATTTAATTATATTTATATGTTTGATTTAAATTAAGTTTGTTAAATTAATTATATTGGTTTTATTCAAATATATACCTGAGTTAAATTAAATTACACGAATTTGGTTTTATTTAAATACATGTCTGAGTTCAATTAAATTGCAGGGATTTGATCATATCAGGGTTTTTAAATAGGTTGGGTTTAACGCCCCAACTCGCCACGTGGGGCCCGGGGTACTACTTTAGTAATATATGTATTCCTGATACCATAATCATCATATAATAGCAACAGAAATAAAATAAACATCCACCAAAACATTACCAGAGTTCTAAACTACCTTTACACACAAATGTCTCCAAATATCCATATTACAGCCCAACAAAAAAAGACATAATCAAACTTTGTCCATACAATCCACGTACATAAACTATACAACTAAACTCAGCCCCTCTAGCCTACTAAGCACGATCCCTGGTGGTTCCTAAAAAGTCTAATGATCATTGGGGTGAGACACCTCTCAGTAAGACAAGTTAAGCTAATATCAGTGTGTGACTAGAATAAGTTTTAGTAAAAGTAGAAAACATTTATTTCTCCATTTAACCGAAATAGCATTTGTGTATTATACTCACACCAACACAGTTGAAATATACATTCATTCCCACAGTATAAACTAGTTCAATAATTAAATAACACCATTTACATAAATTAACATATATGCGTAAAAGACACCCCTTGGGACTAACGATATGATTAACCCCCATGACGAGTTGTGCGACCCGAAGGCTGGACATAACCTGGGTGATCAACTCAAACTAAATCATAGTGACCATCTGCAAGTATGTCTGCAAGTATCTGCAAGTTCATCTGCAGGTCCGATTGCCTTTCCACTTCCTAGTCCAGACCCTAGGGAAGGTACAACAACTCTTCATAAGCTAACCGGCTGAAACCCCCCTACACTTCTTCCACTACAGTATGGGTGCATCTGGCCAAACAAATCACTAGCAATGGTACCATGCTCTCAACACAACTGGTCCTCAAGGTTCTTAAATCATATCATGCAATTTAAGTAATAAAAACTATAATATATTCTCACTGTTATTATTTCATATAAAACTTGTCATTATATCACACCCCAGAGTTCAACCGTCATATAAAAACCCAGCTCTCAGCCATCATATCAAAACCCAGCTCTCAGTCGTCATATCAAAACCCGGCTCTCAGCTGTCATATCAAAACCCAACTCTCAGCGGTCATATCAAATCCCAATATTTTACACAAACAATTCTAGTATTTTTCACAAACATTTCTAGTATAAATCACAATTTTGCAATATTGTTCTCACCACCACACTCAGGTTCAGCTATACAATAAACGATATAGTTTATTTTCATGCCACACGAGTTTAATATTAAAACATAATGAATTAAACAACCAGGAAAATACAGTATATTTAGTTCGTATGATAGAACCAAGCTTTCCATTGTTCATTTTATTCAATCACCGTATAATAAACCCAATATTGGTAAAGTCCATTTTGAACAGTTGGTTTCCAAAATAACCTTTAAAATCATGAGTATACATACATATAATGCAGTTTAATCAATTCCATTTCAATAAAAACCGGACTTAACTTAATCCCCTTACCTGTTTCTAAAAAAAAATTGATTTCATTCGGAAAACGGAAAACCCTAGCCTTTCTATCCTACCATCGAAAGTGAACCGACAAGCTGAGGGAGGAGGGAGAGATGATCGAAGCCCGATGAAGAGCTCCGGGTGAGCCTACAGGAGAGAGAGAGAGAGATAGAGAGAGAGTCACGAGAGAGTGAGAATAGAGAGAGAGAGAGAGAGAGAGAGAGAGAGAGAGTCCCAAGAGTCACTTAGAAGAGAGAGAGAGAAATTTTTTAGTTATGAAAAATATACCTTACTTAGCACTTAAGTAAGCTAGCCCGCAGGAAAACCGTCGACGGTTTTCCCTATGCTTACAAAACCGTTGACGCTTTGGCAGTTCCATGCTCTCTGATGACTGTAGTCATCGATGGTTTTTCCTAGGCTCAGTGAAACCGTCGACGGTTTACAGTCCTGCCAAACCAATTTCCTCTTTTTATTTTCTTTTCCCCTTATTTCTCTCTTCTTTTATTTATTTTCTTTTTTTACCGTGTTCGGATTCTTACATTGGGGATTAAATTTAAATATCGAGAGTTGATCATACCCGCGTTTTTATTTAAATTTAATGAGTATATATTTATGAGAATTTCTCAGGTAATTTATGAAATTTTAATTATTATATAAATCGTGTGGCATGAGTTTAATTTATTTTAATGCATAATTAAGCATTTTTGAAATTTTACGGTGTTATATATGTTACGTGTTTGATTGGGAAAATGATGAAATTTATCACAAATTTTACGTTGGGAAAATGATGAGAGTATTATACTGTGTTATTGCATAAATTGCAATTATATGTTTTAAGAACCCTGATGAGCCAGATGTGGTGGATGCTTGGTACCGTAGTTACAGATGAGTATTAGTGCAACCACACTGTTGTGGAAGTGTTGGCGGTGGATAGTCAATTTGGCCTGAGAAGAGTTTGTTGGGCTTTTGTGGAGCCTAGTTGTGTTTTAATTTGGATGACGATCCGATCCCTATTTAATTAGAGATTTCTATCCTAAGGCTTAGTCCATGGAGCGAAGGCTTGGGCCTTCGCTCCATGGACTAAGCAGTACAAGTCGTATTTGTGGGGGTCCGGGGGCAACGGCCCCGGGGAAAAATTTTTGGAGCCCATTCGGAACGGAACCCTAGGCGCAACATATAAAAGGGATGTTTCGGGTGATTAGGGTTAGAGTGGTTGTATCCGTGAGAGAGCAAGAGCGAGAGAATTGTATCGCCGCACTCTCTGTGCTTTCTTCTTGATAATATTGAAATCCCTACAACTCCGTGGACGTAGGCAAAATTGCCGAACCACGTAAATATTGTCTTGTGCGTGTGATTGAATTTTTCTTTGGCGTTATTCTTTCTCCATTTGTTTCTCACAGGTTTCGGGAATTTTGTTTGTATATTCCTAACAGAGTTGTGTACACACTTATTTCCGGACCAGGTTGTGATAGGCAAATCGTACTTACAAACATGATACTTTGATTTAGTCTGGTCAACCAGTCAGGCTAAGTCTAGTTTTCGGACCGCACAACCTGTCATTGGGGTTAAACATGACATGCATCGGCCAGAAGTTGTTCTTTTATACATATTTGGATATTTATGTGATTATGGGTTTAAATGTGGTTTTGGAGAAAAGTACGTATATTGGTTTATATATGTGATTACTGTTGTTCAACGGCGATTTTTATTGAAGTAAAATTATTAAATATATCTTTATATTGTGAAGTTCATTTAACCACACAGTGATAATAATCTAGTTCATACTTACTGAAAGATGTCTCACCCAATTATTTTCATACATTTCAAATACCCTGAGTAGCCTAACTAGAATCAAAGTAGCATTGCGGAAGCGTGGGTGGGATAGAAGAATTATTTAGAGTAGAATTTAAATTAGTTATGTTTTTAATGATTTAGAATTTTGGGGATGTTAATTTTGATATTGGAGATATTGTTGTAAATGAAGATTTTTAGTACTCTGATAAGTATATTTGAGATCTTCCGATGTGCAAATTTACGAGTCTCTACAATAGCAATGCAAGGTGAAAAAAAAAAAATGAATGTACAACAACCATATTAACTTATATAAAGGAATCTATTAAATTTTTCAAGGAAAAAACTAATTCTTTTGTTGGTTAATTAAAGGTATACATTAGGCTTGGACTATGTATGAGAAATAATCTCATTTCTCAACTCATACTTTTAATTTTTTTTCACTCTTCTAAAAATTTAAATTTAATATCTTGAATGTGTACATTTCATACTTTATTAAGACTGATTCGAGATGAAAAAATCAATTGCACTTGTTGAATTTGTTATCTAAAAATTTACTTGCAATGTTGTGATTCGATCTATAAACTTCTAGGGCTTGCTTAGTTTTGGAAAATATGTTCATTTTCTAATTTTTATTTTTCAAAAAATTATAAAAATGTTATCTCATTTTAAAAAATTTCTAGATTTATATTGAAAAGGTAGAAAAATTAAGAGTTTGTTTAAATGTGCAAAAAAAATTATTTTTTATTTTTGGATTTTAGAGTAATCACAAAAGGGCAACTTATTTTCCAATTTCCCAAATTTTATATAAGATAATATTTAGAAATTTTGGGATTTGAATTTTTGGATTTATTGTATAAAAGAAATTCTATACATAGTTCACAAATTAAAATCCAAGATTCAAATCTCATGCTTTTAAATACAAAGAGTTGAAATTTGAAAAAAAAAATAATGAAAAGATATTTTAAATTTTTTATATAAATTTTAAAATTTAGAAAACAATTGTAATTATTCAAAAAAAAAAAAACAAATAAAACTATATTCACAAGAAAAACTATTTTTTGTTAATTCATTTATTTTATAAAAATAATGTAAAAATAAAAAAAATAATTAACTTTTTTTGTAATTTGTCGAATAAAGGAAAAATAAAGGCTATTTTCTAAAACTAAATGAATCCTTAGTTGCTTTGGCGGTGGCCTTCCCATGGGCCAGGATCATCATCTATCGGGCTCAGAAGAAAAATGGGCTTGGGCTCATACTGTTCTGGGCTAAGCCATTGAATCAGGCTGAGTTGCTTATGCATTACCACCCGAAATTTTTTGCTTCTATTTTAAGCTATTTTAGATGTTTAAATTTTTGGGCAGAAAATAGTTTTTAGAATATAATTTCAAATCCCACGGGTTTTCTTTTTTATGATGAAGAATTCAGTAGCAGAGAAGTTTATTGGTGGGGGCGCTTAAAGCTTGCAAGCCCAAATGGGCCACAAGCCCATAGGCTACACAACTTTCCTCTTTGGGCCATCACAGGAGGTCCAGCCCAAGGAGTTGCCTGCACTAGGGCATAATTTATTAACATGTTTTATTGTATTCTTATGTATGGACATTTCACAAGCCAAATAAAAATCAAGATATGATGCTATATGAAATTAAAATATCATTTAAAAAGAAATTAGGGTAGCATCTACAACAAATTTATTTTTGGAGGTCACCTAATTAATAACTTTGGATATTGTGATTGTTATATAAATCATATTTAATTTAATCAGTATTCTTTTATTAAAGTTTGAGATTTTTATATTTTAAAGAAAAAATTTAAATGTTGAGAGCAGAAAAGGAATATGCGATGAGATATAAACTTTTACTGGGTATCCAAGTTTCAATTATGTTTCTATCACAGTCCCACATAAGACGTGCATTAAGAAAATCTTAAACTTATGAAGATAGTTTGAACTCAAATTATGTGAAACGTCTTTTACAAGATAAACCCATGAGATCAAGGGAATAAAGCGAAGAATGCTCAATTGAAATTACGCACAAAACCGTTGCATCTTATATCAGATAGCCACCTTATGAGTAAAGGTGAGCATAATTTGGTTTTAACCAAATTAATTGACCAAGTTCAGTCAGTTAGGTTTGGTTAATTTTAAATTCTGTTCGATTCAATTTTATAATTTGGTAAATTCGATTATTCGATTTTCGGTTCGATTATGGAGAAAGTAAATTTCGCTTAACTGATTTAACCAAATATAAATTAATTAATAATTAAATATAAATTACAGAATTTGGTGTTCCCACAATTTCCTAAATCCATAAAATTTCCAAAATATGTAATTAACAAATAATTAAATATAAATGATTAAGTTGAATTTTGAAAGCATACAATCATATTTTTTCCATAATTAATTATAATTTGATTCGGTTGACCGAATTAACCAAAATTTATTTCGATTAGGTACAGTTCGGTTAAAGAGTGTAATTCGGTCAATTCGATTATAATAGAATTAACTGAAAAAATTCGATTAATTCGGTTAATTGGCGAAGTTGGCCGAACCGACTGATTGCACACCCCTACTTATAAGTATTATCATTACCTGTGAAACTAGTAGGTCAAAGTAAATAATACTTCACAAGAATTCACCCAAACGGTTTACAACTCTTGATAGAAATAGAGAAAGCACAAAGTAAAGAACAATAAATCAGAGTCTGTAAAGGAATGAAATCTTGTTGTATTCTTCCTCACATAACAATCACTGCACAATGCTCTATATCACAAGGCAGGAAGCCAAAATATTCTCTGTAACAAACTAACAGAAAAGAAGAATAACAATAACACGAAATATTCTTATGTAACAGAAAATTATTATTAAGTAGAAGATGGTTGTGTATTGCAGATACGCCCCTGCGAGCCAAACATGTCTGGAAGAACTATGAGGCTCGATCTAAAAGAGGCAAATCTAGAAGAGGGTTTTGTGAAAATATTAGCTAGATGATCTTGCTTGAAAGAAATGAAACCTGAAGAACTTTGGCTTGAATTCGATCTCGTACAAAATGATAGTCAACATCGACATGTTTGGTGCAAGAATGCATCACAGGATTCATAGATAGGTAAGTTGTTCCCAAATTATCACAATAAAGAGTTGGAGGTGTGGATAAGAAAATACCCAATTCAGATAAGAGATATTGTAACCACAGTAACTCACAAGTTGCATAAGCAAGAACCTTGCACTCGACCTCAGTACTTGATTTGGCTATAGTAGATTGCTTTTTTTAGCTCCATGAAACTAAATTGCTTCCATAAAAGACACAGTAACCTCCAGTTGATTTTCTGTCATCTGGACACCCTACCCAGTCGGTATCGGTGTAAGTAGCCAAAGATGGAGTGGTAGAAGTTTGCAGAAGTAAGTCATAATGAAGAGTATGATTTAAATAGCATAAAATGCACTTAACACTCTGCCAAATAAGATAAACATAAAGCATGCATGAACTGACAAACATGATTGACAGAGAAAGCTAGGTCCGACCTGGTGAAGAGTAAGTATTGCAAACTGCCCACTACACTATGATATAACATAGAATCAATCACAAGAGTGGAGTCACAGGCAAACAACTTAGTGGAGGAAGACATAGGGCTGCTGATTGGCTTGCAGTTCAACATGTTCATATTTTTAAGCAAATCTAAAATATATTTCCATTGAGAAAGCATAAGCCCAGTAGAGTTACGATGACATTCAAGACCCAAGAAGTAATGTAAGTCCCCCAGATCCTTTAGTGGAAAATCAGTGCTCAAAATAGATATAAAGTGAGAAATCACGCTCAGACTGGAGCCTGTAATCACAATATCGTCTACATAGACAAGGAAGTACACAATCACCGATTGATGACGATCAATGAATAAAGAGGCATCTGATTTTGAAACAACAAATCCCAATTCCAGCAGTTGAGAGTTGAGCCGAGCATACCAGGCGCGGGGAGCTTGTTTAAGGTCGTATAGAGCTCGATTGAGTTTGCAGACATAGTGGGGAAATTGAGGATGTGTAAACCCAGGAAGTTGAGTCATGAAAACATGCTCATCAAGAATACCATGTAAAAATGCATTTTGAGCGGACAACTAATGAATCGGCCAACAAGAAGAAACTGCAATGGAGAGAACTAACCTGATTGTAGTAGGCTTTATCACGGGAATAAATGTTTTAGTGTAGTCTAAACCGTCAAGTTGACTGTAACCCTTAGCAACCAGTCGGGCTTTCCGTCTCTCAATGGAACCAATGGACATATGCTTTGTCTTAAAGATCCATTGACATCTAACTACATTTTGATTGGAGGCAGAAGGAACCAGCGACCATGTATTGGTATACATCAGGGCATCAAACTCAAGTTGCATCGCATGCCGCCATTTAGGAAACCTGGAGGCTTGAGTAACAGAATTGGGCTCCTCTGGAACAGCAATGGAAGTAGCATGGGCGCAAGGCAGATGCCATGAAATGGTGACATCAGTTTGGATTTTAGGGCAAGATTTATTTGCTTTGGCTCTGGTTTGCATGGGATGAATCGATGTGTAAAGAATAGCAGAAGAGGGAGGAGAAGGAATCGGATAAGAGGATGTTGATGAGGTTGAGTCGAGAAATGCCCTAGATACGGGAGTGGATGGGCTAGAGTGAGAAGAGGAGTCGGGTAAGACAAACGGAAGTTGGGCTTGGGAACTAAGGGTAGGAAAGTGGGTTGAAGGCCGAATGATACTGGGAGGGGCAGATGGGCCGGGCAGAGTTTAGGAATGGTTAGTCTAAGAATATCCAGTAGGCCGAAGCTAAGAAATGGGAGGTAGTGCAGCGTGAGACTGAATGGGCTGAGATGAGCATTACTAGTGTAAGAATATCCGGTAGGCCGAAGCAAAGAAATGAGAGGTAGTGAAGCGTGAGACTGAATGGACTGAGCTGAGCATTGCTGAAATGAGCTTGAACTAGAAGCAGAAAATGGAAATATGTTTTCATCAAACAAAACATCCTGGGAGATGTACATGCGAGCAATAGGGACATGAAAACACAAATAGCCATGATGAGAAGAGTTATATCCAAGAAACACACACGGAAGAGATATGAAGTTCATTTTGTGATGATTATATGGCCTAAGATTAGGCCAACATTGGCAACCGAAAGTTTTTAAGAACATGTAATTGGGTTTGTGATGAAATAATGCTTTAAATGGTGAATTGTTATTTAAGGTGGGAGTAGGGAGGTGATTAATTAAGAAAGCAGCAATAACAAAGGCATCAAACCAGTAAGAGTAAGGCAAAGAGGAATGAGCACGAAGAGCAAAATCTGTTTCCACAATGTGTCTGTGTTTCCATTCAACCGAACCATTTTGTGAGTGAGCATGGGGACAAGAAATGTGGTGACAAATACCAAAAGATTTTAAAATACCAAAAGATTTTAACACATTATTAAGAGCTTGGAATTCACCACCCCAATCAGATTGTAATGAATGGATTTTTGTATTAAAGAAAGCTTCTACATGACGTTTGAAATATAGAAAAACTGAAGCTACATCAGATTTACATTTTAATGGGAAAATCCAAGTAAACTGACTGTAGTCATCAACAAAGGAAACATAATAGCGAAAACCACCACGAGAAAGTATTGATGCAGGGCCCCAAACATCTAAGAAAATGAGATAAAGTGGAGCAGGTGATCGATGAGATGATCTGCCATATGGTAGTTGATGAAGTTTGGCCTTGCAGCACGATGAACATAAACCCAAGGATGAAGAGGATTTGATAGATAGAGACAAATATATAGGAGATTATTTTTTGAACTAGTTGCATAGACGGATGACCTAGCCGAGTATGCCACTGAAAAGGAGAGACACGCTCACCAACATTAGCTTGAGGAGATGATTGTGGAAACACGTACATGACATCCTTAGTAGGACCATGAAGGAGAACTTTTTGGGTTTGAGAATCCTTCACACAGAAAAAGGAAGAGTGAAACTCAAAATATACAAAATTATCTTCACATAATTTCCAGACAGAAATTTGATTCTTAGAAATTAACGGAATATGATAGACTTTTGAGAGAAGAATACTGCCATTAGTGGTCGAGATGGTGGAGCTGTCAACATGATGTATTGGGAGAGAGGAGCCATCACCTACACGAACTTGCTCATCGCCCTTATATTCATATGGGTTAAGAGATAGATTAGAAAAATCATGGGTGAAGTGATGGGTAGCAGCAGAATCAGGGTACCAGTTAGGGTCTGCATGCGTGGGAGTTGATTGCTGGAATTGCAGTCTTCAATTAAGGTGTGCCGAGAAGGAATGTGGAGGGGAGACTGAAAGCTAAATTCAAATATGTGGTAGCATCTTATGGCGGTATGACCATTTTTATGACACACCTAACAAGTGGGACGATTTGGTGAAAAATGAATTGGGGAGAAAGAGAAGTGAAAACCACCACGCCTACCACGACCACCATGGCCTTTGAAGTTGCCGCTGACATGTGAGAAGCCACGGCCGTGAGAGAAGCTGGAACCAAATTTTGTTTAAGTGGAGTTAGCAGAGAACTCGGGGGATGCTGCAAGAGGAAAGCTGTGATGGTTCAATCTGGCCTTCATGAGTGAGGAGATGGTTGTATACTTGAGCACGTGTGAGAGGATCCACACGGGTAGAGATGGAAGTAATGAGGAAGTCGTAATAGGAGCCTAAGCCAGCCAAGAGAAAAGTAAAATCAGATGATGAAATTGTTTTACCAGCTATGGAAAGAGATTCCTGAAGAAGCTTTGCACGGCGAAAGTATTCAGCAATGGATTTTGAACCCTTTTTTAGGGTAGTGAGTTGTAGTTGGACTTGCATAATATTGGCATGTGATTTTGCAACAAACAAATCTTCAAGAATTTCCCACACATCGCGAGAAGTGGTAGCCGTGAGAACATAAGCAATCAATGTCTCAGAAAGAGAGGAAATAAGAACGTTGATGATGGTTTGATCTTGCTGTTGCCAAGCAAGGAACTTAGAGGTTGGTTTGGAGTTTTTGTCGAGCGGGTGGGAAGGAACAATAGAGCCATTAATGTATCTAAATAAGTTATGACCTTTGAGATAGGGCATGATTTGTGTCTTCCACAACAAATAGTTGTCATGGTTTAGCTTTATTCTAATCAAATTGATGGGAAAAGGAAGCGAGATAGCAGGAGATTGTGGATGTGGAGTAGATGCAGCAGGAAGATCAGCCATGAAAGAAGTCGTTGCGAGCTGCAAACTGAGAGCCCGAGAGAATGGACGTGAGTCCTAAAAGTGCTCTGATACCATGATAGAAACGGAGAAAGCAGAAAGTAAAGAACAATAAATCAAAGACTTGAAAGGAATGAAATCTTATTGTATTCTTCCTCACATAACAATTAGGGGTGAGCATAATTCGGGGAAACATGAATTAACCGAATTAATTGACCAAAATTAGTCGGTTCAATTCAGTTAAGAACATAAAATTGGCCGGTTCAGTTATGATTTTACACGGTTCAGTTAAGAGGAATGTTAATTCGATTAACTGAAATAACTGATTTAATAATTAATTAAAATTTAAATACAAATTAGTATATGTTAATTTGTTAATATGTTAATTAGTATATGCTAATTTGTTAATATGTTAATTTGTTAATATGTTAATTAGTATATGTTAATTTATTAATATGTTAATTAATATTTGGTAAAAAAATCTACAATTATATTTCATTTTTATTACTTAATTTCAAATTAATTCTGTTAAATTCGGTTGATCGAATTACCCGAAAAGGTAATTCGGTCAGGTTCGGTTCGGTAAGGGCCCTCTATTTGATCGGTTTGGTTAACAGTTCTTATTAATCGAAAATTTCGATTAATTCGGTTAATTAACCGAATTTGACCGAACACACCGCTTGTTCACCCCTAATAACAATCACTGCACAATGCACTATATATACATAAGACAGGAAGTCAAAATATATTTTGTAAAAAACTAACAGAAAAGAAGAATAACAATAACAAAAAATATTTTTATGTAACAGGAAATTATTCATGAGCAGCAGATGGCTATGTATTGTTGATAACTTCAAATTGATATTATTGCATGCTGGAAGAATATTAAAATTAGAAATTAGAAATTAAAAAATAAAATAGAAGCGTGGGGGAGGGGTTGTTTAAATAATGGGTAGTAACATTAAATGGGCACGTGACAGTGGGGAAATAGTTGTTGGGAGAATTTTGATGCGAGAAACGCCTTGCATGTGAACTGTGGGGCACACTCTTCACCTCCCTCCCTCCTCTCGTCACCGTCTCTCTCTCTCTTATCCAATATAACTGTCCTCCCTTTTTTTCTTTTTTATTTTAAATAAAAAAAATAAAAGGCATTGCAGGGAGGGATTGATAGCCAAACAGCCAGCCACCATTCATTCGTTCATCCGTTGGCATCTCCATGCATGCACCCCACGTTCCACTGTTCCGCCCGTACGTACTTCGGCGCTCCCCCTGATTGTTACACGTGGCACTCCTCGTCATTTCTTAATAATGACGTGGCAATCCCCAGGCAAATGCAAGAAAATAAAGATTTAAAAATTCAGCAATTATAAATTTATCCTATTAATTTCAAAATAACGAAAGATATTAAATTTGAGAACCAAAATACTTTTTCATGAAAGTAATAATGTAATCACAAAAAGGGGGTAAATTAGGTATTTCAAAAAGGGAAATAAATTACGTATTTTAAAAATTATTTTTATTTTAAATCCTTTAAGATATGTCAATCACAATCTCGTACAAATATCACACACAATCTACTAATCAGCGACAGTATTATACCAATAGACAATCATAGAAATATATATGAATTTGGAACACAAATTCTGTATTTTAACTTTCTACAAGTTCAACAATCGCTCTTGAATTCAATCAATAATCATGTATTTAAGACAAAAATTCACTAATGCAAACTCAGTACCTTAACTTCTTATGCTTGAATACACGACGAGTCACAATAGTTTTACCTTAGCCAACATAAACTACATCCAAGGTTCAGCACTTGTCTAAATTTCAATATAATTGAAAACTTTAAGGCATACAAACCACTAACAACTCAATGGATTCATTCAAAGTACTCAAAAATCAAGCTCAACATTCAACATAATTTCCCAATTAATTCAAAACATACACAGCAGTTTATGATTACAGAATTTAAAGAGATATGGAAGAAGATTAAACACCATATTTTTTACAATGTTCGGCTTACCGGCTACGTCATTGCCTCAAGCAACTTGCTGTGAGAATTTCCATTACCCACTCCGTTCTATAGGTGGGGTACGCATCTCTCCGTTGGAAGGTAGAGATCCCTTTCTAATGAGAACACCCTCTCGCTAAGCAACAACTCTATACTGGAGTCGTCGGATTGCAAAAATAGCAATAACATATTATTTGCACAAGAAAAACACTCTCACAACAAAGAAAAATTTGTACAATTTAAAGTACTCTATACTCAAAAAATCAATATGCAATTGAAGCTCACAAAGATTAATCCAAAGATATTCTGATTGTAGTATAAGAGATTTAGAAAAATGAAATCAGAATTCGTTTAGGGCTTTCAACAAAAACGCACAGCAGCTTTTCAGAGTTTGAATCAAGAGTATTGTGAGAGCAGGCATAGCTCAAGCTTGTATTTTTCCACACTTTTGTATTGATGTATGTAGAGTATTTATACAAGGAGAGGAATCAAAGGTTGTTACACAGTTGAGGATAAAGACAAAAAAGGAGAGAAGTTCTCCTACGGTTACAGATGAGAATATTGGTTTGTTACAGAGATGTGCAGGTAGTGCTGATAAGTATAACAAGAATTTTAATGTGTACATGCGAGTATTCGTTTGTCCTATTGCCTAAAAATCATCTTTATATAGAGTAGGAAAATTTTTTACTATTTTCCCCAAGTTTGGAAACCAAATATTTCAATTTTTGAAGGAAATTAGCGCTACTAGAAAATTTTAAACATAGACTTCAGTCACGTGAACCATGTGGTCAGTCGTCTGAACTAATTAAAAATAGCGCTCCAGAATAAGTAATAGCAGTTCAGTCGTCTGACCTTGTTCTAATTTCTTATTTACACTGCCAGTAGCATATCAGTCGCCTGAGTGGTAAACCTCAATTGCCTGATCACTATATTATTTAGTGTTTTTCACATTTTGATTCCAAAACTTATTTTTATTAACTTTGAAAAGTATTTTGAACCTTATAAAAACATTTTCCAGATTCTAAATCAGGTCTCTAAGTCCAGAGTTAAATCCTATGAGTTTCAATCATAATATTGAAGTTTAGAAGTACTTACAAGAGACCTTAAAAAATAAATACACTTAAATCCTAAGTTTTCATGTCATATAACTTCAACATTTGGTCTAAACTTGATCAACGCTTCAATACGCTTATATTCTTCAAAACTTGTAGTTTTAAGTTAGACTTCATTCAATATTTTCCAAGTATAACCATTTACTTTGTGAAACACACGATTCCTGAAATTTGACTTGAAAGTACACTTAGTAATCTTAATTTGTTATCATCAAAATGAGATTAAACCTTATTAGACCAACATTCCATACTTAAATTAATGAGGTCGTCACTTCCCTTTTTTCATTCATTTATTTTTTTCTACCTTCTTTCCTTATGATTAACTTAGATAATTTTTTAGATTCAGAAAAACTCATCGATACTTAAATTAAAAAAATAGTTTAAATTAAAAATATAGTTTCTCTATTGCTCAATTATTTATTTTTTGACTCTTTGTAGCTAATATGGCCCCCATTAGTAATAATAATATAGAATTTGAAAAACGTTATGAAAAAAAAATTCCAAAAGAAATCGTAGTTATAAAAAAATAAAAATAAAATATATAGTAAATTGCTGAAAATTTTAATTTTATATGTTATTAACATTTTATTTTTTAAATTTAAAATTATATTTACATTTATATTTAATATTAATTGGTATTAAACTAAAATATAATTAAAAAAATAGATATCCTTCATATTTTTTCTTTCTTTCCTTTTTTTTTTTTTTTTAAAAAATCCTAAGCAAAAAGAGTAGATCTTTTAGGCTAGCTCTGTTTGAATTAAAATTTTATTCCAGGGAATAAAAGAAAAAAAATTTATATATATATATATATATATATATATATATATATATAAATATTTTAAAAATAAAAAAGGGCAACCCCACAAAATAGGAATAAACATACATATTTTTAATTAAAAAAAAAAACAAAAAGGTGAGTTTGGAAGTTTTCTATTCTAATAAATGGTCATTTTTATTTAGTTCAGCAGAAATGAACATCGGCCTTTTATGTGTATAAAATTATATTTGGAATCCATGTGGCAACAATCACCCCTTTTGCAAAATAATATTAAAGTAGGAAATAGAACGAGAAATAAATGAAATTAAGATAGAAATAATGTTACTTTGAAAATGTAATTACTCTGTTTGGCCAGTAATATGAAATCACTGTGAGAATTTAGTTTCAATTTGAATTCAACTTCGTTTTAATATTTAATATTCTTCTATAATGAAGTGAAAAATAAGTAATTTTTCTTTAACCTCCCAATAATAATTATTTAATTTTGGTAGTATTTTATTTTATAATAATGATTTTTATTAGTGAATATTATTTTTTGTCTTTTATACTAATTATTATCCTTAAAATAATAATAATTATTTCACCCTTTACTACTCTTATAATAATTATTGTCCTTAAAAGTAATAATTATTATTTTGCATCTTTATTATTATTGTTCTTGATGTTATTATTATTTTAATAGAAATAAATATTATTACTAGTTATTATTATTATTTCAATTATTATTAGTTATTATTTTTATAATAATAATAATAACAACTAATACTTTGACTAAATGATAAGGGTTTGAGTCTTAGGAGTTACGGCTTTTCATTTGAAATAATATCTTAATATTTAAGTGGAGAATGGTAGACGGGCAGACTCATCATCCTAGTGGATTATTCGAGTGTCCAAAGTGTCTTAGACACCATCATTTCAGAATAATAATAACAATAAAAAGAACAATTAATATTGTTATTTACTGTTATTTTTGGTTGATTATTATTTTGATTATTTTCATAATAGTCATTACTATTAGTGTAATTTTTATTTTTTATTATTGTTATTACCATTTTTTAATAATTATTGTTATTTTGGACTTTTATTTTTAATCTTATTATTATTATTATTAATTAATTAATTTTCATTCTGAAAATAAAAAAGAAAAAGAGAGAGAGAGTCATTTTGTAAAAATGTTAGTGATGTTTTTATGAAGTGACAATAATGCCCTTCTTATGAAAGCACCACATTTTCTTGCATTGAATAAAACATTTAATAGTCATAAAATATGCTCTTCTTAAATTATTAAAACTAATTAAAATCATAATTCACATAAAACCTTTTTTTAATTTTTTGCAAGTTACACAAAACACCCTATTGAGAGAGCTGGCCAGCTTGGCAGTGGTGCACATGCAGTCACGTGACAAATAGAGAGAGAGAGAGAGATGTTGGAATTAGGGAAGCATTCAGTAATTAGGGGGACATCCACAATTCACAACGCCTTTCATTTCTTAATTATTAAAAATGGAAAGATGTTTGGTCGTTTTTGCAAAAAAAATAATAATAATTACAAAATAAAAGGTTCTGATTTTTTTTAATAAAATAATAATAATAAAAAGGTTGTACTTCTTTTTATCCTCTGGTTGTGTTGCGCACTTTTGGAACGATTCGTACAGCCCCAACATCAACAATAATAAAACATTAATAAATGGAATGGGACGTACAAGACGGCGTCGTTTAGGGGGTAATATGTGTCAGGCTATGAGGTGGGGGGCGAGGGAGCATGGGCTGTCAGTTAGAGAAGGTAAAAGAGAAGAGACGGGTGACCTTCCCGAGGTAAAAAAGAAAAGGGTAACTTTTTTTAAAAAAATTTTGACAGGGATTAGATAGGGTAGATGCTTGGCCAGCGTCAGAGGACGTACGAAAAACTGTAAAATCTTAAGTAAAACTGTAAAAAGGTCAAAAAAAAAAAAACAGTAGTATTTACTTTTTACTGTGGGTGGGGCCAAAAAGGAAGACAACCGGACGGAAGGTACACGTGTCCATCCATGACTCTCCTATCATTATCTTCTGCCAGTACTCCATGTTATATTTATTCATCCCATGTATATTAATTTTTTTTCTTGGGTAAAAAAGTGCTTTAATTTCATTTATAATTGTGTTGTATGAGTAAGTTACGTGGAAAATATTTTCCTGAAATAATATTTTTAAAAATAAGGTATTTGTCTTATATAAATAAAAATAAAGACATTACATTTAGACCTTTGGACCCATTTAGTACATAGCAGCATCTTCCAATATTTTCATAAATGTAATTTTTATGACATGTAATTTTCACTTTTTTATGATAAAAATTTAATTCCTTCCTGATTTTTTAATTAATTGGACATTAATTAATATTTTTACAATAAGCTTAAAATGTTTCTAATTAAAATGTGAAGGTTTGAATCTCGAGATTATATGTTTTGGTACTAAAGTGGGGAACGGTAAAAAATTGGGTATATTATTTTTTTTTTTTTTTTGGATTACACACCGAGTTTCCACGTATCCATTTTACAGTCCACGTAACTAACCCTGAGCCCCTTGAAGCCGACCCCACAATTCTAAAGGAAGGTAAATTTCAAGAATCTAGGGGTGAAAACGAATTCGGGAGAGTTTGGACACCTGACCTCATAAGAGGCACTCCCGCAGCCCGCACTATCACCTGAACCACACCCTGGGGGTCATCGAGTATATTATTTTCGTAAATTAATTCAGTGTCTAAAGGATGTCAGAAACCGTCGTTCTAAAATAATAGTAAATAACAATATAAAATAATAAAATAATATTAATATGCCATAATAATATAATATAATAATTGAAACTTAGAGACCATATTATTCCCATATTTATCGTTTTACATTTCAAATGATTTATTATATATTGAATCTTATTTATAGTGATCCAATATTTTAGGACAAGAATTATATTTAAATAATATTTTTTGTGGTAAAAATGTGATTATTTTTTATACAGTAATTGTAGCACAAGTCAAGGGTGTGACATATTGAAATTATTTCATGCTTAGCAAAAAAGCAATATAATTAATGGAAAATACAAAAATTGTACTTAAAGGCCATAAATTATTTTCTAGAAAAATCTACTCATTTTACAATATGTTAAAAATCGTTTGGTATTATTGTAAAAATCATGACCTTATTTACATATCTATCAATTCCATATTATTTGTCATAGGGGTTTATTGGGGTCAAATCAACATAGTAGATACTTAATTTTGACTATACTGGAAAGTGTTAAACTCAAAACTTAATTCAAATTCTATCGATTTCATGATTGTTAAACTCGAATTCAGTTTGGCTAAAAAACTTGAACTCAACTTGATTTGATTATAAATTAATATAAAATATATACATGCAAATAAAATATTTTTTTTATTTTTTATTTTTTATTTTATTTTTAAGAAGGGCGGCACCTCCATTTATTTATTGATAACCCCCCACTTTTAGCGGAGGAATACCGTCGTTACAAGACAATCAATAGGAGATAACAAAAGACAATACGTTAAAAAACTCCCAAAGAACAACACAAACATCCAGCCAAAAATCGGGTTACAAGTCCAAACAAAACAAAACAAAACAGGACTTACAAAACAAACCTCACGCAATAAAACAAAATAAAAGAAAACAACATAAAGCATAATCTAAAACAAATCAGCTAAACATATCTCATTTAAGCCGTACCCATCTTCTCCAATTTATACAAACTATTACTAACTCTAGGGAATTGACTACTATTTGTAAACAAACTATTCCTCCCCATAGCACCTTGTCGAGCCAAGACATCTGCCACTTTGTTCCTTTCTCTATACCAATGATTTATCGAAAAATTTACTCCCTCCAATAAACCAGTAAGCTGCTCTCAAAAATCCAACAAATACCATAAGGAATACTTCATAGCTCTTATCCAATTAACTACAATATTCGAATCACATTCAATATCGATACAGGTATGTCCCAAATGTTTGCAAATCTTTATTCCCTCTAATACAGCTCTCAATTCAGTTTCATTATTTGAACAAGAACCAAAATATTTTGAAAAACCAATAACAAAAGAACCTATATGGTCTCTAAAGATGCCACCACCACCCGCCGCCCTTGTATTCCCCAGACTGCTCCCATCTAAATTTAGTTTCAACCTCCCTTGCTTCAGTTTTAACCATCTCACACTTTGCATAGTTTTAATTCTTTTATTCACAATTTGCACTTCCAGATTCTGTAATATCCGAAAATCAGCATCCTTTAACTGAACCATTTCTGTCATGTTCTTACTCAAAATCCCCACCCAATACTTAATGGAGAGCCACACATAAGTACTACTCTCTAATTTTCCTCCCATTCTAGCCACACATCTCCTTTTCCTCAGCTTCCAAACTACTAAACAAGGAATCAAACTCATCAATGAGCCCAGTTGAGAGAACCTGGAAGCTTTATTAAACCACATTTGGACTCTTTCTTTCCAACTTTGATGCCTAAGAAAAGGAACACCTACCTCCACTGAAACCTTTCTCCAAACCTCAGAAGTAAGGTCTCCCTTATTTAACACATGTTCCAAATCTTCTGATTGTCTCATCTCACAACAATTGCACGCCGAAACAAGTGAAACCCCCACCCTTCTCACCTTTTCATCAACACTTAGACACTCAAAAGTAGCCTTCCACACACAGATAGAAATTTTCTTCGGTAACCATTTGTTCCAAATCCATTTAACCCAATCAAATTTTGGAACTCTAACTCTGATAACATCCTATGCAAATTTTGTATTAAAGTAACCATCCTTTTCCGGGAGCCATAAAAGAATGTCCGAAGAATTTCTAAGATTTTTTACATTTTCCAAATATATAATGTGCATATAATATTAGACATAATTATAAAATATATTAGATGACATGTATAATATAAAAAATAATAAAATTAAAAAGTTGATTAGGCTCGAAACTCTACTCGAGTATTATTATTGAGTTTGAACTCAACTTGTTAAAATATTCGAGTATACCAAACTCGAACCAAACTTGAATAGGATCAAGATTAATTGATTTAAGGGATGAGTTTTTTTTTTTTGGGGATGAGTTGAGTCTAAATAGCTCGTGAGTAAGCCTAATTTACTTACACCCTTACCCCCCTCTCTTTTGGTTTGCGGAATCAAACCTGGAATAGAATCAAATCTGAAAATATATTCATGTGTTTGGTTTCTAGAATCAATGACGGATGGAATATGATTCACGATACAAATCTAGATGCACTTCATTTCATGAAATTAGATTTATTTTATAATAAAAAATTCTAGAAATAACAACAAATGCTAATAATATTAATTATTACTACTATTATAATAAGAATAGTAACAACTAATGATAATTGCAATAATAATAAATAATATTTATTATTTGATATAAAAGCCAAAAATAATAAATAATAATAATAACAAGAGCAATAATAATAAATAAAGGCAAAAATAATTATTATTATTTTGATTTTAAGGATAATAATAATTATAAAAATAGTAAAATGATAATAAAAATAAAAAATAATAATTATACTAATAATAATCATTATTATGAAAATAATATAAAATAATATTCAAACAAACGCAACAAATAATAATAATAATAAAAAATTGTTGTTATTATTATAAAAACAATAACAACTAATAATAACTACAACAACAATAATAACAATTAATAATAATATCATTTTACTATTTAAAAATAATTAAAAATAATAATAACAGCAAGAACAAAATTAACAATAAAAAATCTAAAATAATAATTATTGTTATTTAAGGATAATAATTATTATAAAAATAATAACAACTAATAATAACTAAATGAAAATAATATTTATTATTGTAAAATATTAATGGCAACAAGAGCAATAATAATAAATAAAGGCTCAAATAATCACAATTTCTATTTTAAGGATATTTATTATTATAAAAAAAATAAAAAATAGAAATAAAAACAACAAAAAATAATAATAATTACACTAATAACAATCACTATTATGAAAATAATAAAACAAAAACAACAACAAATAAAAACAATAATTGTTTTTATTATTATAAAAATAATAAAAACTAATAATAATTACAATAACAATAATAACAACTAGTAATAATATTTATTTCTATCAAAATAATAGTAACAACAATAGAAACAATACGAAAACTAATAAAAATCATTATTATAAAATAAAAAATAATACAAAATTAAATATATGTATTATGGTTTTTTAATAAAAAATAACTACTTTTTATTGTGTTATAGAATCAATTGAAGAATATCAAATATTGGGAAAAAAAAAACTGAATTTCTACAGTCATTTCATGTTACTAACCGATCGCAATAATTGCATTTCAAAAGCAATTCCATTCATGTCTTAATTCCATTCCTCCCTTAACCCTCAATTGCTTTCTTTTTTCAATTTTATTATAGAAAATCAAATGGGGGCTAGTTTGCCATAATGATAAGATGTGTTGGGCATTTCATTTGATTCCAAATTAAACTGAATTTTGTCATGTTTAAAAACTTGTTCATTAAATTTTTAACTGAATTCAAGAGAGTTGAGTTTAGACCAAACTTTAATGCACTTTTGGTTGCTCGATACTGAATCGAGCTACCAAAATGCTTACTAATGTTTAGGTATTTTTTTGAAACCTCTCATTTTGAGAGGTGAAAATTTTGTTTAGAATAAAAATAAAAATGACTTTTACTAATATTTTCTTAGAGTATTTTTGTCCCAACAAGTTAGCCTATTGGCCTTGAGAATTAATCTTATTACTAAATTCAAGTTATGACTTAAGTTAAGAAATCTTATATAAAAAGAGTTTTTACTTTTAAGCTCATTGTAGTTTATAAAGTCAAATTCAGCCTTATCAAACTAGTTCATAAATTATTATAATTCAACTATATTAAATGAGTCTAAATGGCCATGAGTTAAAATGAGTCGAACCCATTCTTGCTCAGACTCAGCTTGTTTAATAAATAAGTTGAGAAATTGGGTTTGAAAATTATTTATTTATATAGTAAATGAGCTTGAACGAGCACTTATCGAACCAAACTTTTGAGCTACTCATAAGCAATTTGATTCGTTAGCCTGAGCACCACATAACAAGCTCGACCCAAGATGCCAACGAACCAATGTATACACAATATAACGTTGGTAAAAATTTTTTTTCTATTAAATGCATATAATAAGAAATTAATACTAAAAATTTGCTCAGCAAACAAATAAAAAATCTAAAAATAAATTTATTATTTATTATTTTATATTTTAACTCGTTGAATTTTTACTCCATTTCATTATTGCCTAACCATCGGTAAGATGACTCATAATAAACTAATATGTTATATTTTCTTTTAGATGAAAACATTAAAAAAGAAAAAAAAACTACAGGCGCCACACTTAACTGATTCGATGTGGGTGCTAAGTGAAAAAAAAAACCTGGGTGGGGTCAAAAGTAAGAAAACTAGAAATGTTGGGAGGTTAAAATGCAATATTAGAGTAACTCAGAGAGAGAGAGAGAGAGAGAGAGAGAGAGAGAGAGAGAAAGAGAGAGAGAGAGAGAGAGGAGAGAGAGAGAGAGAGAGAGAGAGGAGGGATTACCCAACAGAGCTACTGGTGGATATAACAGAAACCAATGAGAAAGCGACTCATTATTCAGAAAAGAAACAAGGGACTAAGGGAGGGAGGGAGAGAGAGAGAGAGAGAGAGAGAGATTTACACTGAGGTAAAGAGAAACCCCTGTTGTAAGGTTGAAGGACAAAGGGCTATGAATGGACTATCCCCTGCTTTAGAGAGAGAGAAAGAGCTCTGTATCGTTGCAGGTTTTATTGCAGAGCTTCGCAGAAGGTTTTTAACTTTATCCTGCTAATAATTCCCCCCCCCCCCCTTCCCCTCTTTCTCTCTATCTATCTATCTATCTATCGTCTCTCTTCACTCTCTGGGTAGTGAATGCTCACTGTATCCATATTTAGAGTGAGAGAGGGGTCTCTGCACTCACCAGAAAGATGTGATGGAAGAGACAAGCTCGTCGTGATACCCCTCCTTCGCAATAAAACCAATCCTCCTCTTCTTCAACCGGAAGAACGAAAAAGCAATTGAATCTAGAGAAATAAGAATTCTCTCGAACTCCCTTAATCCCCCTCTCTCTCCGTTCGTCGGTAGCGCCAAGCTTTTCAGCGGCTCTGTGTTGCCTACGGCAGGGATTAATGGGTTGTTTTCTCTGAAGCGAAGAGCAGTAGAATGGCATTTCGTGTCCACTTCATTCTTGTGCTATTTCTCTTCTGCTTCAGCTTGGGTCTTGTGGATTCGGACGATGGTTAGTGTTTTTCTTGAAGCTTCCCTCCTGATTTCTCATTATGGGTTCAAGCTTCGGAAATGAGAAATCTCTCTTGGGTTTCGCTTTGAAGATTATTTTACTCTGTTTGTGTACCCCGGTTTCCCTCCAGCATTAGTTTACTCTGTTTTATATCATTGGACTATTAGTTTACTTGGTTTTCTTTTTACAATATTATTATAATGCCTCCACAGTTCCTTAACATTCAAAAACACTTTATTTTGTTTTCTTGGTCGGACCAAAGAGAAAAAAAAAAAAAAAAAACACTTCGCTTTATTCTTACATCCTTCCTCCATTTTATAATTTCAAAAAATTTCACGTAGTGGTGCCAATGTTTCTGTCTAGTAGTTCTTCACGAGCATCTCAGTTCTCATACTCCATTAACATCAGCACTTTGATGCATTAGCTGCAGTTGGTTTAATAAATCTACCCCTTCGGTTTTTTTTGGTTTTTTCAATGTTTGAAGGAGAAACGCTTTTGGAAATCAAGAAGTCATTTCGGGATGTGGACAACATACTGTATGACTGGACGGATTCTCCATCTTCCGACTACTGTGTATGGAGGGGAGTAACATGTGATAATGTCACCTTCAGTGTCATTGCCCTGTAAGTCTACCCTTTCCCCAGCTTCATGAGTAAAAGGCTTTCTTCATAATTGTTGTTTGGAATAGTACATGTTTTGAGGTTCATTGTCATTTAAAGTCTTTTTTTTTTTTGGTTGCAGTAATCTTTCGGGTTTGAATCTTGATGGGGAAATCTCCCCTGCCATTGGAGATCTCAAAAGCCTACTCACTCTGTACTGCAAACTACACTTCAAAACCTCTGTTGTGATTTCTGAAGTTTGAGTTCTTAGTTATTATTATTTAGAATTTATTTGTGAGAGATATTAATTTTTTTCTCCAATATTTATGTATTATTTTGTCTATTTATTTGAGCAGTGATTTGAAGGGAAACCGTCTCTCTGGACAGATCCCAGATGAGATCGGTGACTGTTCTTCTTTGAAAAGCCTGTAAGTTTGCCCTGCCAGTTGAGTGTGTAGAGTTACCACTATTCTAGAGCTCTGTGCAGCACTTGACTTTATTTAGTTGTTTTTAGATGCTATTTTTCTCTACTAGTTGGTATTTGGACTGAAACTTAATAAACTGGTGAAATTAGGGATTTGTCCTTTAATGAGATATATGGAGATATACCCTTTTCAATTTCAAAGTTGAAACAGCTGGAATGCTTGTAAGTATCTACTCAAGCAAGCCATATTTGTTATACTTCATTGGTTTCTTCTTTTTGTTATAATGATGTTATTCTGAATGGGCTTTCAGAATCCTGAAAAATAATCAATTGATTGGACCAATTCCTTCCACCTTGTCGCAGATTCCTAACCTGAAAATTTTGTAAGTTTGTATTCTCATCTCTGCTATTCTCCTTCTGAAGTTAAGCAGTTGCATTTTAAAGGAATTTCCTTACATTCAAAAGTCAAAATTGCTCAAATTAGCTCTCCAAAGCAATGAAAATCTGAGCAAGCTGTACCTAAATGAATTTTCTGACGAGATGTCTACATTCCTTGACATTTGTCTCAGAGACTTGGCCTCAAATAAATTAAGCGGGGAGATACCAAGGCTTATATTCTGGAACGAAGTTTTGCAGTTTCTGTGAGTGCATTTATATTTGATAATGTTTTTGATTGATGCTGTCTTTAAATTTGTGATAAGTTTTATCTTTTCTTGATGGTAAGATATTCAAAGGGCTGTTTGACATGGACTGGGTATGGATGTTGGATATGGTTTTGTGCTTTAGAAGTTTGATGCGTTTAACACAATTAAGTGCAAACTTTAGAGCATGGCTCGGAAAAATGGAACTTATTCCTTTATACCTTTCATGGACATGCATTATTGGTATTTAATCCCATATCCATAACCATATCGTGGTTAGTATGTATTACCAAGGTTTGGCTTTATCATTAAATATATTTTTTTGGTGTCTAACATAGAGGATTGCGAGGCAACAGTTTGGTTGGCACGCTCTCTCCAGATATCTGCCAACTCACAGGGTTGTGGTATTTGTAAGTATCTGTCTGCCACTTTAACATTCCTCGGCATCTCTTGTATTCATTTCATATGAGGTCCATTGCCAACGTTCTATTTTAAAATTTTGCAGTGATGTAAGAAATAACAGTTTGACAGGCAGCATTCCTCAGAACATAGGCAACTGCACTGCCTTCCAGGTCTTGTATGTATTTATCTTAGTGAGATCAAATATTTGGAAATGCCGTACTTAATTGATTCAAGAATATTTTTATCTTTTACTTGGTAGGGACTTGTCATATAACCAACTGACTGGAGAGATTCCATTCAATATTGGGTTCCTGCAAGTAGCCACACTGTATGCAGTTGCAGTTTCTTACATATTAGTAGACATCCTTTGATGTTTGCACTTTGTTCTCCTTACTCATTGCTCTTATTTTTTCCCTTTTCTTTTGGGGTATGTGCATATTGCTAGATCTTTGCAAGGTAATCGGCTTTCAGGGAAAATCCCATCAGTCATCGGTCTGATGCAGGCACTTGCTGTTTTGTAAGTGCCTTTAATTTACTTTTATTGCGTGTTATGTTATTTTTAATGCTCGACTTTAAACTTGATTGAAGTGCTATAACATGGAATCCTATTAACTTAGTCCAGAACATTTGATGGCTGCTGATTTTATTTATCTTGTGTGGTTATCAATTATTCTTTACTTGTGCCCAATGCAGAGATTTAAGCTGCAACAATTTAAGTGGACCCATACCTCCTATTCTGGGAAATTTAACTTACACTGAGAAACTGTAAGTACGTATTTATTATTTTTTCTCGCTACCTGTACATTATCAATAATTAAATATCACCAAAATTTTCTTTAGTGAGAACAATTGCTGAGCTATGATATGATTTGATGTATGCTACAATGAAATTTATAGTGTGAACCCTCAATTGAAGTGCTCTTGTTAAAAGCATGCTCTATGTTTGCAGGTACTTGCATGGTAATAGGCTTACTGGATCAATTCCCCCAGAACTCGGAAATATGACGAAGCTTCACTATTTGTATGGATAGCTTTTACTAGTTTCTACAAAAAAAACTCCTGCTAATGCAGCACAGCTCGCTCATGTTCCACCTGCACGTGGTATGAGCTGTATATGTGCCGTAGAGTCCATCAAATAGGACAATTGTTTGACCTTCAATATCAAAACTATTCTGCTTGTAGAACAGTTTTCTTTCATTAAAAAACAAAACCATTTTGGGTCTTGAGCCCACCATTTGTGAGACCTTGAGTGATGAATGATGAAAGGGCCATCGATGCATTTGATGTGGGAGGGCAGTTAAGGTAGTGTATTTTTGAGACAAGATACAGTGTCCATATATAATCTTGTATGTGGGTAATCTAAGTTTTTTATGTGAGGCTATTTGTAGCTGATGGTTGAAACCTAAGGCAATTCATTCTACATTAAAAGGGAAATTTACACAGTGTTCTCTCTTTTCTCCTCTTTTTAGCCATTTTACTATGTCCAGCAGGACTATAATTGAGACGAAAGATCCCACGGGTGAGATTCTGCACTGTGGTTTATTTCTTCACTGCTTCTGCGTACGAATGTCATGGCTAGGTTGGGGGAATTTGATTAAGTGAATGTAAGTTTTCCCCACAGCCAGAAAGTAGATTCACTGAGACAGCAAAATGGAAAAGCATGAAATATACTAAATGGGAAGAGAGTACCAAGATTAGCTGTTAGCTAGAATCTCAAGAGTAGTTTTAATTTGCAACCCCTTCAGGATGTGTTTTAATTTTCTTAGTGGAAATGCCTAGAAGTATGGACACAAAGGGGCTATGCTGCATTAGTGTAAGGGCTGTTTGTTGCTTTGAGTCATGAATTTGGACAAAATTCTCATTTTCTGGTGTTTAATTCTGCCTTCACAGGGAACTGAATGATAATGATCTCACAGGGCATATTCCACCAGAACTTGGGAAACTCACTGACTTGTTTGACCTGTATGTTCTGCTATCTTGTACAAGTCTCTTTGGAGAAATCTTTTTGTTGTTGTTGTTGTTGCATCAAGTCAGTAGTTCCACATTTGTGCAGAAATGTTGCTAGTAATAATCTTGAAGGGCCAATACCTGGTAACCTTAGCTCCTGTACAAATCTCAACAGCCTGTAAGTATTGAACCCCCTTCCTGTTACTTGTGAATTTTATTGCCTTGAAGGTCAACATTAACTCAAATTTGATGGCAGCAATGTGCATGGAAACAAATTGAGTGGAACCATCCCACCTGCATTTCAACGGCTGGAGAGTATGACCTATTTGTGAGCTCCTTCAATTCTTTTTGGCCTTGTGACAGATGCTCTTAATCTGTTAGAAATAATGCATTTTTATTTGAATAACCTCCCTGGAAGCTAGTCAGTTAAATGATCTGAATCTCTAAATGGTCCTGCATGTTGTCCATGAGCTACACCGCCACTGTCTTCTGACACTGTTTCATGTAGTAATGGGCTGGGAAGCCTGTACATTCCAAGTTTCCAAATCAGCCATTCTTTGCTGAGGCTTCCCTTTGACACTGCCAAGAAATTCCTATAAACTCTCTCAATGGCATCCATGCTTTGTTGCCAAATTGACATGTCTTTCGAAGTTCCTATAGTGCAGTCGGTTTGATACATGTGTTACATTGTTTTTTATTTTTATTGTTTTTGGGTGTTAAAATGTTTCTTGTCGCATACTTAGGAATCTTTCCTTGAACAATCTTAATGGTTCCATTCCAATTGAGCTATCTCGAATTGGCAACTTGGATAATTTGTAAGTCTGAGGTGCCCTTCTCGTTTGATTTGTGTTTTGGTCATTTATTTTTCTTCTTATCTGGTCCAATCTTTGAATTTTTATTTCTACTAATTTGTAATATATGCTCTTTTTTCTTTTTTTTTGGTCTCAGGGACATTTCTAGCAACAGAATTAGTGGGCCCATCCCTGATTCCCTTGGTGATTTGGAGCATCTTTTGAAGCTGTGAGTTCTACTGTTGTATAATTTTTGTTTTTCATTTATTTTTTATTTTTTCTGATTCCCTTATTTTGTGTTGCAGGAATTTAAGCAAAAACCAGCTGAGTGGATTTATCCCAGCTGAATTTGGTAATCTGAGAAGTGTTATGGAGATGTAAGAAATCTTTTACCGTCATTACTACAGATATTATAAGATTTTTGTGAATATTCTGCAATTTTGTGTAATCATGTTTTTGCATTGTAGAGATCTTTCAAATAATCATCTTTCAGGTGTGATTCCCCCAGAACTTGGTCAGCTTCAAAACATGTTTCTTCTGTAAGTTAACCATATGATCTCTATTACATGTAAATGTTATTGTCACAGAGAGAAAAATGTTGATAGATTTTTACTATTATGTTGCTGCAAGTTATGAGCTTTTGTTTTTTGGTTTCATCCATTATCTGTACTGTCAACCATATTCAAGGTCCAGAACAAATTTACGTAGGTTCAATATCTAAAAGAAAAGAAAAAGGGTTTTTAAGCCCCTGAATGACCCTTTTTTAAATGTGGATAGTGTTCTGCTTTCATTCAGTGTAGATCTGTTAATTGGATTAATTTTTTTTTTCAGTATTTTTATTTAATTATGTATATAATACCTCATGGTATCTATAGCCCTTAGCGTATAGGTTACGATGCTGCTAATAGGATGCTATGCTATCCTGGTCTAACATGCTTTAATGGTTCTTGAGATGTAATGACTCCACTTCATTTCTGTTGTTTCTGTTGTAATCTTTGGTTGCAAAATAATGGCAGGAGGGTCGAAAATAATAATTTATCAGGGGATGTGATGTCACTGATTAACTGCCTGAGTCTTTCTGTCCTGTAAGTTTGACATCAACAATTCTGTACCATTTCAAAAGTAGTTTGATACTTAAAAAGGCAAGATCAATGTTTGTCTGATGAGCACATCTAATTTAACTCCTGCAGCAACGTATCTTATAACAATCTGGCTGGGGTTATCCCTTCAAGCAATAATTTCTCTAGGTTTTCACCAGACAGGTTAGAAGATTTTGCAATATTTTGCCAATACTTCCTATTCATCTGAATGGAAAAGTTGATTTAATCCGTTCTAATATTGAAAAGTTTGTTTCAATTTTTCAAAATTTGATTTTCAGGCTTATTTGTAACTTATATAAACCCTTTCTGTGCAGTTTCATTGGGAATCCTGATCTTTGTGGCTATTGGCTTAGTTCTTGTCACGAATCTCATTCATCTGAAAGAGGTAATTGCAACCTTCAATTGTGACATTTTTCAAAGAAATATTACCTGGGAAGTGTGTATATATATATATTTTCTGTTTTGCTGCAATATTTTTTTGGTAATATTTTCCTTTAATCATTCAAGGTGCAAGTAGAAATTAGGCTTTTATATTAATCCATTATTTAAGTCATGCTGATTTCATACTCTAGGATACAAGCTGAATTTTTGTTCCACCTTGTTGATTTTGCCATGTGCATGCAGTTACAAATTCTAAAGCTGCTATTCTCGGGATTGCTCTGGGTGCTCTTGTAATTTTTCTCATGATCTTAGTGGCAGCTTGTCGACCACAGAATCCAAAACCATTTTCAGACGGGTCACTTGACAAACCAGGTTCGTTTTTTCCCTCATGCGAACACTTTCTGAATGGTTATTTAGATACTATAGAATTTATTGCATAGATGGTTTACAAAAATGAATGACCTAACTATGATTGAGTTTATGGGTTATGAAAGGCTTATGTTTTGATTTATTTATGCCCTCAAACAAAACTACCTTTAAGAAAATTTTCTAGTGCTTAACTTGACTTTATTGGATGACTACTTTGGGAATCATTGGTGGTCTCTTAATTGCAGTAGTTATAAAAATATAGAAATAAACAGTATTTTGGTTGTCTTGATTATAAAAGTCAGTATAGATAATTTCTGGATTAGAAGTTAAATGTATTGTATTCCTAGATTTGAGTTGAAAATGATTTTTTCTCAAACATTTTAGTCAGACACTAATTCCTGCAAACTTTCAAGCTACAGTTAATTACTCATCACCTAAGTTAGTGATCCTGCACATGAACATGGCCCTTCATGTGTACGAGGACATCATGAGGATGACTGAGAACTTGAGTGAGAAGTATATAATTGGTTATGGTGCATCAAGCACTGTGTATAAGTGTGTTCTGAAGAACTGCAAGCCTGTGGCTATCAAGAGACTATACTCTCACTACCCACAATGCCTAAAGGAATTTGAGACAGAGCTTGAAACTATAGGGAGCATCAAGCATCGGAACCTGGTCAGCCTTCAAGGGTATTCACTGTCCCCCTCTGGGAACCTTCTCTTCTATGACTACATGGAGAATGGCAGTCTCTGGGATCTGCTTCATGGTGAGTCTTGAATTTTCTGGTATGATCCTCCATTATTCATGTTTTCATAAATATGTACCTCCTATCTCTCACTCTTTCCTTCTCTCTCTCTCTCTCTCGCACAATACATTGCATTTACATTGTGACATTTAAATCGTAGTTCCTTCTTAATTTTTATATGTATTTATTCTTCAAGGCCCTGCGAAGAAGAAAAAGCTTGATTGGGACACTCGTCTTCAGATAGCTCTAGGGGCAGCCCAAGGACTCACATATCTTCACCATGATTGTAGCCCCCGCATAATCCATAGGGATGTCAAGTCATCGAACATCTTATTGGACAAGGACTTTGAGGCTCATCTCACTGACTTTGGCATTGCCAAGAGCTTATGCACATCAAAATCATATACTTCTACCTACATTATGGGCACCATTGGTTACATAGACCCTGACTATGCCCGCACTTCTCGTCTCACTGAAAAATCCGACGTTTACAGCTATGGGATTGTTCTACTTGAGTTGCTGACTGGAAAGAAAGCAGTGGACAATGAATCCAATCTCCATCATATGGTCTGTCCTCTCTCTCTTTCTCTCCATTATACATTTCCTATATTTTTTTCTAGGAAAAACATATGAATGGCAGAACAAGGAATAATGTTGTTGGCCTGGAATGTGCTTGAAATTTACATGCTAAAGTTTGAAATTTTAATGTGTTGGCCTGGATATATGCTGAGCATGTATAAGATGGATTAGATATCCAATGTCTTTTCTTCAAATTTTAGCTTTTAGGAACTCATAAACTTTGTTCACCCTATCAAGCTCAAGGAAAGTTGGGGGGGGGGGGGGGGGGGGGTGGTGTTGGGGGCATTTTTGTTGTGCGTTTTGAAAATGTCTGCATGCCCAAAAATTGGTGAGTGTCACTTGTTTCCTTTATGTTGGACCACGTGTTCAATTTCGGTGGTTACTGAATATTGGTCTCATTTTTCGTTTTTGGCTGTATGAAAAAACATTGTACATGTTGAATTACACCATATAGCGGTGAGAGTATAACCAATTCGCTTTTTAAGTTCAAGATATTAACTACTCAATTCATTGGAATTGGTTTTGCTTTGTTGAAGTTGAATTGCTCTCCTTTAAGCTGTTTGAACTCCACAACTCACAATTACGAGTGCATGGACTACAAATTGGATTACTTGACACAAAAATGGTTATGTATCTCAAGTTGTTCTTTCCATCTGTCTCAGATATTATCCAAGACAGCTGACAATGCAGTCATGGACACCATTGATCCTGATATATCTGCCACATGCAAGGATCTGGGGGCAGTAAAGAAAGTTTTTCAGCTTGCCCTTCTATGCACCAAGAAACAGCCAACAGATCGTCCGACAATGCACGAAGTAACACGGGTTCTCAGCAGTCTCACGCTATCTGAAACACCGAAACAACAAACCTCAACCCCACCCCCACCTCCACTGCTCCCATCAGCCAAAGTGCCCTGTTACATGGATGAGTATGCAAATCTCAAGAACCCACACATGGTCAACTGCTCAACCATGAGCACTTCAGATGCCCAACTCTTCCTAAAATTTGGAGAGGTAATATCCAAGAACAGTATCGAGCAAGAAGTATGATCAAAACATGTTAAAAACAGTTCAAACTTTAAAGAATTAGGTATGGGAATTGGATAGAATCTAAATGTGGGGGAGTTAGTATATGCTTGTGTGTGTAAAGAAGATGGGGTATCAATTATTGTAGCTGCAATAGCAAAGGAGAAAAGAATGAACTGCTTTATTTATTTGTAGACTTGAAAGGTGTACCACCCATATTCCCTGTATGATGTTCTTTGTATTGAGTCAAATTATGCTAGTAGTTTTGGCATTCTGGCATGGGTCCAGGTTCAGGGCCTTCAGGCTCTCAGGAGTTGCTGGCTGCCGCAGTGCAATAATCTGAGTGCCCCAATGCACAGCAATAATGCACTGTGGAGCCTAGCTGGGTCTCATCTGTTCTGTTTGGTGCATGGTACTGCCAATCCCAGACATGAAACTTGAAGGGTTAGTTTGGATCAACAGTTGTCCTAGAAAAAAAATAAAAAGAAAATTTATTTTTATTATATTTTTTCTATACTAATTATTGTTTAAAATAAAAAATTATTATAATATAATTAAAATTTAAGAAAAATTAAATTTTAAGAAAGTATAAAATTAAAATTTTATTTATTTTTTTTTAAAAAATATATTTAGAAGATGGGGGTGGAACATGAGAATTTCTTAGGAGGTCACCAATCCTAGTATTACTAGTCCAAACACGCTTAACTGTAGAATTTTGATGGGATTCGGTGTATTAGTGCTGATATGATTGCATTCAAAATTTTGTTTATTATTTTGTTGTATTTTTTGTTTTCTTTTCCTACGATAACGAAACATGACAGTGAATTTTTTTTTATTATTCTCCTTTCCTTTCCACAATATTTTTAAATTTAAAATGGGTCAAAGAAAAAAAAAAATTAAGCTCTCTTAAGAAATTATTAAGTACATAAGGTGTATATGATATAATTAACATAATTTCACTGTGTATAAAATAATAATAACAATTATTTATTATAGGTAATATAAATAATAAATAATTATTATTATTTTTTGGTGCATCGTGTATCGCTAGATGTACCTATATGTGTTTTAGACAAAGGTTGAGTGCGGTCCTTCAATGAGCCCACGTCCAAGAAAATCCTCTCAAATAATAGGTTCCATGCGAGTCCTAGGGTTCACATATAATTTGGTGTAATTTTTTATTTGAGATGATTTTATTGGATAGGAAGGCTTAATTCAAAAAAAGTTCATATATATTTTGTTTGACAAAAATGGGTGTCATTCGCGAGGATAAAAGAATGGGGGTAACTTGTATTAAAACTTGATATACATCGTTGACCCACAACCTAATAGTTTAAACTTTTGGGTAAAGTGGTAATCTAACATGGTATCAGAGTTCTGATTACCAAGAGGTCTTAGATTCTAATTTTGTCGTCCATCTTTATTCTATGATATTATTTGTCATCTATTTATCTTTCCATGTGTTATCGGACTGCACGTGCGGACCTAACAGCTTAAACTTTTAGGTAAAGTGGTAATCTCACAACTTGTACATTTGAGTTATTAATATGACCAAGTATGATGAAAAATTAGGGACATAATCTTATACTTTGTCCATTGGAATCAAGGACTTTGAAAAGCCCAAAAAACGAGCTGCGATTGGTATTCTAAAAATCATCATCGATATTTTTTTATTTATTTTTAAAAATACTATTGATATTCTTTATTTTTTAATATGTTAGAAGAGAATACTATCCCTTAATTTTTTGTTTTTCTATTCATTTTACAAGTGAAAAGTTAGGAAAATAAAACTAGTAGATAAATCTGACATTTTATTTCGAGAAACGCATGGTATTTTTATGAGTATAACATCTCCCTTTGAAAAAAGCAATGAGAAGAAAATTATTTTTTTTGATATCAAATATAAATAAGAGTGAAAATATGTTAAGTATTTTTTTCATTTGCTTGTGGTATAATAAAAAGTTAATAGTGTAAATTAAATTTTATTTATTACTTTTTTTTTCTTTTTATAATGATTTTGAGTTCCAATTAGGCAGATTCTTGTACCCCTTGGGTGTTTTTTTTTTGAAGGTTCATTGGGCTCTATCATGAAAATGATTCATCCTCTTTTCCAAATTCAAATTTCTCCTTGCCCTGTTGTGTTAATGGATGTCTCTTTGGGGATAGCCAAATGGTTTCAATTTGCCATTGGTAATTTGGTCTTGTAATTGTAGACATTTTAAAAAAAATTGTTAATGTTTACAAATAATTTAATTTGTTATTTAAAAATATATTTATCTTATTATTTTAATGAGCCAAATTAATAAAAACATATGTAGACACCTCATTTTGTTATTTAGTAAAAATTAATGTAAAATTTTAAAAAAGAAGAATAAAAATAAAAATACATGAAAAATAAAAAAAATAAAAAATAAAAAAATCCGGTGGTTCAACTCATCCATATATATATATATATTACTGAAGGAGGGCGACACCTCCATTTATTTATTGATATACACTCATTTTTGGCGAAGGAATACCATAATTACAAGATAAGTATTGAGAAATTACAGATAAAAAAAATTAAAGTCCTCTAAAAAACAACGCCAACAACCAATTAAAAAAGGATTACAAATTCAAATAAAGTTAAATAAGAAACAAATCTAAACAGACCTATCAAAAACAAAAATAATAAAATAAACTAAAATAAGAAAATCTAAACTAACCAAACAAAAATCGAAAGGTTGAATTAATGACGAAAGGAAGTGAGACCCAACATATCCATTCAAAGGATACCTTTTAGAGAACGTGTGTAACAACCTGCTTATTAAATTGATTTTTTTTTTTTCATAATAGCAAATAACATACTCTGATACCATGATATTAACCTAAGCAGCAGGAAGCAGAATCATACAAACATAACCATTATATACAATACAAAATCAATACCAGAGTAATACTGTGTTTCCCAAAATATACACATATAACTGTTTTTCAAAAATTTCCTCAACTGTACTGGGATATACAAAAACGCTCCCAAAAATGATACTCACTCTCTGACAGGGGACTACAGACACCCCTCTATTTGCGAGCCTGATTTGCTCGCCTACCTGGATCACCTGAAAAATATTTCAACACTGGGATGAGTCAACGCTCAGTAAGAAGAAATATGCTATTACTAGTGTGTGGCAAATGAGCTATTATATATCATGAAATCTGTTTCATACAAACATAAATAACTGAGTACAAAAGTACATCACAAATAATAAAGTACACCACCCCTTTTTCTCTATTGCTTGACATATCAGTATTATGGTTATAATTCAAAATACTTCTAGTGTATATAGTAGAATCCCCGTTTCTATAAATCAATACGTAAGTAATAGTAATTGAAACTGTTCCCTGTGGCTATCTGTGTCATGACATGCCCCTTATGACAAGGTTGTGCGGCCCGTAAGCTGGATTTACCCTGGCTGGCCAACCAGGAATAAATCACTAAATTCCGTCAGTCGACCTGCCCACCTCAACCCATATCTGGATGGGGAGCCTAACCTCTTCAAGGGCCTAGGTGGTCGAATTTACCACGTATATCTGAATAGGTGGTTGCACTCTTAAAGTAACATAATATCTGTAGCAACGGTACCGTGCTCTGTAGCTGCAAGTCCAACAGGGTCTGATATCATATAATATATTTCTATATATATATATATATATATATATATATATCTATTTGATTTATCATGATTCTGAAGCACTGAATAACCATGATGCTGCATAAATTGTACTGTAAATCTAAACTGCATAATCATAATACTGTAACTGCGTAATCATAATACTGATGTTCATATAATCATGGTACTGAAGTATCGTAAAACTAGAATACTAAAATATCGTAAAACATATCTCTGTACTGTATTCATAATCACAAGCCACACATTACTTAAATACATAATTTTCGTAAATAAATATACTGTATAATATTTAGAAACTTCCTAGCATAGCATATTTTCCTTACCTGACTACTGGAAAGCCCCTAGGGAATACAAGCCTAACACCCGCAGGGCCTCCTAAAAAACACCCTAAAACCAACATTTGCCAGAACATAACATCAGTATTTTTCCGTCTATATCATTTCCTATAACTGCCAAGAAGTCAAAAACTAGATAAAAGACCTTACCCTGAATTTGGGATGATTTCCAACTCCGATTTCTCGACGATCTGCTCCAGTAGATGCGTAGAGAACTCCTCCAGGAGCATCGTGGTAGTTTCGGATCGTCGATCCGGTGACTGGTGGGGCTGAAAATGAAGAGAGAAGGGAGAGAGAGTCGTAGGAGAGAGAGAGAGAGCAGCGAGAGAAGTGTGATAAAATCCCGGTTTCCACTATTTATAGGGTCAGGTTCGTCAACGAGACACGTCACCTCGTCGACGAGACACGTCACCTCGTCGACGAGCCCTTTACAAAATTCGTCGACGAGGCCCTATGTTCATCGACGAAATTCTGAAGACCTTCTTTAACGAGACCATGTGTTCGTCGACGAAGTCTACGACTTCCTTCTGTTTTTGTTTCTATTTCCTCTCCTTCTAATATTTAAAATACTATTATTCTTCGGGTCACTATAATGTGGTAAAAGATGTTTTTTTGTAAATGACATTGTTTACCATTTCTTCTTCTCTAGCGAGAAAATTAGCTGCACTATTACCTTACCTAATCACCATGAAGTTCACTCTTGCTAACTCTATACTTACACCTGCACACACATCACAAAAGAGCTTTAAATAGATTGGTAAATACAAATAAATTAGAATAAAAAAATTAACTAATTAATTTTAATTTCGATTGTTTAATCAAATTTAATTGGTTGTTTTTATTCTGACCTATAAATTGAGCACTTCAAAGAATGGTGAGAGGAAAAAAATTTGGAGAAGAATTGGAGAAAGGAAAAGAGTGAATGAAAGACTAAGAGATTGAGATTGGATAGAGAAGGTAATAAGAAAAGGAGTTGGACATTGATACAGTAGGAGGCTTCAAAGTTCAGATTTGAGAAGGCCAAAGAAATTGGGTGAGAAAGGCTAAAGATCAGAGTAATTGAGAAAGAACATAGGGAGAAGAAGTAGCAAAACAGAAGGAGTTTCAAGGTTTACAAGGTTTGTATTCTTTCTTTCTAATTTCATAAAATTTGAATTTTTGATGCAATTTGAAAATGAAAAGGGTTTAACTAGAAGGTATCATGATTTGATTTGCTTGGGATTGCAAAATTTTAAATTTAGCATCCAAAATCCTAAATAGATCCTAAATTAAACACACCCCCCCCCCCCCCCCCAAAGAAAAGAAAAACTCAACAAATTATTCCTGAAATTTTGACCCAAAAGCCCAAATTCTTGAATTTGAAAATCATGCTCGAATACCCGTATCCATAAAACTCCAGACCCGACCCAGGAGAGTTAGTCGGAGCTCAACGCGCTGTGCTGAATTTCTTTTGATTCCTTTGAGCAGAGGTAACCCCCTCTGCATCTCTTGCTACCGAAGCTGCAAAGCAGGAAGGATTGCGGCGTGTACGATGCGAAGCCCTCTCTAGGGTTTCTTCATTCGAGAGAGACCGTCCGAAACTTTGGCGGACAGAGCTCCTCTAGAGAAGTTTTGCAACGAAAGAGGCAGCCTTCTTGAGGACTCAGATGGTGTACACGTTGGCACAGTGTACGCCGGACTTGCCGTGGACCGACTGCAATCATTGTTTGCGAACGGCCATCGCGGAGCTCCCCTTTTGCTGCGCCGGTCTCCATCTACCAGCACACGACATATTTGGCAGACTGTCAATGGCTAGACCGCAAATCCACAGCCGCCGGACCATCTATTCTGGCGAAGAGGTGTGTCCCTAAAATTTGATCTCAACTCATATATTTGGAATTGGTGAATTTCTTTGGAAAATTAAGGATTGTTTGTGCCTTTACTAATCAAAACACTGATTTTGATTCAAACTATAACCCCGATATTCTCAAATTACATATTTTATCGTGCACGTTTGGGAGAGGGCTCTTAAGTTGGGGTCCCAGGTGGATGGGTTGGATGTTGCATGAGATGGAAAGATGGTTTTAAAGGAAAACATTGTTTTGAGTGGTAAACGTTCTTTTGCGCAGGCACTTCAACGACCTGTGCCTTAATCCAAAATTCAGTTACCATTGAGGAAACCTGAAATTATCAACGAGGAATTAGGCTTCGTCTTTTCAAACGTTGAGATGGATAGAGAGACTCAGGATATGAAATTTGCCCTTGTTCTGAAATTCTTATGTTAATTGATGTGCTACGGCTTCAAATTCTTAAGACGTGGGTTTCAGTGAGGTTCGGATGATTAGCTTTATGGATGCATATTACGTGTTGCTGCACCTACCTAATGAAAAAGATTATTTGCATGCATGGGCGAGGGAGGGACGGGTTGTGACTGGTTGTCAGTTCCGCTTGTTCAACTGGACGATTGATTTTGATATTAAAAAAGAATCATTCATTGCTCCTTAATAAATCTTCCTACTGGGATTGTCGTTGCTCTTGTATAGGCTGAATTGTCTTCAAATTCTTGCTACAAGGTTTGGGAAAGTTTCTTGAAATGGATAATGCCACACTATATAGAACTCACGCTATAGGGGCGAGAATTTGTGTAGAGGTGGATTTGCAAGAGGAGCCAGTTCGTGGCTTCCCTTTGGTGGTAGGGCTATGTTTGGCAGGAAGTGGTGAGAAGTTGGTTCCAACCATAGATAACTTGGTTGTGTGATGAGAAGTTGGTTCCAACCATAGATAACTTGAGTAATCATTTAAACCCGGTGTTTGAAGAGAACCAGTTAGAGGTTGCCCATACGGGGTTGGATCTAGAACAATTTCAGCTTGCACATGAGAATGAGAGCAAATTACATGATTTGGCTACTCACAAAGGCTATGATTCGGAAGATAATTTATCTCAATGCAGTAAGTCCATTGGTAAAAACTTTCAGTAATGGAGTGAGGCAGTTCGAATGGGCTATTACCCGTCATGTAAGACTTATGAGGACAAAAATGATGGTGTGGAACATGCACGGTATAGACACGTTATGTGACGACCCCAAAACTAATATATATAAGTGTAAAATATGTGTATATATATATGAATATAATAAGATTATATTGATAAGGATGCTCAGATTCAATTTTGAATCTGAAGGGCTGGCTTTCCCTATCTCATTCTCTCTCTCCTCTTTTATCATTTAAATATTTATTTATATATTCATCTCTTAATCCTTAATATACCTATGAAATTACGAAAATACCCTTTCCCCAATTCTCTATAAATAGGAAAGTTATTAATTCATTTTTCATACAAAATTTCAAAGAAAAGATGATTGAAAGGTAAGTGGGCTATGTCAGAATTTTTATAAATATATATATGATTTAAATTAAGTATGTGAATTTAATTATAATAATTATTAGCACACAAGTCGTGTGACATGAGTTTATTTTATTACATAAATGAGTAAGAATGAATTTTTAAGATGTTATAATGATGAGATTATTATGATATTATTTTTATTGTATAAATTATTATTGTATGTTTTAAGAACCCTAATGGTTCGAAGGTTGTGGATACTTGGTGCCGTAACTACAGATGAGTATGAGTGCAACCATACTATTTTGTAAGTATTGGTGGGTGATAGTGGATTTGTCTTGAGTATGAGTATGAATGCGCGCGTGCTTTCGGACCAGAATGTGATAGGAAAGTTGCACTTACAAACATGTTACAGTTTAATTTAGTTTGGTCGACCAACCAGTTAAGTCCAGTCTTTGGACTGCACAACCTAGTCATTGGAGTAAACATGATATCCATAGGCCAAAGGAGTTTTTGTTTTATACATATTTATATATTTATGTGATTATGACTATTTAATAAGCTTAAATGATGTTTTGAAGGAGAGCACGTATATTTATTTATATATGTGATTTACAGTTTACAAATACGGTTTTTATTAAAGTTAAATTATCAAACTAATGTAAAGCTCATCTTAGTCACACAGTGATAATAATTTTGCCTAAGCTTACTGAGCATTATCTCACCCTAATCATTATTCCATATTACAGATAGGATTGAAAAGCGTGTCGAAAATCAGAGTGGCGCAGGCTAAGCGTGGGTGAAATAGAAAGAGCTATTTAGATTAAATATTAAATTAATTATATGTTTTTATGTTTTGAAAATTTTAAGGACGTTAATTTTAATATTGGAGATACTGTTGTAACAAAAGTTTTTAGTATTCTAAAATAAATGTATTCAAGAATTTTATATTTGCTTCCACTGTATAAAATTATTTATAGGTTTGGGTTACTACATTTGGTATCAGAGCCCCAAAAGATAGGTTGTGTAGACTTTAGGAATGATTTTTACTAGAGTATAGGTATGAATTATGATAAGGGTAGGAATGAATAGGTTAAGATAATTTTAAATCTATTGTTATGCTAGATTTTAATTAGATGTATGTTTAGCAAAATTTTGAAAACAAAATTTTTATAAGGAGGGAAGAATGTAATGACCCCAAAGCTAATATACATGTAAGTGTAATATATATATATATATATAAGAATATAATAATATTATATAGATAAGGATGCTCAGATTCAATTTGAATATGAAGGGCTGGTCGTCCCTATCTCATTCTCTCTCTCCTCTTTTATCATTTAAATATTTATTTATTTATTTATTTATATACTCATCTCTTAATCCTTAAAAAACCTATAAAATTACGAAAATACTTTTTTCCCAATTCTCTATAAATAGGAAAGTTGTTAATTCATTTTTCATACAAAATTTCAAAGAAGAGTTTATTGAAAGGCAAGTGAGCTAGATTATGTTAGAATTTTTATAAATACATCTTATTTAAATTAAGTACATAAATTTAATTATAATAATTATTAGCACGCAAGTCGTGTGACATGAACTTATTTTATTGCATAAATGAGTAAGGATGAATTTTTAAAATGTTATAATGATGAGATTATTATGATACTATTTTTACTACATAAATTATAATTGTATATTTTAAAAACCCTGATGGCTCAAAGGTTGTGGATGCCCGGTACTGTAGCTATAAATGAGTATGAGTGCAACCATACTATTGTGTAAGTGTTGGTGGGTGATAATGGATTTGTCCTGAGTATGAGTATGAATGCACACCTGCTTTCATGCCAGGATGTGATAGGAAAATCGCACTTACAAACATGTTAAAATTTGATTTAGTTTGGTCGGTCAACTAGTTAAGTCCAGTTTTCCGACTGTACAACTCAGTCACGAGGGTAAACATGACACCCATAGGCCAAAGGAGTTTTTTTATACATATTTATATATTTATGTGATTATGGTTATTTAATAAGCTTATATGATGTTTTGAAGGAGAGTACGTATATTTATTTATATATGTGATTTACAGTTTACAAATGCAATTTTAATTAAAGTTAAATTATTAAATTAATGTAAAGCTCCTCTTAGCCACACGCTGATAATAATCTAGCCTAAACTTACTGAGCATTGTTTCATCCCAATCATTATTCTATATTACAGATAGGATTGAAGAGCGTGCCAAAAATCAAAGTGGCGTAGCGAAAGCATGGGTGAGATAGAAAGAGCTATTTAAATTAAATATTAAATTAGTTATATGTTAATTTTATGTTTTGGAAATTTTAAGGACGTTAATTTTAATATTGGAGATATTGTTGTAATAAAGTTTTTAGTACTATGGGATAAATGTATTCGAGGATTTTATATTTGCCTCTGCTGTATATAATTATTTATAGGTTCAAGTCACTACACGTCAAAGAAACGTTTGAGGAATTTGGTTAGGAAATATTCGACATCTATGTTGGCTATTTCGGAACCGTTCATGCAGGAGGTGTAACGACCCGAATATTTATAACCTGTTACCATCATAAATACACTATGATACCACACACATATATATAAATGCAACCCGCCCAAACTAGGGAATTCTGGGTTCACTTGCCATTACTGAAAATTTTAAAAAAAGCATACAACGGAAGATTTCTAAATCATCTAAACACTTTACTAGAGTTCTATTTGTTTCCAAATACATACATATATAATACTATCTGTCCACATATTACAACATCAAAATAACAAAATAAGATATCTTGTATTTCACCAACTCTGACAATTACTCCCAAAAGTCTAATCCCAGCCCCGAGGTGAGTTAGGAACGGTTTCCTGAAAGACCCAAAAGAAATAATTTGTATAATGGGGCGAGACACTTCTCAGTAAGATGAATTATATTATTATCAGTGTGTGGCTAGCATGAGTTCCCACGTGATTATAAACCTCCATTATTTAACTGTATATGAAATGACATTTTAAAACTGTACTACACTGTGTATCTGAAAATATATAATTTCAGAATAATAAACTGTCGACTCAATATAGCCCATTTTATAGTAAATTTGCCCATATTAGACTTGTAAAGAAATGCTCCTAGATCCTTGTGGTAACTTCTAATCGTTGATTCGGGCGACGAACAACGAGAAATCGAAGAAAGAAAGAGAGAGAACGGAGTTCGTGGGTTAGAGAGAGAGAGAGAGAGAGCGAGATTGAGATATTCTATTTTCTAAAAAAAAATCTCCTAAGCTTGTTTTATAAGCCATTGACCCGGCCACACTCGTCGACGAAATGGATAATTCGTCGACGAGTTGCAGAAGCACATTTGTCGACGAAAGATGGGTTCGTCGACAAACCTTGAACTTGATATTTTACCGTCTCTCGGGATTTCTTCATTGATGATGAATTTCGTCGACGAATCATAGAAGATCACTTGTCGATGAAAACAGGGGATTCATTGACACTTTTTGGATTCGTGTTTCTACAAGAGCAATCTATGTTACGTTTCACACAATTTTTAGATTTTCTTAACTATTGTTCGAATGAAGCAATGAGAGGTAAAGTGTGTAGTGACTCGAAGAATAATGGTATTTTAATAATAAGAGGGAGAGAAATAGAAACAGAAACAGAAGGAGGCTGTAGATTTCGTCGACGAATGCGGAGAGTTCATCGATGACATTGCATTTTGGAGAAAATAATTTCAAGAATTTCCAAGGATTCGTCGACGAATGTCTTCAGGATTTCATCGACGATGTCCCATTTCGTCGTCGAGAAAATACCGAGCGAAGGTTTTGGGCTGCTCTGAATTTCGTCGACGAAGGGTAGGGTTCGTCGACGAATTTACTAAAGGACTCGTCGATGAGGTGACGTGTCTCGTCAACGAATCTGGCCCTATAAATAGTGAAAACTCATATTTTTATCATATTTCAGTGCCCTCTCTCTTTCTCCTATGGTCCCTCTCCCTTCTCTCTTCAATTTCGGCCCCTCCAGACTCCAAATCGACTATCCGAAGCCACCACGACGTTCCTGGCAAAGTTCTCTGCAAGTCTGCCGGAGCGGATCGTTGGTGAAACGAAGTTGAATTTCATCCCAAATTCAGGGTAAGGTTTTTTAGTCCATATTTGGCCTTATGACAGTTATAAGAAATGATGTAGGCGAAAAAATACTGATATTTTATTCTGGCAAATATTGTTTCAGGGTGTTGTGTAGGAGGCCCTACAGGTGTTAGGCCGGTATACCATAGGAGCTTTTTAGTAGTCGGGTAAGGGAAATATGCTATGTTAGGTAATTTAAAAATATTATACAGTTTATTAAATTATGAATATTATGTATTAAAGTATGACGTGGCTTGAGAATATGAATATAGTACGGGATATATTTTACGAATTTTAGTACCATGATTATACGAATCTCAGTACCATGATTATACGAATTCCAGTACTACAATTATGCAGTTATCAGTGTTATGATTATACAGTTCTCAGTACCATGACGTATGTATTACAGTTACAGTTTATTCAGTATCATGGTTATTAGTTATTTCAGAATCATGGTAAATTAGATAGTTGTATATAGAGATATATTATATAGTATCAGACCCTGTTGGACCATACAGTTACAGAGCACGGTGCCGTTGTTATAGATATTTATGTTATGAGTGCAACCACCTTTTTAGATAATACGTGGTAGTAGGTCGATCACCTAGGCCTTTGACGTGGACAGGCTCCCCATCAGATATGGGTTGAGGTGGGCAAATCAGACCGATGGAGTATAGTGATTTACCTTAGTCGGCCAGCCAGTGTAGATACCGCCTACGGGCCGCACAACCCTGTTATAAGAGGTTAAATTATGACACATAGTTATCCACAGGGAAAGTTTTCAGTTACTATTATGTATGTACAGATTTACAGGAACAGGGAAAGTTTTCAGTTACTATTACATATGTACAGATTTACAGGAATAGAGAACATACTTATGTATAATAGAAGTATTTTGAATAGTAACCTACAATACTGTTATGTTAAGTAACATGGAAAAGGGGTGAATTTTATTACTTATACTGTATATACATATTCAGTTATACATGTTTATATGAAAATGAATTTTCATAATATTGTAGCTCATTTGTCACACACTAGTAATAGCATATTTCGTCTTATTGAACGTTGGCTCATCCCAGTATTGAATCATTTTTTAGGTGATCCAGGTAGGCGAGCAGACCAGACTCGCAGATAGAGGGGCTTCAGTAGTGCCCTGTTAGTGAAGTGAGTATTGTGGAAGATTTTTGTATATCCCTGCATAGTTGAAGGTATTTTGGGGAACAGATATATGTGTATATTTTGGGAAACATGGTAGTACTATGGTATTGTATGGTATTGTGTATATATATATATATATATATATATATATATATATATATATATATATATATATTTACATAGGGTCATGTTTAATTGAATTCTGCTTCTTGCTGCTTAGGTTAATGATTGGGTTTACCCCTAGTATGGTATCAGAGCATGTAGATTATCATAGTATAAAAAAAAAAAAAAAAAAGCCAATCTATTAAGTAGGTCGTTACAAAGTGTGTTTAATGTGAAATGAACATGATGATTTTAAAGTGGTGAGTATGTCGAATCAAATGATCGCGGGATGAGTGGTCTTAAATGGGATAAAAATGTTTGTCACTTTTGTATATGCAAAATGCTCCTTTTATGAGTGTAGGAGTCTTTGGAAAGATTTGGAAGCTTTACAAGTAGGGTTGAATCCTTAGCTTGTTGTGGGGGACTTTAACATTATTCGGGAGGATGGGGAACGAATTTGGGGGCAACCTAGACCTTTGGCTGCTCTGGAGGAGTTTAATAATTGTTTGAACATTTGTGGTGTTGTTGATTTAAAGTTCCATGGTGGGTGTATGTCTTGGTTTAATGGGCAAGTTGGTCCGACTAGAAGATGGGCGAAGCTTGATCGGGCTCTTATGAATGTGTCGTTCATTAACCGTTTTCAAACTCCTAGGCTGGAATACTTGGCAAGGAAGATGTTGGATCACAAATTTATGTTGATACATTTCTCAAATCCTTCGACGAGATATAGGCCACCTCCTTTCAGGTATCAAAATATGTGGAGTTTCTATGAAAATTTCCTTTCTTCTATGTGTCATATTTGGATGGAATCATTTTAGGTTTCAGGTATGTGTAAGAAATGGTTTCAGGCATGTGTAAGAAATGGTTTCAGGCATGTGTAAGTTGGTTGCTAAGCTCAAAAAGGCTAAAGTTGCTTTAAAGAGGTGGAATGTAGAGGTCTTTGGCCGGGTGGATCTTACTATCAAGGATTTATAGATTCGAATGATAGACCTGGAGGAGCAGTTACAAAGGGGATACAATCCGGAGGTGGAGATAAAGTACCTGGTTACAAAATGTGAACTAGATTATTGGGAAAAAAGGGAGGAAACTCATGTTTCTCAGCTTGCGAAGAAGCGATGGTTGGTGGAGGGTGATCAAAATTCCATGTTTTTTCATGCGATTATTAATCAAAAAAGGAATCCGTTGACGATTAATTCTATGGTTTTAGAGGATGGTACGGTTCTGGCGTCTCCTAAGAAGATTCATGAAGGTGCAGTTAAGCATTTTCAAAATTTTCTGTCTAAACAGTGTACTAGAACATTACCTGATTTGAGCCAACTTATTTCTAGGGAGATATCGGATGAAGAAAATGAGTATTTGGTCAAAGAACCTTTGGAAATGAAGCTGATAACAGGTCTAAATTCTATCCCAAAAGATAGCAGTCTTGGATCCGATGGTTTTGGTTCAGGATTTTACAAATCTTGTTGGGACTTTGTTGAAGAGGATCTATTGGAAGCTGCCAAGGAGTTTTTCAGGGGATTGCCTCTCCCCAGATTTTTCACTTCTTCTTATTTTGTTCTTATCCCTAAGGTGAAGGATTTAAGAAGCTTGGAAAATTTTAGACCAATTAGCCTGTGTTCTGTCACCTACAAAATTTTTTCAAGGATTATTGTAGGTAGATTGACATGATGTCTGAATAAAATTATCTCTCCGAAGTAAGGAGATTTTCTCCCCGATAAAAATATTTTTAAAAATATTACTCTAGTGCAGAAAATGGTTCACTCAATCAACATAAAGAGTAAATGGGGAAATGTAGTTTTAAAAGTGGATATGGTAAAGGCTTATGATCAGGTTGACTGGAGATTTTTTATTTGGGTCTTAGAGGATTTTGGCTTTTCTAGTCAAGTTTGTAACTTAATAGCAGAATGTGTTAAGACCCAATGGTTTTCGTTCATGATGAATGGTACATATAGGGATTTTTTCAAGTCTCAACGGAGCCTTCGGAAAGGTGATTCACTATATCCATATTTATTTAATTTTATGGAAGAGATTCTAAAAATCAAGGTGTAGTCCCAAGAGGGGGGTGAATTGAATTTTAAATTTTTCTTTTAAATCTTTGCAACAATTCTTAATCCGTTGTTGATTTACCAATTGCTCAGCAAAGTTTAGTTTATTATTCAAACACACAATCCAATATACAACACAAGTAGATCAAAACTTAAACATTCAACCAATCAACAACCAAAGTGTTTAATCCACAAAATACAATATTCAGCACTTTGACAATTCTCAGCTTTTGTATGTAGCCCTATGTATATGAATTTGATTAAAGCCCTGTAGAGAATGAAATTGATTTCTCAATTTTCTGCACAATCAACACTCTTTCCAAAAGCTTAGACTTTAAATAAACTTTCAGTTAATATGTCTTGGGTGTTGAATCAGTCAACGTACTCCTTTACGGTTTCCGCAATTTATAGATCAACCTACGTATTTCCTTTCGGTTTCCCCAAGTCCCAAAAACAAATTAAACTTCAGCTTATTTAAAATCCAATCCACATAGTTCTTGTGATTAAGAAATTAAAACATCCACGCAGTTTATATGTTTTCTGGAATTTAAAGAGAGTAAGGGAAAGAGAGTGACACCACGTTTTTTACGAGGTTTGGCTTATCCCTAGCCCATGTTCTTGCTTTTGGCAATCCACCAAAGGATTCCGCTAAACTAGTTCCTTTCTGGGCGAAACAACACCGTTACACACTTCTTCAATAGGCTAGAGCTACGCCTCTCCAAGTGATACCCCACACTCGGTCCAACAATGTATCAAGAACCCGAATCGTCTACAAAACAAAAACAATATTTAGTGAACAAAGACACTCTCGAACAGAGCAAATTAGTACAGCAATTCAACACTACAATATACTTCAAAGTAAATATCAATATGGAATGAAATTGAAGCTCAATGTAAATCTATCACCAGTATAATCTTTGAATGATTAAAAGATTCAAATTTGATTGCTCAATTTCAGCGGAAGAAGATCAGCAAAAACTCAGTTGGAAGAATAGTAAGGTGTGAGCAAGATAGCCTTTGAGAATTGAGAGCACTTGAGAGTATTTAATTATTCAATAATTTCTTGGTATATTTGAACCTTGGATTTAATCATGTATTTATAGAATTAAATAGCATATTTTCGTGTTGCCCAAGTTGCTCAGAGTATTCCCCAAGTTTTCACAAAGTTTGGTGCCCAAGAATTCACTTTTGGAAAGTTTCCTAGCTGTTATAATTCAAATTTTACGAAGGTCAGACGCCTATCAAAAAGGGTCAGGTGCCTGCCTAGCTTATTTTAAAGAGGCAGAATGTTGTCAGGCTTCTGGGAGAACATGGTCAGGCGCCTCAAATTGCAAAGTTAGGTGCCTGATACAAATCCGTGAGACGTTTATCCTGCTGTCAGCTTCAAGCACGCTTCTGTATTTTGGTCATAACTTTTTGTCTATAACTTGACATTTAACGTTTTTGGAGTCAACAGAAAGTTAAGAGAAAATATTACAACTTTCATGTTGAAAACTTTTTAAAATAATAAATGTTTGATAGATAAAAATGCACCTCAATGCGGATATAGAAAAAATAACAGCATTTGGAAAATCCTATATTTGGTGCTTTTCATTCCAAAAATAATTTTAACCTTTTTGAAATAATTTTTGACCTTATAAAAATATTTTTCAAGTATATTAAAAGGTATATAGGTCCAAGAAATAACCTAAAAGTTTCATGCATCTATATTGAAATTATTTGAAGTACTTACATAAAACTTCCTTAAGATTCTGAATCCTTCAACTCTTGAAGTCTTCATGTATGTCCTTACTTTGAGTCCATCTTTTCTTCAAACTTTCAATGTACTTAAGGCTTTTAGCAAGTTTGCTTTAATATGCATTAGTTCAGAACGTTTTTGGGATTGTAAGAATAAATTATGTTTTAAGTATGGATATATGTATTTGAGGATACAGTTAGAGAACTTTGGTATGTCTTTTAGATTCTCCATATGAATGTTTATGTTTTCCGCTGTGCATGAGATTTCATATCATTATGAAATACCCGTATGTCCCTATTTAGGGCAGGTTGTATATGTATGTTATCAGAGATAGGTATATTATACAGGTGTAGTAGCACTATGGGGCCTTATAACTGGCCGGGGCATTACATATATATATATATATATATATATATATATATATATATATATACATATATATTCAAAATTTGCATACTAATTTTTTATATAATGATTACTTTGTAAGATCTGTGGGCTGTCACAATAAGTTGAGGACGATACCGAGCACTACAGTAAGATGCAGTTTGTTTTTTCTTGTATTTTTTTATCTGAACATATCATATACATAATCATGTTTCTGAACAATTTGTATATGAATTTTGAAAAATTTATGATTTTTTTAGTAATTATGGCTCAATATTATGTGTGCTTGAATGCAATTACAAGTTTTTACAAGATTTAATGTATGATTTCAAAATAAATAAATAAAATAGTTTTTAAAATTTTAATGATGGTTCTCCAATATATATATATATATATTCAAAATTTGTATACTAATTTTTTATATAATGATTACTTTGTAAGGTCTGCGGGCTGTCACAATAAGTTGAGGACGATATCGAGCACTACAGTAAGATGCAGTTTTTTTTTTCTTGTATTTTTTTATCTGAACATATCATATATATTATCATGTTTCTGAACAATTTGTATATGAATTTTGAACATTTTATGATTTTTTTAGTAATTATGGCTCAATATTATGTGTGCTTGAATGCAATTACAGGTTTTCACAAGATTTAATGCATGATTTCAAAATAAATAAATAAAATAAATTTTTAAAATTTTAATGATGGTTCTCCAATCGTCACTAATAGTAGCACTAGTGAGTATTAGAGACGATTTTCAGTCTAGAAAATGTGCAATTTATAGTGACGGTCTTAGACATTTAGTGACATAATAAAACTGTCACTAATACTCCATTATTAGTGACGATTTCAAATCGTCACTAATAACCTTCTTTTTTGTAGTGTTTTATCTTTTGGTGAGACAATATTTTGTTGATTTGTAGTTCTTATTGGTGGGATCGGTCCCTAGTAAGATTGTGTATGATTTTTTCAATTGTTGTTGTTATTGAGCTTTTGTAAAGCTTGTCGACCCTTGTGTTTTTCTCCTGTCTAGTATATTAGGTCTAGATTGGAGGACCCATGTTTTTTTCTTTAGTATGAGGTTTTTCACATAAATTCTTGGTGTCTCATTTTTGGACGTTTTATTAATTTACTTTATTTGAAAATTATTTGTTCATTTCTGGTGATTTATAAATTGTTGCATTGTTAGATTAAATTCTAAAACTAGAATTTAGTGGCTATATCCTTGGCCTATTACTCTATTTTATTTGTACAAAATGGGAAAGGTTATATAAGTATTTTATGTAGGTTTAATTACTCTACTATTTTCCCAACAATTCTAATCCCCTTTCATTAGCAAACCAAAAATTCAACTTGAAGAAGGGAACTAATAAAAATTAAACTAATCATAGAAAATGACTCAATTTCTAGGAATCATTGACCTCATAAGGAGATGGACAAATGCATTGTAGGGAATAAGGGCCACGTGATTATGAAGTACCTAACAGGGGAATTATGATACAATTAAATTGTAACTCGTATTTAGAAGGATTACTTATAATTTGTTCATAAGTTAGTCTTATACCAAAAATGACTAATCAAGAACGGTAACATTATCATAATTGAAGAAAGTGAGTTCTTAACATTGGGTTACACACACATATGCTTGTAGTTAGGACGTATGTTAATTTTCGTCAGCAATATATATATATATATATTGTAGTTATAAGATATATAATGTATCTATTTTAATTTTTATTTTACCTGATAATAATTTTATAAAAGTATTTTAAAAAATAAAACATGGACAAGAAAGTAGTAGAACTCCTAATTTTGTATCAACTTACACGATGCGTGTGTAATTAATGTCTCATGTAATTTTTTGTTCATAAAATTAAACAAAATTGTAACTATCAACATCCACAATTCAATTCCATGTTAGAAAGGATTCAAAGGAATCAACTAAAGGATTTAAAGGAATCAACTTTTTCACTTTTGGCCATGAGATAGATGAGAATATTGGAAGATGGTAAGGTTATATGAGCTGTCACAAATTAATCCCCAAGAATATGCATGTAGACATTTTGGAGGGGGATGTAACGACCTACTATTTAACTGAGTTTTATATATATATATATATATATATATATATATATATATATATATATGTATACTGTAACATTTATAATGCTCTGATACCAAATTGAATTAAACTCAATCATCAATCTAAGTAGCGAGAAGCGGAAATCAAATAAACATAACCATATATCAATATAAATAATACCAGAGTGCTAGAATGTTTCCCAAAATGTACAAATATGACTGTTTCTCCAAAATACCCTCAACTAGCTAGAGCTATACAAAAATACTCTCAAAATACTCACCCTATTGTCAGGGCAATACTGAGGCCCCTCTATCTGTGAGCCTGGTCTGCTCGCCTACCTGGATCGCCTGAAAAATGTTAAAGTAATGAGATGAGCCAACGCTCCGTAAGACGAAATATACTATTGCTAGTGTGTGGCAAATAAGTTATAATACTGTGAAAATCTATTACTATATAATCATATGTCACTGAATCTGTAAAATACAATACCAGTAATGTAAACCATCACCTTTCACCTGTTGCTTAACATTTCTACACTTTAGGTTTCTTTTCAAAATACTTCTAATATATATATATATATATATATATTTTCTGTTTCTGTAAATCTGTATCAATATAGTAATAAATGTAAACTTCTATGTGGATAACTGTGTGTCATGATTTAACCCCTCATGACAGGGTTGCGCGGCCCGTAGGCAAGATCTATTCTAGCTGGCCGGCCAAGATAAATCACTATACTCCCTTAGTCAGATCGGCCACCCCTCAACCCATATCTGATGGGGAGCCTGTCCACGTCTGGGCACGATCGACCTACTACCACGTATTATCTAAATAGGTGGTTGCACTCTGAACTGAATATCTGTAACTACGGTACCGTGCTTTGTAAACTGTATGGTCCAACAGGGTCTGATACTATATAATACATCTCTATATATAACTATTTGTTTTACCATAATTATGTAATAACTGTATAAATCATGACACTGAAATAAACTGTAACTGTACCAACTGTATTTATGAACTGAACTGTAATTTGTAAGTCATGGTACTGAAAACTGTATAATCATGGTATTCTGTAATTACTATAAAACATATCCACTGGTTGTATATTCTGTAAAACATACTATGAATATATTGTAAAACATGCTTCTGTACTATATTTATATTCTCAAGCCACACAATAAATTAATACATAATATTCGTAATTAATAAACTGTATAAAGTCCTGCTGTGAATAATAACATGGTAAAAATATACATTTTATACTGGAAATCATTTTAGAACTACATAACATAGCATATTTCCTTTACTTGATTCCTACTAAAATCCCCCCTACTATAGTGGGTCCTACACCCGCAGGGTTTCCTTCACGACACCCTGGAAATAACATTTGTGAGAACAGAATATCAATATTTCTTTACCTACATCATTTCCTACAACTGCTAGAAGGCAAAAAATTGACTAAAAGGCCTTACCCTGAATGTAGGAAGAAATTTGACTCGATCCCACCGACGATCCGCCCTAACAGACTTGAAGAGAACTTTGCCAGGAGTGTCCTGGTGGCCTCAGATCGTCGATCCGATGACTGACGGGGCCGAAATCGAAGAAAGAAGGGTGAGGGACCGTAGGAGAGAGAAAGAGGGTTCTTCGGCTAAAATTTCTGCGTAAAATTCGAGTTAAACACTATTTATACAGCGAGATTCGTCGATGAGCCACGTCACCTCGTCGACGAGTCTTGTGGAAAGTTCGTCAACGAAACTGTACCCTCGTCGACGAATTTCAGACTTCCAAAAATCCTTCTCGGTATCTTCTCGTCAACGAGATGGGACCTCGTCAATGAGATCCTGAGGAACCATCGTAGATGAAAGCCCTGTGTTCATTGACGAGGCCTAGGAAATTTGCTTGGAATTATCACCTCCAAAATACAATGTCGTCGACGAAGTCAACTGTCTCCTTCTGCTACTGTTTCCATTTTCCTTCCTCTTTATTATTAAAATATCATTATTCTTTAGGTCGTTACAAGGAGGCTTGCAAAGGGATTTTTTTTTAAAGAAAGGTAAAAATATTATTCAAGCAAATAAGGATATACAACAATAAAGAAAATAAATAAAATATCGAAAGAAGAAGACAAGAAATAAGAAAAAGAAAAAGATTTAAAGTTTTGGGGTTAAACGGGTCCAAGAAAATGAATCATTCAAAATAAAAAAATAAAAAATTTTGGGAGTTTAGCTAAGTCATCTTTGTTAAAACAATATTAGTTTCTCTCCTTATAAATCTCCCAATAAATGATTGCAAAAATCAAATACCAAACTTTTGATATGTAACCTTTAATATCTTTTAATCGTTAACTGCGCAAGAGATCAAAAATAGAAGTTGGAGTAATCCAATAGAAACTATAAAAATTTTAAAATAATAACTTATTTAAATAGTAATGGAACAATGTGTAAGTAAATGGTTTGAAGATTTCTCAATAATGTGTGAGTTAATTGGTTCGACATTTGCCAACCTTTTTTGTAGAGTAAATCACATGTGAGAATTCTCCCCCAACAAGTTATCCATAGGAAAAAAGAAATTTTTAAAGGGATAATAGAACACTTAAATTTATTTGTAATGAAAATGTTGCTTAAATTATGAATGAGATTGCCAAAGTACAGTGAATAAAAAATCAGAAGATGAGCAAATTGTGAAGTTATAATTTGTAAAAAGATAATCCAGTATAGAAAATCTTCTCGATCTATTTCATATTACCTGCACTAAATATAGTTTATCTAAAAAGAAGAGAGCGTCGATCTTATCATAATCCTTTTAGACCTTGCTAAAAAAAGAGTAAGAGATCACACAACTTGATTATCTAAAACATTCAAAATCTCTTAACTCTGGCCAAAGAATTAGTGGTTAGCCTAAACAAAAACGAAAAAAAAAAAAAAGTCTTAAAGGTTTTTATAAAGGTTTATGAGAATGTTTATCTGAAGGTTAGAGAAGGAAAAACTTATTTTTTGTTTTATAAGTCGTTGAGCAATGATCCCCTTGCTGTGTTTTCTTACATAGTTCATCATCCTGTGTTAAAGATTCAAGATTGCTGGGAGTATAAGAATTAGGATACTGATATTCTGAAAGAATTGGTAGAGGTCCCTAAAACGGATGAGATTTTGTTGTCGTCTATAAAGCATAGAGTGGGGTTTGATGTGTTCATTTGGAAGCCTTCCATAAATAAAAAATTTTCAACCGCTTTAACTTGAGAGGTGATAAGAATTAAAGGGGAGTAGTGCTCGTGGATGGAGTGGGTCTGGCATAAACTACTTCCTAAGAAAGTATTGATGTGTATGTGGAAAGTCATGTTCTAATTTCTTCCTGTAGATGAGAGAGTGCGGAAATGGGGAATTGATATGGTCTCATGTTGCAACTGCTGCGTGGATAAAATAAAATAAAAAAAGTCTCTCAATCATGTCCTGAGTATGGGATCCATAGCAAGTATGGTTTGGAAGAGAGCAATGTTTGTCTTGGGAATTATAAATTTTGAGGCTGAACCATGGAGGGTGAAAATTAGTAGACGGTTCAAATGTGCCAAAAAATCAACCCAAAAAGGTATGATCATTGGTTTATTACCTACTATAATTTCTTGGAAACTATGGCTTAGACATTCTAAAGCCCGCATAGAAGATAAGTATGAGTCGAGGAATGCAGTTTTGTTATCTGTGAGGTTTTGGCTCGCAAGAATTGCAAAAGGCGCGAAGGGTTCTTTGCTCTCTATAAATAAGAATTTATTGGAAGAGCTTCAAGTGAAAACGAAAACGCCAAAGTTTAAAACTCCTAGAAAAGTAGTATGGGAAAAGCCTCTAATAGGTTGGTTGAAGCTAAATATAGATGACTTTTATAGAGGGAATCCGAGTTCTTGTGGTGGTGGTGGTATCATCCGTGACTCATCAGGTAATATCAAGGTCATTTTCTTTGAAAAAATTGATCTAGGTACTAACAATGGATTGAAGTTGCAGGTTGTTACTAGTGGTGTTCGACTCTATAAAGAGTTGGGATATCAAAATATTTGTATTGAAAGCGATTCGAAATTGGTGGTGGGATGACTCACATCTGGAACTTTTTCCTTTTGATACTTATGAGATTTTTGGAAATTGTTAGAGGAAGAGTTACAAGGTCTTTAGTTCTCTATAAAGCACCAATTAGAGAAGGTAATCAAGTGGCAGATTTCTTGGCTCATCAAGGCGAGGGAGGAAACATGAGAAGATATTTTGTAGGTAAGGTGTTACTGAGTAAAATGAGAGGTCTCATTCATATGGATAATATGAGTACTCCAAGCCTTCTTTTTAATTGTCATCATTTGGTTTATCCTGTTTTCCTTTGATTTATGTTTGCAGGCAGTTGACATCATTTTGCAAGTAATTTGTTTGTGTTTGTTTTGTTTGGTTTTGATTACATTTAGGCATGTTTAGATTGTTTTTAGTTGGTTAATGATTCTGGTTCATTTAGTATTGGTTTTGATGCTTGGGATGATTTTGATAGTTTAATTGTAAATCCCATGTGTCTTGCTTGTATCCACGGTATTCCTCCGCCATAAGTGAGGGCTATCAATAAAATTGGGGCTGTTGTTAAATTATATATATATATATATATATATATATATATATATTATTTTAAAAAAAAAGTTAATAGGACACGTGTCACCATATAGACGATGACATGTGGCACAACTAGGACTGTGCATTTGAGAGGCAACGCGAGGCGATCCTAACTATCCAAATTGTGTTTTTTCTGGATGTGTCTTCATTTCCATGACCCTCACTACCAGATGATGTGTTTAGATTAGAACTACTTTTTGGTATCGATATGCATTATTATCTCATTAAATCTTTTATGTAGGATACCGGCCGAATAAATGCCGAGAACCACAACAATTTAGATACGAAGCATTGTGGTGGGTCAAAGCTATTCGTGCATCATTGAGCGGTAATTTATTTAAAACTAGCTTAGTATTACATTACAAGTGTTATATATGTTTACACTTCCAAAGTTTTTAATATAAGGTTTTATATGATAATGTAGCGTGATCCCATCACTGGACAACCGGAGTCGGGGTCTTCCCTTTATCAGAGAATACATCAAAGGCCATCGGGGGAGTGGTGCCAAGGTGTTCAAAGCAAACATATTAGTCAATTATAATATTTAGTTAATTATTGAATTCAAAACGCCTTTATTGCATTGTTATTTAATCATTTTCTACATTTTTATGACTGAAAATATGAGAGGATTGTCCAGATAAGGGATGCAGACGTTCCTGAGGGTAGTCAGCCACCCATCGATGATGAAATCTATGATCGAGTTCTCTGGCATCGACCGAGGAGTTACGTGAAAGGTCTTGGGAGTGTATACATAGCCCCAGTAGCATCTTTGAGTGTAAATATGGCTTCTTATGCTGAGGTGGAGTGAGCGCAACGAGATGCCGTGTAGTAACCCGGATAATTATGAGAATTAAATAATAAAGAAAAGAGAGGGAAAAAGAATTCTTGAGCTTGTTGACGTGGACACATGTCTAGTCGACGAGAGTTTACCAAAAGGCTGTTTTCGGGGCCTGAAACTCGTTGACGAGAGTTAGGTACTTGTCTACGAACTTTCTTCTTGAAATCGTCGACGAGGTGACGTGGCTCGTTGATGAGGCCACGTGGCAAAAGGTCTATAAATAGTAGAAAATCGGGTTTCAGTGAGAGAAATTCATTTTTCTCTTTTCTTTCTCTCTCTAACTTGATTCTCTCTCATTCTCTCTACGATTCTCACCCCATTTCGACGATCAGAAGCCACCACGTCGATCCTGAGGAGATTCTCTACAAGTCTGTCAGAACAGATTGTTGGTTTGGCCAACTTGGGCACCATTCCAAAACCAAGGTAAGTAGATTATTGGGGTATTTTCAATATTATCAAGCTTACCTGAGTTTAGATTTTGGGTTATATGGAAATTTACTGGTGTTTTGTGGAATAAATTCAGATGTTATGATTTCAGGACTAGTGTGTTTTTAGGACCCCGTAGACATGGGTTGAGGACCTAGTGAATATTTCTAGGAGTCTAGGTAAATTATAGTTCAAAAAATTACGAGTATGTAGGTTTGGAGAAATATAGTAGATTTCTAGGAGCTCAGATAAATTATAGTTCAGAAAATTACGAGTATGTAGGTTCGGAGAAATATAGTTGATTTATTTGAAATACGTATATATGTATTATTTTAGGATTTTAGGGATAGTTCGCAGTGAGCATGAGGATAGAGCTGGAGGCGAGCCTCCCAGCCAGTTAGGTAAGGGAAATATGCTATATAAGTAAATTTAGAAATATTATAAGTAAATTATAGTATTTTTTTATTAAGGTACATGATATATATTATACAGTTTTATAGATTTCAGAACATGAATGTTATTAATTGTATGGCCTGAGTAGACATTTGTTAAGTACAAAACTAATATAATTTTTCAAATTATCATGATTTACAGTGTATATATAAAGACAGATATATTTTACAGATAGATATTTACCAAACAGATATTTTACAAATATTATACAGACAAGTATTTTACTATATTTACAGAATGTCATGCTTTCCGAAACCATAACACTCAGATATTATAGACTATTCAGTCAGATATTACAGTTATTACTGTCACATATTACCGTTATTTTAGTCAGATACTATAGTATTTTCAGATCAGATTTATAGTGTTATGGTTATTTTGGAAACATGATGAAAATAATATGATATCTATAGAAATAGTATATACAGTATCAAGCCCCAATGAATCAAGTTATGTTCAATTAGCAGAGCACGGTACCGTTGCTAGTATAGATCAGAGTGCAACCACGCATCTTAGATAGTGTGTGGATGGTTTCCGTCAACCGTGTTTGGAGGGATTGTAGACTCCCCAGAAGACCGGGTTGAGGTGGCCGGTTTGACGAGGTAGTTACCAGTTCCGTGCCTAGGAGAGGTTGTAGTTTGGACGGGCTGAGGATTGATAAAGTTACAATTGACTTACCTAGTAGGCCAATCAGGATTAAGTCCTGCCTACGGGCCGCACAACCCTGTCATGAGGGGTTATGTAACGACCTGATTTTTTATGCCATTTTTTTTCCTCTTAAAAATAAATATTGTGAAATTTCACTACTCGGATACCCTTTAATATAAATCAACCATCATCACGGTCCAGGTAGGACCCGGGGAATCTAAGACGCAATAAACCACCTAAATAGTGGGAAGCAGAATACATACAACTATGCCAATATATATAATACCAGAGTGTCAAAATATTTCCCAAAATATACATACCCAACCATTCCAAAAATACCCTCAACTAAACCTAGGGACTACTCAAACTGACTTCCCAAAAATACTCACCCTACAGATAGGGCAGTACAAAAGTCCCCTCTATCTGCGAGTCTGATCTGCTCGCCTAGTAGGATCACCTGAAAAATATTAAATCATTGGGATGAGACAACGCTCAGTAAGACGAAATATGCTATTACTAGTGTGTGGCAGGTGAGATTACATATTATAAAACTGATTTGGAAATACCACAAATAATTGAGTCTACGAAACACATATAACATTTCAATATAGCTTATACCTATGTTGCTTAACATAAACTGTTTTTCAGAATTTTCTAAACATAATACTTCTAATATTCATAAGTATATCTATGGTTTTTGTAAATTTGAATATACATATATATAATAACTGAGAAAATTTTCCTGGATGGATAACTGAAAGTCATGATTTAACCCCTCATGACAGGGTTGTGCGGCCCGAAGGTGAGACCTATTATGGCTGGCCGACCAGGGTAAGTCAACTGAACTCTGAAAATCAAATCGGCCTCCTTAACCCTTATCGAAAGGGGAGCCTATCCACAACGTAGGCACGATCGACTACTGAATACCACATACTATCTAAGTAATGTGGTTGCACTCTGAATTGAAAATAGCTACGGTACTATACTTTGCTAACTGAATCTGATTCATCAGGGTCTGATACTATATACATATGTAACTGATATTTTTATATTACTATTTTACCATGATTTTATAATAACTAAAACATTGTAAAACTTATCTGCTAATCCGAATAACTGGCTGAACATTTAATGTCAGTATATCTGATTATCTGACTGAAATCATGGTATTCTGAATATGCAATAAATATATGTTTCTATACATATACTGTAATCCTAGTATCATGGAAAATAGATAAATCATGGTACTCTGAATATTCTGTGGAATTTCTATCTGTAGGTATATTGAAAATCTTCATTTTATAGAACATATATTTATTCCATGATATTTTCTACTTAATACACTATAAAACATGGTATTTTAAGCTGTATAAATACTGTACTAGTTTGCTATAAACTCATGCCACACAATTTAAATAAATAAATTCACTTATTCTAAAATCTGTATTTTCTGCTACACAAATATATTATAATTTGAATAGCAATAATATGGTAAAACATATAGTTTCTACTGACTATCATATTAAAATTCCTAGCATAGCTATTTCCCTTACTTGATTTCTGAAAAGCCCCTACAATGTCTAGTCTTACACCTGTAGGGCTCCCTGTTCAACACCTTGAAAACAACATCTCTCTGAACAAAACTTTAGTTTTCTTCAACTACTACACTTTCTACAACTGTAGGAAAGCCAAATACTAAATAAAAAGTCTTACCATGAATTTGGGATGTAGTCCAAGCTAGCCCCATCAGCGATCCACTCCAGCAGACTTAAAGAGAACTTCCCCAGGAGTGTCATGGCTGCTTCGGATCATCGATTTGGTGAAGAATCGGGCCAAAAAGCTAGAGAGAAGGTGGAGAGAACGAAGTTTGAGAGAGAGAGAGAGAGAGAGAGAGAGAGAGAGGACTGCATGAAGATTTCTGCATTGAAAATCTGATTTTGGCATACTTATACACTTGCCTTCGTTGACGAGACACGTCACTTCGTCGACGAGGTCAAGAAGGGAGTTCATCGACGAACTCATAACCTTCATCGACGAATTTCAGGCCCTGAAATAGCCCTCTCTGTAACTCCTCATCGACGAGACACATGTCCCCGTTGACGATCCCAATAAGTCACTTCGTCGACAAACGCGAAGCGTTCGTCGACGACTTGCGTTTGTCGACGAGGACCTGCTGTGACCCCATTTATAATTCCCTTTTTTTCCCTCTTTTATTATTTAAATACCATAATTCTTCGAGGTATCTACAGGTCAAATCATGACATACAATTTTCTAGGGTAAACACCTAAGCTATGTATATGTAAATAGATTTACAAAACATTAGCAGCTATAGTATGATACTAGAAGTATGAAAAAGTAGAAAACTCAGATATTACGGTTATGCTTTAAACTATGATAGATGCAATTTATATTGTATATTAAATTATCAGCTTTTACAGTTTTAGATGTTGTGAGTATAGTATTTACAGAACTCAGTCGCCACACATTAGTAATAGCATACTTCCTCTTGCTGAGCGTTGCCTCATCCCAGTAATTTAACTTTTTTCAGGTGATCCAGTTAGGCGAGCAGATCAGGCTCGCAGATATGGAGATCTTTTGTACTGCCCTATTTATAGGGTAAGTGTATTCAAAGGATTGTATATTTTAGTAGATGATACTGGGGTGACATGTAAATATGTATGTATAGTTTGGAAACACTAAATTCTGGTATTGTTTATATGGATGGACATTTTTATGTTTTTCCAATGCATAAGTATGTAATATAATCAAGTTTCCTTAGTGCTCACTTGGGGCCTGAGATGTTATAGCAGATATTATCAGGAGTATTAGAGTATATTATTTTGTAGTTTATTTTCGAGGAAAAAAATTGTATGAAATTTTAGGTCATTACATGCCGACTCTCGGGCATCCGCTATGGCTGAAAAGCTAGACACACTTAGTACGAAGAATGAGATTTGGAAGCGCAGGTGAAACAAATGATGGGCTGGAAAGCGCAACTGGACAATATGGTGCGCTAGAAAGCGCAGATGGAAGAAATGCTACGCCAACATCATGCAAATGTTGTGGGAGGCTCCTCCTCTCATTAGAATGCATATAAATGGTAATGACATAGTAAAAACTAGTCGTAGGGTCTTAGGGAAATAGGATGACTTTTACATGGTCTAAAGTAAAAGTCAGAATACAAAAAAATTTAGGAAACTTAGTGGAATTTAGCACTCAGGTGTCCAATTTAGGCATACAAGGTCGAAACAAAGTGGGGCCAGTTCCGACACATCTATGACATTGAGCTCGACATGCTGGAGTTGACGTTCCCCAAAAACTCCTTCTCGATTGAAAATTATGCGCTTAGAGGCACACTTGGTAAATTTAGTTGATTTTAAGTATTCAGTGTCCAATTCGGGTATACAACGTCCAAACTGAGTGGGGTCAGTCCTGACACATCCGTCACATTGAGATGGACGTGTTGGAGCTGACAGTGCCCAAAAACTTCCCCATATGAGCTTTTTTGCGCACTTAGAAACAAAGTTAGAATAAAAACTTACTTAACAAACTTAGTGGATTTTAGCACTCATGTGATGCCCTGATTTTGGTACAATTTTTTTTTCCAATAATTAAATAATCACTCATCATCCATAACATTCATAAATCGGCCACGTCAACAACCCTATTACCATTAATACGACCCGATCCGCATTGGGTATCGGGTAAAAAGTCATTTCATTATTACAACCTAACAGCGGAAGACAATATATTTATATCATCCAGAATACAATATCTAGAGTATTAACATACATATTTACACAATACTATCTCATACCCAAAAATAATACAACCCTAGGGAATCACACCTCCTTAGTCCAAACTCACCTTGTATATCAGGGTTCTAGCTCCCTATGATCACGGAGCTTTATCACCTAGTCTATCCTTATTCCCTGAAAAATTTAGATAATTTGAGTGAGCCACATCTCAGTAAGAAGGAATAAATTATTTACAGTGTGTGGCCATATGAGTTCAGTTATAATACACGTTACTTTTCAAACCATCGTTTCATCTGAGAAAATACACTGATATACACATTCTTATAATCATATAGATATACAACACAAGCTTTTATAAGCTTTAAAACCATTTCTTACATTCAATAATTTCCAACACATATTTACTGCGAAGTTCCTAAGAATAAGGAAGGTTACCCGCCTATACAGGTAGCTTCCCTCTGCCCTAACACGTTATGCAGTCAGATATGGCCACATCTGATACCTTTCAGAACACTTACCTTACTCAATAAGCCCTCAGGCAGAGAGTTTCACTTCGTCTCAATTATTTATATTATTAACTCACACGGTTCCATTTCTCAATTTTATCATTCTTAATTTCTCAATTTCCATTCTTTCTTTCATTTTTCATTTTAGCCAATTTTGTCATTCTTTCACTTTTTGTTTCCATTTTACTTTCTGGCTCATGAGTAGCCTCGGTATCAAATATCAACTTCACGTCTGTAACTTATGGCTACCCTGAGGATCTTTCTATCCACGCCATGCTTCCCCCCATGGTCAAGGTTGTGCGGCCTGAAGGCTGGATCTAACGCGGTTGGCCGACCCGGTTAGATCAAATATCATATCACATGTCGCGTTTGTAGTACGACTAGCCAACCTATAACCCTGATCCGGACTCAGGGGGCCCAACAACCCTACAAAATGGCACAGTCGACTGTCATGCCACATGCTCCAAAAGTCCGTGTGGTTGCACTAACACCACTAGCAACGGTACCGTGCTCAATATCATAACCATTCAACAGGGTTTATCACCACATACCCGTATTGTAGTGACCCGAAGAATAATAGCATTTTAAATAATAAGATGGAGAGAAATAGAAACAGAAACAGAAGGAGGCCGTAGACACATTGCATTTTGGGGGATAAAATAATTTCAAGGAAATTGCCACATTTCGTTGACAAACACAGGGCTTCGTCGATGAAGGTCTGAAAGATTTCGTCGACGAATACAGGACTTTGTCGACGAGAAAATACCGAGAGATGGTTTGAGCTACTCTGAATTTCGTCGATGAACACAGGGCTTCGTCGACAAATTTACTGAAAGACTCGTCGACGAGGTGACGTGTCTCGTTGACGAATCTGGCCCTATAAATAGATAAAAACCAGCTTTTTATTCATTTTTCACCGAGCTCTCTCTCTCTCTTCTCTCTCTCTCTCTCTCTCTCTCTCTCTCTCTCTCTCTCTCTCTCTCTCTCTCTCTCTATCTCTCTCTATGTCTCCCTCTCCGTTCTCTCTTCGATTCTAGCCCCTCCAGTCGCCGGATCGACGATCAGAAGCTACCACGACGCTCCTGGCGGAGTTCTCTGCAAATCTGCCGGAGCAGATCGTCGGGAAAATAGAGTTGAAATTCATTCCAAATTCAAGGTAAGGCTTTTTAGTCCCTTTTTGGCCTTATGATAGTTATAGGAAATGATATAGGCAGAAAAATATTGATATTATGTTCTGGAATATGTTGGTTTCAAGGTGTTGTGTAGGAGGCCTTGTGGGTTTTAGGCTAGTATTCCTTAGGGGCTTTTCAGTAGTCAGGTAAGGGAAATATGCTATGCTAGGTATTTCTTAAAATACTATGCAGCTTATTTAATTATGAAAATTATTTATTTATGTATGGTGTGGCTTGTGAATATAAATATGGTACGGGTATATGTTTTACGAATGCTAGTTTCATGATTTTACGAATTTCAGTACCATGATTATGTGAATTTCAGTACTATGATTTTATGGATTTTTTAGTACCATGATTACACGAATATCAGTATTATGATTATGCAGTTTTAGTGCTATGGTTATTCAGTTTTCAGTATTACGACATATGAATTACAGTACAGTTATGCAGCATCATGGTTATTACGAATACTTTAGAATCATGGTAAATCAGATAGATATGTATAGAAATATATTATATGATATCAGACCCTGTTGGACTTGCAACTACAAAGCACGGTACCGTTGCTACAGATACTATGTTACTTTGTGAGTGCAACCACCTAGTCAGATAATACGTGGTCAGGTCGACCACCTAAGCCCTTGAAGAGGTTAGGCTTCCCATCGAGATATGGGTTGAGGTGAGCAGGTCGACTGACGGAGTTCAGTGATTTATTCCTGGTTGGCCAGCCAAGGTAAATCCAGCCTACGGGCCGCACAACTTTGTCATGAGGGAGCATGTCATGACACACAGATAGCCACAGGGAATAGTTTCAGTTACTATTACTTACGTACAGATTTACAAAAATAGGGACCATACTTATGTACACTAGAAGTACTTTGAACTATAACCATAATACTGTTATGTTAAGCAATAGGGAAAAGGGGTGGTGTATTTTATTATTTGTATAGTACTTTCGTATTCAGTTATTCATGTTTATATGAAAACAGATTTCATGATATATAGTAGCTCATATGCCACACACTAGTAATAGCATATTTCTTCTTACTGAGCGTTGGCTCGTCCCAGTGTTGAAACATTTTTTAGGTGATCCAGGTAGGCAAGAAGATTAGGCTTGCAAATAGAGGGGCGTCTATAGTGCCCTATCAGAGAGTGAGTATCATTTTTGGGAGCGTTTTTGTATAGCCCTCGCCAGTTGAGGATATTTTGGGAATACAATTATATTTGTAAATATTGGAAAACATTTCAGAACTCTGGTATTGTATATAATGGTTTATGGATATGTTTATTCAGTTTCTGCTTCTTGCTGCTTAGGTTTATGGATGGGCTTATCTTAGTAGGGTATCAGAACATGTAGATTATCATATTAAAAAAAAAAATCAGTTATTAAGCAGGTCGTTACACGCATTCATTATGCAGTATTGACATTTCATCAATAATATTTCAGTATATCACAATTCAGTTCAATATAAATATTCTCATCATTTTCTGTGCACATTTCATCATTTCGTAATATCATATATCATATTTCACGTATTTTTCACATTTTCCCAAAATACTCACATCAATAATTTGTACAAACTCATTTGTCATGCACATAATTTCCACTCACAAATAAATACCACATTTCATTATTTTCCAATATCTGTAATTTACAAAATCTCATTTTTCAGGTAAAACATTCTCACTCACATATAAATACCATATTTCATTATTTCTTACTAATCACATCAATAACTCTCATTTCAATATTTTCTCAGAAATTACACATCGTTATATTTTACACTCCAAAATATCATACTTTAAAATTACTCAAATGCCACACAATTTATCTGATATTATATCGTTATAATTTCCAAACAAAACACCATAGGCACATTTTCACATATTAATTTAAACAGTAATTCTAAAAATATTGCTATAATTTATTCCCCTTACCTGACTTACTGAGAGTCTCGTTAACAACCAGATCCTACGCCCTTGGCACCTGAAATTTAACTCCTGCAATTTGCATTTTCCCCATATTAATTAATCTATTTCTCTAAAATAATATCCATCTAACTTTCTCTAGGCTCCATATACCTCAAATTAATATTTAAACTAACATTTAACAGTCCCACTTAATTTTCTAAATTTTACGTAAGAGTCCCAAAATTACACTCGCGACGCTCACCCGGGTCCTAAATTCCAGAAATCCTACTTCAACTCCAGATGCTCAACATTTTAGCATTTTTCAATTAATCCTAATTAATTAAAAATAAGCATTTTAATAACCCTCGTACCCCAAATTTGGGGTTTTGCCCACAACGACCCCATGAGAATTCCATCTCGCTAGACTTATAGAGAATCATCCTTAGATTGTCGTGGTGGTGTCCGTTCGTCGATTGGACTTATATTTTGCAAGAAATTAAAGAAAAAATGGGAAATTGGCTTACCTCAGGAGATACGCATGTGTCGCTCCTACCACCGATCTGCTTCGGTAGAAATGACGGCAGCGGAGAATGGAGCTCAATGGTATCTTCTGATTCTTGATTGGGCAAGAATCCGCCACCAAATTGAGGAGAAAAGGAGAGAAAATTAGAGGAGAGAGAGAGACTTCAGAAAGAACTAGGGGGGTGAACCTGCACAGGGAATGAAAACAAAAGAAAGAAAAATAGGGGGGTCTTCCTGAATGATCTTATCCTTCAGGAAGTTATCATATCATATATAATAATAATAATAATAATAATAATAATAATAATAATAATAATAATAATAATAATATTTAATTAATAATAATAATATATTTTATTAACAAAAATAAAAAATAAATTTAAATTAATTATTTTTTAAATCAGATTAATTAATTAATTAATTTTAATTTTTAAAAAATTTTAATTTATTTTATTTATTTATTTATTTATTTTTGAATCATTCCACTAATCTTCTATATCCCTTTTTGGGGTTATTACAACTCAGGTGTCCATTTTGGGCATACGAGGTCCAAACCAAGTGCGATCAGTCTCAACATGTCTGTGACATTGAGCTTGACATGCTGGAGCTAACAGTGCCTAAAAACTTGTCCCCAATTGAAAATTATGCGCTTAGAAGTAAACTTAGTAAACTTAGTTAATTTTAAGCACACAGGTGTCCAATTCAGGTATACGAGGTCCAAACTCAGTGAGGTCAGTCCCGACATGTCCATCACATTGAGCTAGACATACCGGAGCTAATGGTGCCCAAAAACTCATTCCTGGAAGCTTTTTGCGCACTTAGAAGTAAAGTTAGAATATAAACAAACTTAGCAAACTTAGTGGATTTTAGCACTCAGGTGTTCAATTCAAGCATACGAGGTCCAAACTAAGTGGGGTCACTCCCAAGACGTCTGTGAAATTGAGCTTGACATGTCGGAGCTAATGGTGCCCAAAAATACCTCATTCATTGAAAATTATTCATTTAGAGATGAACTTACTAAACTTAGTTGATTTTAAGCACTCAGGTGTCCAATTCGGGCTTACTAGCTCCAAACTGAGTGGGGTCAGTCCTAACACATCCGTTTCATTGAGTTGGACGTGTCAGAGCAAACGGTGCCTAAAAACTGCTCTTCGGGAGCTTTTTGCGCACTTGAAACAAATTAGAATACAAACAAACTTACCTAACTTAGTGGATTTTAACACTCAGGTGTTCAATTCGGGCATACAAGGTCCAAACTAAGTGGGGTTAAGCTCGACATGTCTGTGACATTGAGCTCAATGTACCATACCTAGCGGTGCCCAAATATTCCTCCTCGACTGAAAATTATGTGCTTAGATGCGAACTTAGTAAACTTAGTTGGTTTAAGCCCTCAGGTATCCAATTAGGGCATATGATGTCCAAACTGAGCGAGGTTAGCTCTGACAAGTTTGTCACATTGAGCTGGACGTGCCAGAGCTGACGGTGCCCAAAAAATCCTTCCTAGGATCTTTTTGCGCACTTTGAAGCAAAGTTACAATACCAACAAACTTAATAAATGTAGTGGATTTTAACACTCATGTGTCCAATTCAGGCATACGAGGTCCAAGCCAAGTGGGGTTTGTACTAAAATATTTGTGACATTGAGCTTAACAGGTTGAAGCTACCACTGCCCAAAAACTTCTCCCCCGATTGAAAATTATGTGCTTAGAGGTGAACTTAGTAAACTTATTTAAGAACTTAGGTGTCAAATTCGAGCATACGAGGTCCAAATTGAGTGGGATCAGTCCCAACACATCCTTCATATTAAGTTGGACGTGCCCAAAAACTCCTGCTTGGGAGCTTTTTGTGCACTTAGAAGTAAAGTTAGAATACAAATAAACTTAACAAACTTAATGGATTTTAGGACTTAGGTGTCCAATTTAAGCATATGAGGTCTAAATTGAGTGGGGTCAGTGTCGAAAACATCCGTGATATTAGGCTCGACATGTTGGAGCTGACGGTGCCAAAAAACTCCTCCCTGATTGAAAGTTATGTGCTTAGAAGCAAACTTAGTAAACTTAGTTGATTTTTAGCATTCAGGTGTCCAATTCGGGCATACGAGGTCTAAATTGAGTGGGGTCAATCCCGACACATCCATTAATTGAGTTGGATGTGTCAGAGCTGATGGTGCCCAAAAAATCCTCCTTGGGAGCTTTTTGCGTGCTTAGGAGAAAATTTAGAATATAAACAAACTTACCAAACTTAGTGAAATTTAGCACCCAGGTGTCCAAGTCGGGCATACGAGGTCCAAACCGAGTGGGGTTAATATCAACATGTCCGTGACATTATACTCAACGTGTTGGAGCTGATGGTGCCCAAAAACTCCTCCCTGATTGAAAATTATGTGCTCAGAGGTGAACTTAGTAAACTTAATTGATTTTAAGCACTCAGGTGTCCAATTTGGGCATACTAGGTCCAAATTGAGTGGGGTTAGTCTCGACACGTCTGTTACATTAAGATGGACATGCTGGGGCTGAAGGTTCCCAAAACCTTCTCCTTGGGAGCTTTTTGTGCACTTAAAAGTGAAGTTAGAATACAAACAAACTTAAAAAACTTAGTGGATTTTAATACTTAGGTGTCCAAGTAGGACATACGAGATCCAAACTAAGTGAGGTCAGTCCCGACACATTCGTGACATTAAGTTCGACGTGCCAGAGCTCACGATGCCCACAAACTCCTCACTAATTGAAAATTATGTGCTTAGAGGTGAACTTAGTAAACTTAGTTGATTTTAAGCACTTAGGTGTCCAATTCAGGCATACGAGGTCCAAACTAAGTGGGGTTAGTCCCAACATGTTCATCACATTGAGCTGGACATGCCGAAGCTGACGATGCCTAAAAACTCATCCTGAGGTGTTTTTTTGCATACTTAGAAGTAAACTTAGAATACAAAAAAATTTAGTAAACTTGGTAGATTTTAGCATTCAGGTGTCCAAGTCGGGCATACGAGGTCCAAACCAAGTGGGGTCAATTTCGACTGATCAAACTTAGCTATTTAAAATTGTATCATTTTTTATTTAACTATGTCCGATCATTTTGTTATCAAATCATTTTTACTTATAGTACACACACACACACACACACACACACACACATATATATATATATATATATATATATATATATATATATATATTGTAGAGACTCGAACCAGTAAACAAGGAAAAGGGTAAAAAGGTAATTTTAGCAGGCTTTGCTGATGAAGCCAAGGTTCTCTTCGAAAAATGCCCTTCTAAGGTTCGTCGCTGAAATTCAGAGCCTCGGCGACAAAGAAATCCCGACCGACAGGAAAAATATCTAATAAGGGTTCGTCGACAAAGGAAAGAGTTTCGTCGACGAAGAGCCTTCTGTGTCTCGTTGACGAAGGCACTATTCGTCAACGAGTTTGACTGGGTCAAGGGGTCTATAGATATCATTTTTGGTTGCTTAAGCGTTAAGAAATCACAAAATCTCTCTCTCTCTCTAGAATCGGTGAACTCTCTCTTTCTCTCTCTATCTCTCTCTCTCTTCGATTCCTTCGTTTCTCGTCACCCGAATCCGCAAACCGACATTACTACGTGGATTTGGGGGAAAACCTCTATGATTATAGCGGATTAGATCTTCTTTTTAAGGACTTCCGGGTTTTATCAAGAAATCGAGGTAAGGGTTTAGGTTCATTTTTGGTTCAGTAGATCTGTAGTAAATAGGATTGTGTTGAAATACTGTTCTTTGGTTTATAGGTTTTGAGAACTTAGTTTGCTGTTTTGGAGTCATATAGTTCTTGTTTTTTAATTCAGAAAAAGGTAAGGGGATTTGTTTACATCAGTATTTTTAGAAAACTAAACCACTAAAAAGGTAGCTTATGTTTATATGTACGATATGATTGCTTAATTGCAAAGTTTCACCGAGTAAAAATGTTGATTGATTTTACGATTTTAATAAAAAATGAGGGTTTTGGCATATGATCTCCAAACTTTTCAAAAATTCTTTATTTGTATTAATCTTAATATAGGAGAATGCTTGAACCCCTTATTTTTCCATTTAAGTGATGTTTATCTAGTTGTATGCTATATAGCATTTTTTATCAAATGTGTGACATATGATATGAAATGGAATATATAAATTTGTTTAAATACTTATATGAACTATGGGAACTGGAGTTCCATTTTTGCTATCTAAAAATGTGGAAAACAGGTGTTGGTTATATACCAAGCTTTATTTGTGAAAAGGGTTAAATCGAGAGGGTGTGTGCCGGTTTATACCATAGTACGATTGAATGAAGTTGTGAAAATATTAGAACTGTATAGGTGATTTGTGAATTTGAAACAAGTTAATTCGTTTTATCATAAATCGTATATATGATATTTGAAACCGCAACTTGTTACTATTAGAGCCTTAAAAAGTTCACCATTATATTAGAACCTTAAAAAGCTCACCGTTATATGGGAGCCCTAAAAAGCTCACCGTTATAAGAGAGCCTTAAAAAGCTTAACGTTAAGCGCAGTTCCGTTGCTTTATTTATATTGGATACAGTGCAACCACACATATGATTTTCAATGTGGGTATCGAGATAGTTGGTTGGATTTGGAGTGGCCACTGGTGGATTAATGGACTAGGTGGTACCAGTCGGACTATAGTAAATCGCATAACCCAAAGCGAAGGGGTAGTGTTGACATTTGTTATTATTGTATCTAAGCTGGACAGTGTTCTAAATATGCATATTTATGATTTGAAAACTAATATGGGCAAGGTCATAGGTTTGAGTACCGGGTGGAGGGATTGTATAGTGTATGGGTCTATACCCTACCCTAACCTTGGGAACTCTTGCTTGCAACGATGCTTAATTATCTATCACAAGAATTATATCCATATATATTCTATATTACAGTATTGACAATATGTTATATATGTAACTGCTTTCTACTGGTTTGAATATGTATGGTCACACACTGATGTAATATCTTCCACCTTATTGAGAAGTGTCTCACCCCAACATACAACCTTGATTTCAGGTCCTACAGGACATCGGTCCTAGTTGCTAGAGGGACTTAAAGGGTGGTCGTTTTGTTTTTAGCTTACGTAAGTGTTTGTATATGTAACAGACTTAGTTCAGAACGTTTTTGGGATTGTAAGAATAGATTATGTTTTAGGTATGGATGTATGTATTTGAGGATACAGTTAGAAAACTCTGGTATGTCTTTTAGATTCTCCATATGGATGTTTATATTTTCCGCTGTGCATGAGATTTCAGATCAGTGTCTTTATTCAAGGCGGGTTGTATATGTATGTTATCAGAGACAGGTGTATTATACAGGTGTAGTAGCACTATGGGGCTGTATAACAGACCGGGGTGTTACATATATATATATATATAAGATTTGTATACTAATTTTTTATATAATGATTACTTTGTAGGGTCTGCGGGCTGTCACAATAAGTTGAGGACAATACAAAGCACTACAGTAAGATGCAGTTTTTTTTTTCTTATGTTTTTTTTATCTGAACATATCATATATATAATCATGTTTCCGAACACTTTGTATATGAATTTTGAACAATTTATGTTCTTTTTAGTAATTATGGCTTAATATTATGTGTGCTTGAATGCAATTACAGGTTTTTACAAGAATTGATGTATGATTTCAAAATAAAAAAATAAAAAATAAAATTTTAAACTTTTAATGATGGTTCTCCAATCATCGCTAATAGTAGCACTAGCGAGTATTAGTCTAGAGACCCAAAGAAATTATAATAATTAAATAATAGAAGGAGAAGAGAAAAAGAAACTGAATTTGGAATTCAAACAAGGTCTCGTCGACGAACACAGCACGTTCGTCGATGGGGACACATGTCTCGTCGACGAGAAGTTACTGAGAGGCTATTTTCAGTTATGAATTTCGTCGACAAGGAGTAAGCATTCGTCAACGAACTCCTTTCATTGCCTCGTTAACGAATTGATGTGGCTCATCGATGAATGCAGGTATATAAATAGCCTAAACTCGATTTTTTTTGCAGATTTATGCGAAGAATCTCTCTCTCTCTCTCTCTCTCTCTCTCTCTCTCTCTCTCTCTCTCTCTCTCTCTCTCTCTCTCTCTCTCTCATGTTCGTCCCCTCTCCCTTCTCTCTAAGATTCTAGGTCCATTCCTTACCGGATCGATGATCCGAAGCCGCTACGCTACTCCTAGGGAAGTTCGCTCCAAGTCTGCTAGAGTAGATAGTTGGTGGGGTTAACTTGGACTCCATCCCAAATTCAGGGTAAGACTTTTTATTTAATATTTGGCTTTCTTACAGTTGTAGAAAATGTAGTACTCAAAAAAATACTAAAAATTTTTTCGGGACAATGTTGTTTTCAGGGTGTTGAACAGGAATCCTATGGATATAGGATAAGTCATTTTAGGGACTTTTCAGAAGTTAGGTAAGGGGATAAACTAAGCCATAATTTCATGAAAATGTATTTATTATTTTACAGTATTTAATTTCAGAAAAATACATATATTGTAGAATTCTGCTGAAAATAATGTTGTTGATCAGAAATATGAATTTTATGTATAATATCAAAAATAAGATTGCTATCACTTTTGTGTGGCATGAGTAATATTTACCATAAAAATTATAATGATGAAATATTATGTTTACAAAATAAGTATGTTATTACTGCTTTCATAAAAATGTTGAAATGATACAAGGATCTTCAAACTAAGGATATTATATGATATGCCGGCATAAGGGTCGAGGTTTTATGTGAAATACCGGCGTAAGGGCCGAGGTTTTATGAAAATACAGGCGTAAGGGCCGAAGTTTTTTGTGAACTACTAGCGTAAGGGCCGAGGTTTTATGTGAAATGCCAGCATAAGGGCCGAAGGTTTTATGATATGCAATACCAACATAAGGACCGTGATTTACAAAACACAAATGTCAGCGTAAGGGTTGTAAATTTTATATGATATGTTATGCAAAATTGTATGAAGATATTAAGATAACATATATTACCGTGAAATAGCTATGTATCATTATTTGGAAATATGTTATATGTTATCTGAACCTAGTTTGCATGATTTAGGTTTTCACGAAGTATAGTATCATAGCTGTATGATCACGATCATATTTTTGTTAGTGCTACCGCTTGCCGTACGGGGTAGTGGGAGATCAGTAGTCGATGTGGTTTATTGTAGCGTAGGCATCCCTCTGGTGTCCGGACCAAGAGGGGCAAACCAATCGTACTTACAGACTTATGTTGATTTAGCGTGGTCGGCTAGCCATTGCTAGGTTCCGCCTTCGGACCGCACAACCCAATCATGTGGGGGTAAGACATGACACTAACCAACTATCCACCTAGGATGTTTTCTATGTACAGTTATATGAGATGAATTACATGTATAGAAATTCTGTAATGACCCAAAAATATATATACGATTAAAGCATAATAATAATAATAATAATAATAATAATAATAATAATAATAATAAAATAACAAAAATGCTCATTAAGTTAATATCAATACAAAAGTATCATTCTGTAGGGTCCTTGATTCCATGTTTGATGCCTAAGAAAGACCTTGTCTTAGCGAGTGCTCAGAAACCATTGCGATTCAGTTGCTCCCTGAAGGTCGATCTAGTCAAAATGAAATTTCATAGGATAAACAGTATAGACACTGTTTGTACACATAAATAAGTACATATACATAAAATAGTATTTTGACAAACATAATTTGTAGAAATACATGGTAAAATAATAATAATAATAATATAGGTATCCTATGTGGGGTCCACATGAGTCCCGAAGCTATGTAAGGCTCATAAAATCGTGTGAAAACTATTGGAGTTACGTATGACCCACTTAGGTCTCGAAGTTGTGTGGGGCCCATAAGACCATGTGGGGCCGACATAAGTTTTCAAAATTTTGAATTTAATTCTTTAAAAAAAAAACTTAAACATGGCTTAATAATAATAATAATAATAATAATAATAATAATAATAATAATAATAATAATAATGATTTTAAAAAATAAAAAGAATAAATAAATAAATTAATTAATTAATTAAGAAATTAATTAAAAATTAATTAAAGGGGAGTGGTGGCAAGCACTCCTACATGACTTCCATTCCTATCCCATACCTAACCCATGTCTAACCTATTCCATGTCCATTCTTTAATTTTAAAAAAATTATAATTTCACCAATCTCTTTACACTTTTACAAATTTTATTTTCTTTCCCAAAATTTTCCTATAAATAGGAAGCTCTCAACCTTCATTTTTCATAAAAATTTTCAAATGAAGAGAATGATTAGTGAGTGAAAGAATTAGAGGTGGAGAGAAAATTTTTGAATAAGTTCTCACTCACCCACTTTTTCCGATTTCATTTTTTAGAGATAGTCATTGTGTTCGTAGCATAAGGTAAAAGAAGAGGTAAGTAAATTTGATTATGTTAGATTTTTATTTAAAGTTCATATTCGAATTTATTTGCAAGTAAATTTCGATTATGTTAGTTAGTTTCATAAAATTCTTGAGTTTATTTTTACGCATATTTAATTATACTAGTTTTATCTTTAATATACTTGCATTTATTTTTGAGTTAAGAAATGCTCAAAACCCCTCGGGTATTTTACATCAAAAATTTTATTCAAGAAAATATTTTCAACACGAAAATTGTGTGCAATGAGTTTATTTTTACATTGCATATTTCACGAAAATATGAGTAAAAATTATATGAGTTGATTTTTACGTTGCGTATTTCACGAAAATATGAGTAAAAATGATATTTTCATGATATTATTGTAATTTTAAAAATTTTATAATAAGATGTTTTCAAAACCCCTTATGGCACAGGTGATATAGAAAATTATGAATGATTGGTACTGCAACTTAAAGTTTAAACGGATCAGAGTGCACTCACACTGTTTACAGAGTGGTTTGATATAGTAGTGGATTTCTCCTGAGTGCACACTTGGGTCAGACCAGGGTTTAATAAGGAAAATCTCACTTAATGATGATGTACGTTGATTTAGTTTGGCCGGTCAGCCAGTTAAGTCTAGTCTTCAGACCGCACAACCCAATCATGGGGGTAAACATGACTTACGATTAACAGGCCTAAGAGTGATTTTTACAGTATATGTATATACATATTCAATTACGTGTACAGAGTTATTGATAATTTGAAGGTAAAGTATAAGTTTATATAAGCATGGTCATTATTGTGCTTAAATGATGATTTAAAGGAAACGTATAACAAAAAGAATATATATGTATATAATTAAAAATTATAATTACAATTTTTAAAGTTAAAAGTTTAAATTAATAGTTATAATATATGATTATAAAATTTTACTGTTGTAGTTGATAGCAAAAGTTTTTATGCACAAATTTTTAAATTTAGATTTATTTAAAAAGCATTTTTGAAGTTATAATATTTTACGAAATTATGAAAGCTCATTTTGGCCACATACTAATAATAATCTTATTTACTTATTGAGCATCGTCTCATCACAATCATTATTTTACATTTCAGATCAATTTAATGAACGTACTAGAAATCTGGAGTAGCAAGTGCATGGGAGAGAGTAGAAAAAGTAGAATAAAATAAAAATTTAGCATAATATAATTTAGAATACGTTTGTGTATTTTAGAATTTTAGAATTTTGTATTTTAATAATTGAGACATATATTTGTAATAAAGCTAAATAGTGGTAATAAAAATAATTTAGATTTATTTGTATCCGTTGAAAAATTTATATGTAAGAACCCACTCGGGTTCGGGTCCTTACGAATTTAGTATGTTATATCATGTTATGATAAAATATGTTTTTCCAGATATGATATAGGTAGTTTTATCAAGTACGATTTTCGTACTGTTATATGTATAATACGAAAATACTCATGTTACCACACACTGATATTAGTTTATTTCCCTTACTGAGAGTTGTCTCACCCCAACTATATAAATATTTTAAGAGCTCCAGATAGAAGAGCGGATAAAGCTCTGCAACGTTAGGATTCAGCTGATCTACCCTGTTTGAAGGGTCAGTATTTTGCTAGGGTCAGACGGATTTTTAGGTGGCGACCCTAGAGCCCTTTTTGGTTATTCTCGATTGTATGTATTCATATGATGGATGTAGTAAACTCTGGTATTGTGTTGGATGGATAGTTTGATATGTATATAATGTTACGTTTTTCGCTGTTTAGGTATCTGTGTTGTATTTTAAGTTTATCCTTGGTACCTATGAGTTTAGGTTGATTATGATTTTCCAAAACTATTATATGAGATATTATTATGGAAAAAAAATTGGTAAAATAAGCAGGTCATTACAATTAGTGACGATTTTTCAATCGAGAAAATGTGCAATTTATAGTGACGGTCTTAAGCTTTTAGTAATATAATAAAACTGTCACTAATACTCCATTAGTGACGGTTTCAAATCGTCACTAATAATCTTCTTTTTTGTAGTGTTTTATCTTTTGGTGAGATAATATTTTATTGATCTGTAGTTCTTATTGGTGGGATCGGTCCCTAGTAAGATTGTGTATGATTTTTTCAATTGTTGTTGTTATTGAGCTTTTGTAAAGCTTTTAGACCCTTGTGTTTTTCTCCTGTCTAGTAGATTAGGTCTAGATTGGAGGTCCCATGTTTTTTTCTTTAATATGAGGTTTTTCACATAAATTCTTGGTGTCTCATTTTTGGACGTTTTATTAATTTAATTTATTTGCAAATTATTTGTTCATTTATTTGGTGATTTATAAATTGTTGTGTTGTTAGATTAAACTCCGAAACTAGAATTTAGTGGCTATATCATTCGCCTATTACTCTATTTTATTTGTACAAAATGGGAAAGGTTATACAAGTATTTTATGTAGCTTTAATTACTCTACTATTTTCCCAACAATTCTATTCCCCTTTCATTAGCAAACCAAAAATTCAACATGAAGAAGGGAACTAATAATAATTAAAAAAATGACTCAATTTCTAGGAATCATTGACCTCGTTAATTACGAGGTAGACAAATGCATTGTGGGGAATAAGGGCCACCTGATTATGAAGTACCTAACAGGGGAATTATGATACAATTAAATTGTAACTCGTATTTTAGAAGGATTACTTATAATTTGTTCATAAGTTAGTCTTATACCAAAAATGACTAATCAAGAACGATAACATTATCATAATTGAAGAAAGTGAATTCTTAACATTGGGTTACACACACATATGTTGGTAGTTAGGAGATCAAAATTTGAGACCTACGTTAATTTTCATCAGCAATATATATATATATATATATATATATATATATATATATATATATTATAGTTATAAGATATATAATGTATCTATTTTAATTTTTATTTTACCTAATAATAATTTTATAAAATATTTTAAAAAATAAAACATGGACAAGAAAGTAGTAGAACTCCTAATTTTGTATCAACTTACACAATGCGTGTGTAATTAATGTCTCATGTAATTTTTTGTTCATAAAATTAAACAAAATTGTGACTATCAACATCCACAATTCAATTCCATGTTAGAAAGGATTCAAAGGAATCAGCTTTTTCACTTTTTGCCATGAGATAGATGAGAATATTGGAAGATGGTAAGGTTATATGAGCTGTCACAAATTAATCCCCAAGAATATGCATGTAATATTTTGGAGGGGGAGGCCCGCAAAGGGATCTTTTAAAAAAAAAAAAAAAAGAAAGGTAAAAATATTATTCAAGCAAATAAGGATATACAATAATAAAGAAAATAAATAAAATATATATTTTAAAAAACATATCGAAAGAAGAAGACAAGATATAAGAAAAAAGAAAAATATTTAAAGTTTCGAGGTTAAACGGATCAAAGAAAATGAATCATTCGAAATAAAAAATAAAAAAATTTTGGGAGTTTGGCTAAGTCATCTTTGTTAAAACAATGTTAGTTTCTCTGCTTATAAATCTCCCCATAAATGATTGCAAAAATCAAATACCAAACTTTTGATATGCAACCTTTGATATCTTTTAATCGTCAACTGTGCAAGAGATCAAAAATAGAAGTTGGAATAATCCAATAGAAACTAAAATTTTTTTAAGAAAATAACTTATCTAAATAGTAATCGAACAATGGGTAAGTAAATGGCCGGAAGATTTCTCAATAATGTGTGAGTTAATTAGTTCGACATTTGCCAAACTTTTTTTGTAGAGTAAATCACATGTGAGAATTCTCCCCCACCAAGTTATCCATAGGAAAAAAGAAATTTTTAAAGGGATAATAGAACACTAAAATTTATTTGTAATGAAAATGTTGCTTAAATTATGAATGAGATTGCCAAAGTTCGATGAATAAAAAATCAAAAGATGGGCAAATTGTGAAGTTCTTATTTGTAAAGATAATCCAGTATAGAAAATCTTCTCTATCTGTTTCCTATTACTTGCATTAAATATAATTTATCTAAAAAGAAGAGAGTGTCGATCTTATCCTAATCCTGTTAGATCATATTAAAAAAAAAAGAGTAAGAAGTCGCACAACTTGATTATTTAAAACATTCAAAATCTCTTAACTTTGACCAAAAAATTAGGGTTTGGGCCCCATTCAACAACTCAAAAATATATAAAAGGCATCTTCAACCACTACTAGATATTTTATGCATAATTTAATTTTAAAGAAAGCAACTTGTTAATGCACCTTTGCTATAGAAAGGAAATAGAATGGGATCAAGCATAATGGACGTGATTTCTTTGTATATTTCATCCAAATTTTAATAACATCCCAATCTTGTCTCGTTTAATTTCGAAAATTCAACTTGGAAAAGGATATTAATTGGAGTTGGACGAACCATAGGTTACTGCAACTTGATCCAATGACTGCATTAAAAAAATGGATGATGGTAGGGAATTAATAAATGCTAGGGATTATAAAATAGTTAAAAGGACAATTCTTATATAGTTGAATTATATAGTTCATGTTCAAAAGGATTATTTAATTAAAATTTCTTAATTAATTATTTATATTGTGCTACGTGATGCATAGTTAAAAGGATGAGATCTTCATATTGTTAAAACTTGATATGCATTGTTGGCCCACAATCACTTTTAGGTAAAGTAGTAATCTAACACATAAGAGCATAGAGCTGCACACACATAGGGTCCATTTGAATAAAAGAATTTATGTAGAAAGAGAAAAAGAAAGGTAAATATGGAAGAAACTCATTTTTCCTTTTATTTTCCTTTAATAGTAAATATTATCAAAAATAAAAGTTTGTTTTAATATGATTGAGAATTAAAAAAAAAAACCTAAATATTAATAATGTGTAAGATCAAATTTTTATTTATAGATTAAATTTTTTTTCTTATTTTTCTTAATAATTAAATATAAAAATAAAAATTCCATAATATTTTCCTTTTCTTTCCCTAATCTTTTTTTAGTTTCATGGACCAGGACATAAAGATAAAGAAGATTTGAGGATTCCATAAAAGTTTCATATAGGTGGGTACATGATCAATTATGAGCAGAATTGTGTTCTTATTATTATTATTATTATTATTATTATTTTCTATTTTTCTTACATTTGTTGAGGAATATATAATATATATATATATATATATATATATATATATATACTTGTATGGGAATCCTATTGCTGACAGTGACATGTATATTCTAATTGATTAATTTGTCATCAGGGGTTTGACTTTTATCTCGCTTCCATTCCTACATATACAACCATACCTTCTTCCAATATTGTCATCGATCCATTCATCCGACACCCAATAACCTAACAAAGCCGGATTAATTCCTTTCTTTCCAATATGGCAAACCCAGACTTCACAGAGGAGCTCGACTTGTCGGAAGCTCCCCCCGCCGGCGAGGACTGGGTGTCTTACCGCAACTTTATTGACCGGATTCGCCAGCAACTGAGAACCAGAGGGCAACAGCCCGTGCACGGTCTTCCCGTGCTCCCCCGGGAAGAACGCAGACCGACCGGATGGTTCGACGTGCTACTGCGCACCAGACGAGATTATGCCGTCCGGTTCAGGATGCGAATCGACAACCTCTACCTGGTCGGGTTCAGGGTCGAACAGGGGCCTAATCCTCGATGGTTCGAGTTCAACCGCCAACGCTGGCCTCGCCGCCTCATCGCCGGGTCCGCCAACCTGGGCTTCGGCGACAGCTACCCGGCACTGCTGCACGAATGTGCTGAAGACTGCGCACCGAATTGGCGTTGGGAGAACATGAGGGTCGGCCGGCAGGACCTCTTGAACGCCGTCGAGCGTCTAGGTACCGCCGATCAGCCTTCTCAGAGGGCGCAGTCTCTGCTCCCCGCGATCCTAATGATCAACGAAGCAATTAGACTTAACGACATCAAACACTTCTTCGTCAGACACCACGGCGAGTCATTATCGGCCCCAATTCAATTTCTAAATCTTGCGCGACTTTGGGGAAACCTCTCCGAGCGATTGCTGCGCACTTCTCCTGATGATACCTCCAGCTTTCACTTTCCTCCCAACGATTTCGGAATCCAAACCTTTTTGCAAGCGGTCGCCGCAATCGCCATCATCAAGTATCGCATCTTCTTCTCAACATCCCATTCGCACAGGAGGTTCCCGCGCAGCGCCGACACCGGTTATGGACAACCATTGGTGGAGGTTTTCTCGGTGCGCATCAACGATGATACCGGCGGAGAGATCCATCTCTACGGCTTTATCACGGCAACCGATGGACTGACTTGTCAATACATGTACAATCGAAGAAGGGTGGAGCCGGAGCAAATTTATACAGGCGATACTATTTTGTTGACTGGCCCGGCTCGACCCATCTCTGCCTCCGACAGCTTCGCCATCAACTTCGATCTCATGGATGAAAACAGGGTTTCTCCAAATGATGGAGTAGCCTTCGGGCAACTGTTGTGGAATGTTTTCTCGACGGAGAGTATCGTGTTTGACGAACCCTTGTCGGAGACCATTGATGGCAGGAATGGCTCGATGACGTTGAACTATGTTGCAATGAGCGATGCTGTGCAAGCTAGCATAGAGATTACACTCACGGATATTAGAGATGGGAGAAATCTTGCTGAAGTTTATGGAAAAATTACTGCTTCCAGTGATAAGTTCGCGAATAAAAGCAGTATGCTCTTTTGGAGAACATCTGATGATGACGACATCGAAGGAACTAGACGTGGGCATCTCATTTCGCTATTGAGATCGGCAGTCGCCGTGCCATTGGGCTCCTCGCTTATAGTTACTGCAGAACTGTTCAATCGCGACAGAGAGACTGGTTCTAATCATGAGATTGCCAATGGTTCTAAATCATTCGCTGCTTCTCTCTGGGGCACAAACACAAAAGTTATTTCTGGAGCATCTGGTCAAATTCAAGTGAAGGTCACATGGATAAATATGTAATAAAGTCATGCATGTAATCGTTCTCCGCGTGCTTTGTGGGTGTGTGAATGTTTGTGGGTGTGTGAATGGTTTACTGTCATTAATGTATTTTGTGTTTGATGTTGTCGGTATTACTCTCTCTCTCTCTCTCTCTCTCTCTCATTTATTTATTTATATAATTAATCTATTTTGTGTGGGCCAACTCTTCCCAAGCTCAGAAAAAATTATAGAGGAGCTTCCCACCACGCATGCACTTACTTATCCTTTTTTAAAATTACTGAATGTATGACAATTTACGATAATGTCTAACATTAAAGAATTAAGTACACAAATACATAAAAAAAAATATTTTTCTCAAACTATTTAAATAAATTTTATTCTATATTTAAATAAGCATTAAATTTGAATTGTATTAAATTTAAAATTTGCTCAAATCCATCACATCCAAATTCTTTATTTTTTTAATAAATTTGATCTTACCAATTAATTATATATATATATATATTGTATATACATGACATTGGCAAGGCTCTTAAAGAATATTGAGATGTTGAATTTAAGAAAAGAAATATTGGATTTCTTTGATCTTCTTGTTTATTTCTTTTTCTTTCTATGATATATATCCATGTCTTTATTTATTTTGTTTGTAAAATTAATTAATTAATCATTTATTTGTTTTAAACTTTTTAAATCAATTGACATTTTAAGTTGCCGAAAAGTAGATACCTAACAAAAAGAAACACATACATTTTATGTTGGCCCACACATGTGGGTGCAATTAATGCTTGAAAAGAGGTCCAATATTGCAGCTCCACACGAAAGAAACACATACATTTTATGTCGGCCCACATATGTGGGTGCAATTAATGCTTGAAAAGAGGTCTAATATTGCAGCTCCCCACGAATCACGCTGTAGCATGTTTGATTATTTTATTTTCTTCTTTCAGCATTGATTCCTAAAAAAAAAAAAATTATTATTATTATTATTATAGAAGAATATAATAATTTTTAAAAATAAAATAAAATAAAATAATAAATAAATAATTAAATTAAATAAGTAAGTAATTAAATAATGAATTATATAATATAGTATAATATAATAATATATATAAAATATAAGTTAACATTAGGAAGCTTCTGATTTGAATTGAGAATTTCAATTAGGCAGAGCCCCCTGTGCGTCCCTCACATCTCTCTCTCTTCTCGTCTCCTTTCCCACTCTCTTTAATTTTTTGATAAATATTTAGCTGATCGAAAATTAAAAAATATCAATGGGCTCCATTTTTCGCTATTAATATTTCTATCAAAGCGGATTTATCGTAGGAGTGGCATAGATACCACTTCTAGGGAAAGGTATACTCCCTCTCTTTACTTAATTTTTTCTTAAATTTTCAACTAAATCGACGATTGGACACCATCACGGGGTCCTAATCTCGATCGTCGTCATTTTGGTCAAAACAAATGTTTAATTTGCGGGGCCTATGCACCACTCCAAAGTGAGAGTGGGATTTAGGGAATTAAGTAAATTGATTATTTTTTTGGGAGTTTAATTGTTAGAGTTTAGAGACCTAGGAAATTTTAAAATAGTATTTTGTTTGAGATTAAATTGATTGAATTAGGGTTATTGAATTCAGGATTCAAGTGAGCATCGCGAGTATAATTTCAGGATCCCTGAAGGCATAGTTCAGAAAACCGAGTAAAGGAATAGATTAACTCAGTTATTTTTAGAAATTTATTTATTAAATATATAGTATTTAATTTCGAGAATTTATTTATGAATTAATTAGTTTGGGAAAATACTGGTGTTGAATTGAGTAAAACATGATTTCATATTTAATAATATTTCATCAATAGAATATGTTATTTTCAAGACAGATAATACGATATAGTAATACTCACTTGTGTGGCATGAGTATTAATAATTTTACTGCAGATTTCACTGCAAAAAATTAGGGTATTAGTGAAGGATCAAATCTGTCACTAATACTTATAAATTCGTCACTAATAGTTAGTGACGAATTTATAAGTATTAGTGACGGTTTTAAAATAGTTGTTATATCTACCGTTACTACTAACTTTTAGTGACGAAGTCAAAATTTTGTCACTAATAATGGAGTATTAGTGACGGATTATAGCCGTCACTAAAACTCTAATACTGTCACTATAAATTCTAGGTCGGCTCAGTTCAAATTCGTCACTAATAGTAAGCTATTAGTGAAGGATTCAAATTTGTCACTAATAGTACAGTATTAGTGAAGGATTTGAATCCTTCACTAATACTTTATTAATAGTGATGAATCTAGGAATCGTCACTAATACCTACTATTAGTAACGAATTTAATCCTTCACTAATACCCTACTATTAGTGACGAATTTGAATCATTCACTAATAATTAGAAAAATTAAAAAACATTTAATACTAATTTTTTTTAATCATCAATTCCTATATAAAAATTTGTAATTACATTTTGGCATACATAACTTGAAACTATAATTACTACAAAATTCGTAAATCAATCAAAATTTCGAATCCAAATACAAATTTAATTAAAATAAAGAAATAACATCTGTCCAAATAACAAAAAAAAAATTTCAAAATATTCAAAATTCAAATACAAATATTAGTACAAATTCAAATTAAAATACAAAAATTTCATTTGTTCAAATAACAATAAAAATTACAATGAAATAATCAAAAGTTGCATCCGACGACTGTAATGCATGCATGCATGGCATTGTGCTGATGTTATGACATCCACGAACCCTACAAATTAAGAGTCATTAAAAAAAATTAGTATACAAATGGAGAGCTGGCGTTCAGTATAATCTGGAAAAATAATTATGATATAACAAATTCGTAAAGATTTCATAATCATACATATTACACAATTTGTACGGTAGTAATATCAATAATGAAAATAATGTCAGTATTTAAAGCTAACCATTGAGTTCACATATTTCCATTGAGTTGCACACTTGAAAGGTAGCCTAAAAAGTCGAAGGGATGAAAGGGTCTTTGAATAACCATGAGAAGATACACACACAACTATACTTGCAACTACTTATATATATATATATATATATATATAATGTGTAATTACCTTTTAATTTTTTGAAAGGTAAAATCGAGTGAATTCATTAATAAACAAAGCTAAAGTCAGAGGACTGAGAATACAAAAGTGTAGGAAGACCCAAAACAGGAAACCAACAAGGCAATAAAAATAGTGAGCAGCCAACAAATCAACAAAAAAACTGAAGAGAATACCAATAATAGAAAACGCCAAAGCAGCTGAATCAGCCATTGAGAATTTGATACTGTTCATTAACCATACGTGTAATTGTTATCTTAAGATTGAGACACCTTTAGTTATGGAGGTTGTTTTATCTTTCTTTTTTTTTTGGTGATAGTGTTTAAAGTCTTTTAGGAATGTTTAGTTATGAAAATTATTTTATAACTTTTTTTCTATGATGGTGTTTAAGACCTTTCAAATAGCTGATTAATTTTCTAGGACATGAAGTTAGTCGGTCCTTCTACCCTAATCTCCAATTAAATAAATTTATGTCTAATATTTGAGTCCTCTATTACCCTTTTGATAAGTTTAGGTGCTTACGAGCAAGTAACATGGATCCTTATGTCATCCTCCTTTGCCGTACTCAGGAGCAGAAAAGTAGCATTGCATCAGGTGGGTCTTCAATCAGTTTGAATTTATGCCTAAGAAATTATAGAAGGAAAGTGAAAACAAATTTTGTTGATAGCTGGATTAGTGTACTTCCAATGGGCATTTAAGCTATGTGCTTAATGGTAAAAGTGATCATTGTAATGTATATTATACAAGTTTGGTTACTGTTATGTACAAATGGCTGATACAGAGCAAGGGTCTCAGCCAGAATGGAATGAGAATTTTGTATTCACCATAACTGGTGAGGTCTCCGAACTCAGGATGAAGATCATGGACAACGATAGTGCTACTCAAAATGATTTTGTGGGAGAAGTAATGTGAGTTGCAATTTATTATCAGTTGTTTCTCATTTTTTTTCTTCTTTTCATTTTATTATTTGCTCAAAGTACTGACTTGGTTGCATCTTACCTTTTTATGCAGTATACCTGCTGCTTGGTTTTTCACTTCCAAATATGGGATTCGAAGACTGTGAACCACGGGTGTTTGCACATTGCCTCTTAATCAATGCATTACCTTAAATTTTTCATACCATTTGAAGTTTCAGTACAGTTGCTAAGATTACTTTGACTAAAGATGTTTAGAAAGGGGACTATTTAATGAAATCACATCATGATTGTTCTTTAGATTTTTCATTGCCTTCAATTTCATAAAACACAAACAGTATAGGGGAGAAATCACATGCTCCATACCATAAATGTCCTTATTGTAAAATGCATTGTAGCTATTCAATTTCAATGGGAGTTTTATATCTCCCGTGAGTATTATTTTGTATAGCTTCTATGATTCTTGACTAGTCATTGTAGGAACTAAACAATAAATCAGCCTCTAACACTTGGCTTAAACATATTAATTTGGCTTGGTGTACAAGTGTGATAAGTTACTTGCAGTGTGATTTACATCTTATGAATTTGTATACAATTTGAAAAAATTATATGGAATGATTGTTCTTAATAATCTTGATTCTTGAAAGCACTTCCAGCAGTTATGAAATTTGATTTATGTTTCCAATGAATCATTCTTTGTTGCATAGTTTGCTTGATTTCAATTAATTTTCTTGGCAATGAAAGATAATAATAAAAAAATAAATTGGTAATAATCCACCATCCACCATTGCTTTTATTAGAAGATAAATAGAAATCTTTGTTTCTAGATTATTATTATTATTATAAAATGTCACTATTTTTTTATTTTTTTTTTGTAATAGTGTTTAAAGTTTTTTAGGCATGTTTAGTCATAAATGCTTCTTTAAATGAACTAAGTCTACGTTGCCTCATTCCTTATGATTCCTAACTTTCACTCATCTTTTCAAAAATATTTTAACATTTATTTTATCATAATTATCATTGTACATTATTTTTTTTTCGAAAAATTTTAACGAAATTTCGACAACATGTCGTCTATAAATTGAACATTTTCCCATAAAACATGTACCTGAGTTATTTATAAATCAGTTCAAGGCACACGAGAACCTATATCTACTACCAGCATGCAATACACATCAACTGCAGCCGCCATGCAGGAGGCATTCTAGACTAGCATGCAATCAGGTAGCAATCAACAATTCACAATATATAATATATCCATTACATTAAAAATATAAATAGCATAGAACAGTGGATAGTATTGAGTTCAGTGTAGTATTGTAATCAACCGAAAAATAATGATATTTAAATATTAAAGAGAGAGGAAAATAGAAACAAAAACGGAAGGAGGTAGCAAACTTCGTCGACGAGCGCACAACAGGACCTCGTCGACAAAGCTACGCCACGTCAATGATAAAATATTGAGAAGAGTTTTTGGGACAGTCTTAAATTCATCGACGAGGGAGGAAGTTTGTCGACGAAATTATTGAAGGACTCGTCGACGAGGTGACGTGTCTCGTCGACGAATCTAGTCCTATAAATAGCCGAAACTCGGATTTTTAACCAAAATTTCTGCCCAAAACCCTCTCTCTCTATCTCTCTCTCCTATGACTCCCTCCCCTTCTCTCTTCGATCTTGGCTCCATTTCTCGCCAGATTGAAGATTTGGGGTCACCACGATGCTTCTGGCGAAGTTCTCTACAAGTCTGCCGGAGCAAATCATGGGGAAAGTTAATTTGAAATTCATCCCAAATCCAAGATAAGGTATTTTGTTAAGATTATGCCTTCCTTGTAGTTATGAGAAATGATGTAGGTAAGAAAATACTCATATTTTGTTCTGAGAAATTTTGTTTTCAGAATGTCGAGCTAGGAACCCTGCAGGTATAGAACCAAAATTGTATATGAGCTTTTCAGAGTTATGGTAAGGGAAATATGCTATGCTAGGAATTTTAATAATATTAACAGAAATTTCATAGACACATATATATACTAGTTTATTATTCGATTTTTACAAAATATGAGTTTAAATGCTTGTGTGACCTAAGTAGATTTTCATGTGATGAAGAACTTACATAGTTTGTACAGTATATCATACTATACTGATTATACAGATATAGATAGTATATTACAGATATTTTATCCAGAACAGTATATTACAAATTTACTCATATCAGTATGTTATAGTTTTATATAGATTGATATATCACATATATTTATCCAGATTAGTATATTATAGTTTTACTCAAATCAGTATATATTACAGCTTTACACAGAACAGTATACACAATGTTTATAGTATGTCATGTTTCCTATTACCATAACATACAAAGAATACAGACAAAGTATATAGATAGAGTATACAGATAGACATATAGAGATAGCATCCAGATGCTACAGATACAGTATATAGAGATTATAATATTTACATACAGAAAGATAGCGTTATGGTAATTTTGAAATCATAAGGAAAATAGTAAAAGAGTATATATATATATATGTGTGTGTGTGTGTGTGTGTGTGTGTGTGTGTGTGTGTGTGTGTGTGTGTGTGTGTATGTGTGTGTGTGTGTGTGTGTACAGTATCAGATCCCTATGGAAAGATTATAGACAGATACAGTACAAATATAGAATACAGAGCACGGTACCGTTCCTATTTACAGATAGAGTGCAACCACATATCTCAAATAGTGTGTGGGTACCGTCGACCGTGCTCGGAGAGTATGCAGCTCCCCAGTTCACTGGGTGGAGGGAGCCGATTTGACAAGGTTGTAGCCAGTCCCGAGCCTAGGAGTGGATGCAGTTTGGCCGGACAGAGATAGGGTAGAGTATATTGACTTATATAGAGGGTCGACCAGATTAAATCTCGCCTACGGGCCGCACAACCCTATCATGAGGGGTCAAATCATGACGTACAGAATTCTAGGGATAAAGCATAGTTATGTATATGTATACAGCTTTACAGTATATGATAAGTATAGTATGATATTAGCAGTATGAAATGTAGAAAACACAAAGGATACAGTTATATTTTAAATTGTGAAAAGAAAGATATGCTTTACTGATTTATTATTGTATTACAGATCAATTGTTATTTAAACAGTATTTTTAACTTAGTTGCCACACACTAATAATAGCATATTTCCACTTACTGAGCATCGACTCACCCCATTACATTACCATTTTTCAGGTGAGATAGCTGGGCGAGCAGATCAGGCTCGCGGATAGAGAGTATTTTGATTACCTTGGTTCAGAAGGTAAGTTTTGTGTAGGGTTTTGTATTTTTGGGTAGTTGACACTGGAGAGAGAGATGTATTATATAGCTATGGCTGAAAATACTGAATTCTGGTATTGTATATACAAGTATATGTGGTTATGTGATTTATGTTTTCCGCTGCATAGGATTGCCCATTACATGCAGGTATTGGAGTAATTTATTATTAATATATATATATATATATATAAGAATTTTGAGGATGTTACATTTTTAGTATCAGAGCCTAGGTTGTTAGGTTCTGTAGACTCTAGAGTACAGTGGAAAACAATACCAGAATATAGGGAAAAGATTTGAGGTTTTGTTTTGTGATCTGGATACAGGATTTCGTGATTGTTTCTGTGTTTTTCCTGGGGTGACGATTCCAGGAAAACCATAGTAAACTGTCAACGAGTCACGTGTTTAGGTGGCAGGATTGGATTGTGGGATAGGATCAAAAGGAAAAGTTTATGTGTAGGAAATAGAATTTTGAAAACGGTGTTCTATATGTTTGCAGGATGGACCCAGGAGGCAATAGCGCTCACGCTAGTGGGGATGATGGAGCAGGTCCTTCTGGTGTAGGAGGTGGAAATTCAGATGTTGTGCTTCGTAGTGTGGCTCAGCAAGTTATGACTGAGATTGCACGAAGCTCTAGAGAGCAAGGAGGTCCATCTTTAGTTCAGGGATGTACCATAGATAAATTTATGAAGATGAACCAGCTTTTTCTAGAGCGACTGATCCTATAGTTGCTGAGAATTAGGTGCAGGAGGTAGAGAAGATTCTGACAGTACTTCATTGCACCGATGAGCAGAGAGTTTTATATGCTACATATAGGCTGGCGAGGGAGCCTAAGAGATGGTGGGCAGCCATCAGGTTGTTGGAGGAGTAGAGGGCAATACCATTACGGATGACCTGGGCTCATTTCAGGGATGTACTCTTTGATAGATATTACCCTACCTCAATCAGAGAGGCTCGAGTACAAAAGTTTCTGAACCTGTCCCAGGGATCATTAATTGTCCAGTAGTATGCAGTGAGATTTATCGAGCTCTCGCGTTTCTACACATATATTGTCCCTAATGAATTGAAGAAGGCCAGAATGTTCGAGAGGAACCTGAGGTGAGACATTTACATACAGGTGGTGGTGCCGAGGATCCAGGATTTTGCAGAATTCGTTGACAGGGCCACTATAGTGGAGGAGAGTCTATCTAGAGAGACAGAGACACAGAGTCAGAAGGAAGAGGATTGCGCCCTCGAGTTTTCAGGCGGGTCCCAGCCGAGGCTAGAGGCAGATGGTAGAGCATAGGGGATTTTAGGGCAGACAGCTTCCTGCCATTTTTCCTAGATGCGGACAAAGACATCCTGGTGAGTGCCGACTAGGGGAAAATGTTTGTTATCGATGTGGGAGGCCCACTCATATGGCTCGATCGTGTCAGACACCATCGAATTATGCATAGGCTCCCAGACCGTTTCAAGGTGGATATCAGGCGCCTCGCGGTGGTTAGCAGAGGAACACTACGCCGGCGAGGGTTTACACGTTGAATCGAGAGACGCTGAGACGGCTGGAAACGTGGTCACAGGTACTCTTATTGCTTTACCATATAAAATTATTGTTTTGTTTGATTCAGGTGCCACCCATTCTTTTATATCGGTTGGGTATGTACAAATAACTAGAATAGAGACACAACCATTAGATATAGAACTGTCTGTGGGTACACCGATGGGATCTGTGGTTAGATGCAAGAGGGTACTTTGGAATTTTCCAGTAAATATTTAGGAGAGAGTGCTTTTAGCCGATCTTGTGGTCCTGGATATGCAGGGATTTTATTTGATACTAGGTATGGATTGGTTAGCTATTTATCATGCTAGTATTGATTGCCATCAGAAAGAAGTAATTTTCAGACCCCCAAGTGTGCCAGATTTTAGGTTTGATGGTTCACGCGTGCGTGCCTCGCCACAGCTGGTGTCGGCTATTCAGGTGAGGAGACTACTACAAGATGGTTGTCAAGGGTATGTCGCATACATAAAAGAATTGCCAAAAGAAGGATTGGGACAAGCTGACATGCCAGTAGTGAGGGAATTTCCATATGTATTTCCAGAAGAATTGTCTGGTTTGCCACCAGATCATGAGATTGAGTTCACTATAAACTTGTTGCCAGGATCTGCACTAGTATCCAAAGCACCGTACCATATGGCTCCAGTCGAGTTGAAAGAACTGAAAGATCAGCTACAGGAATTATTGGATAAGGGATTTATTAGGCCCAGTGTGTCGCCCTGGGGAGCGTCAGTTCTGTTCGTGAAAAAGAAATATGGAACCATGAGGTTGTGCATCGATTATAAGGAGATAAATAAATTGACAGTCAAGAATAAATATCCTCTCCCTAGGATTGATGATTTATTTGATTAGCTCCAGGGGACCCAAGTTTACTCTAAAATTGACCTACGATCGGGTTACCATCAGGTGAAAGTTAAAGCAGAGGACATTTCGAAGACCACTTTTCGTACCAGATACGGGCATTACGAGTTTTTAGTGATGCCATTTGGGTTGACTAATGCACTAGCGGTGTTCATAGATTTGATGAACCGGCTATTCCATTAATACTTAGATCAGTTTGTAGTTGTGTTCATCGATGAAATACTGGTCTATTCAAGAAGTTTTGAGGAACACAAACATCATTTGAGACTAGTGTTACAAGTATTAAGGGAAAGGAAATTATATGCAAAATTCAAAAAATGTGAGTTCTGGTTAAGGCAGGTTACTTTTCTCGGCCATGTGATCTCAGAAGCAGGAGTATCAGTTGATCCAAGCAAAATAGAGGCAATGGTGAGTTGGGAAAGGTTAGGAAATGTTCAGGAAGTCAAGAGTTTTCTGATTAGCAGGTTATTACCAGCGTTTTATGGATGGTTTCTCTAGGCTATCAGGTCCATTAACACGACTTACGATAAAAAATGTAAAATTTGAATGGACTGATGACTGTGAGCAGAGTTTTCAAGAGTTAGAACAGCGGTTAGTTTCAGCTCCAGTACTGGCTATTCCTTCAAGGGAGGATGGGTTCGTAATATATAGTGATGCCTTTTTGAAGGGTCTTGGATGCGTGTTGATGCAGTATGGCAAGGTCATTGCGTATGCGTCTAGGCAGCTTAAAGAATATGAGAAGAATTATCCTGTCCATGATTTAGAGCTTGCTGCAGTGGTGTATGCTCTCAAGATTTAGAGGCATTATTTATATGGTGGAAAGTGCGAGATTTTCACGGATCATAAGAGTTTGAAATATTTCTTTACCCAAAAAAAGTTGAATATGAGGCAAAGAAGGTAGCTAGAGCTTATTAAAGATTATGATTGCACAATTAGTTATCATCCAGGAAAAGCGAATATGGTGGTAGATGCTCTGAGTAGGAAGTCAAGGGGATCAGCATTGGCAGCCATGGAGATTCCACATTCAATTTTAATAGATTTGGAAAGACTCAATATAGAATTGGTAGAGAAGAGTCCTCAAGCACTTATTTCTAGTCTAGTGGTTCAGCCTACACTACACGAGAGGGTTGAAGCAGCTCAGAGCGATGATGTATAGTTGGCAGAAGTGATGGCTAGAGTGCGGGATGGTCGGGGAGAGGAGTTCAGCATATCAGATGACGGAGCTCTGCAATTTCGTACTAGGTTATGTGTTCCCTGCAGATACTGAGATCAGGAGAACTATACTGGAGAAGGCCCACAGATCCCTATACACGGTCCATCCCGGAAGTACTAAAATGTACAAGGAGCTGCGAGAGTATTTTTGGTGAAGTAGAATAAAGAAGGAGATAGCTGAATTTGTTCAGCAATGCTTAATGTGTCAGCAGGTTAAAGCTGAGCACCAGAGGCCGGCAGGACAGTTGTAGCTACTGTTCATTCCATAATGGAAATGGGACCACGTTTTGATGGACTTCGTTACAAGGTTACCACCAGTGCGACAGGGACTGAATGGGATTTGGGTGGTTGTAGATCATCTGACAAAAATCGCTCATTTCATCCCTATTAAAATCGGTTATTCTATGGACAGACTGACAGAGATATATGTTCAGGAGATAGTTCATGTTCATGGAGTACCAATATCCATAGTCTCGGACCGAGATCCTCGGTTTACTTCACGATTCTAGAAAAGTTTTCAAGAGGCTATGGGTACACAGTTAGCTTTTAGCACTATTTTCCATCCCCAGACAGATGGTCAAACTAAGAGAACAATTCAAACACTAGAGGATATGCTTCGTGCTTGTGTGCTTGATTTTGGAGGCAGTTGGATACAATTTATACCATTAGTTCAATTTGTTTACAATAATAGCTATCAGGCTAGCATTGGCATGGCACCTTACAAGGAATTATATTGCAGGAGATGTCATTTTCCTCTTTTTTGGGATGAAGTAGGGGAAAGGCGAGTTTTGGGTCCCAAAATAATATAACAGACGTCCGACAAAGTCTGATTAATTAAAGAAAGAATCAGTACAGCACAGAGTCGGCAGAAAAGCTACGCAGACACTCGCCGCCGAGAGTTGGAATTTAATGTGGGAGATCGAGTATTTTTGAAGATAGATCCTCTAAAAGGAGTTATGAGGTTTGGGAAGAAGGGCAAATTGAGCCCTAGGTATATTGGTCCTTTTGAGATACTTCAGAGAATAGGGTCAGTTGCCTATGGGCTAGCTTTGCCCCCAGCTTTGGCTCAAATTCATGACGTGTTTCATGTCGCCATGTTAAGGAAATACGTCCTAGACCCATCCTACATCATTAGATATGTAGAGATAGAGCTTAAGGATTCATTGGCATATGAAGAAGTACTATTATAGATTTTGGACAGAAAGGTTCAGACTTTACGCACTAAAGAAATACAGTTAGTTAAAGTTTTGTGGAGGAATCATGCCATAGAAGAAGCTTCTTGGAAACTTGAGGAGCAGATTAAACAAAAATACTCGCAGTTGTTCCAAGAGGTATAGAGGTAATCAAGTTAAGTACAATAGTTAGATAAGTTTCTTTTGCAGGTACATGTATGGATTTAGTTAGTAGATAATTTTTAGTTTTATATGTGTAATTTCCCAGAACATAAATGTAACCACGGTATTCCTCCGCCACGAGTGAGGGTAGGAAATAAAATAAGTAGACCCTTTTTCCTTTACGGAATGATGGAGTGCATAGATGGAAATAAAGATAGTCAATTTCAATGATGAAATTTTATAAGGAGGGGAGAATGTAACGACCCGAAAAATAATGATATTTAAATATTAAAGAGAGAGAGAAATAGAAACAAAAACGGAAGGAGGCAGCAGACTTCATCGACGAACGCTTCGTGTTCGTCGACGACATTGTAATTTGAATGGAATATCCTGGAAGTAATACATAGGGCCTCGTTTCGCGTTCTTCGATGACATTGCAATTTGAATGGAATAACCCGGAAGTAATACATAGGGCCTTGTCGACGAACATAGGGAATTGTAGCAGATCGTGGAGAAAGTTGATTTGAAATTCATCTCAAATCCAGGCTAAGGTATTTTTTTAAGATTATGTCTTCCTTGTAGTTATGAAAAATGATGTAGATAAAAAAAATACTGATATTTTGTTCTAGTAAATTTTGTTTTCAGGTTGTCGAATTAGGAACCCCGCGGGTATAGAACCAGAATTTTATAGGGGTTTTTTAGAATTAAGGTAAGGGAAATATGTTATGTTAGGAGTTTTAATAATATTAACAGAGATTTCATAGACACACACACACACACACACATATATATACACACTAGTTTATTATTCGATTTTTACAGAATATGAGTTTAACTACTTGTGTGGTCTGAGTAGATTTTCATGTGATAAAGAACTTGTATAGTTTGTACAGTATATCATACTATACTGATTATACAGATATAAACAGTGTAGACACCCTATTTTTGCCCTAACCAAATAGAATAAGGGGTCCCTTCTTATTATTTTCATTATTATTATTATTACCTTATTATTATTATTATTATTATTAGCATTTTCCTTATTACTTTCTTATAATTATTTTTATTTATTATTATTTATTACCAGTAGTACTATTAGTATTACTTTTAATATTTTGGATATATTTATTATTATTATTATTATTATTATTATTATTATTATTACCTTATTGATTTTATTATTATTATTATTATTATAATAATTATTACTACTATTACTATTTTCATTATTACCATAATAGTAAAAGCAAAAAAAGAAAAGAAAAATAAAAATAAAATAAAAAAGGAAATTTTTTTTTTAGGATTTTTCAGAATTTTTTTTATGTAATGGGGGCGCGCACACAGCCAAAGGCGGAGACACGAAAAAAAGAAAAAAACCCTAAGCTCCCCCTCAATCTCCTACCTTGGACTCGGCTGCACCCTCACCGCAGCAGCCTCTCACGAGACTAGCCTCCCACACCCACGAGTAGCCCCTTGCTGCCCCTCTCGCTGCCGCTCCCTCGAGCACAACCATCCTCAGCTGAGCCCCTCAACCTCCATCTCACTCTTCTTCCTTGTCTCTCGTCACGACCACTCGCACGCACATACGGCTGCATAGCAGGCTCTGCTGCCTTCTCTTCCCCCCTCTCCTCTGCTACTCCACGCTCACCGCACCACCCTACTGCCTCTCTCGCTGCACAGCACCGGCAACCGAGCACTTCCCCCCCTCTACCCTTCCTTGTTTCCTCTTCAATACCAGACCACAGCCCCAGCAGCAATCCCGACAATATCTCCACGACCATCGTTTCCGCAAGCCGCAAACGCCGCCATCGTACCCACGCCGTCGCCATCGTCGTTGCCCTACGACCACGGCTCCGTCATTACAACACCAAGCAGCAGCAGCAACTCAGGTCTCCCCATATCTCCGTCCGGCCACTGCTTGTTCACCAGATCCTCCATGGCCCAGCCACAGCTTCCAGATCGCTGCAACACTCCGACAACGCCCACCGCCATAGTTTCCGGCTACCCTGCTCCGGTTGTCGTCTCTGGCATCCTCCCCTGTCCCAACCACCCAAAGCCACCTTCGTCCTCGGCGGTGAACCCTCTGTAAGCTCCCTTGTACACACACGCACACAACACCCTAGGAGTTTCCTGCACCAACACACGCGCGCGCGCGCACACACAAGACACATGGTCTTTTGTCTTATATATGTTTAAAGATTTTTCTTTTATTATTTTATTCATGTACACACACGCACATAGCACCCTAGGAGTTTCTGCACCAACACACACACGCGCGCGCGCGCACACACACACAAGACACATGGTCTTTTGTCTTATATATGTTTAAAGATTTTTCTTTTATTATTTTATTCATGGCATGCTAACTTTGTATTATATTATTAGTATTTTAGGATGTTGATAATGTTATATAGCATGGTAGTATTTTAGTAGATTAATATTTTAGCATTTTAGAATTTTAGATATATTAGGTATTTAGCAAATTAGTATTTGAAGTAATATCATATATCTAATTTAGTATTTTAGGTAACTATGTATGTTTAGGAATATAGCATGTTAAGTAATTTTATACATTTATTATTGTTATGATACTTTAAGTATGAAGGTATTATTTATTATAGTAAGTTTAATGTTTTAGGTAACATAATATATTTGGTGTTTTGGTATCATACTTTTATATTATATATTTAGTATATATAGTATTAGGGTAATTTGTTACACATTATAGTATTTGTGGATATTTATTATTATCATTATGATTGTATGTATTACGGTATGTTTGGGCATTTTAGTTTATAACGTACATGTAGTATTTTAATATTATGGTAGGTTCATTATCTTAGTCTATATTATATATATTTTATATTCTAGTATTAATGGTCTATTTGATATTTTAGCTCATATTATATATTTAGTTTTAGGGCATAGTGTTATGTGTAGAATCTTAGCATATATCATATATTTATATCTAGTATTTTGTATTGTGTTAGTTTTAGTATTTTAGCTTGTATTATATGTATGGATTAGTACGTATTGTGGTATTTTAATTTTCTAGTTTATTAGTTTTTTTTTTTTTTGCATTTATTATCATGTTTAAATAATTAATTTGTTATCCAAAACCTCTAAAGCTAGTATTTTCACACATAGAAAAACCTTATAAGATTTCAAAATTTGGGAGAGTATTTTCTTAAATATTTTCTTGATTTTTTTCCCTATGATTTTAATGCTGGGGTATGAGCCTTCGGACTTTACGTACCTTTAGTTCTGAGGGAATATTTAAATATTTAGATTTTACATATATTTTTGTATTATTTATTTACTTATTTATTTATTTATTTATTTATTTATTCACTTTGCACGTGTATTAATAAATTTACTAGAGGAGTAATTTTAAAGACTTTTTAGATTAACTTAGGGATAATTCTAAATTAATTAGGTACCGTTTGTAAGAACGGGCGCACAGGGGGTGCTCGTACCTTCCCTTTGCGTAATCGAACTCCCGACCCCAGCTTTGGTAACGTAGACCCATTCTACCCCTAACGGGGTAGTAATCATGTGTTCTAACCACACTAAAAGGTTAGTAGCGACTTCGACATTCTCTATTTTTCCTTGAAAATTAAAATTGATTTTTATTTCTCCACCCCGGGGCACACGCGCGCTGGGACGTCGCGACAGACAGTATATTACAGATATTTTATCCAGAACAGTATATTACAGCTTTACTCAGATCAGTATTTTATAGTTTTATACAGATTGATATATCACAGATATTTATGCAGATTTGTATATTATAGTTTTACTTAGATCAATATATATTACAGCTTTACACAGAACAGTATACACAATGTTTATAGTATGCCATGTTTCCTATTATCATAACATACAGAGTATACAGACAAAGTATATAGATAGAGTATACATATAGATATACAGAGATAGCATCCAGATGCTACAAATATAGTATATAGAGATTACAGTATTTACATACAGAAAGATAGCGTAATGGTAATTTTGAAATCATGATGAAAATAGTAAAAGAGTATATATGTGTGTGTGTGTGTATATATATATATATATATATAGTACCAGATCCCTATGGAAAGATTACAGACAGATACAGTACAGATATTGAATACAGAGCACGGTACCGTTGCTATTTACAGATAGAGTGTAACCACATATCTCAGATAGTGTGTGGGTACCGTCGATCGTGCTCGGAGAGTATGTAGCTCCCCAGTTCACTGGGTGGAGGGAGCCGGTTTGACGAGGTTGCAGCCAGTCCCAAGCCTAAGAGTGGATGCAGTTTGACCGGACTGAGGTAAGGTAGAGTATATTGACTTATCTAAAGGGCCGACCAGATTAAATTCCGCCTACAGGCTGCACAACCCTGTCATGAGGGGTCAAATCATGACGTACAGAGTTCCAAGGATAAAGCACAGTTATGTATATGTATATAGCTTTACAGTATATGATAAGTATAGTATGATATTAGCAGTATGAAATGTAGAAAACACAGAGGATACAGTTATATTTTAAATTGTGAAAAGAAAGATATGTTTTACTGATTTATTATTGTATTACAGATCAGTTGTTATTTAAACAGTATTTTTAACTTAGTTGTCACACACTAGTAATAACATATTTTCACTTATGGAGCGTCGACTCACCCCATTACATTACCATTTTTCAAGTGAGACAGCTGGGCGAGCAGATCAGGCTCGCGGATAGAGAGTATTTTGATTACCCTGATTCAGAGGGTAAGTTTTGTCTAGGGTTTTTTATTTTTGGATAGTTGACACTGGAGAGAGAGAGAGATGTATTATATAGTTATGGCTGAAAATACTAAATTCTAGTATTGTATATACAAGTATATGTGGTTATGTGATTTATGTTTTCCGCTGCATAGGATTGCCCATTACATGCAAGTATTGGAGTAATTTATTATTATTACTATTATTATTATTATTATTATTATTATTATTATTATTATATATAAAAGAATTTTGAGGATGTTACAAGTATTGTTATTCATCTAGACATATGGACATGAACGTTATGAGATGATGAGAGCATTTAATTTAAAGAATTATGAAGATGATGCTCCCTCTGAGTTATAGATATATTCAACTTACGCCTTTTTCAACTTTTCATATCCTTAGCCAAGTGTTTTTAATATTTTCAATTATTTAGGCTCGGCAATGAATGCTTTAAGCTTACCGGATCAAAAATATATAAATGAATGCTTCTTTAAATGAACTAAGCTTACATTGCCTCATTTCTTTTTATTCGTAACTTTCACTCATACTTTCAAAACTATTTTTTAACATTCATTTTATCATAATTATCGTTGTACATAGTTTTTTTTTGGAAAAATTTTAACGAAATTTCGGCAACATGCCGTAGGTAAATTGGACATTTTCCCATAAAACCTATTCCTGATAGGTTCAAATAAGTCATTTATAATTCAGTTCAAGGCACACGAGAACATATATCCACTACCATCATGCAACATACATCAACTACATCCGCCATGCAGGAGACATTCTAGACTAGCATACAATCAGGTAGCAATCAACAATTCACAGTATATAATCTATCCATTAAATTAAGAATATAAATAGCAGAGAACAGTGAATAGTATTGAGTTTAGTGTAGTATTGTTATTCATCTATGCATATGGACATGAATGAGCAACCACAAGCTCAGTACACATCCTTATTCAAATAAGGATTTCAATACTTAACACATGTTGTCTTACATGTATGCATGATCATAAGGTGCACGAACACAGTCTTTATTCAAAACAATATGCATCAACACACTCTTAATTCTTGGAAATTTATTCATCTAAAGTAACCATCACATAACATACAAATAACATACATTTACACTTTTTCTTTCCGAATATAGCAGTGTTATCCCAACTAAGTGCACATTTTATCTCAAACAAGTGTCAAATTCCAACTTTCCTAACCATCGCTTAATTCAGAAATGTCAACAAGTAAAGCTATCATCCGTACAAGATGAATATATATCATACGAAAATTTCCAAACCAAACAAGATATACAACTATGATAACAATAAATAATAAAAAAAACATGTACGCATTATTCAACCATATCAAGTAATTAGAGATAACAACATCCAAAAGCAGGATGGATCCGTAAGGAGGATGCATTTAGAAGGAGGACACATCCAAAATGAAGACGCATTCAAAAGGAAGCCGCATCCAAAATGAAGATGCATCCACAAGGAGGATGCATCCAAAAGGAGGTTGAATCCGCAGAGAGGATGCATAGGCACATCCATAAGGAGGATGCTTTCAGCAACATTGATGGAGCTTTCTGAAACAATAAAGATCAAACAATAATATCATTCAATGAAAAAGAAAATAATTATAAACTTGAATTGAAAATATATGTGTCATGTCATTGAATTGGTGAAATTGTAATTCAATATGGGCAAGGTGTTCGATGAGTAAAGCAATTTCAAAGAACCCAAAACCTAAAGTAGACATTTATTTATTGTCAAAAGTCTCAATGTTTTTTTGAAACAAAGAATCTTGTAAAATCAAGTTTATTTTTTTGAAACACTGAAAAATTTCATATAATTCAAGCTATCATTTTCAATGAAATTCTTTGAATATGTTAAATTTACATATACATTATTGAAGCCTCTATACAATTGAAAGATATCAAACATGACATTTACTATATTGAGTTTTAATGTCAGAGAGCATTTCTACTCAAAATTCCCATTTTTATGAAATATTGTCTCGTATTCAAAATTTTGATTATAATGTTGATAAGTTCCATTAATGCTTCAAGATTTTGATAAAATTTAAGTGATATGTGGACATCTTGAAGGCAATTTTGTAAAATAGATATGACCTTTTTTGTTTGATGACGGTGAAAACTGGAAATTGTAGTAGAAATTTGACTTGTTGAAATTTAAAACCATATTTATACATGGTTCTATTTTGGATAAATTACTTCCATCCCTTTTGGCTATAATTCTATATATGTCCTATGATTTTGAAAACTATAAGTCCCAAACTCTGCTGCAAGCAATGCAAAAACATCCAAAATTGATTCAAAATTTGAAAATTGCTAAGTGGCACCATTCATACTGAACAGTTCAGATGCCAACATGCTTATCCTATAAGGATAAATGCGTTTGTTATCATTTGTAGCTCATATTTAGTTATATGTATCATATTAGTCAAAGACATTGCTGGCCTTATTCTCTTACCATGTGCTGCATTTATTTTACAAGTTGACTCTTAAATTGGCTTGTATTGGAATATATATTAGATGGGCATTATGGCACCTAGCATCAAGTTTGTTTGTTTTTATCATTGTCAACTCGAGATTCAAAATGTGAATTGAAATCCCAATTTTGGGAATCAAGAATTGAGTCTTAAAGATTTAGTACAAGTTCTAAAAATTGATTCCAAATCACATGTATATATTGCTATACATAAAACAAACAAAATTATAAAATACTTTTGCACAAGTACTATGTTAAGCCATAAGTACCATACATACCTTCTAATGATCAGAGGTGTAACGACCTGCTTATCTTATCATATAATAAAACATAATGAGTAAAATAGTCAACCCGAACCTGTGGGTAACGGGGACACCTGTCATACACAACGGAACCTAGGTAGCAGTAAATGTAAATCATCATTCTCATAACCACAAAATACATAATACCAAAGTCAACTATAATCCAAAACACTATGTTTATATACAATCTCCAAAAATACAAAAATAGATACAAATCCAGGAACCCATAACGTAAGTCTCTTGTTCCTAGATAAAAACTTACCCTCCTAGCAGGGTAGTAACACACTATCTCAACGGCGGCCTCGATCCGCCAGTCTTTCTGGGTTTCCTGAAAATTGTTTAATGTTGGGGGGTGAGACACTTCTCAATAAGGGAAAATAAACTAAATACAGTTGTGTGATAACATGAATATTTAGTGGTGTAATACATATACAATACATTTCATATGCTAGAAAACATTCATCATAACATACTGAATAAACATATACTTTCATAATTTCTAATAAATCATACTATAGAAGAAAAGTCTGATATAACTAGTAATACTGAAATTTACTCAGGATGTATAGTTAGCTAATGTCATGTATTACCTCCCATGACGGGTTATGCAGCCCGAAGGCGGAACCCGATAATGGCTAGCTGACCTCTACCAAGTCAAAAATGTTTGTAAGTACGATGGGCCCGCCACACCCTGATCCGGACTTCCAGGTGGACGTTTACAACTCTATACTAAAAGCCACATCTACTATCCATCTCTCACCCCCTCGTGGGGCGTTTAGCATAAGTCTAGATATAGTAAACTGATCTGTATAGTTACGGTATCGTGCTCCTATATCTGAACTAAACTATCATCCGGGTTCTGATAACATATAATACCTGATAATATACTTGTCTAATATAAATAGATTGATAGAATTTTCTAAAATAACATACATACATATGGCCTTGCGCCAGTTTCTTTCATACCTGTGGCCTTGCGTCAAACATTCATAATTACGGCCTTGCGCCGAAATCATACATATAACACGACCTTATGTCGGCTATCAATCATGGCCTTGCGCCGAATATTTCATTCATATCATTCTGAATAAATAATTCATTTATCATGTATTTTTAAAAGCCATCATGTACTGCATTATTTCATAATCTCTCAAAACATACTTTATTCGTAAAATTGCCATAACATACTACTTTTCATGTAAAAATTATATTCATGCCACACAATGCTGAATAAACCATACAATCCATTTTAAAATCATAGTTTCTGCATATCATATTAATATATATGCATTCCAACATAATAGCAGTATTTTCCCAAATATGCATTTTCTCAGTAATGTACAAAAATAATACATGTTTTCCTGAATATAATTCCTCTAATTAATAATATTTTTTTATGAAAAAATTACTGTTTTAGTTTATTCCCTTACTTGATTTCTAAGAAGAAACCCCCCCCTAAAATACACTTGTCCTGCACCTGCAAGGTTTCCCGTTCAACACCCTGAAAATGACAACTCGTAGAACTAAACTTCAGTATTAATCCGTGAATAACGTTTCCTATAACTATGGGAAGACCAAATTTTTCATAAAAAGTCTTACCTTCATCCAGGGATGAATTCCAACTCTGCCCCACCAACGATCCGCTCCGGTAGACTCGGAGAGAACTTCCCCAAGAGCGTTATGGTGGCCTCAGATCGTTAATCCGACAAACGTTAGAGCCTAAATCAAAGAGAGAGGAGAGAGAAACAATAGAGAGGAGAGAGAGAGAGAGAGAGAGAGAGAGAGAGGGAATTTTTCTAATTTCCTGCATAAAAATCCAATGTTTTGGCTCTTTATACTATGGGCTTCGTCGACGAGCCATGTCACCTCGTCGACAAGGTCAAGAGGAAATTTGTCGACGAGCTCTCCCTTTCGTCGATGAAATTTAGACTCGCCCAAAACATCCTCTCGGTATCTTCTCGTTGACGAGCCTATACTGCCACTTCGTCGACGAACAAAATCTGCTACTGCCCCCCTTTTTTACCGTTTTCATTTTCCTCTCTCTTTATTATTGAATACCATCATTCTTCGGGTCATTACATTCTCCCCTCCTTATAAAATTTCATCCTTGAAATTTACTATTTTTATATAACTCATCATCCCTTTAAAGGCAAATGGTCTACTTATTTTATTACTTACGCTCACTTATGGCGGAGAAATACCGTGGTTACATTTCAAGTCCTGGGAGATTATATATACGAAAAAAAATTTCCCCAAAAACTAAAATACTTCTTACTAACTAAAGTATTACATGTACTTGCAAAAGAAACATTATACAATCATTTACATTTCCTTGATCATGACTAAATCCCGAGGAACAATTGTGGATATTTTTGTCTAATCTGTTCCTCGAACTCCCAAGAAGCCTCTTCTATCGCGTGTTTCTCCATAGAACCTTTACCAGAGGAATCTTCTTGTTGCGTAATTCCTGTTCTCTTCTATCCAGTATCTGCACTAGTACCGCCTCATAGGCTAGTGAATCACTCTAATTCATCATAACTGATAATATGAGAAGGGTATGGAACGTATTTCCTTAACATGGAAACATGGAATACGTCGTGCATCCTGGATAACATAAGTGGTAAAGCTAACCTATAGGCAACCGACCTTACTTTCTCTAAAATCTCAAACGGACCGATAAACCTAGGGCTAAGTTTACCCTTCCTTCCAAATCTCATAACCCCTTTTAACGGAGCTATCTTCAAAAAAACATGATTACCAATATCAATTTCCAAATTCCTGTGGCGATTATTGGCATAACCCTTCTATCGGCTCTGAGCTGCACTGATTCTATCTCTAATGAGCCGAACCATATCATACGCCTGCTGTACAAGCTCTGGTCCCACAACTCGCTGCTCACCCATCTCGTCCCAATATAATGGAGAACGACATCTCCTACCGTACAGTGCCTCAAATGGTGCCATGCCAATGCTGACTTGATAACTGTTATTATACGCGAACTCTACCAACGACATAAACTGAGTCCAACTACCTCCAAAATCTAATACGCACGCTCGGAGCATATCTTCTAATATCTGTATTATCCTCTCAGTCTGTCCGTATGACTAAGGATGGAATGTCGTGCTAAAAGACAATTGAAACCCTAGGGCTTCCTATAATCTTTTCTAGAAAGGTGACGTGAAACGCAGGTCTCGATTTGACACTATGGACACAGGCACTCGGTGAGAACGGACTATCTCCTGAATATAAATCTACGCTAAACGGCTAAGGGTATAGCTGATCTTGATAGGGAGGAAATGGGCAGTCTTAGTCAACTGATCTACTATCACCAAATCGCATTCTAGCCATACGACGCCGATGGAAGCCCCACCACAAAGTCCATGGATATATGATTTGACTTCCACTTTGGGATAAATAGCGGTTACAACTAACCCGCTAGCCTCTGGTGCCTAGATTTTACTTGCTAGCACGTCAGACACTGCGCTACATACTCGGTGATCTCTTTCTTCATACCACTCCACTAGTAGAACTCTCGCAGATCCCTGTACATTTTCGTACTATCGAGATGAATTATATATAAAGATCTGTGATCCCCTCTAAAATAGTCTTTCTAATTTTAGCATCGGTAGGAACACATAACCTAGAATGGAACCACAAAGCTTCGTCATCTAACAAACAGAATTCCTCTCCCTTACTAGTCTACACTATATCTATCACCTCTGCTAATTTTGGGTCTTCCTTCTGAGCAGCTCTAATTCTTTCCTGCAGAGTAGGTTGTACCACTAAACTGGCGATACACACTGGAGGATCACTCTCTACCAGCTCTATGCCAAGTCTCTCCAGATCCATCATGATCGGATACTGGATCTCCATAGCTGTTAACACTAATCTCGCAGACTTCCTGCTCAACGCATCAGCTACCACATTTGCTTTTCCTAGGAGATAATTGATGGTACAATCAAAATCTTTAATTAACTCTAACCACCTTCTCTGTCTCATATTCAATTCCCTCCAGGTAAAGAAATACTTTAAACTTTTGTGGTCAGATAAAATCTCACACCGCTCGCCATACAGGTAATGCCTCCAAATCTTCAATGCATGTATCACTGCAGCCAAATCAAAATCATGGGTAGGGTAGTTCTTTTCATACTCTTTCAACTGCCTGGAAGCATATGCCACCACCCTGCCATGCTGCATCAATACATAGCCAAGTCCTTTCAAGGACGCATCACTGTAAGTGACATAACTCTCACCCCCTGATGGGATAATCAGCACTGGTGTTGTGACTAGCCTCTGCTTCAATTCCTAAAAACTTTGCTCACAGCTGTCATCCCATTCAAATATAAAATTCTTCCTAGTTAGTCATGTCAGAGGCCCTAATAAAGCTAAGAATTCCTCAACGAAACGACGGTAATAACCAGCTAATGCCAAGAAACTCCTGAACTCTTGGGCGTTCTTCGGTCTAGCCCAATTCACTACCGCATCAATCTTACTGGGATCCACAGAAATTCCGTCTCCTGAGATAACATGCCCTAAAAACACAACTTTCTCGAGCCAAAAGTCACATTTACTGAATTTGGCATACAACTTCTTCTCCTTGAGCATCTGCAAAACTTGTCTCAAATGTATCTTATGCTCCTCATAGCTCCTTGAATAGACCAGTACATCATTAATAAAAACAACAACAAACTGATGTAAATATGGATGAAAAATCCTATTCATCAAATCCATAAATATTGTAGGAGCATTCGTTAGACCAAATGGCATAACAAGGAACTTGTAATGCCCATATCTAGTCCTAAAAGTCATCTTCGATACATCTTTTGCTCTTACCTTTACTTGATGGTAGCCTGATTTGAGATCAATCTTAGAATACACTCGTGTTCCCTGGAGCTGGTCAAACAAATCATCTATGCGGGGTAGAGGATACTTATTCTTGATTGTTACTTTATTATTCTCCTTGTAATCTATGCACATCCTCATAGACCCGTCCTTCTTCTTCACGAGTAGTACTGGAGCTCCCCACGGAGATACACTAGGTCGTATGAAACCCTTATCAAGTAAATCCTGCAACTGATCTTTTAATTCTGCCAACTCTACTGGCGCCATTCGATACGGTCCTTTAGATATCGACACTATACCTGGACGTAGATCAATAGGAAAATCTACCTCACGATTAGGTAGCAAACTTGGTAATTCATCTAAAAACACGTCTATGAATTCTTTCACTACTGGCGTGTTAACGAGTTTCATTTCATTCTCTGACATTTCCTTCACAAAAGCCACAAATCCTTGACAGCCACTTTGAAGTAGTTTCCTCGCTTGAATAGCCAAAACTAACTGAGGTAGAGTGTAATAACCCGAAGAATAATGATATTTAAATAATAAAAAGGGAGGGAAATGGAAATAGTAACAGAAGGAGGCAGTCGACTTCGTCGATGACGTTACATTTTGGGATGCAATGACCCAAGAGAATTTATCAGGTCCTCGTCGACAAACACAGGGGATTCGTCGACGAGGGTACAAGAGGGTCTCGTTGAAGAAGACAAGTTTCGTCGATGAGAAGATACCGAGAGAGGATTCTTGGAAGTATGAAATTCGTCGACGAGGGTGCAGGTTCATCCACAAACTTTCTATAGGACTCGTCGATGAGATGACGTGTCTCGTCGATGAATTCGGTTCTATAAATAGCTGAAACTTGGAATTTTAGGCAGCAAATTCATAGAAACTCTCTCTCCTCTCTCTATGGTCCTTCTTTCTTCTTTCTTTGATTTCGACCCCGTTAGTTGTTGGATCAACGATCTAAGGCCACCACGACGCTTCTGGGGAAGTTCTCTTCAAGTCTGCCGGAGCAGATCGTCAGTGGGATGAAGTTGGATTTCATCACAGATTTAAGGTAAAGTCTTTTTGTTGAAATTTGACTTTCCAGAAGTTGTAGGAAATGTTGTAGACGTAGAAATAGTAATATTTTGTTATAGGATATATGATTTTCAGGGTGTTGAGTGGAGAACCCTGCGGGTATAGGATCCGTCACAGTAGGGGGATTTTAGCAGAAATCAGGTAAGAGAAATATGCTATGCTAGGCAGTTCTAGAATAATTTGCAGTATGAAATGTATATTTTACCAAGTTATTATTCACAGCAGAACTTTATACAGTTTATTAATTATGAATAATATGTTTTAAATTACTATATGACTTGAGAATATAGATATAGTACAAAAACATACTTTACAATATTTTTCAGAGTTATGTTTTATAGAATATACAGACAGTAAATATGTTTTATAGTAATTACAGAATACCATGATTATACAATTTACAGTACCATGACATACATATTTACAGTTAATTACAGAAATACAATTGATATAGATACAGTTTACTACAGCGTCATGGTTAATACAGTTATTACAGAATCATGGTAAAACAAATAGTTGTATATAGAGATGTATTATATAGTATCAGACCCTGGTGGACCATTACAGATACAGTTTATAGAGCACGGTACCGTAGCTATATACAGTATAGAATGCAACCATCTGTTCAGATAATACGTGGTATGTAAGTCAATCGTATAGAGCCCACGTGTGGACAGGCTCCCCATCAGATATGGGTTGAGGAAGGCTAATCAGACTGACAGAGTATAGTGGTTTATTCGGGTCGGCCAGCCAGGATAGATGCTGCCTACGAGCCGCACAACCCTGTCATGAGGGATTAAATCATGACATACAGTTATCCATCCAGGGAAGTTTTCCGTTATTATTATGTATGTACAGTTTCACAGAAACAGGGAATATATGTATATATATCAAAAATATTGTATAAAAACCTAAAATACAGATATGTTAAGCAACATGGAAAAGGGTGGTGGTTTATATTATTTGTACTGCATTTACAGATTCAGTTATACATGATTATATAGAAACAAATTTCCATAGTATTGTAACTCATTTGCCACACACTAGCAATAGCATATTTCGTCTTACTGAGAGTCATCTCATCCCATTAAATTAATATTTTTCAGGTGATCCAGGTAGGTGAGCAGATCTGGCTCGCAGGTAGAGGGGCTTTAGTACCGCTCTCAGTAAAGTGAGTATTTTTTGGAGTATTTATGTATAACCCTAGCCCAGTTGAAGGTATTTTGGGAAACAGTCATATATGTATATTTTGAGGAACATTTTAGCACTGTATATATTTATATATGGTAGGGTTTATATGAATTCCACTTCTCACTGCTTAGGTTGATGGTTTGGTTTAATCCAGTTTGGTATCAGAGCATTATAAATTTTATAGTAAAAAAAAAAAAAACTGGAAAATGAATAGCAAGTCGTTACATAGAGATTGCACTCGTAACCCTTTAAATATAAATTATGGTCTTCTTAGAGGTCTGGATATCACTTCCCTCGCACGGCAGTCTATAATGGTAGAGTTAGCTACTAACCAATCCATGCCAAAAATGATATCAAACTCATGCATGTCCAGCACCACCAAATCAGCAGATAAAATCCTCCCTTGAATATCAACTGGACAACCACAGAGCATCCTACTACACCTCACTGCTGACCCGGTCGATGTAGCCACTAAAAATTCAACATCTAGTAATTGTGTTTCAACCGCACACAATTTAGCACACTCCACGGATGCAAACGAGTGTGTGGCCCCTGAGTCAAATAGTGCAATAACTTTAAATAAAAACATATTAACCGTACCTGTCACCACGTCGCTGGCTATCTTAGTGGGCATCAAAGCAAAAACCCTGGCTGGAGCCATATTCCACTGCTGACCTTTACGTGGCGCTTGATAACCTCCTCAAGCAGGTTTAGGAGCAGGAGTAGCACCAATCTGAGTCTGACACTCCCACATCACATGCCCTGGCTCCCCATATCAGTAGCTGATACCTCGCCCAGCACAACACTCCCCTGGGTGTCTCTTCCCACAAGTCGGACAAGATGAAAGTGGTGGCATACCCTAAAAATCTCGAGTCCCTGTCTCCTGCCTCTGATCTCTATAATAGCCACCCCTCTTCCATAAACCACGCTCGAATACCTCTTAGGTACCAGAAGGTGTGGATCTCTTCTTTTGTCTATACTCCTCAGCCTCCAACCGTTCTCCAATTTTCGCTATAGTGGCCCTGTCCACCAACTCAACAAAATCATACAACTACAGTATCGACACCTGCTTATATATTTCTCTCCCCATACCTCTTTCAAATTATTGTACCTTTTTCACCTCATCTGAAATAATGTATGAGGCGAAGCGAGATAGTTCGATGAACCTCGTTGCGTACTACTGCACAGTCTGCTGTCCCTACTTCAAATTCAGGAACTCCTCTATCTTAGCTTCCCTGGACGAGGCTGGAAAATACCTATCAAAGAATATCTCCTTAAACCGCTCCCACGTCATCTCCACAGGTACTGTCTTCTGCTGCTCAGAGTTTCACCGTCATCCACCATCTCTCGCCCTCTCCAGTCAATCTGTAGGTAGTGAACATCACCCTCTACTCCTCAGAACACTGCAGCACTGCAAAGACTTTTTCGATCTCCTGCACCCAGTTTATAGCGATAGCAGCATCAGTTCCTCCTGAGAAATCCGGAGGATTCATCTTAATGAATTTCTTTATCGAGCTGTCATGGCCTGCCTACAGACGAACCACCTGGCTCCTTAGAATTCCTGGCAATTTCAGTCATAACCTGTTTTGCCACGCTATGTAGAACCGCATTTGAATCACTGCCTGCAACGCCTAAGGGGGTAGCACCCTCATTTTCACTAGCATGGGCACTACTGCCTCCAAGGTCCATCCTGAAAAACAAACAGCTTAACTTAGAACCCTATCACCATATATATCATCCAACTAATATATCCCTAATTAATTCATCTCCCTTAATCATAATTTAAGGTTCAATCCTGCAACCTAGATACCTAACCCAACGATAGTTTACCATGACTTTCCTGAAATCGTCACCCCAGGAAAATCACACAAACCACCACGGAATTCCTACATCTAGACTACAAAACCTGACCCCAAATTCTCTTATCATATAATCTGGTATTATTACTGCTGCATTCTAGAGTCCACAAAATCAAGTATCCTAGGCTCTAATACCAAACTGTAACGCCCCAACCTGGGTCTGCCAGGGAGCACTGCATCTCTCCTCCTCCACCTGGACCAGACAACAGGGGGCGAGCCTTATTGGACTAATGACTAATCCTATAGACCAACATGTGTCCTTTTCAATGTGTTTTATCCTCACTCACACACTTCCTGAGAAAACTTCCTAGAAGGTCACCCATCCCAAGATTACTCCAAGTCAAGCATGCTTAACCGTTAAGTTTTTATGGGAAGGCTTCTGAAAAGAAAGGTGCACCTTGTTGATATTGGTAGTAACATCTAATCCTTTTAAGTCTTTCTTTCACGAGGTATCACATATTCAACTCCTTCGGAGTGAGGAAATATTTTAAACTTTTATGGTCTGAAAATATTTGACATCTCTCTCCGTATAGGTAATGCCTCCAAATTTTCAATGCATGAACCACTGCAACCAAATCTAGATCATAGGTGGGACAATTCTTTTCATATTCTTTCAATTGTCTAAAGGCATATGCTACCACTCTGCCCTGCTGCATCAATACACATCCAAGCCCCTTCAAAGATGCATTACAGGAGATCACATAACCATCACCTCCCGATGGAATAGTCAATACTGGTGCAGTGATGAGCCTTTGTTTCAATTTCTGGAAGCTCTGCTCACAATTGCCATCCCATTCAAACCTGGCATTCTTTCTGGTTAGTCGTGTCAGAGGCCTTTATAATGCTGAGAATCCTTCTACAAACCAACGGTAATATCCTGCTAGTCCTAAGAAATTCCTGATTTCCTGAACATTCCTCGGTCTGGCCCAATTAACCACTACCTCTATCTTGCTGGGATCTACTGAAATTCCATCCCCTGATATAACATGCCCTAAAAATGCAACCTTCTCTAACCAGAATTCACATCTGCTAAACTTGGCATACAATTTCTTTTCCCTGAGCATCTGAAGTACTAGCTTTAGGTCCATCTCATGCTCCTCAAAACTCCTCGAGTAGACCAGTATGTCATTAATGAAAACCATAACGAACTAGTCTAATTAATGGTGAAAGATTTTATTCATCAAATCCATGAATACAGCAGGAGCATTCGTCAAATCAAACGACATAACTAGAAATTCATAATGCCCATACCTGGTCTTGAAAGCTGTCTTTGAGATGTCTTCAGTTTTAACTTTCACCTGGTGATAACTTGACCTGAGGTCGATCTTGGAATAGACCTAGGTCCCTTGGAGTTGATCAAATAAATCATCTATATAGGGTAGGGGATACTTGTTCTTAATTGTTACTTTGTTTATTTCCCTATAATCTATGCACATTCTCATAAAATCGTCTTTCTTTTTCACAAATAACACTGGAGCTCCCCGAGACGATACACTAGGTCCAATAAACCCTTGAAAACCAAGGTGTAGTCCTAAGAAGGGAGGTGGATTGGGTTTAAAAATTTCTTTTAAATCTTTTTATGAATTCTCGACTTCTTGTTGATTTATCAATCACACAACAAAATCTTAATTCTCTATTTAATCCACAACCATACAATCAAAAATTAATCAACCAATCAAACCAATCAATATTAAAATCAAGATATACTATGTTGCTTCCTTTGACAATTTACAGCTTTTCAAGAATTCAAGATATTGAGTTGTATACAGCCCTGTATATACGATTATTTGATTCAAGCCCTGTGGTTAATGTAATTGATCTTTTAATATGATAATCAATATAACATCCACACTCTTTATAAAATTCAGATTTCAAACAAACCTTCCATTAATAGGTTTTGGGTTGTTAACCAAACAACGTACTCCCTTAAAGTTTCTGCAAATTATTGATCAACCAACGTACTCCCTTTTAGCTTCCATAATCCCAAAAACAAATAAAACTTAAGCTTATTTAAAATCCAAACCACATAGTTTTTATGATTAAGAAATATAAATCATCCGCGCAGTTAATCCATGTTGAAAATAAAGAGAGTAAGGAAAAGAGAGTGAGACTGGGTTTTTTACGAGGTTCGGCTTATCCCTAGCCTACATCCTCGCATTAGACAAACCACCTAAGGATTCCACTATACCAATTCCTTTCCGGGCGGAACAAAATCATTACACACTCCTTCAATAGGTTAGAGTAATCACCTCTCTAAGCAATACCCCACGCTTGGACACTCCTTTAATAGGCTTGAGTAATTACCTCTCTAAGCGATACCCCACGCTTGGGCATTCCATTAATAGGCTAGAGTAATTACCTCTCTAAGCGATACCCCACGCTTGGTCAACAATCCAAACACCTTGAATCTTCTAAGAACTACAATGAATATGAAATAAAAATTGCGTACAAAAACTGTACAGACCCGGAGAATTATAACAAATAAATAATAAAGAAAAAGAAGAGAAGGATTTTTCAAAGGGAATTCAGCAGGGTCTCGTCGATGAGTGCATAGTGCTCGTCGGCGAATAGGCTTCTTGGGCTCATCGACGTGAACGTGTGTCTCGTCGATAAAAACTTACTGAGAGGGGTTCAGCAGAGCCTGAAGTTCATCGACGAGGGTTACGAGTTCGTCGACGAACTCTCTTCATGGACTCATCGACGAGATAACACGTCTCGTCAACAAATCTGCATCTTATAAATAGGCTAAGCTCGGGATCCAATAAGGAAATTTCATGCAAAATGTCTCTCTCTCTCTCTCTCTCTCTCTAAAACTCGTTCCTCTGACCTTCTCTCTATAATTTCGGCTTCATTAAAGCCCGAATCGACGATCGGAAGGTACCACGCTACTCTTGGGAAGATTCTCTTCAAGTTTGTTGGAGTGATTCGTTGGTTAGGCCAACTTGGGCACCATCCCAAAATCTGGGTAAGTAAAAGATTTAAGGGTATTATGAGTTGTTTGGAGTATTTGAAATGTAGGTAGTATTATACTGAACTTGTTGTGGCAAATGAGGCGATTAATTTGGTAAAAATATGGTTTTTAGGCATTTGAGTTGGGAACGCCAAGGAGTGTCAAATTGGGTGTTGTTGTGAGCATTCAGTAAGTCATGTAAGGGGAATAAATTATAGCAGGTATTTTTGTGAAATACTGGGTGAATTATATGTGAAATGAATTACTGTATTTTTCCTGAAATTATAATGATATGATGAATAAATGAAATGTGTGTGGCATATGATTATATGAAAATGATGAAATGTTAATTGTGATTTTTGGATAATAAGGAAATGGGATAAAGGATGTATAAAAATGTTCTTTTTTTTTTTTTTTTTTGGAAAACAGTGATAGTATGAAATGCTAATATTTGTGAATATAGAGAAATGTGGAAATATGTGAAATATAGAAAGAGTTTTATGAAATGGGGAAAATATGAAATATTGATACGTGTATACTGGAAATGATGAAACATGTGATATGTATATATTACCATTCACAATTCAGTATTTACCGATCAATATTTCCATTTTAATATTCCCAATTTCATTTCATAATAATATACATATATATATATATATATATTATATATATAGTGAATGGTGAATGTGAATGTGAAAATTTGGAATGTGAACATTGCAACTAACAACTGCAATGCATATTGAATTTGGAAATGCTGATGTGGGAAAAGTGAAATAGTGGAAAAGACAACCCTGATGGAATGGATATGTAAACCCCAGCGATGAGTTATGATATCGAGCACGGTAACAATACTAGCGGATGAAAAGTGCAACCACACGGACTCGCAGAGCATGTGGCGAGACAATACAAATGGGCCAAAGAAGGGTTGTATATTGCCCCCTGGATTCCAAACTAGGGTATTTGGCAGGTCATTCGTTACTACAGATAGGTATATGGTATTATTTGATCTAATAGGGTTGGCCAACCGTGGTTAGATCTAGCCTTTGGGCTTCACAACCTTGACCATGGGGGGAAGCATGGCATGGAGAAAAATCCTCAGGGCAGCCGTGAGTTACAAACATGGAAGTATGAATTACCGAGGATACTCATGTGCAAGAAATGAAAATGGAAAATGGAAAAGAAATGGAAATGGAAAATGAAAAAGAAATGGAAATGAGAAATGAAATTGCGTGAGTTAATAAATAATTAAATCGAAGTAAAACGCATCGCCTGAGGGCTTACTGAGTAAGGTGAGTGCTCTGATAAGTATCAGTTGTAACTAAACCTGAGTAAATTGGGCTAGGCTGCAAATAATTTTAGGGAAGATGGAAGCTGCTTGTATGGGTGGGTAAGTTTCCCTATTCTCAGGAACTTCGCGGGTAATCTTGAATTATGAATGAATGATTTTGGAAATGGAAGTAAAAGTTTATAAAAGCTTGTGTTGTATATATTATGGTTATGGAAATGTTATATTTTCTCAGAAAATACTATCATTGATATGTTATATGTTATGAAACAATGAATCTCATATTGCCACATACTGTAAATAATTTATTCCGCCTTACTGAGATATGTCTCACTCAATCATTTAAATATTTCAAGAAATCAGGATCGAGCTGGTGATAAAGCTCCTAGATAGAGTGGAGCTAGTACCCTGACCTATAGGGTGAGTGTGTAACTAGGGATGGATGATTCCCCTAGAGTTTTGTTATTTTGGGGATGTATGTTGATGTATAAACTTCTAGTTAGTTGACACTCTGGTATGTGTATTCACTATATATGTATGTATATTTTTTGTGACTTTTGCTGATAGAAATATTGGTATGACCATTTTATCCAGTACCCGCCTCAGGTTGGGTCATGTTTAAATGGTATTCGGGTGGTGATGTGGCTGATATGTTATTTATGTTATTATGGAAAAAAAAAATGGCATGAAAAATCAGGGCGTCACAAGAACACTCTCAAACAGAGCATATTAGTACAAATTTAGTACTATGCACTTCAGAATTTAAATATCAAGATGAAATAGAATTGAAGCTCAAGATAAGATATCACCGAAGGTTCTTTCTTAGGATTTGAAAAACTCAGTAGCAAGTTAGAACCGTGGCTTTTGATCAACAACAATTCAGTAGAATTGTCCCAGCAAGAGTATGAGCAAAAGTGAGCCTTGTGAGAGATTGAAAGTAGGATGCTTGATTGCTTGATTTTTGCTTTGGGATTTGATTCCTTGGGTTAAAGGAGTATTTATAGACTTTTTAGAGTGAGTTTCCATGTTTTCCAAGTTGCTTGGAGTGTCCACCAAGTTTTTATATCGTTTACTTTTAAAAAACTAATTTTTAGAATTTTCCTGTTAAAGTTCAAAATTTGAATTCCCATAGGGTCAGTCGACTGTACAGGCGAATGGGTAAGTGTTTTATACAGGGTCAGTCGGCTGGACAAGAGGCTAAGACCTTTTTGTCTGCCATAAATTAATTCCATTAAATTGTCAGTCGATTGGTCTTGTCAGTCGGCTGACCGATCATAGGTCAAAATGGGCAGTCGGCAAGACAATTATTTAACTTGTTATATTTGTCAGTCGGCTGAGAAATTTCAAAAGCATTATGGTCAGTCAGCTGACCAATCAATTTTTTCAAAACTTCTATTTTTTTAAGATTTTAAACCTTTGTTATTTGAAAAACTTAAATGTGACTTTTCAAAAACATTTTCTAAGGTTTTTAAAAACTGGTCTCTAAGTCTTTGTTGCATCCTAATGAACTTCAAAGTATTTCATAAGATATTAAAATATGAAGTACTTACATAAAGACTTCTAGGACTTTGGACATTCTTGGCGCTTGAGTTTTCATGCTTGTTTTTCTTTGAGCTCTCTTGCTTTGCTTCAATATATTTTAAGCTTTTAGCAAGTTCTCTTTAGTATTCATGTTCTTATGATCTTCAAACTTTATTAGATCATTTTGAATCCATGCCTTTTAAGCTTCATTTGATCATCTTTTTTTGGAGTATAAGCTTTCAATGATCCTTGCGAGCACTTGACCTTGTATTTTCATACTTTAGTCCTGAAATATCATCACTTAATCAATATATGTTAAATTCCTATAATTTGTTATCATTAAAACAAGATTTTAAGCCTTGTAAGACCAACAATCTCCCCCTTTTTTATATTGACAAACAAGAAGCAAAAAATTGAGTAAACCTTAAAAAGACTTCCCCTTACAATAAGCATCATCTTAACAAACTTAGCAAGATCAAGATCAATTTCAAAAACTCTTTTACTATCATGCTTATTACATCATTCAAGTTCAAGATCATTTAATATCAAATACTTCTCCCCCTTTTGATACATATATCATGTTCGAATTTTTCAATACCATACTCAATTTTTGTTCAAAACTTCTCCCCCTTTTGACATCAATCAAAAAGAGTAAGATATCAAAAATAATTAAGTTCAAATAAAATCATATTTTGAGCATATGAACATCAAGCAAGTATATCACATGAATACACACTTCCCAATATATTGCAATATAGCCTATGTAGTGTGCTTCAATAGTCAAATAGTTATGCATAATTCATATTTGTAATTCATATTTCATATGTGTTGTAACATCTTTAAATTCACAATCAAGCATATGTTGCACAACATTCTAATTAGCTAAAAATACTTCAAAAGTCATATTTGTCATTCATAATTCATCATTCTTCCAATATTCTTTCCCTTTTTTACATTCATTCATGATACCAATTGTTTATTTCATGATACCAATTTGATAATTTCATATGATACTAATTTGAAAATTAAGAAAAAATCATAATACAAGCAATGAGTCATAATACTTCCCCTAAATTTAATATATTCAGATTTGATACCAATTATGCTTTTAAGTTTATCATCCCATGCTTCAAATATTGATTCATATCATGTATATGCTCATGGATACTAATATCAAATACCAATATCATATCATTATCATCATAACATGCTCATGGATAAAATTATGTTGTCATGCTCAAATACCAATTGATATATTCATGGATACCAATATACTTCATAGATACGAATGCTAATGTCACATTATGCACTGCTCATGGATACTAATTTATTAGGATGTTAATTTTTCAATTTATCCATGTGATCCATCATCAGCATGTATGGTCAAGAATTAATTTCATATTCATATATCAATATTATATCAAAATTCATGCTTCTAAATCATGCTCAATAACTTCGTGCTCAAATTTTCACTATATAGTGAGCCATAAATTATCAATATAAGTCAAATCATTTTCATGTCTTTGGTATTATCAAGATATCAGCATGTAAGCATGTAGCATATCAGTATAGCACATAAGTAGGGAGCATATCATTATCATTTGCATTGTACTACAATTTTGCTCAACTGTTTCTTATTCTCAAAAATATATTTTCTTAATTAAAAACTCATGCAATAAGCTCAGACTTTCTTACTTTTGACTTCATATAAATTCCTAAAATTTATCTTTAATACTTTCTGAGTTAAGGCTTGTATGAATCATCTTATGATTTTGGCCAACAATGTTATTTTTATTTTTATTCATTTCAATAAGCTCTTAATCTCTTCTTTGAGATTTTCTCAAGGCTTTTTATCTAGGTACCCATACTTTCTTGGGTCCCAATGGTTTAATAAGGGATGTTTCTTTTACTTTTCAAATTTGTTTAGTTTTTACACCCTTTCTCTTTAATGGACATTCGAACTTAAAATGCCCCTTTTTCTTATATAGAAAACATGTGGTGTATGTGTAGGCATTTGAGGAGGTGCTAGCGTAATCTTTAAAGGCTTTTGTAAAGTATCCCATGTAGAGATTCTTTTTCTTTGTATTCTCAACCCCATTAAATCCTATGCCTTCTTTATTTAAGGACATTGTTTGTGCCCCAATCATTTTGTCAAAATCTTCTTTTCCTTTTGTGAAGTTATAGATGATTTTGGCTTGATCCTTAATTTTTGAATTTTGTATATTTTTGCCATTTTCTTGATTTTGAGATATTATTCTGGTTTTATTCTCTAATTCACAAATATATTGATCTTTCTCATTTTCGAAAGAGTATTGGGTTCTTAAGTCTTCTAATTCCTTCATCAACTTTTCATTCTTAATTTCTAATCTCTTGATTTTCAAATCTTTTTCTTTTTCAGCAAGATTTTTAGACTCTAATTCATTCACACGTTCATTCTTATTTTCTATTTTCTTGATTTTTGAATCTTTTTCTCTTTCAGCAAGTTTAAGGGATTCTAACTCCTTCATTACAGCTTCATTCTTATTTTTCACTGAAGTATATTGTTTAGTTACATTAACTAACATCTTATGCACCTTGAATAAATCATTTTGAAGTTCTTCATAAGAGGGCATACACTCATCATTGGATTCTTCTGTTGAATCATCACAAGAACTATTTAAGGATTCGGATGAGGAGCTTTCCTCATCGTCCCAAGCCATATAGCAAGCAACCTCTTGATCACTTGATTCATTATCGAAACTACTTGTACTCATATTGTCCCAAGTAGTGGCTTTCATTGCCTTTTTATTTTTCTTTTTAGAATCTTTCTTAAGTTTTGGATTATCCGATTTTAGGTGTCCAACTTTTTTGCAATTATAGCATATAGGTAGTTCTTTCTTTGTTTCTTTCTTCTTAATTTCTTCCTCATCTGAACTTGAGTTATGGATTTTTATTTTGAATTTATTTTTCATTTTTAGTATTCTTGCAAGTTTCTTGGATATGAAGGCTAGTTCATCTTTATCCATTTCGTCTTTATCTTCATCACTAAAGCTTTTGTTTGAAGTTTTAAAAGCAATTGATTCTCGGGCTTTAGATTTTCCACTTCTTTCATTCATAGACATTTTTTATGTAAAAAGGGATCCTATGAGTTCATCTAGGGATGTATTTTTGAGATTTCTTCCTTCCTTAATTTCTATAGCTTTAGGTTCTCATATTGGAGGAATTCCTCTAAGTATTTTTTGAATCATCTCATAGTTGAATATGTTTTTCCTAAAGCATTAAGGGAGTTTATAATATGTGTGAACCGTGTATACATATTTGTTATAGTTTCATCCGGGTTCATCTTGAAAGTTTCATACTCGCTTGTGAGCATATCTATTCTAATATCTCTAACATCAATGGTTCCTTCATAAGTAACTTCTAATTTATCTCATATTTCCTTTGCTGATTGCAAGTCATTACCCTATTCAATTCGTTTATGTCAAGAGCACAATATAAAACATTCATAGCATTTGAATTTACTTGAAACAACTTATGGTCATTGTCAGTCATCTCTTTTTCTTCTTTGGGAATTTCCTTGCCATCTACGTGTTGACCCTATGAGTCATATCTCAATTTTGATAATGACAAATACTCAAGTATTTGACGGCTTTCTAGTTCATGTGCAGGTTTATATTAGTAGATACACTAATGACACATAAAGTAAAGCTTGAAGACCCTGAAGATCATTTTTATTGTATTTCATTATTATTTAATTCGGGTCTGTAATATTTCAGTAGGAAAGGTCTGTAATATTTAATACATATCATGCATGTAGGAACTACAAGCTCAAAGACCTTAGAACGACTCTAGGTTCCTACACAAAATCATGACCTTAGAAAGACCTTAGGGAGCACCCTTCGGTCGACCGACGCCGAATTTTTTCGATGTCCTAAAAAAGATCTAGAATGACCCTAGGACACTCATACATGCATATATATGGTCAAATGGAAAGGGTGATTATATAATTAAATAGAATCGAAATGCATTTAAGTTGCATGTTCAGTCGACCGTACTGCATAAGTACAATATCTCTCAGTCGACCGAATCGAGACTAAGTCAACACTTTGACCACTGCCCGGTCGACTAAGTCATGCCAGTTCATTCTCACCCGATAGACCGAACTCCCTCAAAGTCAATCGTATGATCATAGGTCGGCCGAGCCCAAAATGTAAACCAACGCCCTAGTCGACCGAGTTCCCACGTGTGAGGACTCAACGCTCTGGTCGACCGAACTACTTAGTTCAAAAACCTCCTAATCGACCGAATTGCGCAGAAAAGGAAAATCGCCCTTGGGACACTATGTCCGATCAACCGAACTATTAGTTCAAATCTTGCCCGATCAACCGAACTTGCACAACTCGGTCAACCAAACCTGCCTTCAGTCAACTAGTGCTCTCGAGTTGCTATAATATTTTTACTGCGGTTAAAGTAATAAAATAGGGTTAATTTGGTTAAATCGTTTTAAAATATTTATAATAATACCCTATACATCCCCAACGGCTATAATTCTTCATGCTTCTATATATAGCCTCTCATTTGCAAAGATTAGGAAAAGATTAGTAAAAGTGATTACGAAAATTTCTCTCAAATATTTTACACCCCTTTTGCTATATACTCAACATTCCAAGCCAATTTTTCAACTCTCTTTGATTCTTCTTTGTAAAACCATCTTTGATAAAGAGAGCGCTTATTGTTTCCTCTTCATTTGCATTATAGTTGCAACTTGAAGAGTGAATATATTTGTGTGTTTTCATACATTATTTTAAAGCTAGTATACTTTCTCATTTATTATTATTGAAATTATTTTTAAAGAGCTAGCTTGAGTTAATCCTAGATTATTTCATTGATAAATAATATCTTGGGATAACTCATTTGAGCTTGTGAATCTTGCATTATTGTTGCAAGTATTCAAAAGCTTGTTCTTGTGCTTTGTGAAATATTTTTCAAACAAGCTTGATTTCAAATATCTCGGTGTTAGAATCTTGAGAAAATCATCTTAGAGATATTTTGATTACATTCTCTGAAAATCTTTGAAACCCTATTTGTGGTTGATATATATCTATATACAGTTTCAAAGATAGGTTACAAACACACACTCACACTTTGATTGCCTAGTGACATTATCTTGAGAGTCGTAGTATTATCTGCACTGAGCTTATAATTCTTATCATATTGATGTGCATTGATTATTGCTTGTGCTTAACGGTACATATCTGCTTAGTGTAAGAAGCATTTCCGTGTACGCAAAAATTTGTATATCAAATTTGTTGTATTCCTGGCGTGGGCCTGAAGAGGGAGACTAGTCGTGGTAAATAGTCCCAGATTGGCTTAGACCTGGTTAGGAAATCTAGGTGCGCCATCCTAGTAAGGCGCGTTGGTTGAGATCAACCCCTTGAATTGATCTAGTTGTAACCGGTGCCGCTCCACCCATTAAGTGAGCCATTAATGGAATCCTCGGGCTTGCGAGCTAGAGGCAGGGATGTAGGCACAGTTGGCCGAACCCCGATAACATATTGTGTGTGCATTTAATAATTCTGTTATTTATTTATCGCACATGTATGTTATATTGTGAATGTCACGCATGATTTAATTTTCCCATGTTATATTTATCTGCGTATTTGGAACTATATAGATAGACCCTATGTTGCAAATATACTGCTATTAAATTAGTTAAACCTAAGAATAAATTTTAAAATTCCAATTCACCCCTCCCCCTCTTGGGAATACACCAAAGCTAACACTACGATTTAGTAGGAATTAAGTCACCATGTGTGACAACCTTCCAAACTTTCCAATCCATAATTTGAAGGTAGATTCTCATCCTTTGTTTCCAAAATGTATAATTTAAATCACAAAAGATTCGTAGCCTAGTTGAGGATTGACCCTCTCCAAAGGGAGCTACTCCAAGGTGTGCCATCTAGATCTTTATATAACTACTTGTTAGGATTTGTTATAACCCTGCTCTGATACCAATTGAAAACCAAGTTGTAGTCCTAAGAGGGGGGGTGAATTGGGTTTAAAATTTTCTTTTGAATCTTCTTATGAATTCTTGACTTCTTATTGATTTAGCAATCGCACAACAAAATCTTAATTCTCTATTTAATCCACAACCATACAATCAAAACTTAATCAACCAATCAAAATTCAAATCAAGATATACTATGCAACTTCCTTTGGCAATTTACAGCTTTTCAAGAATTCAAGATATTGAGTTGTATGCAGCCCTGTATATATGATTATTTGATTCAAGCCCTGTGGTTAATGTAATTGATCTTTCAATATGTTAATCAATATAACATCCAAACTCTTTCCAAAATTCAGATTTCAAACAAACCTTCCATTAATAGGTTTTGGTTCGTTAACCAATCAACGTACTCCCTTAAGGTTTCCGAAAATTATTGATCAACCAACGTACTCTCTTTCAGTTTCCGCAATCCCAAAAACAAATTAAACTTCAGCTTATTTAAGATCCAAATCACGTAGTTTTTATGATTAAGAAATATAAATCATCCACGCAGTTAATCCATGCTGAAAATAAAGAGAGTAAGGAAAAAAGAGTGACATCGGGTTTTTTATGAGGTTCGGTTTATCCCCAACTTACGTCATTGCCTTAGGCAAACCACCTACAGATTCCACTATATAAGTTCCTTTCTAAGCGGAACAAAACCATTACACACTCCTTCAGTAGGTTAGAGTAATCACTTCTCTAAGCGATACCCCACACTTGGGCACTCCTTCAATAGGGTAGAGTAATTACCTCTCCAAGTGATACTCCAAGCTTGGTCAACGATCCAAACACCTTGAATCTTCCAAGATCTACAAGAAATATGAAATAAAAGTTGCGTACAAGAACACTCAAACAGAGCATACTAGTAGAAATTTAGCACTACGTACTTCAGAATTTAAATATCAAGATGAAATAAAATTGAAGCTCAAGATAAGATATCACTGGAGGTTCTTTCTTAGGATTTGAAAAACTCAGTAGCAAGTTAGAACCATTGATTTTGATTAACAGCAATTCAATAGAATTCTTCGAGCAAGAGTATGAGCAAGAGTGAGCTTTGTGAGAGATTGAAAGTAGGATGCTTCATTGCTTTATTTTTGCTTGGTGATTTGATTCCTTGGGTTAAAGGAGTATTTATAGACATTTTAGAGTGAGTTTCTTTGTTTCCCAAGTTGCTCTAAGTGTCCACTAAGTTTTTATAACGTTCACTTTTGAAAAACTAATTTTTAGAATTTTTCCGTTGAAATTCAAAATTTGAATTCATGTAGGGTCAGTCGGCTGGACAGGCGGCTGAGACCTTTCTATCTGTCAGAAATTAATTTCATTAAATTGTCAATCGGCTAAGTGAACACAGTTCAAAAGAGCCAGTCGACTGGTTTTGTTAGTTGGCTAACTGATTATAGGTCAAAATGGTCAGTCGGCTGGGTAGTTATTCTACTTGTTATATTTGTCAGTCAGCTGAGAAATTTCAAAGCATTTTGGTTAGTCAATTGACCAGTCAATTTTTTCAAAACTTCTAATTTTTTAATATTTTAAACCTTTTTTTATTTGAAAAACTTAAATGTGACTTTTCAAAAACATTTTCCAGGGTTTTTAAAAACTGGTCTCTAAGTCTTTGTTACATCCTAATGAGCTTCAAAGTATTTCATAACATATTTAAAATATGAAGTAACTACATAAAGACTTCTAGGACTTTGGACATTTTTGGCACTTGAGTCTTCATGCTTTTTTTTCCTTAAGTTCTCTTGCTTTACTTCAATATATTTTAAGCTTTTAGCGAGTTCTCTTTAATATTCATGCTCTCATAATCTTCAAGCTTTATTAGACCATCTTTGAATCCATGCCTTTTAAACTTCATTTGATCATCTTTCTATGGAGTATAAGCTTTCAATGATCCTTGTGAGCACTTGACTTTGTATTCTCATACTTGAGTCCTGAAATATCATCACTGAACCAAATATGTTAAGCTCCTCTGATTTGTTATCATCAAAACGAGATTTTAAGCCTTGTAAGGCCAACAACCCTTTATTCAATAATTCCTGTAACTGATCCTTCAACTCTTTCAACTCATCTGGGGCCATTCTTTAGGACACTCTATGTGACAACCTGAATAAAAATGGAATTTAAATAATAAAGAGAAAGGGAAATAGAAATAGTAATAGAAGGAGGAAGTCGACTTCGTCGACGACATTACACTTTGGAAGGAATAATTGAGGGGAATCATCAGGGCTTCGTCGATGAATACAGGGGATTCGTCAACGAGGGTTTAAGAGAATTCGTCGACGAAGACTAAATTTCGTCGACGAGGACTGAATTTCGTCAACAAGGACTGAATTTCATCGACGAAATTATTAAAGGATTCATCGATGAATGACGTGGCTCCTCGACGAATCTAGTTCTATAAATATAGAAAAATCCTGATTTTACTTCACAGTTAAGCCATCTTTCATTTTCTCTCTCTCCCCTTCGGTCCTCTCTCTCTCTCTCTCATTGATTTTGGGCCAGATTTACGTCAGATCGACAATTTGAAGTCACCACGACGCTCCTGGGGAAGTTCTCTCCAAATCTGCCAGAGCGAAACATTGGTGAAAGCAAGTTGGAAATCATTCCTAAGTTGAGGTAAGGCTTTTTAAGCCAAATTTGACCTTATGGTAGTTATAGGAAATGATGTACACGTAGAAATACTGAAGTTTAGTACTGTGAGTTTTCATTTTCAGGGTCCTGATCAGGAAATCCTACGGGTATTAAGTTAGGATATTTTAGGGGCTTTCTCAGTAGCCAGGTAAGGGAATAAATTAAAGCAGTCATTTTCATGCAAATTATTACTAGTTATAAGAAAAGTTATTTTATGGAAAGCATGTGTTATATCTATAGATTACAAAGGAAATGTATGTTGAGAAAAATACTACTACTATGTTAAAATGTATATATATGTATGAGATGCCAGGAAGTATGATTTTAGAATGCAATGTATGTTTTATACAGCAAATGTGTGGCATGAATATTATTTTACATGAAAGAATATCATAATATGATAATGATACGAATGGAATATATTTTGAGAAACTATGAAAGAATACAGTACCATATGATATTGAAAATGCATGATAAATTGATTATTTTTAGAATGGTATATATATATGAAAAGATTTCGGCCCAAGGCCGTATTTATGTATGATGTCGGCGCAAGGCTGTATTTATGAAATGTTTGGCACAAGGTCGTATTTATGAAATAATGCTATATTATCACGTATTATACGTTATTAGAACCCGGATGTTAGTTTAGTTTAGTTCAGGAGCTCGATACCGTAGCTATGTATAGATTAGACATCTATGTTCAGATTAGTGCTAACCACCCCACGAGGGGGTGAGAGAGGGATAGTCGATGTGGCTTTCAGTGTAGAGTTGTAGACATCCACCTGGCAGTCCGGACCAGGGTGTGGTGGGCCCATCGTACTTACAGACATATTTTTGACTCAACAGTGGTCGACCAGCCATTGTAGGAGAGCCTTCGGACCGCACAACCCGTTATAGGGGGTAATACATGACATTAGCTAGTTATTCATCTTGGATATGTTTTCAATATTATCAGTTATAACAGATGTTTTATGTATGTTCTGATTTATTAATAAATATGAAAGTATATGAGAAGTTAGTATGTTATGATGAATGCTTACCGATATATGAAATGTATTGTATATGTATAATTGCATTAATTGTTCATGTTTCCACACAACTGTATTTACTTTATTTTCCCTTACTGAGATGTGTCTCACCCCCAACATTCATTAATTTTTCAGGAGACCCTGAGTGACCGGGGGGTTGTGGCCACCGTTGAGTTAGGGATATTACCCCGTTAGGAGGGTAAGATTTTGTACTAAGGTCAGAACTATTTTGTGTTTGACCCTAGAGTTACCTTGATGTTTATGAGGATGTATAACATTACAACTTCATGATGTTATAGTAAACTCTGGTATTATACTTTTTGGATGGATGATTTAGATTTTATGCTTGCTGCTGCTTAAGTTTCCACTGTGATTTACAGGTGTCCCCATTACCCACGGGTTCGGGTCGAATTTTCCATTTAATATATTACATTTTATGTTAAGGAAATTGAGGTCGTTAAACTTTAGATATTGGTGCTAACCCTGATAGTAAATCCATATCATATTAATTTATTAATCTAGTGGTACATCGGGTAATTCCTCTAAAAACATCTGGAAATTCTCTTACTACCGAAATATCAGCTTATTCCAATCTTCCTTCGGCATCTTCTGAATATACGCAACATACCCTTAGCCACCACTGTAATGACCCCAACTTGCCACGTGGGCCCGGAGTGCTACTTTAGTGACGTTAGTGTACCTAATACCTTATTTGTGACGACCTGCTTATTTTTCCCTTTTTTTTATAATAATAAAATCAGTATCACCAATCTTAGCTCAGCAGATCATAATCCACCTGGACCAGTGGGTACCAGGGATACATCAGAACAACCAACGGAAGCCTACGCAGCAGGAAACATACAATCATATACATTTTAATACCATATATCATAATATATGCCAAAGTCACTACAATCACTGTATTTCAATATATATATATATACATCCCAAAAATCATATCTAGGGACATTTCCCACAAAATCTAACTGTCCCTACAAAAACTCATCCTTCAAAAAGGGCAAGGAACAGCTCTAGATCAGCGGAGCTTTTCCCGCTCTCCTATCTGGGACTCCTGAGAAGTTTATAAAATTTAGGGGTGAGACACCTCTCAGTAAGGGAAATAAATTAATACAAGTGTGTGGCAACATGAATATTCCGTGTTATACACATATCATACATAATATGTACAGTAGTTGTTTTATCAAATCTGGGAAAACATATATATATCAAAACATGGACACATAGCAACGGTACCGTGCAAGTGCTAGCCTAGACCAAGCCAACTACGTTCTGATATCATATAAAATATACAAAAACTGTGATACATGGATATCTCATATCATTAATTATCAGATCAATCATATCATTTTGCATATATACGTATATCGTGAAAATCATCGGCTCGTACGCCGGTATTACACATTTTCATAGCTCGGACCGTACGCTAGCAAATCACAGTCACATAGCACGGCCCGTACGCCGATAACTCATAGCACAGCCCGTACGCTGGCAAATCATATCCACATAGCATGGCCTGTACGCCGGCAAATCACAATCATATAGCATGGCTCGTACGCCGGAAAAACATATAAAAATATCGGCCTGTATGCCAGTTTTTCCATTATAAAATCTGTATCATTCACATTCCCAGAAAACAGTATTTCTTAACATATTATACTCATGCCAAACCAACTAATTTTCATATATTCAGTATACCATTATTTTTAACAATATTTACCCAAATATAAATCATATATAAATATATTTATTTTTCCTAAAACCAGATGTTATAACAATATACATATTTTCCAACAAATACTAGCTTAGTTTATCCCCTTACCTGATTCCTAAAAAGCCCCTAAGAAAATCTACCCTGCTCCCGCAGGGTTCTCAACTCAACACCCTAAAAATAATATTTTCCAGAACTAAAGTTCAGTATTTCTAAGCGTATAACACTTTTCTGAACTGTCAAAAATCCAAATATTGAGTAAAAAGCCTTACCCTAGATTTGGGATAGTTTCCACCATGCTTTCACCAACGATCCGCTACGGCAGATTCAGAGAGAACTTCCCCAGGAGCGTTGTGGTGACTTTAGATTGTCGATCCGGCAAAGATCTAACCCGAAATTGACGAAAAAGAAAGAGAGGACCGAAGGGGAGAGAGAGAGGAGAGAGTTGGCTTCTTAAAGAAGTTAAAAATCGGATTTTTCTATTTATAGAATAGGGGATTTCATCGACGAACCATGTCATTCGTTGACAAATCCTTCAATATTTCATCGACGAAATTCAGTCCTTATCGACGAAATTCAGTTAGCTCGGAATGCCTCTTGGTATTTTTTCGTCGACGAATCCCCTGTGTTCATCGACGAATCCTCTTATGACTTCGTCGAAGAATCCCCTGTGTTCATCGATGAATCCTCTTATGCCTTCATCGACGAATCCCCTGTGTTTATTGACAATCCTCTTATGCCTTCATCGACGAATCCCCTGTGTTCGTCAATGAGGCCCTGATAGCTTTCCCTCGATTTTATCCTTCCAAAATGCAATGTCGTCAACGAACGCGAAGCATTCATTAACGAAGTCGACTGCCTCCTTCTGTTTCGGTTTCCATTCCCTTTTCTTTTATTGTTTAAATACTATTTTAAATTCGGGTCGTTACATTCTCCCCTCCTTATAAAATTTCGTCATCGAAATTTACTATTCACTAAACTCATCATCCTTTAACAAGAAAAGGGTCTACTTATTTTATTACCTACCCTCACTTATGGCGGAGGAATACCGTGGTTACATTCCGAGTCTTGGGAGATTACATATACGAAAGAAAAATTCTCCCAAAACTAAAATGCTACACTATTTAAACCATTACATGTACCTGCAAAAGAAACTACCTAACTACTTACGTTTTATCCAATCAACTTTCTTGGAATAGATGCAGATACCTCTGTCTTATCTACTCCTTGAACTCCCAAGAAGCCTCTTTTACTACATGATTCCTCCATAAAACTTTTACCTGAGGAATTTTCTTGTTACGTAGCTCCTGTACTTTCCTATCCAGAATCTGTACTAGTACCTCCTCACACCCCAGTGAATCACTAAGCTCCAACTCATCATAACTGATGACATGAGAAGGGTTGGGGACGTATTCCCTCAACATAGTAACATGGAATACATCATGGATCCTGGACAACGCAGGTGGCAAAGCTAGCCTATAGGCTATCGGCCCCACTTTATCTAAAATCTCAAATGGACCGATAAACCTAGGACTAAGTTTATCCTTCTTCCCAATTCGCATAACCCTTTTCATCAGAGCTATCTTCAGAAACACATGATTACCCACATCAAATTCTAGACTCCTACGGCGATTATCAGCGTAACTTTTCTATCGGCTCTGTGCTGCACTAATCCTGTCCCTAATAAGTTGAACCTTATCACGCGCTTGCTGCACAAGCTCAAACCCCACTACTCGCTGTTCACCCACTTCATCCCAAAACAAAGGAGATCGACATCTCCTACCGTACAAAGCTTCAAAAGGTGTCATGTCAATACTGGACTGATAACTGTTATTATATGCAAACTCTACCAGCGACATGAACTGAGTCCAACTACCCCCAAAGTCTAATACATATGCACAGAGCATATCATCTAGTATCTATATCGTCCTCTCAGTCTACCCGTCTGACTGAGGATGGAATACCGTACTAAACGATAACTGAGACCCCAGAGCCTCCTGCAAGCTCCTCCAAAATCATGACGTGAATCGCGGGTCTCGATCTGACACAATAGATACAAGAACCCCATGAGAACGAACTATCTCCTGAATGTAAATGTCTGCCAAACGGCTGAGGGAGTAGCTGATCTTGATAGGTATAAAGTGGGTGGTCTTAGTCAAACGGTCAACAGTCACCCAGATGACATTCTTGCCATGTAATGCCATCGACGGTCCTGACACGAAATCCATAGATATATGATCCCACTTCCACTCCAGGATAAATAACGGCTGCAACTGCCCTGCCGGCCTCTAGTGCTCAGGCTTTACCTGCTTGCACGTCAAACACTGGGCTATATACTCGGTGATCTCTCTCTTCATGCCACTCCACCAGAACTACTCTCGCAGATCCCTGTACATATTCGTACTACCGAGATGAACCATACACAAAGATCTGTGAGCCTCTTCTAAAATAGTCCTCCTAATCTCAGTATCAGCAGGAACACATAATCTGGAACGGAACTGCAAGGCTCCATCATCTACTATACTGAAATCCTCCCCTTGACCCATCTGTACTTTGTCTATCACCTCTACCAATTCCGGATCTTCCTTTTGAGTGGCTTTAATTCTTTCTTGCAGAATAGGCTGCACCACTAAATTGGCAATGTGAGCCTGAGAACCACTCTCAACTAATTCAATGTCGTGTCTCTCCAGATCCATTATGATCGGATACTGGATCTCCATAGCCATAAAAAATAGTTCCCTAGATTTTCCTGCTCAACGCATCAGCTACCACGTTTGCTTTCCCTAGGTGATAACGGATGATACAATCAAAATCTTTAATCAGCTCCAACCACCTTCTCTGTCTCATACTCAGTTCTTTCTACGTGAAGAAATACTTTAAACTCTTATGGTCATAGAAAATCTCGCACTGCCCGTCATACAGGTAATGCCTCCAAATTTTCAATGCGTGTACCACTGCAACCAATTCAAGATCATGTGTAGGGTAGTTCTTTTGGTATTCTTTCAACTGCCTGGATGAATACGCCACTACCCTGCCATGCTACATCAACACACAGCCAAGTCCCTTCAAAGACGCATCACAGTAAATAGTATAACCCTCATCCCCAGACAGGATTATCAACATTGGCGTTATGACTAACCTCTGCTTCAGCTCCTAAAAACTCTACTCACAACTGTCATCCCACTCAAATCTGACATTCTTCCTCGTCAACCATGTCAAAGGTCCTAACAGGGCTGAGAATCTATCAACAAAACGGAGATAATAGCCAGTTAACCCCAAGAAACTCTTGATTTCCTAGACATTTATCGGTCTAGTCCAATTCACTACAGCCTCAATCTTGCTAGGATCCATAGAAATACCGTCTCCAGATATAACATGCCCCAAGAACACAACCTTTTCAAGCCAAAATTCACATTTACTAGAACTTGGCGTACAACTTCTTTTCCTGAAGTGTCTGCAGAACCTGCCTCAAGTGCGTCTCATGCTCCTCATAGCTCCTCGAATAGACCAGTACATCTTCAATAAAAACAACAACAAACTGGTCTAGGTATTGGTGGAAGACTCTATTCATCAAGTCCATAAATACAGCAGGAGCATTCGTCAAACCAAACGACATAATAAGAAACTCGTAATGCCTGTACCTGATCCTAAAGGGCGTCTTCGAGACGTCTTCTGCTTTCACTTTCACTTGATGATAGCTGGATTTGAAATCAATCTTCGAATACACCCGTGTACCCTGGAGCTGATCAAACAAATCGTCGATATGGGGTAGAGGATACTTGTTCTTGATTGTCACTTTATTAATCTCCCTATAGTCTATACACATCCTCATGGTCCCATCTTTCTTCTTCACAAATAAAACTAGAGCTCCCCACGGGGATACACTGGGTCGTATGAAGCCTTTATCAAGAAGATCTTACAACTGATTCTTCAACTTCGCTAACTCCACTGGCGCCATTCGGTGCGGTACTTTAGAAATTGATGTTGTACTGGAAGATAGATCAATAGAGAAATTTACCTCACGATCGGGTGGCAAGCCCGGTAACTTATCTGGGAAAACATCTGTAAACTCCTTTACCATAGGCATACTAGCAAGTTTCAATTCATTTTCTGACATCTCCTTCAGAACCGCCACAAATCCCTGATAACCACTCAACAGTAATCTTCTGGCCTGAATAGCTGAAACTAACTGAGGCGGGGATTGCACTCGCGACCCTACAAAAATGAACTCTACTTTCCTTGGAGGTTTGAATATCACTTCTCGCGCTCGGCATTCTATGCTGGCAAAACGGGCTGCTAGCCAATCCATGCCAAGAATAACATCAAACACATGCATGTCCAGCACTATCAGCAGCAGACAAAGTCTTTCCTTGAATATCAACTGGACAATCTCGAAGCACCCTATTACACCTCACTACTAACACAGTCGATGTAGATACCAACAATTCAACATCTAATAGTTGTGTTTCAGCCCCACATAATTTAACATACCCCAAAGACACGAACGAGTGCATAGCTCCTAGATCAAATAATGCAATAATTTTAAAATAAAACATAGCAATCATACCTGTCACCACGTCACCCGTCATCTCAGCCTCACCCGACGTCAGAGTAAACACTCTGGCTGGAGCCGTATTCCTCTATTGGCCCCCACGTGGCACCTGATAACCTCCTTGGTATGGTTTGGGAGCTGGAACTGCATCTGGTGGGTTAGGGCAATCTCGCACTATGTGCCCCAATCTACCGCAGCAATAGCACACCACACTACCAACTGCATTTGGTGGAGTAGGGCAGTCTTGCACCATGTGCCCCGATCTATCGCAGCGATAGCATACCACACCACCAACTCGGCACTCTCCCTAGTGTCTCCTACCACAAGTCTGACAGACTAAAGGACCCTGCCCTGTCTGCACCTCGCGTCCTGCCTCCATCCTCTGCCATGATTTCCTCTCCTCCACTGACTCGGTCTATGTCCCTACTGGTAGCCGATAGATGCAGATCTCTTCCTCTGTCCCTGCTCCTTTACATCAAGACGCTCACCAATCTCTGCCAAGGCTACCCTGTCAGCTAACTCAGCAAAGTCCTGGATCCGAAGCACCACCGCCTGCTTGAATATGCTCCGTATCAAGCCTCTCTCAAACTGCCTGGCTTTCCTCGCTTCATCAGGAACAATGTATGGGGCGAAACGAGAGAGCTTGATGAAACGTGCTGCATACTGCTGGACGGATAACTGTCCCTGCTTCATACTCAGGAACTCTTCTACCTTAGCCTTCCTGACAGTAGCTGGAAAATACCTATTAAAGAATAGATCTTTAAATCGGTCTCATGTCATGGCTATAGGGGTTGCCCTCTGCTGCTCCAACAGTCTAACTGCAGTCCACCACCTCTTTGCCTCTCCTGTCAATCTATAGGTGGCGAAGAGGACCCTCTGTTCCTCAGTACACTGCAACACGGCCAAGACCTTCTCGGTCTCCTGCATCCAGTTCTCGGCGGCTGTAGGATCAACTCCACCCGAGAATTTTGGAGGACTCATCTTAGTAAACTTCTCTATAGTGCACCCATGGCCTGCAAATGGACCACTCTACTCCCTCGATCTCCTAGCAATCTCAGCCATAACTTGCTGAGTCACACTACGTAATACCGCGTCAGAGTCGGTCCCAGTTGCACCTGATGGTCCTGCTCCATCACTACCACTCGCATGGGCACTATTTCCTTCTGGATCCATCCTAAAAAATAACAGTTGCAACTCAGAAATCCTATCCTCACTACTTATCTCTACATTTCTAACTCCTTTCTAATCCACAGTCTTACATTCTAAGACTACAACCCGACAATAGCTTACTCTAGTTTTCCTGAAATCGTCACCCCAGGAAAAACATAGGAACTACCACGGAAGTCCTACCTTTAGACTATAAAACAACCTTAAATCTTTTCCTAGACTCTGGCATCGTTTTCGCTGCTTTCTAGAGTCTACAGAACCTAGCAACCTAGACTCTAATACCAAACTGTGACGACCTGCTTATTTTTCCCTTTTTTTATAATAATAAAATTAGTATCACCAATCTCAGCTCAGCAGATCATAATCCACCTGGACCAATGGGTACCAGGGATACATCAGAACAATCAACGGAAGCCTAGACAGCAGGAAACATACAATCATATACATTTCAATACCATATATCACAATATATGCCAAAGTCACTACAATCACTGTATTTCAATATATATATACATCCCAAAAATCATATCTAGGGACATTTCCCACAAAATCTAACTGTCCCTACAAAAACTCACCCTTCAAAAAGGGCAGACAACAACTCTAGATCAGCAGGGCTTTTCCCGCTCTCCTATCTGGGGCTCCTGAAAAGTTTATAAAATTTAGGGGTGAGACACCTCTCTGTAAGGGAAATAAACTAATACCAGTGTGTGACAACATGAGTATTCCGTGTTATACACATATTATACATAACATGTACAGTAGCTTTTTTATCAAATCTAGGAAAATATATATATATATATATCAAAACATGGCAGAACATACTGCATTTTCATATTCATATTTCATCTCATAGATTAATAATAACATAAAACATCTCTGGTAGGTTAGCTGGCTGTTGTCATGTATTACCCCCACATGACTGGGTTGTGTGACTCGGAGGCGGGACATGACAATGGTTGGCCGACCATTGTCAAGTCAAACATACAGTCTGTAAGTCCGATGGGTCTGCCTGAACTCGTCCGTACACTAGGGGCGATCAGACACACTTCTTAAGAACCACATCGACCATCCAATCTCACACCACTCCGTACAGCGGCATTAACACAGATATCATGATCACGAAGATCATAGACACATAGCAACAGTATCGTGCAAGTGCTAGCCTAGACCAAGCCAACCAGGTTCTGATATCAAATAAAATATACTAAAACTGTGATACATGAATATCTCATATCATTAATTATCAGATTAATCATATCATTTTGCATGTATATATATATCGTGAAAATCATCGGCCTATACACCGGTATTACACATTCTCATAACTCAGCCCGTACGCTGGCCAAACATAGCACAACCCTTACGCTGGCAAATCACAGTCACATAGCACGACCCGTACGCCGGCAACTCATAGCACAGCCTGTACGTTGGCAAATCACGTCCACATAGCACGGCCCGTACGTCGGCAAAACATATAAAAATCTCGGCTCGTACGCCATTTTTTCCATTAAAAATCTGTATCATTCACATTCCCAGAAAACAGTATTTCTTAACATATTATACTCATGCCACACCAACTAATTTTCACATATTCAGTATACCATTATTTTTAACAGTATTTACCCAAATATAAATCATATATAAATATATTTATTTTTCCTGAAATCAGATGTTATAACAGTATACATATTTTTCAACAAATACTAGCTTAATTTATCCCCTTACCTGATTCCTAAAAAACCCCTAAGAAAATCTACCCCGCTCCCGTAGGGTTCTCAACTCGACACCCTGAAAATAATATTTCCCAGAATTAAAGTTCAGTATTTCTAAGCATATAACACTTTTTTCAATTGTCAAAAATCCAAATATTAAGTAAAAAGTATTACCCTGGATTTGGGATGGTTTCCACCTTACTTTCACCAACGATCCGCTCCGGCAGATTCGGAGAGAACTTCCCTAGGAGCGTCATGGTGACTTCGGATTGTCGATCTGGCGAAGATCTAGCCTGAAATCGACGAAAAAGAGAGAGAGGACTGAAGGGGAGAGAGAGAGAGAAAGGAGAGAGTTGGCTTCTTAAAGAAGTTAAAAATCGAATTTTTCTATTTATAGGAAAGGGGATTTCGTCGACGAACCACGTCATTCGTCGACGAATCCTTTAATAATTTCATCGATGAAATTCAGTCCTCGTCGACAAAATTCAGTCGGCTCAGAACGCCTCTCGGTATTTCTTCGTCGACGAATCCCCTGTGCTCGTCGACGAATCCTCTTATGACTTCATCAACGAATCTGCTGTGTTCGTCAAAGAATCCTTTTATGCCTTCATCGACGAATCCCTTGTGTTCGTCGTCAAGGCCCTGATAAATTTCCCTTGGTTTTATCCTTCCAAAATGCAAAGTCAACTGCCTCCTTCTGTTTCGATTTCCATTCCCTTTTCTTTTATTATTTAAATATCATATTAAATTCAGGTCGTTACATTATTCATCAAATATAAAACATACATACGCAGTGGAAATAAAATATAAAATCCTCAAATTACATTACCAGAGTTCTAACTATCTTTATACACGAATATATCCATTTTCACATAATTACATCCCATAAAACTAAACAAAAAAAAAATCTCTATCTACACACTGCCTACATAAAATTTACACCACTAGCCCAGCTCCTCTAGCCTACTAGACCTGATCTCAAGGATTCCCTAAAAAGACAGCTTGTAAAGTAGGGGTGAGGCACAGCTCAGTAAGGGAAAGACTAAGTTAAATGTCAGTGTGTGGCCAGACTGCATTTAATGTACAGAAAATAACCAGTTCATTAAATAAATAAACACAATTATGAAAACATTCTTATTTACACTCACACACACAATTAGCCGAGGATAGGGAAGATTACCCGCCCATACAAGTAGCTTCCCTCTACTCTAGTACCATTACTGCTACCAGGGCACTCACATTTCTCAGTAAGCCCTCGAAATTATCTTATTAATTAACCGTATTCATATAAATTAACAAATATGCATATAAGACACTCCCTGTGACAAACACGTCATTTACATCCTCATTGTCACGACCTACTCATTTTTCACATATTTTTTTTATAATAATAATATCATCATAAAATCAATACCACATAACTCTCTTTTCAGCTCAGCAAGTCACAACCCACCTGGACCCGTGGGTACCAGGGACACATTAGAACATACAGCAGCAGAAGTCGTAGCAGCAGAAAACATACAATCTCATGCATCTCATCATTTCATATATCACAATATACCAAAGTTACTACAAACATTGTATTTCCATATATACATCCCAAAAATGTAATCTAGGGACAATCCCCACAAAAACTTAACTGTCCCTACCAAAAACTTACCCTTCGCAGAGGGCAGATAAATAACTCTAAACCAGCGGGGCTTTTCCTGCTCTCCTATCAGGGGCTCCTGAAAAGTTAATAAGATTTAGGGATGAGACACCTCTCAATAAGGGAAATAAACTAATACCAGTGTGTGGCAACATGAGTATACCGTGTTCTACATATACCATACATATCATACTCAGTACTGTTTATCAAATATGGGAAAACATAGGTATATCAAAACATGGCAGAACATACTGCATTTTCATAAACATTTCTCATCTCATATCATTATAATAATAATAACATAAAAACCATCCTAGTAGGTTAGCTGGCTATTGTCATGTATTACCCCCACATGACTGGGTTGTGTGGCCTGAAGGCGGGACCTGACAATGGTTGGCCGACCACTGCCAAGTCAATAGTCTAGTTTGTAGGTCCGATGGGTCTACCCAGACTGGTCCATACACTAGGGGTGATAACAGCACACTTCTTGAAAATAACCACATCGACCATCCAATCTCACACCACTCCGTACAGCGGCGTTAACACAAATATCATGATCACGAAAACCATGGACACATAGCAACAGTACCGTGCAAGTGCTAGCCTAAACCAAACCAATCAGGTTCTGATATCATATACATATACTAAAACTGTGATACATAAATATCTCATATAATTTATTTTCACATCAATCATATCATTTCACATATATACGTGTGTCATGAAAATCATCGGCCCATACGCTGGCAAATCACATAGTACAGCCCGTACGCTGGTAAATCACATAGCTCGGCCCATACGCCAGCAAATCACATAGCCCAGCCCATATGCTAGCAAATCACATAGCCCAGCTCGTACGCAGGCAAATCCTATATATATATCTCAGCCCGTATGCCGGTTTTCCATTATAAAATTCATATCATCCACATTCCCAGAAAACAGTATTTCACAACATTTTATACTCATGCCATACAACAGATTTTCCATATATTCAACATACGATCATTTTCATAGTATTTTGCAAATATAAAACATATATATATACATATACATTTTCCATAAATCAAACAATAAATAAATATATGTATGTATATATATATATATATATGTATATAAGCATTTTCTCTAAAACAAAAACTAGCTTAGTTTATCCCTTTACCTGATTCCTAGAAAGCCCCTAATAGAACTGCCCCGCACCCGCAGGGTTCCTAACTCAACACCCTGAAAATGAAAAGTCCCAGAATTAAAGTTCAGTATTTCTAAGAATGCAATATTTTCCTCAACTATCAAAACCCAAATATCAAGTAGAAAGTTTTTACCCAAAAGCATTTAAGTTTAACACCCGAGGGGTTCCCTGACCAATACCCTGAAACTGAAAACCCCCAGTATTAAACTTCAGTATTTTCATGCGCACAACATTTCTTATAACTAGCGCAAGACCAAATAGGGCTTAAAAAGTCTTACCTCAACTTTGGGATGATTTCCAACTAGCTTTCTCCCACGATCCGCTCCAGCAGATTTGGAGAGAATTCCGCCAAGAGCGTCGTGGTGACTTCGGATTGTTGATCCAGCGTAAAAATAGCCCAAAAATGAAGAGAGAGAGAGAGAGAGAGAGAGAGAGAGAGAGAGAGCCGAAGGGGGGGGGGAGAGAGAGCGCTAGCTTCTTTAAGAAGCTTAAATTATCCAGATTTTCGTATATATAAAACAGAGGATTTCGTCGACGAGCCCATTCTTCATCGATGAGTCCTTCACAAATTTCGTCGACGAGACCCTATATTCGTCGATGAAATTCAGGCTACCTCAGAACCCCTCTCGGTATTTTCTCGTCGACGAGCCCCTATGTTCGTCAACGAATTCTCTTAAGCCTTCGTCGATGAATCCCCTGTATTCGTCGATGAAGTCGACTGCCTCATTCTATTTCCGGTTTCCATATCCCCTTTCTTTTATTATTTAACTACCATTTTATTCGGGTCGTTACACTCATGGCATAGGATGTGCGGCCCGAAGGTTGGACTAAGCTTGGGTGATCAGTCCAAACAAATTCAAATTCAACATCCTCTACAAACACATCTGCAGGCATCCACAACAAATCTGCAGGTCCGACGCCCTTTCTTCAACCTCACTCAGGCAATTGGCTGGACCCCCTACACTTCTATCCAAACAGTGTGGGTACACATGGTCTAATTAGCAATGGTACCATGCTCACAATACACTGGTCCCCAGGGTTCCTAAAGCATATCATGCAATTTAGATAATAGAAATCACCATTTAAAATGTCAATTCACATATATTTCCTGTTATTTCAAAAAACCTGGCCCCCGGTCACAAAATGCAATCTGGCGTATAGCCATCATTTAAAACTCGGCCCTCGGCCGTCAAATAATAATCCTGGCCCTTGACTAATGAAATAATACCCAGCCATTGGCCGTTAGTTCAAACACCTGCATTTCATAAACAATTCCAGTATTTTCACAAGCATTTATAGTATTTCCCAAACAATTTAGTATTTCAAAATCCCAAATCTAGATATATAATAATTCAAACCAATTAAATCATCTGCCACACGATTTTTCATATTTTAATATATCCATATAAACAAACAAGTTTTTCACCATTCATTTTATTCAAAAATACCATACCATATATCTTAGTTTGTAAAATCCATTTCGAACGGTTGGTTTTCAAAATAGTCTTTAAATTCCTAAATGAATAAATAAATAAATATATATATTTATATAAACATAACAATTAAATTGATTCAAATTTCATAAAATTATTGACTTAACTTAATCCTCTTACCTGATTCTTGAAAAAACCTGCTAACACTGCGATCTGCGCCCCAGGTGTTCAAAAACCCCTAAACCCTGAAATTCAAATTTCACCATATTATTCATCATAATTCCTAGAATAATTTTTCCTAAAATTTCCCTAAGTTTTGAATACCCTAAATAGCCAAATAAAAGCCTAAATTATCAAACTTACCCCCGATTTAGGATTGGTACCTCGGAACTCCAATTCAAAAACCCGTTGCGGATAGATTCTAGAGAATCTCCCCACTAGTCTCCTGACAATTTTCGTTTGTTAATAGGGCTTATAGTTTAAAAGAAATTGAGGTAAGTTTGACATTTGACCTTACCCCAAGAGATATGCCTACGCCGCTCCTACAACAAATCCGCTCCAACAGAAATGTCGGTGGCGACGAGCAAAGTCCAACGATATTTTCGGACTTTTGATTGGCCGAATAATGGAGACGAGATGGAGGAGAGTGGGAAAGAGGAGTGAAAGACTACGTAGGTACAAGAGGGGGGGTTTGCGGCCTCTGTTGACTCAATCTAAGATTTCAATCTCAAATTGAATCTTATCCTAATATATATATATATAATATTTTGTAATATTATATTATTATTATATTATATAATTTAATTAATATTATTTATTTAAATTATTATTTTTTAAAAAAATTAAATCTTAATTTTAATTTTAATTTAATTAATTTTTTTTAATTAAATTACATTTATTTTTATTTTTATTTTTTTAGGATTACTACAACCACTTTGTAGCAACCTTCCCACTTGAATAACCAACACCAACTGTGGCGAGGCGCACACACGTGATCTTACAAATCTAAATTCCTACTCACTCAAGGGTCTGAAGATTACTTCTCTTTAATAGCAATCAATGCTGACATAATTAGCTACCAGCCAATCCATGCCCAATATCACATCGAACCCCCATATGTCTAACACCACAAGGTCGACAAGTGATACTTCCTCCTAAATGCCCACTGAATAATAATAATAATAATAATAATAATAATAATAATAATAATAATAATAATAATAATAATAATAATAATAAGTACCTTTCTATAACTTTTTGCTAATCCAGTTGGCGTAATTATTAACAACTCAACATCTAACAACCGTGTCTCAATCCCGAATAATTAAATATATCACAATAATATGAACGAATGGGTAATACTAGAGTCAAATTAAAAACAATAGCTTAAATGGTAAAACAATAAGAGTACCTGTCACAACGTCTTCGAAAGCCTCAGCTCCTTCCGATGTTGATGGGTAAACACATGCCTGCTTAGTATTTCGCTGCTGACCCCCTCGGGGCTCCTAGGTATTACCCCAAAGCCGTCTAGAAATGGAAGTTGTATTATACTGCACACGACAGATTCGTGCTACATGACCCGGTCTACCACATAGGTAGCAGACCTTCTTCCCTGCTCGGCATTCTCCCCTATGTCTTCTCCAACATGTCAGGCAAATAGGATAGGTCTTCTTACCCTAGACCTCACAACTCCCTGTCTCCTACCTCTGACCACCACTAGATCCACCTCTCCTCCATGAGCCTCGGCTAGGCCCCGCCTAAAACCTAGGAGGCGTAGGCCTCTTCCTCTTATTCAATTCCATAAACTCCTCCGCCTGAGCATCCCGGATAGAATAGGAAATGTATTGCTCATAGATTTTTTAAAAAAAATGATTCCATGTCAAGATTGCCAAAACCAGCTTTTGTTCCTCGAGTAACTTCACTTACATTCACCAACGCTTGGCTTCTCCAGTCATCTTAAAAACAACATACAAAACCTTCTGTTTGTCTGCACAATGAAGACTTGTCAATATACCCTCCATCCTTTGGATTCATTCCTTTGCAACAATTACATCGACTCCTCCAGTAAAAGTAAGGAGATTCATATAGGTAAATTGCTCAATAGAGCAGCCCGATTCAACTAGTAACCAGGTTTGTTCCCTCAAGTTCCTTACATTACCTGCCATGACCTGCTGACCTGCACTACGCAAGATCTATTCAAAATCACTACCACCTATGTTGAAAGCCTCTACGTTGCCACTGCCTCCAGCATTTATGTTGCTGCAACTAGAATCCATTCTAAAAAGGAAATAAGCATAGTTTGAGGACCCTATCTGCATAACATAACTAACATATTTATCTAATAAAAATCTCATGCTATGAATTAATATATCGTTCTTATTCTCAATTTAAGATCCAGTCCAGTAATTGAGAAACACAACCCAACAATAGTTTACTATGACTTTCTTGAAATCGTCACCCCATGAAAGACACAAAAATCACCATGAAAATCCGACTTCCCGATCACATAACAAAACCCTAAATACTCTTCTTCATTCCCCATCAGTGACTCATTGAATTCCTAATCTATTCCTATACTATGGTATTGTTTCCGCTGCACTCTAGAGTCTACAGAACCTAGTAGCCTAGGCTCTGATACCAAACTGTAACAACCTGCGTATTTTTGCTATATATTTTTTTCTGCATAAAAGCATTTATAATAACCCCGATAACTTGCTAAAACTAAACTAATCATGATCAACATGGACCCATGAGTACCAGAGATATACATGTCATATATCTCTGATACCTAAGCAGCGAAAAACATAAAATTACATACATGCCATACGACATTAAACACAAAACCAGAGTTCTACTAAATCTATTATATATATACAAATGTCCCAAAAAGACCACCAAGGTATCCTAGGATCTTAACCCAAAACCAAGCTGGCCCTAGCTCAACAACTTAACCTTTTGATGGGGCAACTCAGTCAACCTCTACTGTTGCGGGGCTTTATCTGCCCTTTTACCTAAATTTCCTAAAATATTGTAATGCTGGGGTGAGACACCTCTTAGTAAGGGAGATAAACTAATATCAGTGTGTGGTAACATGAGTATTTTCATGTTATACATATAAACAGTATATAATTCATATCTGGTAAAAACAATTTGTATCATATTTGAATAAAACATGATTTGTCATAACATAGTTTAACATACTACATTTCTATACAGAAATCATCTTATATAAATATACCATACTAAAATATTACCCAAGATAGATAGCTAGTTTTTTTTATGTCTTACCCCCTACATGATAGGGTTGTGCGGCCCGTACGCGAGACCTAGCAATGGCTAGCCGACCATGCTAATTCAAATATAGGTGTGTAAGTACGATGGGCCTATTCCGCTTGTTTCGGACTACTAGAGGAACTACAACACTCCCATAAAGTCACATCGATTGCCATCTCCCACACTCTATTTGAGATGTGTGGTAGCACTAACATAAACATAATTGTGAACATATAGCTACGGTACCGTGCTTCGTGAAACTAAATTAAGTCATCCTGATTTTGATAATATATAATACATTTCATGATATTGAAACATAGCAGTTTCATATTTCAAAGTAAAACATGACATGACAATATTTTATTGAATCCTGACATAAAATGCATAATTACGGTGATTACGCGTCAAAACTGCGTAATTGGGCGTTTAATCCGGGCTTTACGGTTTATATTTTTAATTAAATGTCCAAATTTGTTCAATATTTTAACAAAGTGCCAAAATTATTATTCTTGAACTTTATTGCACTATTTATGAAGTTTTGGTAATTTTTTGTCGCAGGAAAAATTCTCGGGAATCAAAACCGACAACTGTTCGTATTTCATGCATAACTTTTCTGTCCAAGCTCCGATTGAGATGATTCAAATTTCTAGAGAAAGAGGAAAGGATCATATACAACTTTTGGGTTTTGAGTTTTGTGAGATACCAGCTCCAGAAGAACAAAATTTGCAACGAACATAGAATTAAAAAAATGAAAAAATCAAGTTGCCGGGTCAACCCGTTGCAAATGGGTCGGGCTGGGTAATTCCGATCCTAGGGCACCAAATTTCCCCTTTTTATTCTCTCCTTTTTTCCTTTCTCTGGTGTTGGGCTCTGCCCCCAGTCGGCTCTCCTCTCCTTTCTTCTTCTTCTTCTTCTTCTTCTTCTTTAGTTTGCTTTGTTTTTTTTTTTTTCATCTTGCTCTCTTCTCTTCCCTTTACTTTCTCTCCCTCAAACTCTCCTCTCTTCCCTTGCTCTTCCTCTCCCTCTTGTTCTCAGTTTAGCTACCAGACCTTCACGGCACAGCAGCTTGCAGCAACTTCTCCAGCCTTCAAACAGCATCCAAAGCCTCTGCAATTCCAACTCCAGCAGCCCTCTTCTCTCGGCATCATCCAGCCACGACAGCCCCTGCTGTCCACTCTGTTCCAGCACAGCAGAGAGGTCCCTCCTTGTAGCAACATAGCAGCAACTTGCTGCTAGCAGACGCCACAACAGCAGAGCTGCTCCACAACACCACTCCGGCACTGACAGCAGCCGAGAATCCCCTCCAAGATCAGCCAGCTTTCCAGCTCTTTCTCTCTCTTTTTCTCTATTTTTTTTTCTCTTTATTTTATTGTTGATTGCAGTAAAATAACTCCTTTCTTCTTATTTAGTTAGTTAGTAGAGTTTTGAAAACCTTATTTTGAATGGTTGTTAAGTAATTTTTAATTTGTTTGAGTGAAGTTTAATTTTGATTTTTGTTTTATGTTTATGTTCTCTTAATTAATGTTGTCATTAGGTTGAAAGAATTTGATTTAGTTTCTTTTATTTGTTTATTGGTCCTTCAATTTAAATTCCGTTTTATTTCTAACTAAATAATTAAATGAAAAGAGAAAATATAAAATGAAAAAAAAAAAGAGTGTTTTTGTTTTGAAGTTGTTTTTTTTTAAATTCAGTCTTTTTACCGAAGCATGGTTTAGTTAGGGTTGGGTTGAGCAAAAACTCATGTTTTCATTATATTTCGTCATTGTTTGCGTGCTTTAAATTCTCATTGAATCCGTGTTTGTGTTTAAATTGTGATTCTTGATTTAATTCCGTAATTTTGTTCGATTTCTATTGGGTGTTTTTAATTCCATGTTCTAGGTTACCATCTTTAATTAGTGCGTGTGTCGATGTTTCCTTAGGTAGATTAGAGTTTCCATTCTAGCGTGTTTTAATTCCTTATTTGTAGGTCCCATTTTTAATTAGTGCGTGTCCCAATGTTTCTTTAAGTAAACTAGGGTTTCAATTCTTGTTTTCTTTTATTTAGTGCATGTTAGTTTAGAGTTTTAAATTACGTGTCATTTAATTCATCAAAAGTGAAATTGAACAATCTTGAAAAACCCTGAATCTGAACTGAGTTCAGTACAATTTTATTTTCGATTGGAAGAACGTAAGATTTGAGATTAAACGCATTCCCTGAGGAGACGATCTAGCCCTTGGGCTTAATATTACACGACAGAACTCCTATACTTGGGATAGCTTTCGAGCTGCTCATTTTTCGAGTGAGTCATACGGCATTTGCGTCGTTATATCGTAACATATAAATCATGGCTCTGGTGTTGGCATATCATAACATATTAAACATGGAAGTCATGTACTGTTAAACATAATATTCTTAAAACCATAGATCATGTACTGTTTTTATGGTTTTCTTGGAAACTATTATATCATGCTTATCTTGGAAGCATCATAATATTTTAGTATAACAAAATTTTCATAGAAGTATTATACTCATGCCACACAAACGTAAGTAGCCTTCTAATATCTGTATTGTGAGAAACCCCAGCCCATAAGGCAACGTGCCGAACCAGGCCCTCGGCGCTGCCCGAGGTACGCGCCGCGACCGTCGCCGAAGAAGAGGCAGAGTTCGAGAGGACCACCGTCTCTCTCCAAACTTTATACTTGAGTTTCCGATCGGCACAGCATCCAACATTGTTCACATCAGGTGCCTGAGGTACGTGTTGCAACCGCGTCTAAAGACGAAGCAGAGTTCGGGCAACCAGTGATTTTCTCAGCAGCCCCAATCGACACAGTGAAGACTCCATTCGAACAAGGCCCTCGACGCTGCCCCAAGTATACACCGCGACCGCCGCCAAAGAATAGGTAGAGTTCGGGAGGACGACCATCTCTCTCCAAGCTTCTCCTACTTTGCTTTCCTCTGCAAGTGTTGTTTTGGTCATTCGAAACATAGCACCTATTCTCGGCTAGCCACTTCCCAGTGTCGTCGCTACGTTTCTCCCGTTGTCGTCACCGCTTTTCCCTGCGAAGCGAATGCCAAGACTCAACGTTTGTTGTTTTCTAAGGAGACACACGAGGGGTAACACAAAATAATGATCTGTGCCAAAAACTGCAAGTCGTCATCGTCGATGACAGATCACGAAAACTACAAGTCATCGCTACTCAGGGAGTCACCAAACAATGCAGGTTAGTCTATTTTTCATTTAGAAAAGTTTGGCTTTAATCTCAATTTTTGCAATACAATGTCATCCCCCGCCGATGGCTGCACCGTCAGCGGGGAATGCCCTCCAGGCTAGTCCCGAGGTGCAATCATATGCGCAAATTGTGAGTAAAAAAGTGGAGATGCCTGCGTTCAAAATTCCCATGAGATTGCTCGTTAATATCAATGGGGAATTGGTTAAGGCTGAGGAAGAATTTCGTTTTGCATTAGTAATGAAAATTTTGAGGAATCGGTCATCTATTGATAAAATTCGGCTTTTGATTGTGAAAACGTGGGGTTTGACGAAAATTCCAACGATCAGTGTTATGGATGATTATCACGTGTTAATTCACATGAAAAAAGAACGTGACTTTCTGCATGGTTGGGCAAGGGAAGGTAGAATTATGGAAGGCAATTATTTTCAGATGTTCAAGTGGACGAAGGATTTTGATACCAAAAAAGAATCCCCATTGGCTCCTCAATGGATTTTATTACCAAGTTTACCAATGCATCTTTACCGAACGGATTTTATCCAAATAATAGTGACTCATTTTGGTCATTATTTTGGAACTGATAACGCAACAATTAACGTACGAAAGCATCTAGGGCAAGTATTTGCATGAAAATTGACCTAACAATGGAGCCGGTAAAGGGATTTCCTCTTATTTTATCTTCGAAACAATGTATTTGGCAAAAGTCCAAATATGAAAAGATGGGTTTTTTCTGCTTTAAATGTTGTAGGCAAGGACATACCTCGATTGTTTGCAGGGTAGGAGAGAAGCGAAGGGAGGAGGAAAAATATAAAGAAAAAAAGATATGGAAACCAAAGACTAATGACGGTGTAATAGAAACCAATTTCGATGTGGATAAAGGAGCAAAGAAGGTGGTGCAAGAAGCAGGACCCAGTAATGTGCATATGATGAAACAGATTAATGATAGGGGCCTTGAAAAAATGGAAACTCCTGTAGTTCAAGAAAATGGGGATCATGCAAGGCAAAACTCTGATATACGGAAGAGAGCATTAGAAAATAATGCTAATGAAGATTCAATAGAGAGGAATGAAGGGGAGTGTGAATAAGTCAGATGTGATGATGATCCTCGAATTTCAAATGATGAACCTCTATCTCAAGAGGAAGTGGATCACATGGATAGTTCTAAACTGATTAAAGGTCGGGACCAAGGTTTGCAACAGGAGGAATTGGCTCGGGGTTATTCGTATGAGAAAGAGGAAGGTGAAATATCAGTTTTAAAGGACAAAGAAAAAATGTATGAGTCTGATACAGGGTAGGGATGGATTTCCGTAAAAAATTCGGTGAGGAAATCTCATACCGTTCTCATCCGACTGCATAAATTAAATTTATGATGAATACAATTCTTTTCTTGAATATTAGGGGGTTGGGCAGGTCTAGAGGCAGGTTAAAGAAGCTAATTAAAAAGTTTAATATTGGGTTGTTTGCTATTTCAGAACCGTTCACGGCTAAGGAGCAGATGGTAATGCTGGGTAATTTTTTGAATTACCACCATTTTATATCTAATGAAAATAAAGGCAGTAAATTGTGGCTATTTTGGAAGGATATAGATGCCTTTGTGGTGATTTCAATCATGACTCATAAGATTTCTGGGTGGTTTTTTAAGGATGGACAAAGAATTTTGGTGAGTTTTGTCTGTGCCAAATGTTCTTATGTTGAAAGAAGAGAGTTATGACGACAACTGGAGGAGTGCCAATCATATTTTCCTTGGTTGGTCATGGGTGATTTTAATGTGATTCAAACGGATACTGAAAGAATTGGTGGAAATCCAAGACTACTGTTACCTATGATGGAGTTTAATGACTACTTACATCATTGTGGTCTCTTTGATTTATCAAACACAGGCTCACGAATGTTGTGGTGCAATGACCATGAAGGGGTGGATCGTAGTTGGTCTAAACTTGATCGTGTTCTTATTAATAATGGTTTTTCCAACCTATATGGTTCGACTCAATTCAAATATCTGAGTCAAAAATCATCAGATCTTAGCCCTTTGGTGGTGTATACAAATACGTCTTTCTCCCGGTATGACCCTACGCTATTTCGGTTCTTGAATATGTGGAGCTTGCATGATATGTTTTTGTCATACGTTAAAGATGTCTGGATCAGGAATGACTCGACCTCGGGTCTTCTGAAACTTGCTATTCGCCTTAAGAGAACTAAAGTTGCATTGCGTGCATGGAATAAAAATGTCTTTAGGAGAGTGGAAGAAAATTTAAAAGCTCTTGAGGAAAGGATGGAATATCTGGAAAATCAACTACAAGCAAGTTTTTTTGAGGACGTCGAAGCTGATTACTTGACTACTAAGGTGGAGATTCACGTGTGGGAGAAGAGGGAAGCATCTCGTTTAGGACAAATTGCAACAAAAAAATGGTTGACTAAGGGGGATCAAAATTCTAAATTCTTTCATTTAGTTATCAATCAAAAGAGGAATAAGAGTCATATAGACCGTATGGTTCTGAACGATGGGAGGATATTAGAGGATGCGGAAGTAATTCATAATGAGGCAACTGTTTTTTTCTAGAATTTTCTTTCAGAGTCTTCAACGATTGAATCATGCAATCTCTCCAAGTTAATTCAAAGAAAAATTTCAGATGTTGATAATAATTTACTTTGCGCTAATCCGACAGAAGAAGAAGTTAAAATAGTGGTGTTCTCTATTCCCAAAGAAAGCAGTCCGGGATCGGATGGATTTGGATCTGAATTTTATAAATCTTGCCGAGACATTGTAAAAAAAGATCTCTTGGATGCGGCAATGGATTTTTTTCAGGGCACTACTCTTTCCAAGTTTTTTTCCTCTTCATTTATTGTTATATTCTGAAAGTGGATAATCCTTCTAGCTTTGATAAATTCCGGCCTATTAGTTTATGCTCTGTGGCTTATAATTTTTTTTTCCAAGATTCTTGTTTTTAAACTAACCGAAGTTGTTGATAAGTTAGTTTCGCATGAACAAGGCGCTTTTATTCCTGGGCGAAGTATTTTTGAAAATATTACACTGACTTAAGAAATGGTTCAGTCTTTGCACAAAAAAATAGCTGGCGGCAATGTGATGATAAAACTAGATATAGCTAAGGCTTACGACAGAGTGAATTGGAATTTTCTTCTGGAGGTACTTAAGGCTTTTAGTTTCTCTGAGAGGTTTTGCAAGCTTAAAAAAAATTGTGTGGTCTCCATGGTTTTCTGTTTTGATGAACGGAACCTTTAAGGGGTTTTTTCAATCTAGGAGAGGCTTGCGGCAAGGGGATCCACTATCTCCTTATTTATTCATCATAATGGAGGTGGTTTTGACAAGGTTGCTTAGGAACAACTATGAGACTGGTCGAATTGGTAAATTTAATCATCCGATTGGGACCCCATTGGTTTCACATTTGTTATATACGGATGATATTCTTATTTTTGCGAATGGTGGGAAGAGGTCTATGAGAAATTTAGTTTACGCTCTGGAAAGGCATGAGAAGTGGTCGGGTCAAAAAATCAATAAGACCAAGTCAGCGTTATTCCTTTCAAAATACATCACTCCCACTAGGAAGCGTGGTTTATTGAGAATCACGGGTTTCATGGAAGGTAAATTCTCTGTTTCATATTTGGGTGCGCCTTTGGTGTTTGAAAAATTGTCTTCCAAGATATTGGAGCCTCTTGTAGAGAAGATTAGAAAGAAAATTACTGGGTGCAAATCTAAGTTGCTCTTGTAAGGTGGAAGATTGATTTTATTAAGACATGTGTTGTCTAGCATGACTATTCATTTGATGTCTATTATTAAGGTTTCACAGGTCACATACTCTCGCTTTAACTCTCTTCTTTCTAATTTTTTATGGGCAGAGGTGAAAGATAAAAAGAAGATTCATTGGCGCTCTTGGGGGAAAATTTGTAAACCTATATCGGAAGGGGGTCTGGGCCTGAGAGATCTTAAAGAAGTTCAGAAATCTCTTCTCATGAAATTTGCCTTCAGATTGCTCACTTCTAACGATCTATGGGTAGGTTTTTTCATAGCTAAATATTGCAGATATGATCATTTATTAATAAGGAAGGGGGGACCAAATGACTCTCGGTTTTGGAAATCAATTATAGCCACCATTCTAGAAGTTATGGATAATGTTAAAATTTTGGTGAGAGGTGGGAACTCTTCTTTTTGGTTCGACAGGTGGCTGTCATCAGGCCTGTTATCTATGAGACCTGAGGATATTTTGAACAAGAAACTGGGTATTAAGGATTGCTGGCTAAATAATAATTGGAACTTTGATTTAGTATGGGAATTGATTGGTGCTAATAAAACAAGGGAAATTTTGCATTAGGTGCTGGCGGGTAAAAATGGGCAAGATATTTTTGTCTGGAAGCTTACAAAAATGGCTTGGGAGGTAGTGAGGAGCAAAAGTGATAATTTTTTGTGGAATGACTGGTTTTGGCATTCTTTATTGCCCAGAAGAATCTCAATGTGTTTATGGAGAGCCTGGTTTAGATGTTTGGCTGTAGATGATAGAATTCATACCAAAGGAATATCAATGGCTTCGGCTTGTGATTGCTGCGTTCAGAGAAGCCAGGAAAACATTGATCATATTCTTACTTTATGAGAGGTGGCTTCAGAGGTTTGGCGTCGGGCTAGTGTGGCATTGGGGATTTCTTTCCAATGATCCCTTCCTTGGAAAAATAAAATGGCAAATTGGTTCCACTATGCTAAAAAATCATTTATTAAAGGTATTTTAATCAGGCCGATTCCATGTTTGATTACGTGGTGCCTCTGGAATCGAAGATGTAAAGTAAGAATGGAAGGAGTTTATCAAAGTGCAGATCAGATGCGGAGAAATGTTCAATTCTGTGTTAGTTTTAATGCTGAGAGCACCATTTCTTTTCAAAAATTGAAGAAATCAGACATTAAAATTTTGAATGTGCTTCAAATTAAGCATCAGGGAGTTTGTGATAGGCCTAGAAAAATTATTTCATGGGTTAAACCTCCAGTAGGGTGGATAAAACTTAATTGTGATGGGAGTTGTAGGGGTAATTCGGGTACTTCAGGAGGTGGAGGAATTATTCGGGATAGTCATGGCATGGTAAAAGCAGCTTTTTCAAGTTATTTTGGCAATGCTACGAATAATAGTGCGGAATTAAAAGCAATCGGGGAAGGAATTCATTTGTGTAAATGTTTGCATTATGTTAATTTGATTATTGAAAGTGACTCACGAATTGTAGTTGATTGACTTCGGAAAGGTAGATGTACTTTGTGGTATCTTTGAGAATTTTGGGAGGAGCTCGTGGCAGAGTTAGAAGGAGTGAATGTCATGGTGATGCATCAATATAGGGAAGGCAATAGTTTGGCTGATTTTCTTACTAAAGAAGGAGAAATGGGAAACAATGTAATTTACGAAGAACGATACCTTTTACCACATTATCTGAAAGGTATCCTTCGGATGAATAGGTGGGGTCTTGTTTCCGTTCGTCGTTAGTTCATCTCTAGAGTTTCGTTTGATGTATTTCGCTTTGTTTTTGGTTGTTTTTATGTTTTTATCTCCTTTGTTAGTTATGTTTAATTTTGTTTGTCTTAATTTGGTTGGTTGGTTTAACTTGTAACCACAGTATTCCTCCGTCAAAAGCAAGGGTTTATTAATAAATAAATGGAGGTGCCGCCCTCTTTTAGCAAAAAAAAAAACAAAAAAGTAGCCTTCTAAACTCATAATTTGTTCTGAAATCATATTTTCTTATAAAACGTGTTAAAACCATTTCCCTGTTGAACAACAGTATTCCCAAACAAAGTTTTATAACATACGTATTTTTCTAAAAATAAATGTTATATGACAATAAAAAATTTCATGAAAAATGCTAACTTAATTTATCCCCTTACCTAACTTACTGAGAAGCCCACAAAATTAACCAAACTTGCTACTATGTGTGTTCCCAATTCAATATCCTAAAATTCACATTTTCCCCACAAAACTCCAGCATTATCTCACCTAATACATTTTCCTCAGTCTATAAATACCAAATGCCATATAAAACTTAAAATAACCAACTTACCCAGATTTTGGGATGGTGCCCATGTTGGCCTAACCAACAATCTACTCCAGTAGACTTGTAGAAAATCTTCCCAAGAGTAGTGTGGCGGCTTCCGATCATCGAATCGGTGAAGAACGAAGTTGGAAATCTAGAGAGAAGTCAGAGGGGTGATTTTTAGAGAGATAAGGAAAATTTGCATGCAAATTTCTCGTTGATTCCTAATTTGAGCTTATTTATGAAGTGCGACCTCGTCGACAAGTCATGTCACCTCGTCGACGAGTCCAAGAAGGGAGTTCGTCAACGAACACGTAACCTTCGTTGACGAACTTCAGGCTTTGATATAACCTCTTTCAATTTCTCTTCATCGACGAGACACGTGTCTTCGTCAACGTTCCCAAGAAGCCGCTCGTTGACGAATATTTTTTACTCGTCGGCAAGTCCTTGCTGAGCCCCCCTGAAAAAATATTTTTTCTCTCTTTTCCATTATAATTTAATTGCTATAATTTTTCAGGTCTCTACACCTATATTATTATCATTATTTTATCATATATTTTTACAAATTATGTCAGTCAAAACATTATTTTATGTATATGTACTTATATATGTACACCAACTATGTCTACTCTATTTATCCTATGAAATTTCATTTTGACCAGGCTGACCTCTAGGGAGCAACCGAGCCGCAATAGTCTCTAAGTACTCGCTAAGACAAGGTTTTCTTAGGCATCAAATATGGAATTAAGGATCCTAACAAAGAAACAATTCATATTAATACTAACTTAATGTTCATATTTATTATTTTATTATTATTATATTTTACTCGTATATATATTTTTGGGGTCATCACAAAATCTGCCACTAAGTATTTTCTTTTTATTAAGAAACTCAATGGTGAATTAACTGTTGCAGGACAACCTATGACTTGTGAAGATGTTATCACTTATGTGCTAGTCGTATTAAGTCACGAATATAATAGCCTTGTAGCCTCAATTTATGGTCGCACCGACAAGGTTACAATGGAAGAAATTTATTCTTTTTTGCTAACAACATAGGCTCGTCTTTCTCGACATCAACTTTCATCTCAAGTTCCACCAACATCTATCAATGTTGCACAAAGATAATATCAACACTTTACAAATCGAGGAAAAGGTGGTCCTCGAGGGAGGGGGCAAAGGAAATCATAGTGGTTTCAATAATACTTCTCATAATACTTATAAGAACTACTTAATATGTTAGGTTTGTAATAAACCAGGCCACTCGGCACGCAAATGTTATCATCGTTTTGATCTTTCTTATCATTACTCAAAACCAAAAAATAAACAAGCCATGGTCGTTGCTCCCACTGGAAATTGAGAAATTGAATGGCATACAGATCCCGGTGCAATGCACCATGTGACCAATGATCTCAACAATATGAACCTCATAAATGATGACTATCATGGTATAGATCATGTTCAAGTCGGAAATGGCCAATATCTGCAAATCTTTAAAACTGGTTCCACTAAACTTTTCACTGCCAACTCTACCTTTGTTCTTAATTAAGTTATTCTTGTCCCAGAAATTCAAAATAATTTGTTATCTATTCAAAAATTTTGTATTAACAAGTATGTTTATTTCGAATTTCATAACCAATTCTTTCTTGTGAAGGATTCTCAAGGAAAGTCCATCGTCAAGGACATTTTGGTGATGGACTTCATCAATTTAAATCCAAATCACGCCGTCCACAGGCTCTCTCAGCTGTACGTCTCTCTTCGTGAATGGAAATGTCAACTTGGACATGCATCCACACCTGTTGTCAACAAAGTTCTTTCATGCATAAATTTTCCAGTAGATAGCAAAAAAAAAAAAAGCACTTTGTGCGCCCTAAATGTCAGATGGCGAAAAGCCATGACTTACCATTTAAGTACTCTACTTGTGTTTCTTCATATCCTCTAGATTTTATTTTCAGTGATGTATGGGGACTAGCATCCGTGGCATCTACCACTGCTTCCAAATATCATATTAGTTTTCTTGATGATTATTCAAAGTTTGTTTGGTTATTTCCAATGAAATTCAAATCAGAAGTTAAATCAATCTTTCTTCTGTTTCAAGCCTACGTTAAAAAACATTTTGAATGAAAAATAAAATCCATCCAGTCTAACCGGGGTGGAGAATTTCAACGCTTGAATACTTATTTTACACAAACTGGAATTAATTATCGACTAGCATGCACATATACTCATCGACAAAATGGTTCTATTAAGCGTAAACATTGACAAATTGTCAAAGTTGTATTAAGCATATTATAGCACACTTAAACTTACCATTGCTTTACTCGGAAGATGCTTTTCAAATAGCTATATTTGTTATTAATAGACTACCAACACTTGTTTTGAAGCAAAAATCTCCCGATGAAATTCTATACAACCACATGACTGATTTCTCTTTTAGAACAGTAGCTGCACCTTGATTGTCTCTTTCTCCAGCTCCAGACGAGGATATCAAACCACAAGCTACTATAGATCAGCTTCAAATCACAAAGTTGCCCTCAGTTTTGCCATCTTAGAGCAGTGTTTCAAGTTTTGTGACAAACAATCATCCAATGCCAACGATATCAAAGAACAATATTCAAAAACCTCACAAGCAATCAGATGACTATGTTAGGCATCCACTACCTGGAGCATTGCTAGCCAAAAGATCCGTCACAATTGTAGATCATAGTTGTTATAGCACTGGAGCATTAAAATCAATTCTTTGGCGAGAAACTATGAACAAAGAATTTAATGCATTGCTGCAAAATGGTACTTGGTCCTTATTTCCATACTCACCAAGTACAAATATTGTGGGATGTTGTTGACTTTGCCAATTTTAAAGAAAAGCTAATGGAACTATTGAGTGTCATAAGGCTCAACTAGTCACTAAAGGCTTCCATCAACAAGAAGGAATTGATTTTTCAGAAACATTTAGCCTAGTTATTAAGCATGTCACAATTAGATTGGTTCTTTCAATTGTAGTTTCGCATGATTAGAACATTCACCAAATTGATGTGCAAAATGCATTTTTGCACAGTGATCTTCAATAAGAAGATTTTATGACTCAACCACAAGGTTACATTCATCCTAAATTTTTGAGTCATATATGTGAGTTACATAAATCACTATATGGTCTGCGAAAAGCTCCCCGATCTTGGTTTTTTAAATTTTCAGACAAACTATCGTCATTACACTTCCATGAAAGCAAAGTTGATACTTCACTATTTGTTCTTAAAACAAAAATGACAAATTTTAATATATGTAGATGACATATTAATCACTGGACCAAGTTCGGCTACCATAAACCGGGTAATTCGTTGCGTAAAAGAAGCATTTGCTATCAAAGACTTTGACCCTTTTAACTTTTTCCTTGGTGTAGAAGCATTTAGATGCAGTGACAGTCTTTATCTTACTCAACGCGAATATATAATGGATTTGCTCAAAAAGAACAACATGGATCAAGAAAAACCATGTAGTAGCCCAATGGCTTCACCTGCAACCTCACTTCAACAAATGGCAAATCGTGTGCTAACGCAAGCCTTTACAAAAGTATTGTCAGCAACATGCAATACCTTGCATTTACACGGTATAATTTGGATTTTGTTGTCCACAAAGTCAACAAGTTTATGCATAATCCTATTGAATCACATTGGCAAGCCATAAAGCGAATACTTCAATATCTTAAACATTCGGTTTCAACAGGTTTTCTAATCTCTAAAGCTCCAAACTTCAAACTTCATGCATTCTCAGACTAGGATTGTGTAGCAAATAAGGATGATAGAAGATTTGAGGGTGCATATTGTTTTTATTAGTGTCCTAACTTGATCACCTAAAGTCGTAAACAGTAGCCAACAATGGCTCGTAGTAGCACTGAGGCTGAATATAAAGCATTGGCAAGCACTGCAGCTGAGCTAATGTGGATCAAGTTAGTTCTAACTGAACTCACAATTTCTATTCGACAACCACCTGCTCTTTGGTGTGACAACATTGGAGCCATTTATCTCACATCCAATCCCATGTTTCAAGCAAGAATGAAACGCATACAAATCGACTTTCATTTTATTCGAGATCAAGTCCACCGCAAACAATTAACAGTTCAATTCATCTCTAGTTGTGACCAGTTACTAGATCCACTAACTAAACCATTACCACCAAAGAAGTTTCAAGATGTTCAATCCAATCTACATGTCCGTGATCTCTCCTTCAGATTGAGGGGGCGTTTAGAAGATCAAATCACTGTTGAAGATCCAGAGATATGATTCTGAGGACTTCAAACTTGAATTTGAATTTGAATTTGAATATTAGGAAATCACTTATTGTTGCTTTTTTAGTACGATCCCTGTTTTGATGATGACAAGACACATGTTTCTCACGTGTGCATCTAGTATTTGAACAGGTCTATATCTTAACATGCACATGTGATAAAGGGAATGGAAGCCAGAAGGAACTTAAAAAGCACATACTCCTAGCATATTCCATGGAAATATGAAAAGCAAAAAAGAAGACGTGTTCGTTTTATTTGTAAATGCATTTATTATTCTTGGGTTTGTAATAATGCATCTACATACATGATAAGGTTTAATTGTAATAACCCCAAAAAAGGTTATAGAAGATTAGTAGAGTGATTCCAAAAAATAAATAAATAAATAAAAATAAATTAACTAATTAATTAATTAAACGAATTTATAAAAAAATTAATTAAAATTAATTTTTATTTTATTAATAAAATATATTATTATTATTATTATTATTATTATTATTATTATTATATATTACATCACCTGAAGCTTAAGGAAGCTTCAGGTGATTCCTGGAAGCATTCACGTCCCCCCTTCATTATCTTCTTCTTCTTTTCTTTTCTTTTCTTTTCTCAGGCCAGCTTCTGAACTCTCTCTCTCTCTCTCCTCTCATTCTCTCTCCCTCTCTCCTCGATTTCATGACGAATTTGCGCTCAATCGAAAATTTGAAGATACCACTGGATTCCATTTGCCGCTGCCGTCATTTCTACCGGAGCGGATTGGTGGTAGGAGCGGCGTAAGTGTATTCCCTAGGGTAAGTTATTTTTTCTTTTTTCTTTAATTTCTTGCAAATTATAAGCCTAATTAACGAACAAACACCACCATGAGAATCTAGGGATGATTCTCTATAAGTCTAGTGGGATGGAATTCTCGTGGGGGTGTCGGACCAAAACCCCAAATTTGGGGTGCGGGGGTTATTAAAGGGCTTGTTTTTGATTAATTAGCATTAATTTAGAAATGCTAAAATATTAAACATCTGGGGCTGAAGTAGGATTTCTGGAATTTAGGGCCCGGGTGAGCGCCGTGGGTGTAATTTTGGGACTCGCATGCAAAATTCAGAAAATTAAGTGGGGGCATTAAATAATAGTTTAAATATTAATTTGAGGTATATGAAGCCTAGGGAAGGCTTGATGAGTATTATTTTGGAGAAATAGATTAATTAATCTGGGGAAAATGTAAATTGCAGGAATTAAATTTCAGGCACCAAGGGCTTGAGATTTTGGGTTCTAGCGAGACTCTCAGAAAGCCAGGTAAGGGGAATAAATTATAACAATCTTTTTATGAAAATTATGAGTTGAGAAATATGTGAAAATGGCATATATTATTTTACCTTAAATTTATTATGATATAAATATCAGATGAAATTTGTGTGGCATGTGATTTATATTAAGAAATGTTTAAACTGAGTTAGATGATTTACTCTGTGAAATATGTGATACTGAAATGTGTTTTAATATGAGAATTGAAATGTAGGAAAATGATGAAAGTAAAATGTGCAAGAAATGTATTTTCTGAGAAAATGAAGAAAGGTGAAATATGGAAATGTGTTTTGAGAAATATTGAGTAATTGTGAAATAATATATATATATATATATATATATATATATATATATATATATATATATATATGATAGTATGAGATGAGATGAATTATGAACTGAGAAAATATCATTTAAATGATGAAATGTGTTGAGAATACTGATATTGAAATGTGAGTATATGAAATGAAAATATTGCAATGTTAATTCTGTAATATGAAAATGAGAAATGTGGAAATACGTGAAATATGAATGATAAAATGCCAATACCGCATAATGATTGCGGGTATGTGGTGGTAAACCCTGTTGGATGGTTATGATATTGAGCATGGTACCGTTGCGAGTGGTGTTAGTGCAACCACACGGACTCTTGGAGCTTGTGGCGTGACAGTCGACTGTGCCACTTTGTAGGGTTGTTGGGGCCCCTGAGTCCAGATCAAGGTTATAGGTCGGCCAGTCGTACTACAAACGCAATATGTAATATAATATTTGATCTAACCGGGTCGACCAACTGCGGTTAGATCTAGCCTTCGGGCCGCACAACCTTGACCATGGGGGGAAGCATGGCGTGTATAGAAAGATCCTCAAGGTGGCCATGAGTTACAAACGCGATGTTGATATTTGGTACCGAGAATACTCATGAGTTGGAAAGTAAAGTGGAAATGAAAAGTGAAAAAATGATAAAATTGGCTAAAATGAGAAATGAAAGAAATAATGGAAATTGAGAAATAAAGAATGATAAAATTGAGAAATGGAACCGCGCGTAAGTTAATAATATAAATAATTTAGGCGAAGTGAAACTCTCTGCCTAAGGGCTTACTAAGTAAGGTGAGTGCCCTAATAGGTATCAGTGGTCATACCTAGCTGCATAACGTGTTAGGGCAGAAGGAAGCTACCTGTATGGGCGGGTAATCTTCCCCATTCTCAAGAACTTCGAGGGTAAATATGTGTTGGAAACTATTGAATTTGAGAAATGATTTCAAAGCTTATAAAAGCTTGTGTTGTATATCTATATGATTATGAGAATGTGTATATCGGTGTATTTTCTCAGATGAAACGATGATTTAAAAAGTGTATTTTCTCAGATGAAACGATGATTTGAAAAGTAAAGGGTATTATAATTGAACTTATATGGCCACACACTGTAAATAATTTATTCCTTCTTACTGAGATGTGTCTCATCCAAATTATCTAAATTTTTTAGGAGACAGAGATAGACCAGGTGATAGAGCTCTGTGATCATAGGGAGCTGGGACCCTGATATATAGGGTGAGTTTGAACTAGGGAGGTGTGATTCCCTAGGGTTGTGTTGTTTTTGGATATGAGATAGTATTGTGTACTTAGGTGTATATTGATACTCTGGGTATTGTATTCTGACTGATATGTATATATTGTCTTCCGCTGTTAGGTTGTATAATAAAATAACTTGTTACTCGATAACTAATGCAGGTCGGGTTGTATGAATGATAGTAGAATTGTTGACGTGGCCGATTTATGAATTTATGACGTGATTATTTATTTATTATTCAAAAAAAATTTGTACGAAAAATCGGAGCGTCACATTAATGTTCAATAGACCATATATTGACCTATAAGAACGAATACCCATAGGATATAATGCCACAACTTATTCACATAGGGTGGAATAAGCTCAATGACCATAGAAAAGATTTCGGTCGACCAACGCCAGGTTTTTAGGCTAAATTAAAAAGCTTAGGTCGTAGACTGACCATAAGTGTAACGACTTGCTTATCTTACTATATAATAAAACGTAATAAGTAAAATAGTCAACCTGAACCCGTGGACAGCGGGGACACCTGTCATACACAATGGAACCTAGGCAACAGTAAATGTAAATCACATTCATCAACCATAAATTACATAATACCAGAGTCTACTATATTCCCTAAGAAACTGTAATTATATACAATCTCCAAAATATCAGAATAAACTTAGAATCGTACAACAAAAATCTCTTGATCCTATATCATAACTTACCCTTCTAACAGGGAAGCTCAACTCACTTAGCGGCGGCCCTGACCCGCCGGTCTCTTCAGGTTTCCTGAAAATCATTTAATACTCGGGGTGAGACACCTCTCAGTGAGGGTAGATAAATTAAAATCAGCTGTGTGGCAAAATGAATATTTAATGTTGTAATGCATATATCGTACATTTCACATACCATAAAACATAAGTCATAATATGGTTAGATAAACATATAATTTCATACTTCCAAGTAATCATATTAATCATGTATTATCCGATACAATCTTTAATACTGAAAACTACCAAGGATATATAGCTAGCTGATGTCATGTATTACCCCCCATGATGGGTTGTGCAGCTTGAAGGTGGGACCCGACAATGGCTGGCCAACCACTGTCAAGTCAAAAATGTCTGTAAGTACGATGGACCCGCCACACCCTGGCTCGGAATGCTAGGTGGACGTCTACAACTCTACACCAAAAGCCACATAGACTATCCATCTCCCACCCCCTCGTGAGGTGGTTAGCACCAATCTAAACATAGATATCTGACCTATAAGCTACGGTACCGTGCTCCTGAAACTGAACTAAACTAGTTCTGATAACATATAGAACATAAACATATACAGTTTACTGTAAATCATATAATAGCATTTTCTGAATCTTACATTAATATAATAATTACAGTCTCGCGCTGAAAACATGAATAAATGCGGCCTTGTGTCAAATAACATGAGTAATTGCGGCCTTGCGCCAACCATATCATATATTCTAAAATCATAATTTACTGTGTTTATCATGTTATTCCTGAAAATATTTGTAAACATGTTTTATTGTGTAAATCTAACTTAACATGATATAATATATATATATATATATATATAATATTCATGCCACACAAATTTAATGAAATCATATATTTTGTTCTGAAATCACATTTCCTGTACAATTGCAGTATTTTCCCAAACTTACATTTTCTAAACTATACTCATATATAATCACATGCTTTCTGAAAATTATTCTACTATCAAATAATAGTAATTTTAATGAAAAATAACTGCTTTAATTTATCCCCTTACCTGGCAACTGAAAAGCCCCTATATAATACTGGTGTTACACCGGTAGGAAACCCTGAGTAGTACCCTGAAAATGATAACTCTCAAAACTAAACTTCAGTATTTATTCGAGTACATCATTTCCTTCAACTGTGAAAAGACCAAATTTTGAATAAAAAGTCATACCTTGATTTAGAAATGAATTCCAAGGTAGTTCCACCGATGATCCGCTCCGGCAGATGTGCAGAAAACTTCTCCGCGAGCATCGGGGTGGCCTTTGATTGTCGATCCGGTGAATGACGGAGCTGAAATCGAAAAGAGAGAAGAGAGAAGTTGTAAGGAGAGAGAGAGAGAGAGAGAGAGGGAGTGATTTTCTATTTTTATTTTGTGTAAAATCAAGTTTTTGCACTATTTATAGAGCCGAATTCGTCGACGAAACACCTCACCTCGTCAATGAGTCCCTGTAGAGTTTCATCGACGAACCTTCACCCCTCGTCGACGAAATTCAAAATTCCCAAAACCCTCCTCGGAATTTTCTCGTTGACGAAACATACCCTCATTGATAAGACCCTATGTTATCCTCATCGACGAATCCCCTGTATTCGTCGATGAGTCCTTGATTAAATTCCTCAGTTATTACTCCCAAAGTGCAATGTCATCGCGTTCATCGACGAAGTCTACTGCCTCCTTCTATTTCTATTTCCATTTCCTTCCCTCTTTATTATTTAAATACTATTTTTCTTCGGGTCATTACAATAAGTTCCCAATCAGAACACAACTTGAATTTTAAATGACAGTGATTTTGTCTCGATTTGTGTGTTTGGGAGCAAAATTGTTGTTGAACCCCACCTAAACGTTTTGGGCCATTCTGGACAACCTAAAATTATAAAACAAAAAAAACAAAAAAGAGGCTAAAAACAAAGAATAAAAGGCGAAAAAATGTAAAGGAAAAACTAAAAAAAACCCGTCAAACTTTGTCTGGAGAATGAACACTTAGGCAAAGATCTCATATGACACTTCAATGCATTCTTCAAAAATACATTTAAAATTCCCAAATCAAAATGAAAATAAAGTAAAAAAGTATAAATTTTGCTATATAATGACCAAGCAAAATGGGGGTGTCTATTGGGGCATAAATTCTAGGTCCAAGATTCTAATTTGGATGGATTTGGACAAAATTTAATACAATTTTATATTATATTTTAACTAAATTCACACAAATCTAGATTTAAGTGTGACGACCTGCTTAATTTCCTTATTTTTTTTTTCTTATATATACCATATCACAAAGCTCAGTAGATCATAATCCACCTGGACTCGTGGGTACCAGGGATACATCAGAAACACATCACGGAAGCCTATGCAATAAGAAACATAAATCATAAAAACCTTATTATACCATACATCATAATACTAGAGTTACTACAATCACTGTATATATATATACACACAACACTCAACCCAAAAGATGTCTTAGGGTCATTTCCACAAAATACATCCGACCTTATCAAAACACTTACCCTTCTGGAAGGGCAGATCTACAGTACTAGAGCAGCGGGGCTTTACCCGCTCTCCTATCAGGGGCTCCTGAAATGTTTATAAAATTTGGGGTGAGACACCTCTCAGTAAGGGAAATAAACTAATACTAATGTGTGGCAACATGAGTATTCCGTGTTATACATATACCATATAGAACATATTCAATAAACTATTATGTCAAATATGGGAAAACATATATATTATCAAAACATGGCAGAACATACTGCATTTACATAAACATATATCATCTCATATAATAATAATACGAAAACATTCATGGCAGGTTAGCTGGCTGTTTTCATGTATTACCCCCACATGACTGGGTTGTGTGGCCCGAAGGCGGTATTTGACAATGGTTGGCCGACCACTACAAAGTCAAAAGTACAGTCTGTAAGTCTGATGGGTCTGCCAGACCTGGTCCGTACACCAGGGGCGCTAACACAATTCGTAAAAACCACATCGACCATCCAATCTCACACCACTCCATACAGCGGCGTTAACACAGATATCATGATCATGATGACCATTGACACATAGCAGCGGTACCGTGCAAGTGCTAGCCTAGACCAAGCCAACCAGGTTCTGATATCATATAACATATACTGAAACTGTGATACATGGATATTTCATATCATTAATTATCAAGTCGGCCATATCATTTTGCATATATACGTATATTAAGAAAATCATTGGCTCATATGTCGGTATTTTACATTTTACCATAGCTCGACTTGTTCACCGGCAAATCACATTTATAACACAGCCCGTACGCTGGCAAATCACATCCATAGTTTGGCCCGTACGCCGGCAAATCATATACATAGCTTAGCCCGTACACTGGCAAATCACATCCATAGCTCGACCCGTATGTCGGCAAATCATATACATAGCTCGGCCCGTACGCTGGCAAATCAAACACATAGCTCGACCCGTACGCCAGCAAATATATCAAAATCTCGGCTCGTACGCCAGTTTTCCGTTAAAAAAATTCGTGTCATTAACATATTCCTAGAAAACAGTATTTCATAACAATTTCTACTTATGCCATACTAATAGGTTTTTTGCATATTTAACGTACCATCATTTTCAACAGTATTTTCCCAAATATAAATCATATATAAATATATTTATTTTCCTGAAACCAAATGCTATAACAATATACATATTTTTCATAAAATACTAGCTTAGTTTATCCCCTTACCTGTGTCTTGAAAAGCCCCTAAATCAAACACTCATGCACTTATAGGGTTCCCCGTTCAACATCCTGAAAACAACATTCCCCATAACTAAAATTCAATATTTCTACACGTACAACACTTTCTACGACTGTCAAATAGGCAAATATTGAATAGAAAGTCTTACCTTAGATTTGGGATGGTTTCCAACCCAGCCTCACCGACGATCCGCTCCGGCAGATTTGAAGAGAACTTTCCCAGGAGTGTCGTGGTGGCTTCAGATCCTCAAACCGGTGGAAATCCGGCCTGAAATTGAAGAGAGAAGGGGGAAGAACCGAAGGATGAGAGAGAGAGAGAGAGATTATGCACAGGAAATGAGCTGAAAAATCACATTTAACCCTATTTATCTAGCGGGATTCGTCAACGAGCCACGTCACCTTGTCAACGAGTCCTATTGAAAGTTCGTTGATGAACCTCAACCCTCATCGATGAATTTCGGCTTCCAAAATTCCTCTCTTGGTATCTTCTCGTCGACAAATTCTATCCTCGTCGACGAGCCCCTCTTATACCCTCGTTGACGAATCCCATGTGTTTGTTGACGAGGAATTGACAAATTCCTTTTGTTCTTGTTTCCATTTCCATTTCTTTTTATTATTTAAATACCATTATTCTTCGGGTCGTTACATTCTCCCCTCCTTATAAAATTTCATCCTCAAAATTTACTGTTCACGCAACTCATCATCCTTTAACAAGAAAAAGGTCTACTTATTTTATTACTTACCCTCACTTATGGCGGAGGAATACTGTGGTTACATTCCGAGTCCTAGGAGATTACATATACAAAAGAAAAATTCTCCCAAAACTAAAAATGATACACTAATTAAACCATTACATGTACCTGTAAAAGAAATACTACCTAACTACTTACATTTTACCTGTTTAGACTCCTTGGAATAGGTGCGGATACTTCTGCTTCATTTGTTTCTCGGATTCCCAAGAAGCCTCTTCAGTTGTATGATTCCTCCACAAAACTTTTGCCTGAGGAATCTCCTTGTTACGTAACTCCTATACTTTCCTATCTACAATCTGTATTGGTACCTCCTCATACACCAGTGAATCACTAAGCTCTAATTCACAATAACTGATGATATGAGAAGGATCCGGGACGTATTTTCTCAACATAGTAACATGGAATACGTCGTGGATCCTGAATAACACAGGTGGCAAAGCTAGCCTGTAGGCTACCAGTCCCACTTTCTCTAGAATCTCAAATGGACCGATAAACCTAGGACTAAGTTTACCCTTCTTCCCAAATCGTATAACCCCTTTCAACGGAGCTATCTTCAAAAACACATGATTACCCACATCAAATGCCAGATTCCTGCGGCGATTATCAGCATAACTTTTCTGTCAGCTCTGAGCTGCATTGATCTTGTCTTTAATAAACCGAACCTTATCACACACTTGCTGCACAAGCTCTGGCCCCACTACTCGCCGCTCTCCCACTTCATCCCAAAATAAAGGAGAACGACACCTCCTACCGTATAGAGCCTCAAATTGTGTCATGCAAATGTTGGTTTGATAACTATTATTATACAAAAATTATACTAATGGTATGAATTGAGTCCAACTACCCCCAAAATCTAATACGCAGGCTCGGAGCATATCCTCTAATGTCTATATCGTCCTCTTAATCTGCCCATTTGACTGAGGATGGAATTCCGTGCTAAACGATAATTGAGATCCTAGAGCTTCCTGCAAGCTCCTCAAAAAATATGACGTAAAACACAGGTCTCGATCTGATACAATTGATACTGGCACCCCTTGAGAACAAGCTATCTCTTGAATGTAAATCTCCACCAAACAGTTAAGGGAGTAGCTAATCTTGATAGGCAAAAAGTGGGTTATCTTAGTCAAACGGTCAACTATCACCAACATGGCATTTTGACCATGTAACGTCGTCTGCAGTCCTGACATGAAGTCCATGGATATATGATCCTACTTCCACACTGGGATAAATAACGGCTGCAACTGCCCTATCGGCCTCTAGTGCTCAGCCTTTACCTGCTGGCACGTCAGACACTGCGCTATATACTCAACAATCTTTCTCTTCATACCACTCCACTAGTACGACTCTCACAGATCCCTGTACATCTTCGTACTATCGGGATGAACTGTATACAAAGATTTGTGAGCCTCCTCTAGAATAGTCTCCCTGATCTCAGTATCTACAGGAACGCATAATCTGGAATGGAACTGTAAAGCTCCGTTGTCTGCAATACTGAATTCCTCCCTCTGACTATTCTGCACTCTATCCATCCCCTCGGCTAATTCTGGGTCTTCCTTCTGAGCGGCTTTAATTCATTTTTGCAGAGTAGGCTGTACTACTAGGCTGACAATACACACTAGAGGATCACTCTTTACCTGTTGAGTCTCTCCAGATCCTTCATGATCGAATACTGGATCTCCATAGTCGCCAATACTGATTCCCTGGACTTTCTACTTAACGCATCAGCTATCACATTTACTTTCCTTGGGTGATAACTGATAGTACAATCAAAATCCTTAATTAGCTCCAATCACCTTCTTTGCCTCATATTTAGTTCCTTTTGAGTGAAAAAAGTACTTCAAACTTTTATGGTCGGAGAAGTTCTCACACCGCTCATCATACAGATAATGCCTCCAAATTCTCAAGGTGTGTACTACTGCAACCAATTCCAGATCATGTGTAGGGTAGTTCTTTTCATATTCTTTCAACTGCCTGGACGCATACGCCACCACCCTGTCATACTGATCAATACACAGCCAAGTCCCTTCAAGGATGCATCACTATAAATAACATAACCCTCACCCCCTGACAGGATGACCAATACTGGCGGTGTGACAAGCCTCTGCTTCAACTCTTGAAAACTTTGCTCGCAGCTATCGTCTTAATCAAATATGATATTCTTATTAGTCAGTCATGTCAAAGGCCCTGACAAACCTGAGAATCCCTCAACGAAATAGCGGTAATAGCCCAAAAAACTCCTGATCTCCTAGACATTCCTCGGTATAACTCAATTAACTATGACCTCAACCTTACTAGGATCCACAGAAATACCGTCTCCAGACATAACATACCCCAAGAACACGACCTTCTCAAGCCAGAATTCACATTTACTGAACTTGGCATACAACTTCTTTTCCCGAAGCGTCTGTAGAACCTGCCTCAAGTGTGTCTTATGCTCCTCATAGCTCCTCGAATAGACCAGTACATCATCAATAAAAACAACAACAAACTAGTTTAGGTATGGATGAAAAATCCTATTTATCAAATCCATAAATATAGTAGGAGCATTCGTCAAACCAAACGGTATAACAATAAATCGCAATGCCCGTACCTGGTCCTGAAGACCATCTTTAAGACGTCTTTTGCCTTCACTTTTACTTGATGATAGCCGAATCTGAGGTCAATCTTCAAATACACCCGTGTACCTCGGAGCTGGTCAAACAAATCATCGATACGGGGTAGAGGATACTTGTTCTCGATTGTCACTTTATTAATCTCCCTATAGTCTATACACATCCTCATAGACCCGTCTTTTTTCTTCACAAATAAAACTGGTGCTCCCCACAGAGATACACTAGGTCGTATAAAGCCCTTATCAAGTAGATCTTACAATTGATTCTTCAATTCTACCAACTCTACTGGCACCATCAGGTAAGGTACTTTAGAAATCAACGTCGTACCTGGAAGTACATTAATAGGGAAATCTACCTCACGATCAGGTGAAAAGCCTGGTAACTCATTTGGGAAAACATCTGTAAATTCCTTTACTATAGGCATGCTAGAAAATTTCAATTTATTCTCTAACATCTCCTTCACAAATGCCACAAACCCTTGAAACCATTCAACAGAAGTCTCCTGGCCTGGATAGCTGAAACTAGCTGAGATGGGGATTGCACCTGCGATCCTACAAACCTGAATTCCACTTTCCCTGGAAGTCTGAATATCACTTCTCGTGCTCGAAAACTATGCTGGCAAAATTAACTGCTAGCCAATCCATGCCAAATATAACATCAAACCTGTGCATATCTAGCACTATCAGATCAGCAGACAGAATTTCCCCTTGAATATCAATTGGACACCCTCGGAACACCCTACTTCACCTCACAGCTGACCCAGTCAGTGTAGATACTAACAATTCAACATCTAATGGTTGTGTTTCAGCCCCACATAATTTAACACACCCCGATGACACAAACGAGTGCGTAGCTCCTGAATTCAATAATGCAATAACTTTAAGAGAAAGCATAATAACCCTACTTGTTGTGACAATCCGAATAAAATGGAATTTAAATAATAAAGTGGAAAGGAAATTATCAGAGAACTTGTCGACGAAGACATGATTTTTCGACGAGTGTATAATAAAATTCGTCGACGAATACATGACTCGTCGAAGAGGGTATAAGAAAATTCATCGACGAAAATAGGATTCATCGACGAGAAGAAATACCGAGAGAGTTTTGAGCCGACTGAATTTCGTCGACGAGGACTGAATTTCGTCGATGAAATTATTGAAGGATTCGTCGACGAATGATGTGGCTTGTTGACGAATCCAGGTCTATAAATATCAAAAATCCGAATTTTTAACTTCACCCTTAAGCAAACTCTCTCCTCTTCGGTCCTCTCTCTCTCTCTCATTAATTTTGGGCCGGATTTATGCCAGTTCAACATTCCGAAGTCATCACGACGCTCCTAGAAAAGTTCTCTCCAAATCTGCCGGAGCGGATCATTGGTGAAAGCAAGTTGGAAATCATCCCTAAGTTGAGGTAAGGCTTTTTAAGCCAAATTTGATCTTATGGTAGTTATAGGAAATGATGTACACGTAGAAATACTGAAGTTTAGTACAGTGAGTTTTCGTTTTCAGGGTCTTGATCAGGAAATCCTACGGGTGTTAGACCAGGAAATTTTAGGGGCTTTCTCAGTAGTTAGGTAAGGGAATAAACTAAAGCAGTTATTTTTCACGCAAATTACTATTATTTATGAGCAAATTGATTTCTTGAAAATATGTATGATATTTGAATATTATGGAATTAATGCACGTTTGGGAAAAATACTGTTATTACGTTGAAACGTATATATATGTATGAGATGGCAGAAAGCATGATTTTCAGAATACAATGCATAGTTTTAAACAGCAAATGTGTGGCATGAATATTATTTTATGTGGAAAAATATTTTGATATGATAATGATATGAATGCAGTATGGTTGAGAAATTATGAAAGTATTCAGTACAATATGATTCTGACAAATATATGATAAAATGATTATTTTCAGAATGACGTATTTATGTATGATTTCGGCGCGAGGCCGTATTTATGATTTCGGCGCGAAGCTGTATTTATGATTTCGGTGCGAGGCCGTATTTATGTATGATTTCAGCATGAGACCGTATTTATGATTTCGGCGCGAGGCCATATTTATGTATGATTTCAGCGCGAGGCCATATTTATGATTTCGGCGCGAGACCGTATTTATGTATGATTTCGGCATAAAGCTGTATTTATGAAATGTTCGGCACGAGGCCGTAATTATGAAATTATGAAAGATACTATATTATCATGTACTATATATTATCAGAACCTGAATGTTAGTTTAGTTCAGTTCAAGAGCTCGGTATCGTAGCTATATAGATCAGATATTTATGTTCAAATTAGTGTTAACCACTCCACGAGGGGGTGGGAGATGGATAGTCAATGTGGGTTTCAGTAGAGTGTGGACGTCCACTTGGCAGTCTAGACTAGGGTGTGGTGGCCCCATCGTACTTACAAACATTTTTTACTTGGCAGTGGTCGACCAGCCATTGTCGGGTCTCGCCTTCGGGCTGCACAACCCGTCATAGGGGGTAATACATGACATCAGCTAGCTATTCATCCTGGGTATGTTTTCAGTATTATCAGTTATAACAGATCTATTTTATGTACGTTACGATTTATTAATAAATACGAAAGTATATGAGAATTTAGTATATTATGATGAATGTTTACCGATATATGAAATGTACTGTATAAGTATAATTACACTGAATATTCATGTTACCACACAGCTTTATTTAGTTTATTTTCCCTTAGTGAGAAGTGTCTCACCCCCGAACATTAAATGATTTTCAGGAAATCCAGAGAGACCGACGGGTTAGGGCCGCCGTTGAGTGTTTGGAGCTTCCCTACTAGAAGGGTAAGCGTTGTACTAGGATCAAGAGACTTTTGTTGTAGATCCTAGGTCTAGTTTGATGTTTCAAAGGTTGTACATAAATATTTTATTTTTGATGATATAGTAAACTCTGGTATTATGTTTTATGGTTGGTTGTATAAGATTTTATTTTATTGCTGCTTAGGTTTCCGCTGTGATTGACAGGTGTCCCCGTTATCCACGGGTTCGGGTTGACCATTTTATTTATTATGTTACATTTTATATTGAGGAAATTAAGGTCGTTACACCTGTCACACGTCACCTGCCGTCTCAGCCTCACCCGACGTTAGAGTAAATACCCTGGCTAGAGCCATATTCCTCTGTTGGCCCCCACGTGGCACCTGATAACCTCCCTGGTATGGTCTGGGAGCTAGAACTACATCTGGTGGGGTAGGGCAGTCTCGCACCATGTGCCCTGATCTACCACAATGATAGCACACCACACCACCAACTCAACACTCTCCCCAATGCCTCCTACCACGAGTCTAATAGACTGGAGGACCCTCCACTACTTGAACCTCGCATCCTCCAGTCTTCTGTCTCTGCCCTCTGCCATGGTTTTGTCTCCTCCACTGACTCGGTCTATGACCCTGCTAGTAGCCCGTAGATGCAGATCTCTTCCTTTGATTCTGCTTCTTTGCATCCAAATGCTCACTCATTTCTGTCAGGGCTGCCCTGTCGACTAACTCAGTAAAGTCCTAGATCCACAGCACCACCACCTGCTTGAATATATTCCGCCTCAAGTCTTTCTCAAACTGTCTTGCCTTCTTCACTTCATCAGGAACAATATACAGTGCGAAATGAGATAGCTCAATGAAATGCGCCGCATACTGCTGGACGGATAGCTGTCCCTGTTTCAGACGTAGGAACTCTTCCACTTTAGCCTCCCTGACAGTAGCTAGAAAATATCCATACAACTCCTTAAACCAGTCCCATGTCATGGCTATAGGAGTCACCCTCTGCTGCTCCAGCAGCCTTACGGCAGTTCACCACCTCTCGGCCTCTCCCGTCAGTTTATAGATGGCAAAAAGGACCCTCTGTTCCTCAGTACACTGTAACACATCCAAAACTTTCTCGTTCTACTACATCCAGTTCTCAGCGGCTGCAGGATCAACTCCACCTAAGAATGTCGGAGGATTCATCTTCGTAAACTTCTCTATGGTGCACCCATGGCCTGTAGATAGACCACCCTGCTCCCTCGAGCTCCTACCGATCTCAGCCATAACTTGCTGAGCTACGCTACGTAATACTGTGTCAGAGTCGGTCCCAACTGCACCTAATGGCCCTGCTCCATCACTGCCACTCGCATGGACACTACTTCCTCCTGGATCCATCTTGAAAAATAACAATTGCAACTCAGTAATCCTATCCTTATAATTTACCCGCTTAACCTAGCCTCTTATCTCAACACTCTCAACTTATTTCTAATCTCTAATCCTACATTTTAGGAACACAACTCGACAATAGCTTACTATGGTTTTCCTGAAATCGTCACCCTAGGAAAAACACAAAAACTACCACGAAAGTACTGTCTTCAGACTGTAGAACAAAATCTCAAATCATTTCCTATACTTTGGTATTATTTCCGCTGCATGCTAAAGTCTACATAACCTAACAACCTAGGCTCTGATACTAAACTGCGACGACCTGCTTAATTTTCTCATTTTTTTATATATATTTCATATCACAAAGCTCAGTAGATCATAATCCACTTGGATTTGTGGGTACCAGGGATATATCAGAAACACATCACGGAAGCTTATGTAGCAAGAAACATAAATCATAAACACCTTATTATACCATACATCACAATACTAGAGTTACTATAATCACTGTATATATATATATATACACAGCACTCAACCCAAAAGATGTCTTAGGGTCATTTCCACAAAATACATCCGACCCTATCAAAACACTTACCCTTCTGGAAGGGCAGATCTGCAGTATTAGATTAGCGGGGCTTTACCCGCTCTCCTATCAGGGGCTCCTGAAATGTTTATAAAATTTGGGGTGAGACACCTATCAGTAAGGGAAATAAACTAACACTAATGTGTGGCAACATGAGTATTCCGTGTTATACATATACCATATAGAACATATTCAGTAAACTGTTATGTCAAATATGGGAAAACATAAATATTATCAAAACATGGCAGAACATACTGCATTTAGATAAACATATATCATCTCATATAATAATAATACGAAAACATTCATGGCAGGTTAGCTGATTGTTTTCATGTATTACCCCCACATGACTGGGTTATGTGGCCCAAAGGCGAGACCTGACAATAGTTGGCCGACCACTACAAAGTCAAAAGTACAGTCTGTAAGTCTGATGGGTCTGCCAGACCTGGTTCGTACACCAGGGGCGCTAACACAATTCTTAAAAACCACATCGACCATCCAATCTCACACCACTCCATACAGCGACGTTAACACAGATATCATGATCATGATGACCATTGACACATAACAACGGTACCGTGTAAGTGTTAGCCTAAACCAAGCCAATCAGGTTCTGATATCATATAACATATACTGAAACTGTGATACATGGATATTTCATATCATTAATTATCAAGTTAGTCATATCATTTTGCATATATACGTATATCAAGAAAATCATCAGCCCGTATGCCGGTATTTTATATTTTACCATAGCTCGGCCCGTACACTGGCAAATCATATCCATAGCACAGCTCATACGTTGGCAAATCACATCCATAGCTCGGCTCATACGCCAGCAAATCATATACATAGCTCAGCCCATACGCTGGAAAATCACATCCATAGCTCGGCACGTACGTCGGCAAATCATATACATAGCTTGGCCCGTACGCCGGCAAATCAAACACATAGCTCGATTTGTACGCTGGCAAATATATCAAAATCTCGGCCCGTATGCCAGTTTTCCGTTAAAAAAATTCGTATCATTAACACATTCATAGAAAATAGTATTTCATAACAATTTCTACTCATGCCACACTAACAGGTTTTTTGCATATTTAACATACCATCATTTTCAACAGTATTTTCCCAAATATAAATCATATATAAATATATTTATTTTCCTGAAACCAAATGCTATAACAATATAAATATTTTTCATAAAATACTAGTTTAGTTTATCTCCTTACCTGTGTCTTGAAAAGCCCCTAAATCAAACACTCCTACACTCGTAGGGTTCCCCGTTCAACATCCTGAAAATAACATTCCCCATAACTAAAGTTCAATATTTCTACGCGTACAAAACTTTCTACAACTGTCAAATAGGCAAATACTGAGTAGAAAGCCTTATCCTGGTTTTGGGATGGTTTCCAACCCAGCCTCACCGACTATCCGCTCCGGCAAATTTGTAAAGAATTTTCCCAAGAGCGTCGTGGTGGCTTTAGAGCCTCGAACCGGCAAAAATTCGGCCCGAAATTGAAGAGAGAAGGGGGAAGAACCGAAGGATGGGAGAGAGGGAGATTCTGCGCAGGAAATGAGCTGAAATATCACGTTTAACCCTATTTATCTTGCGGGATTCATTGACGAGCCATGTCACCTCGTCGACGAGTCCTGTAGAAAGTTCGTTGACGAACCTCAACCCTCTTCGACGAATTTCAGGCTTCAAAAAATCCTCTCTCGGTATCTTCTCTTCGATGAATCCTGTCATCGTCGACGAGCTTTTCTTATACCCTCGTCGACGAGTTTCTTGTGTTCGTCGATGAGGAGCTGAAAAATTCCTCGGGATTATTCCATCCAAAATGCAACGTCGTCGACTATCTTCTTCTGTTCCTGTTTTTATTTCCCTTTCTTTTTATTATTCAAATACCATTATTTTTCGGGTTGTTACATTAAGACCTTTCCCAAACTTATGATTAGTATTGTTGTTTGTGTTATTGTTCAACCATACTGCCTTATACCTTTGTTTTTCATGTAAATTCTTGTCAATTGCTCATTAGCTCTTCTTATCAACAACATTTTTGTAAGCTAGGAGAGCCTTAGAAAGATTGTCCTGCTTCAGCACTATAATTAATTTGTTTACTATTATGTTTCAACTCCATATGGATATCATCAAACGTATGTAAATTTTATTATTTGAAATGCATTTTTGTCGTCTTGATTTTTCATTCAACTAATGCCGATTAATTCAAACATGACAACCTTACCAAACCCTCTTAACCACTTGCAAAAACCTATCACGATGCAACCATGTCTCTTCGGATTATAGCAATTTAGGGCTAGTTTAATTTAGGATCCAAAAATGAGTTTTGGTGTTGTTATTTAAAAAAAAAAATGAAAACAAGGTATTATATCAAGTTTTTATTTTATTTTATTTTAAATGAATGTGTTTGAATAGTTTTTTTTTGAATTTTTTCCTATAAATGAAATAGTAAGGTTTGATTAAGGTTGATCCAAGTGGCAAATTGTTAACAATATAAAAAATCATGCTAATAATTATCATTATCTTAAATATTGTTATCATTATTTATATTGCAACTATTTAAATGGTTTATACTTAATATTAGAGTCTCTATTGGATACAAAAATATATATCCAATGTCATGAGAAATATGTTAACCCCTATATTTTGAGAGATTTTAAATTTGGATTTATATTGGATTTGGATAAGATATAATATAAAATTATATTGAAATTTGTCCAAATTCACCTACATCCAAATCTAATGACCAACAACCATGTTCCCAATGCAGTAAAATTGTTTTTCGAAAACTTATATTATTAAGAGTGTTTTTTTATTTATATGCTTTCTAAAATGATTTTTTCAAAACACTTATGGTACGTTTCGAAGCTAGGGACTTAGCTATTGAAGTTTAATTTTGTAAATTTGAATAAAATAACAAAAGAAAATTATATTGAACTTCATGTAAATTCATACAAATTTCATTCTAAAATTTGAATATTATATTCCCAAACAAAACTTTAATCAAATGCAAAATTTGTGTATTCCTTGTACGTTGCATTTTCATATTTTAAAAAATGAATCCAACATTTTAACCTAAGATTTCCTTATCTTTCCTTCCACCTTAGGGAAAGAACTAATTTTGTGTACTCTTTGTGTTGCATTTCCTTATCTTGAAAAATGTACCCAAGCCCTCACGGCATGACGCGGTGGAAAGACATCAGCAAGTAAGAAAGAACATCAGAGGTTCAATTTCAGGTAAATATACTCACGGAACCAACAGTACCTGTAGATGGTGAAAGTTTACTCTGTGAGCCAGCGGGGACCGTGGATGGTGAGAGTTTGCTTTGTGAGCCAGCTGGTATCGTGGATGGTGAGAGTTCTCTATGAGCTAGTGGGGACCGTGGATAGTAATGGAGATGTGTCCCGGGAGTCGGGTTAGCTGAACTTCTAACTGATGCACAGAAGTCGTATCCACATTTGAACTTTACCCTGATCAACGAGACTTGGGGGCGGATGACGATGATCCGTAGGTTTGGTACTGCACTAGGGGATTCGAAGGGTTCGTTGGTGGCTAAAATTCTTATGTAATAAAAAAAAATAAAATAAAAAAATGTACCCAAAATTTTAACCAAAGATTTCCTTATGTTTCCTTTGGTGAAAGAACTAATTTTTCTTGATCTCAAACTTTAGAAAAGGGGCATGGTGTTCCCATCCATTGGTTCAACACATTCAATCAATTTATTGTTAACTATTTTGATCTCAAATTTGTTATCATTTTTGGCTAATTGATAATTTAGGTGGTGACCAACTTTCAAATTACCTGCATTAAATTTGAGTAAATTTGAATAAAATATAGAATAAAATTATATTAAGGTAGTGTTTGGAGTTTGGACTTCAAGTCTTAAATTTAAATTTATGTGGAACTGAAAAAAATTTAATATATTTTTATACTATAACAAATTCAAGTTTTTTCTAAATTTAGACAAATTTAAATTTAAATTTCAAAATTCATTCCTCTAAACTTAGTTTAGCTTTTTAAAATTTAAATATTATTATTTTGAATATTTGAAGGAATAACATGCTGAATTAAATTTTAATTATTTACCAAACCAAATTCGAAATAAAATTAATTAAATTATAAAGAAGCGATTTAATTTTAATCCATTATTCGCCGCGCTACATTCGAAATATCCCTCGTCATGTCCTCGCGGCAGTCCCGGTCGTCTTGGGCCAAGCGCCGGCCGCTCCTCCAGGAATCTCCCCGTAGGCCCAAACGAAACGCCACGCCATGCCACTGCGCCAGTACAAGAATCCAGCTTGACCAAACTACCCTTCATCTCTTTCGACTACCCTCGCTCCTCAGGTGGGGCATTTCCGTTAATACTGTCAACATCGTGTTCCATTTCCTAATCCCAGTCAACATCAGAGGGAAGGTGCCCTGCATTCTGAAAGTGTAAAAACCAATCAATAAATGGACAGTTAAGACTTGTAGAATACGGTATATATAAAATAACCGAAGCTTTCGCCATTTTTGACCATTTTGTGAAGGCGGGAAGCTGAAAAGCCAATTCTCCCTATGAGCCTCTGTCGTCTTTCCGTTTCTTTCTTATTCTAGGGTTTCGCTTCGCAAATTTCAGGCCTCCCTCTCTCTCTTTCCGTCTCTTCGTCTGCTCCATTTCCGCCCCGAATCCTGGTAGTTTCGGTTCTGCAGTTCTCTTGCTCAGGGGCCGGAGATGAGTCTTCGCCCGGGCTCCAACGTGTGGATCGAACACCGGGACTTGGCATGGGTGGCGGGGGAAGTAGTTGGTTTCGTCGGCAAGCAAGTTCAAGTACTCGTTGCTTCGAGGAAGAAGGTAAGGGAGCGAACAACTCTGCTCTTCAATCTCATTTCCTTTTTGCATGTCAAATTGGAGCGAGTCGCACTGAATTTTTGTATTTTTTGGGTATTTAGGTTTTGACATCTCCAGAGAAGTTGTTTCCGAGGGATCCGGATGCAGAGGACCATGGCGGAGTCGACGACATGACTAAATTGACGTATTTGAATGAGCCCGGAGTGCTGTACAATCTCGAGAGGAGATATGCACTCAATGAAATTTATGTAAGTTAACTTCTGCTGGCACTTCTTTTTTTTTTTTGGGAAGGAAAAATCTACCGGCTCTAGTTATAGTTCGTTGAAAGCAGTCACTTAACGGCAGAGGTTTTGTAACTTTCTATTTTTGCTGCTAAATAACAAATTAATATGGTAATAACCCCCTACTTCGAGATAGATCAAGAGCAGTCAAGTTTCAGTAGTAATAAACGATGCAACATGTTAAGTTTGTGATTATGGTTGAGACCATAATCCGAGAAACGAACTATTAAAGTGTGTAGAGTTGCATTTATTCATTTCCCTTAATTCTCTGTTTGAATATTGGATTCCCCCCATTGCCTTGTATCCATGAGAATGTGAACATTCAACTTCACTCAGCTGACTTCAATTTAGTTCTGGTATTTTTGGTTGGCTAGTTGATTGGCATAGTAGAGATGATGGCAGTGGTGGGCCTGGTGGCACACATATTGAACATATGTTAACAGCATTGGAAGCTACAATGAAAGAGTTGGGTGAGTATGTGGCTTGGGCTTAGCTTGGCTCCTTGTGATTTTTTAAAAGAACCTTCTTAGAAGGAGCTGATGAGAGTTCATTGATATTGTTTTAAAAAAAGTTTGGTTTCCTGTAAGAAAAGAGCTATTGGAAGGAGAAAGTTGACTTTGAGTGTTTGGTAAAAATGTTGTAAGATGTTTAAAAGTTTTTAAAATGACTGAAATAGATTTGTATTTTTAGGAAATATAATTAATGCATTGATAATTTTGTAATATTTGGAAAAAATAAGGACGACAAGGGAATAGAATAATTTGTTGGAGAAAAAACTAGCTTTTTACTTTCAAAAGCTTAAAATCTGTAACTTTTAAAAGCTCTCCATAAATGCTAAAATCTGACTTTTAAAATCCGGAAAAGCTGATTACCAAACACATTAGAATCAGCTTTTGCTTTTAAATAAGAGAAGCTGAGGCCAAAAGGGGGAACTTGTCCTTGGTGTTTTTGGACCTACTTGTACTGGATGGGTGGGCGATTGAAGTTTTTGTGTCCTATTCTGAATGTTGTGAAGTCTGAATAACAGCTGCTTTTGGTGATTTATTAGCCTAGCTGATACACCATTCGACTGCATGGGAAATGGAATCAATTTGTTAATTTCATGGAAGCTACTATATATTAAGATTTTGAATTTGCTTTATGAATTAGCTATTTATTAGCTGCTATGTCCTTCGTATAGACCACGCCTCATATTTTCAATTTTACATCTAAGTAGAGATAAGTCAGATTCCTATGAATCAAGTAAGTTGTTTGGCCTTCATGAATGTTTCCCACTTCAAATTTCAAATACTGCTCAAATAAAGCATTTGAAGTTCACTAATCCTTGTATAGTTGTATGGCTGGAGTCTTCTCTCTTTTTTTTTTTTTTGTTTTTCATGGTCTTGAGGAGAGGGGGAAAAATGTCATGTTCATAACACTCTAATACAGTTCATAATCATCATTCAAATTTCTACTAATGCTGTCATTATTTCAATCCACAAGAGCTATAGTTTCATTTTAACCTTTGGACCTTTAATTCTTCTGAAATGCATACTTTATAATTTTCCCTGTTTCTATGCCAATATTTACATGTATTGTTTCATTTCTCTGAAAGACATACACGGGAAGTATTTTGATTGCTGTCAACCCGTTCACAAAGCTTCCTCATCTTTACAATGCACATATGATGGAGCAGTATAAGGGGGCTCCATTTGGTGAGTTGAGTCCCCATGTGTTTGCTGTAGCTGATGCATCTTACAGGTAGGCGAAATTGGAGCATTTTTATTCAAATATTCTGGTGGTTTTTTATGCCTAATACAGATTCTTGATGTGATGTAGTCAGCTTCTGTTTTGTTGTTTAAATCCAGAGCAATGATGAATGAAGCTCGAAGCCAGTCCATACTGGTCAGTGGGGAAAGTGGGGCTGGGAAGACTGAGACTACAAAATTGATTATGCAGTATCTTACATATGTTGGTGGCCGTGCTGCTAGTGATGATAGAACAGTTGAACAGCAAGTCCTTGAAGTAAGAGTGGGTTTAATCATTGTTTATGATTATTCCATTTTCACATCTTAAAATTTGTTTCTGCTGGTAGCAAATTGTTAAATCTTCCTGGTATTAATGGTCTAATACATAGACTTAAAGCATGTTGTTTAAAATGGAGGAGTGCTGAGGGAGTATTATGTAATTTTAGAAGACTATTGAAATGAAAAGGAAAGTTTTATAGGACAGCTATAAGACTAGGCATGTATTGCGGATTAGAATGTTTGGCAATTAAGAAACATATCCACAAAGTAAAAAGTTACTGAAATGTGAATGTTAAAGTGGGTGAATTGTATAACATCGAATGAAAAATTAAGGAATGAACATACTCATAATAAGTTAGGCATAGCACAAATTGAAGATAAGACAAGGGAAGGGCAACTTAGATGGTTTAGGCATTTGAAAAGTAGACCAAATAATGCACCAATGAGGAGTGAGCTAGTTACCCTTGCTGGTAGTCAATGGGGTAGGGGTTGGCCTAAAATAACATTGAATAAAATAGTGAAGAAGGATTTTATAGCTCTTAAACTGGTCAAGGAAAAATGCCCTTAATCATGTGAATTGGCGGAAAACGATTCATGTACTCGACCTAGTATGACTTTAGGCTTGGTTTGTTGTTGTTATTTATTTGGTGGAATAGAAAATATGATGTAGGTGGTATAGGGCATAGTTGTCAAAGACTTGCATTTAGGCTCAAGGTGCTGCATGGATCAAGGTCCTATATCTTTGGTACCTTTAGGTGTGAGCGACCTCATTGAGGAATGATCCCTTTTTGCTTAGTTGGGCACCTTTTGTGGAGTCCCAAGCGCTTAAAATGCATAAATTTAGTTGGATTTTCTTATGTCCAGTTATTTTACCTTGTTTTTCCTGCCAATTATTCCACAAATTTACTGCACTATAATAACTATTGATTTTGAGATAGTATAGGTCCTATAGGATGATGATTGTTCTGTAAAAGCCCCAAATATGTACAACGGAATAACAATATGTTTGTGTAAAAGATCAAACACACAATGCAGCAATCTAAACGGTGAATACAGAACAATTCCACAACCACAACAAGTAAATAAAAACAATAATAATAATAATAATGACACCAAGAATTATGTGGCTCGGCAATGCCTACATCCACGAGAGCAAACGGCAAGGATTCACTATTTTCTTGTCCAAATTACAAGAACAATACAAGAACCCTCTCAATTCTCTCTCAAACATACTTGGCACCCTTGGTTTACTATATACAACGTATTCTATGTATATATAAGCCTCCTTGGAAGTCTCCCCTTGAAACCCAACCAAAATAAAGTCCAAATATTCAAAATTCAAAATTTGCGTAGGTTGTTTTGAACCAAACCGTTGACAGTTTCATGCAAACTGTCGACGGTTTCAAACAGAATAGAAATACTGCCCATGTTGCATTTTGATTTCCTTCATGATTTCCCTTAGAATGTGAGCCACAATTCACAATAAACTCCACTTTGGCGAACATATGCCCTTTAGGAGAAACCAAAAAACATGAACCCGCTACTCCACCTTGAACTTGGGATGTTAGGTTGGAATGTCCCCCGTCTAGCAACTTAGAGACAAACACTAAGTCCAAGCAACGCCGCTTGAACTTGCTGATGGTAGCTTCGACTTCTACCATAAACCCCAATACAGCTGTAGATGCAACAATCTAAGACTTTGCCCTAGGCTTCCAATAAGACCTTCCCACAACATTAAATACAAACGCTGCTGCAAGCCTTCTATCACCAAAACTCCCTGCATAGTCTTCAACAAATCTCATAACTGATGGTCCACTTGTTGCCTGCCGAAACACCCCATTACACTATCATGAGGGATCTTTGACATATCCCAGACATCATAGTCTGTCCTTGGAACTGAGCGATAAACATTCCATATTGATTCTCCACATAACCCCCTTGAGACGACAAACAAAGTCTCTCTACGGTTCCGTCCACCAAACAATCCTGAGATAACACCAATCTCCCTGCAATCTTGTTCATGCGAATCATCAAACCAAGACCCTTCTTGGCCGCACCCAACACATTCATGTCAAAACTTTTCAACAGAGTTCCTAACTGATAAGCCTCAGTCAAAGCCTTCTTGGTCAATAATATGTCATTCACACATAACAGATACGTCGCTTCATTGTATCCTATCACTCTCTTCCACACTGGAAGTCTCACTAGCTCACACACTTGGTACATATGCAATACTTCATTTCCTCTACCATAGCACTCATCCACCTATTTTCTCCTTTGCCATGCATTGCAACTTGAAAAATAGTAGGGATCTTGCTGCTGGTAGTAATGAATGCATAAAACACTAGAATGCCAATTTTATACCTGAATGGTGGTCTGATAGTGCGCATGGGCTCATCGTGATCCTATTGGTCTCCCGAGCTGAAACTCCCTGCAATATGAATAATGTCATCTCTACCTTGAGCTTGTAGCTCCACCTGCATCACATGCTCCTTCATACTATGATACTGTTGACCCGAGATAGAACTCCCTGCATTTCTGCATTGAGTATCTAACTTCAACTGAATTACATGTTTGGTACTGCTGCAGTTTTGTGGCATTTGTTTCTCTTCCTTTACCTGAGCTTACTGCCTCATGGTTTTATTACCAAAAACCATGTCCTTGATCACTCCTTTGTTTGCCACAGAATCACCCAACTTGCACCTACCTTTCTTATACTCTAGAAAGATGTATTGTCTGAACATAACACCAAGCCTTTTGATCCTCCATTACTAGAATAATGCACCAGTGAACATCCACTCACAATCGAGTAGTCTACCGCAAAATTTGCCCATAATTCACCTACAACTCTCCCATCTAACGATACCTTTGGCGATCGGTCACACAAGAAACGCGGCATACTTACTAACTTCATCAAGAAGTACCCTGCAAGCCATGCATATAACCTGCCCTGCTCACAAAACTTGAACAAAACCAGCGTATTCAATCCCAATGTCTGACTTGAGGATCTCTCTCTCGGTCTAGTTCTCCACCTCAACCACAAGTTAAACCCAGTAAACACCTCAGAGTTGTGCCACATGAGATAAACCAAGACCTTTTGTGATAAACCTACGAAAAACATATGTTTGTCCCGTGATGCTATCCTCATTGGTCCCCAAACATTTGAATACTTGTAGTCTCCCATTTGCCTTAACCGCATGTCATAGAATATTTGACTCAGATTCTACAGCTGCAGCTCCACCTACAATTGTAACACCCTGCAGGGCATAGATATTTCCTGCTACCTTTTCTTATTTTATCACTATTGAGTTGCCTTCACATACTTTCATTTCCCCACCTTCAGACTTGTAATTATACCCATTACAGTTTAAAGTGCCTAATGTAATTACATTCCTCCTTAGACCTAGTACATGCTTTAAATCATATATGGTTCTTACAACACCATCATACATTTTGATTTTGACATTTCCAATACCAAGTATTTTGCATGACCTACAATTGTAACACCCTGCAGTGCATAGATATTTCCTGCTACCTTTTCTTATTTTATCACTATTGAGTTGCCTTCACATACTTTCATTTCCCCACCTTCAGACTTGTAATTATACCCATTACAGTTTAAAGTGCCTAATGTAATTACATTCCTCCTTAGACCTAGTACATGCTTTAAATCATATATGGTTCTTACAAAACCATCATACATTTTGATTTTGACATTTCCAATACCAAGTATTTTGCATGAAATATCATTTCCCATCAAAATACGACCAGCATTAATTGACCTGTAGGTGTCAAACCATTTCTAGTTGTTGTCACGTGATAAGAGCATCCGGTGTTTAGGATCCAAGAATCATCGGTGAGGCACTCCGAACCCGATGAAACACATAGCATATCCTCATCACTGCATTCTGAATCTTCCTCCACTACACGGTCAGATTTTGACGGACCCTTGGATATATATTGGCTTTCCAGTTTTCGTCAAATTGATGCCGAAGAATTCTCATCCATGACGTGATACAACACGTCATCAGCCAAACATAGATGGATGGTTGATATTGCCGTTGCCCCTAATTCATTCCAAGTCGCTTCATTCATGCTATCCGGTGGAATTCTGTATAAGAGCTTTACCATATCTTGTTGCACCAAAAGATCCTTCACCCTTTCCTGTCACAAATCGAATTCTCGGTTCCATCAAACTTGACAACATTAAATACCGCAGATGAAGATCTAGAGGCCTTTACAACAATGCTCTGATATCAATTATTGTGTAAAAGCCCCAAATATGCACAGCGGAATAACAATATGTTTGTGTAAAAAATTAAACACACAATGTAACAATCTAAATGGTGAATACAAAACAATTCCACAACCCCAACGAGTAAATAAAAACAATAATAATAACAATGACACCAGGAATTACGTGATTCGGCAATGCCTACATCCATGGGAGCAAACGACAAGGATTCACTACCTTCTTGTCCAAATTACAAGAACAGTACAAGAACCCTCTCAATTCTCCCTTAACCACACTTGGCACCCTTGGCTTACTATATACAACGTATTCAGTGTACATATAAACCTCCTCGGAAGTTTCCCCCCGAAACCCAATCAAAATAACGTCCAAATATTCAAAATTCAAAATCTGCGCAGGCTGTTCCAAGCCTAACCGTCGACAGTTTCAAACATGATAGAAATACTGCCTCCGCTGCACTCTGATTTCCTTCATACTTTCCCTTAGAATGTGAGCCACAATTCACAACAATGTACTTGCAACCAATAACTCTATGTAATGTAGGGTAAAAGGGAATTATTGGTTGACCAAATGATGGCCACCCATCACTTATACATTGACTTAGCATGGTATTCTCAGGTTTGCTCAAAATATTGCAATGTAAAGGCCTTGAAGATGGCTTTTTGCTGTCTAGATGGCATGTGCAATGCTTAGCAATTTCACAATTCATGTTCTTTGTGGAAAGGGAATTACGCTGACTTAATCAAGTTCATGACATATAAACAAGAAGTCTGTTTATTGAAGATTATGTCCGGTGGGATGATGAGGAAGATCCATAGTTCTTGTACGATTGCCTTTGGACAGCATTTTTACGGCTTTTAAACTTCCTAATATGCTTTAATTCTATGTATGTTTGAATCTTGAAGATATTCGCCGTTGTGATGCTAATATGCTTTGTCTCTTATGGATGTTAACTTTGGATTTTAGGTTCTAGAGATTTACCTTCTCTAGAAAATTCTAATATGCTATGCTTCAAAATTTATATATGTTTTTGAATTTTAAGGGTATTGGATGTTGTAATGCTAATATGCCCTCATCTTTTATGCATATTTAACTTGTGGATTTAAGCATATTTTATTTTTCTATAAAATCCTAGGTGCACGCCTTTTGCTTTAGCTCCATAACCCCTTTGCGCCTTTGTGCGCCTTGTGCCTTTAGTAACTATGATATGGGAGGGTTGCTCTATGAATTAGACTTGATATTGAGTCAAATTTCATGAGGGTTAATCCAAATTTCATACAAATTATTGTCATATTAGCACGGATATATTTTTTCCTAATCTTTTAAATTCTTGTTCCCTGTGTTTTATCTCCTCCTTTTTGAGGCGCATTTGGTCAATTATGTATGTCAGTTTCTTTGTTACTGATTTCAACTTCTCTGTGGTTCAGTCAAATCCACTTTTAGAGGCATTTGGTAATGCAAGAACTGTTCGAAATGACAATTCAAGGTTGGTTAGAGTTTATTTTTTTATTTTTTGGTGGGGGCGTGAGTCATTAAATTATTTAAGATGCCACTCTATTGTGGTTTTCATGCAGCATCGGTTACTCGTTCTTGTTAGGATCTTATCTGCAAGTTGGAGGCTTCATTATTGTAACTTCATGCTGTTTTTATGATCTTTTCTGTGATTCTAATATATTCCATATTCTTTAATCCATGGTGCTAAATTGTGCCTAAGATGCCTTATTTCTTGGAAACTTCTGCCTGTGTGTTTACCTTTTTCTTTTGCCCCATTTGAATGAATTTTATTGATAAGAACATTATAACTGTATTGTGGACACTAGAAGGAGATAATCTTTTATATATTTTTTAAAACTTTATATTATATGTTTTTTAAGCAGGGCATTATTGCCTGATTGGTGGCTGTCCTTAAAAATTTCAATATTATTTCATCCTTTTTTTTTTCCCCCTTAATATCATTGTTTTATTATATTCTTTCAACTGTTTGACAAAGTTTGTGATCACTATTTCTTCCTTCTCAAGTGATACTTGATTGTGAGTTAATTGTTTTGTTCTCTGCAGTCGTTTCGGCAAGTTTGTAGAGATTCAATTTGATTCGAATGGAAGAATATCTGGTGCAGCTATAAGAACATACCTGCTTGAACGATCCCGTGTGGTTCAGATAACAGATCTTGAGAGGAATTATCACTGCTTTTATCAATTGTGTGCTTCTGGAAAGGTACTATTTTCTTAATGCAGATAACAATGTAATATTTATATCTACATGTAGAATTCTGTGTGGTAGTGCACAGAATACTGCATGGTGATTTTTTTGAATGTTATTTACTACATCTACGTTCTAAAAATAATATATTGCATTTAGATTCATGTACCAATTAGTAGGTGCTTAATTTATGTTTGATAAATGTTCCAGTAGTGCTTTTAGCCTTTTAAGTTGCTTGTAGCGTTATTTTGTTGCTGAGACTTTTCATTTGAGATCGAAATGATTCAAGATAGGCTTGTCAATCCCCCACCATCATCTTCAGACAAGAAGGGAAAAAACTTTTTGATATAGCACTATAGACATGCCTAGACCAATCATTGGATGAGCCTTGCATTGATCATTGCTTTGTATCTGCTTGGATGGCTAATGGACGTGAGATAAGGCTTGACAACATGTCATATAAGCAGTGCTGTGTTCCCTATATAAGTGAATATTATAAAATCATTTTTTCCCTAAATTATATATATATTTTAAAAATAGCATTTAAAATATAACTGCATCATGATGAATGGAATGTTGCATCACAAGAACTTATTTAAAAGGATCACTTATGCATTGGCCCCATGCCGGAAAGGAATGATATATGAGAAGTCTACTTAACACCAAGCAAGTCTGATTTAGGGGTGGCAATATTGACCTATACCCATTTTCCCACCCATACCCATTTGGTATTGGTGAACCCTTTTATGTGCCTCACATTTTTACCCATTAATTAAAAAGTTGAGATGGGCGTACCTACTAAAGCCAACTACCCATTTAGTTTCATGCTTTTTAAAATTGCTTGACAAACCCACTCAATCAAGCTAAGGCTGCATCTGCAGTTACAAGTTTGCATCTTGGGTGGAGGAACAGAGGCACCGGGTGGCAGAGTCAACTTTAATCTTTAATCCCCTTTTTTTTTTGATAAAATAAAACAAATTTATTAAAATCCAAAAAGCATAATAAAACAGAGGACAAGGAGTCCTCTCCAGAGATCTAGAGGAAAGGAAAAATAGGAAAAAAAAAAAAAAATACATCAAAGAAATATTAACTGTTGAAGAGAATATGCTATTTCTGCAATTAAATTTGTGGGGTATTTTTGTCCCTACAACTTTTGTTATTAGAAATGGTTCTCTCCCCTTCTTTTCTTCCTTTTTTCCTTCTTTTCTTCTCTGTTCTATCACTAGCTTTACAACATGGTATTAGAGCATTGATTACCTCTAAATATGATTTATCAAAGCTGCTTCTTCAGACACTCGGTTTTTCATTTTTTTTCCTTATCTTTCCCTTATTAGTTCTCAAATCTGTTTTTTTTTTGGGTTGGTTTGAGGGTCATTTAGAGACACTTTTTCATCTTGATTTGTCTGTATAACATCATTGGTAGGGTTGTGTCTGTTTGTGGTGGTTTGCTGATGCGAAGCAGTTCTGCTCTGTTTCGGGTATTCTGCTTGTGCTGTTCTGTTGTTCTGGCTGGTGTTGGCATGATGAAGCTGTTTTAGATCTACTTGTTTGTGATTTCTTGCTTCCTTGCTATCTTGTTTTAGTTGCCAATGGTTTCATTGGTGTTTCAATGACTTTGCCCTCGCTTCTAGTTGCTTGCAGCAACAATTCCTGCAGCTGCTGTGCTACCATGTTGTTTAAGTGCATGGGTACTTAAGTTTTGTGGTAAGAGCTACCTCTTGAAGTCCTAAAGTGCTGGTTTGTGCTTGTGCGTGTTATTCATTCTTGATTCTAGTGTGCACTAATTGTAGTGTGTAGGGGATGGTTTTGATGGCCTCTAGGGAGAACACTTTAGCTGATACTATTAACATATATATGACAACCATCAAATTGGTTGGATCTTCCGACTAACTCTTGTAGTCTCAGGTAGTGCGCAAAGTCCAAGAATTTTTTGCATTCTCCTCTATTCCCAAACTCCTAGGATTATTAAGATTGGATGAAAGAGAATGACATGTTACTTGTGTTGTTGTGGAATAGTATGGAACCACAAATTGTTGTGAGCATGATGTTTCATAATGTGACCAAGGTTGTATGGGATGATTCTTTGTGAAAGTTTCTCTCTAGATAAAAATCAAACTCTTGTTTTTGACCTATATGAAAAGTTTTCCAAATATGACCAAGAAGTAGGTTCATTAGTGAGTATTATAGCACTTTGAAAGCTATGAAGTAGGAACTCAACATCTATCAACCAGTTAGTTTTGGCATTATATGATTAAGAAACAAAGAACATAATTTTTGGCTGCCAAGTTTTTGTTTGGATTAAGTTATGAGCTTTAATAAATTTGCGGCCAGATTCGTGCAAGTGAATCCATTCCATCCATGGATGAAGCATATGCTTGAATCTAGTGGATTATTAAAGATGACTCTTAATCTTCTTCTCAAAATTTTTCTCGTGATAGTTTAGCCATGTTTTGCACCACCTCCAATCATGTTAAGGGAAGCTTTGGAGGATGAGGATGGTGTTTGGAAGGCAAAGGTAGTGTATTAGGATAGGGAGCTTGTTATGGCAATTCTCGCATCTACACACAGTGTGGCAAACAACCATATTGTTGATCGTTATTGGGGTCTCCATAGAAAACCAACTTGGGCCAATAAGTTTCTTGCTGGGCATGATTCCATTTTTAAAAGTTTTCAAGTGCACTTGGCTACTTGACGAGGGAGATGAGCACATCATCTATTGTGTCTTGAGAAGAGTACAACAATCTAGTTTGCATGGTTTAATGGCTCCAAACTCATTCTTCTACATCGAATGCTGTTGTGGCCCATTTAGGTACAATTGAGCTTCTTGCCTTATCCCTTTATCATGGATTATTGATTCTAGTTCCTCCTCCTATATGACAGGTAATCCTAATTTATTTCAGTCCTTGAAACCAATGCACTCTGAAGTTACACTTGCCAATTATTCATTTAGACCAACATTCACTCGCTTCCTTCTACGCCTCTTTCCTCTGTGTTACATGTGCCAAAATCTCATAACTGTTCTCTAACCTTCTTTCCTTCTCATTGTGTCATTTAGGATCTCCAAGCAAAGAAGATGATTGGTGGAGGGCTTGAGAAGGATGGCTTGTACTATTTCAGTGGTGTTGGTGGTCAATCCAGTTCTTGTCATATTGATTCCTCAATTTCTATTCATGGTGTTTCTCTTGATCACTGTCATTCTTGATTAGGTCATCCATCTGTTCAAATACTACAAAAGTTTTTTTCATGCCCAAGTTTGTTTCTCGTTTTGATTGTACTATGTGTCAATTGGGAAAGCATGTTAGGACATTGTTTTCCTCTAGAATTGAGTCTTGTAGTAAATCATTGTTTTCTCCTATGATATTTGGGGTTCGAGTGGTCATCAATATTTTGTGTTCTTTGTGGATAATTTTTCGCATTTGACCTCGATTTTTTTGTTAAAAAGATAGGCCTGAATTTTTGAATGTATTTACTCAATTCTACCAAGGAGTAAAAACTCAGGTTGGCATTGTATTCAATATTTTTTGATGCGATAATGCACTCAAATTTTATTCTAAATGAGCTTCAAATTTTTTGCTTAGTCGAAGGATTAGTCATGAAACATCATGTATACATTCCCCTTAGCAGGATTGAGTAGTTGAAAGGAAAATTAGACATTTATTTGATATTGCATGTTCTCTCCTCCTTCATATGCATGTTCCTAAAACCTTTTAGACTGATGCTCTTTTTACAATTTTCTACCAATAGGATGTCCTCTAGTATTTTAGGGGGACAAATTTCCTATTGGATTGTGTTGTGTATCTAGAAACATTCATATTCTTTATTGTGCATCATGTCTTTGGTTGCACATGTTTGTTCATGTTCCACATATTGGAGAGACAAATGTTGTCTCTATTTGATCCTAGAGAACTTCAGAAGGTTATAGATTTTATGATCACACACCCACAAAAAATATGTTTATGCAGATGTCACCTTTTTTTGAGTGGACACCTTATTTCTCTAGTGCAACCCCTTGGGATGAATTTATTTTGAGTCCTAATTTCCCCTCATATGCTGATCCTTGATACCTTCTGTTATTCCTCTCCAAAAATCACTTTTTCCAATTCCATCAGATACTGACACAAAGAAACAATTGAGGGTTTATGAACATCAGAGCGCAAGCTTAAACATCACTATCACAATGCAGCTGCCTCTTCTGCCCATCACTATTTTGATTTCTGGTTCTAGAGACACATCCTAGTGTGACTTGGATAGTTGGATTTGCCCATTTCTTATTGGAAAAGTACTTGAACATGTAGACGGTCCATAGTTACTTATTACTTTTTTTTGTGATAATAAAAGAAGTTATGTTATATAGAGAAATAGAAGTTACGATGAAATAGGGCAAGAAGTACATCCCATAAAAATAAAAATAAAAAATAGCAAGAGAAACAATTAACCAAGAACCCCCTCTTCAATCCTTTTCCTTCATAATTCACTGAACACTTCAAATTAGCTAACTCACTTTGACACATTTTTGCTCTGTTTTTACACCCATCAAAATGCACTTCATGTCCTCCAGCATCACAAAACTTTAAATCCAATTTATCCATAAGATCTCCTCCATAGGTGTTGGTAAAATTTTGTCCTTGTGTTGCAGATCATTAACCAAATTATCGTTATCAGATATAGGAACCCCCTCCAAACCTTCCAAAGGGGATGGATGTACATATGATAAGTCCCCCAGAATGCCATTCGAATAAGAAACATATCCATATTCTTCCCTAAGTACATGCAATAGTAAATCCTCACCACCATCAAACTGACTAAGACTGTCATTTTCATTATTTGATAAATTCTCCCATTTTGTTACCTTCTTTCCTTTGCTAACCCGCCCCATCACAAAAATTTCTTGTCGTCTTAGCATATATGTCTCCCATAATACTTAACTCTCCTTTTAAATTTCTCTTTAAATTCACCAAAGCGCCTTCTCTTTTCTTTCAAACAATTTTTTCATTTGCACCCATCAATGCATTCTTCCTACAAGTATAAACCTTGGGACCCTTAGAAGGCCTTAAGGTCTGAGACATTAGATTTCCTTCTAAGAAGACCATCACCTTTGTAAACCTTTGCTACAACATCCTCTTGCTCCTCAGCAAAACCTTTATCTTCAACCACTTTGACACTTTTAATTATTTCTTCCTTATCGTAGACTTTTTTGAAACCGAGCTACTGGCATCCTGTAATTGCTCCATGATATGATCCATTCCATATGAATCTTGGGGAGCTAGAGAAAGATTTTTACCTTCGTTTGCAGATGGGTGAAAATCCTTCTTCCCTATTTTCTCCACTTGCATATTGGGTCTGAGTGTTGGACTTGCCAATTATGATTGGCCCAATCACCCTTTCCCTTAGGATGGGTGTCCAAACTTGGGCCTTGAACACAAAATGAGGATTCACCTTTTTCCATTAACTTGCCTAGGTCCAATACAATAACTAATCTACCCAACCCAGGCTTTTTATCCTCCTTCTCCCCTTTTTTATTCTTCATCACTTCTTTGTCCATGCAAGAAGCCTAGCCGCTTTTGGGCTCATCCCCTTAGTTGAAATCTTTGCTGGAATGCTCAGCCCCTTAGCCGCCTTTGAACTTAGGCCCTCATGCATCTTCCCCCACAACAAACACCACCTTTGGTTTACCCTTATAAGTTGTAAAGGCACCAACATTAACTTTGTTCCCTGAAACTACCTGACTCCATGAATGATTCTTAGAATCTTATTACTCCTTGCACCATTAGTGACAAGATGAAGAGAGCTTACTAGAGCACTAAATTCTTCCTTAAATTGAAACCACCTGTTGCCTTTGGACCCTTCATGAACAAATATAGAGTATCTCTTGCTTCTCCAACCATGCCCCATTCCAAGAACTTATGTGCTTTCATCATGCATCACCATCCAATATTTAGGGAAACCTACTTGAGATCTTTGAACACCACCCTTCCTTGACCTTCCATCAAGAGACTTGAATCCTTATTCGGAGTAAGTTGCAGCAACCGATGAAAGTCTTACCCATTGATTGCGTAACGGATTCTTCTCAAGAATGAAAAAGCAACCATCTTGACCACTTTATCCTTTCCTTGATCAAAGATCGAAGGATTTTCCTTTGATTCCAATTGAACAAACCCCTACCATTGAAATCTACTAGTACCATGACAGAGGAGGATATTGATATGACAGACAAGAAGATTTTTTTGCCCAAGAAAACCATTTCGGACTAGCATCAGTGTTGGTACACTTCCGAGGCTGCATCGGAACATCGCCAATGACATTCTAAACCCTAGGGAGATTCGTGAGAGAGAGAGCTAAAATAATTTCTTATCCTATTATTGATTATGTTTCAGTTATTTACCTTTCTAGTCCTTTATATTATTTTGCCTTGTCTATTTACTTTGTTTCCCTTCCTCGTATATTGAAGCGCTTGCTAACCCTTAGTGGAACTTCGAAGCATGCAATTGGTGCATAAATGGATGCCTTGACCACTTGAGCGACTGGGACTAGGTAGATCTTCCTCTCGGTAAGTAGTTGGGTAGGTGTCGTTGGATCTACCCTATTAAATACCTCCTTGATGGCTTTACTAAATGATTTAAAGCTCAATTGGTTTCTTGCGTACACCCAAACTTATGGTATTGTTAATTTTGAGACCTTTTTGGTTGCGCCGATAAATTTTATTTGTGTGTTGATCTCGTTTGCAGTTAATTTTGATTGGCATTTATACCAATTGGATGTGAAGAATGAATATTTGTTGGAGATTTGTAGGAAGAGGTATACATGGAGCAATTTACTTGAGATGTTGCTCAGGAGGGAGGATGGTTAGTTATGTAGGTTGCATGAGGCCATTTGTGATCTTAAGTAGTCTTCTTGAATCTGGTTTGACAAATTTAGTGTGGCCGCCTCTACATTTGGCTTCATCCAGACTTCATTGGTATTAAGATTGTGCGGTGTTGTGAAGGGTTGCCTATCTTAGTGAAAATATACCTTTGACTTACAAAATCAGACTGGTTTGTTAGGAGCTAATACTCCTGTGGATCCTAACATGAAGCCGTCTAGGGATGTTGGCCTGGGCTTTGAAGACAAGTGTTTATATAGGCGGTTGGTTGGCAAGTTGATCTACTTGAATGTTATTAGACTTGATATATCTTTTGCAATGGGGTTGGGGAGTTAGTTTATTGAAAATTCTAAACAACCACTTTGTGATGCTATTTTTAGGATTTTGCAAGATCGCTAAGGCTCTCTTCGCAAAGGTTTGATTTATAAATGTAAGAAAAATAGTGAGATTATGGATATTTTCATGCAGATTGTGCTGGTTCAGTTGATGACAGAAGGTCTATTATTATATTATACATTTGTGGGAGGTAAACTTGTTACTTGGCATAGCAAGAAACAAACTACTTTAGCATGGCCTAGTGCTAAAGTGGAATATCAAGCTATGGCTCATACTGTGAGTGAGCTTACGTGGTTGAAGTCTCTTCTTTCACATATGAGGTTTATGGTAACAAAGCCAATAGATATGTTCTGTGATAATCAAACTGCTATTTATATCACTAGCAATCCTACTTCATGAGAGGACAAAGCGCATTGAAGTTGACAATCATTTTGTGGGGGATGCTATGTTGAAGAAGGTTGTGAGGAATACTTTTGTGAAATCTGTGGATTCGTTAAGCGATGTTTTCACAAAGCCTTTATTTAAGTCTGTCTTGTCCAATGGTTGTAATAAGCTAGGGTTGTGTGATATTTATGCACCTCCTGCTTGAAAAAAAAAGGGGGGGGGGGGAGAGTGTTAGATGAGAATATGTTATTTGAGCAATTAGGTTGTGCAAGTGGGGATATTTTTGTCGTTAGTGATGAGGCACCACATTTTTGCTATGCTACTAGTACTAACACTTGAACTTGCTCTTGGATTGCAATAATCCCCCTAAAAGACCAAGAACAGTGCACCCAAAAGAAAGTAGGGAAAATCACTCTATCCTATAAAAGTGTTGAGCATGTTGAGCTACCTTCAAAAATCCTAGCATACCTGTAATCCAAAATGTCCAAAGAATGGTGAAGGCTGTTGTGCACCAAAAGGGACTATTGAAGTGCTTCTTGGGTGTAGAAGTATCGAGATCTCGTGGGAACCATCTTGTCACAAAGGAAGTATGTTCTTGATCATTTAGATGAGATTGAAGTATTGGGAATTTGGGATTAAACTTGTTGATACATCCCTATGGATCCTAATAGTAAGCTAGTGACGGATATGGGTGATTTGTTGCCCAACCTTGGAGGGTACTGGAGACTTGTTGGAAAGTTGAATTACGCCACGATCATTTGACTGGATGGATGTATCTTTCGCAACAAGTGTTGTGAATCAATTTCTTGATTCTTTGAGAACAAGTAGCCAGGATGTACTAATTTGCATCTTAAGATATCTAAAAGGTGAACCTAGGAGAGGTCTCTTATATTAGGATTGAAGTCACACTCATATTTAGGGATATATTGATGTAGATTGGGCTTGGTCACCTTTGAGAAAAAGATCCACAATTGGGTACTGTATCTTTGTTGGCGGAAATTTATTTTCTTGAAGGAGTAAGAAACAAACTATGGTGGCTAGGTCAAGTGTTGATTCAAAGTATAGGGCTATGGCTTACACTGCGTGTGAACTTGTTTGGCTGAAGAACATGTTGGAAGAACTATGTTTTTTGCATTCTCTGTCTATAGAGTTGATGTGTGATAGTCAAGCTGCCATTCATATTGACTCCAATATGGTCTTCCATAAGCGGGCAAACATTGAAGTTGATTGCCACTTTGTTTAGGAGAAACTTGTGCGGAAGCTCATTACTACCACTCATTTGAAGTTTGATTTGCAACTTATTGATTTATTTACTAAAGCATTGCCCCCTGGGGGGGGGGGGGTGCTTGTAAATTCATTTGTAACAAGCTAGGACTAGGAGCATGTGATTTATATCCTCCAATTTGAGGGAAAGTGTCTTAGTCATTTAGCATTATAGTGTGTTAGCATTATGTTTATAAATGAGAGTTAGTGAGGGTATTATGGTCATTGATATGTGCACTTTGACCTAAATAGAAGGAGAGAGACCTATCATTGTGACGAGGTCTTCCATTTTACCCAATTATTCAACAGAAATTAAATGGATAAATGGGTTGAGCAATGTTTAAATGGGCAGGGTCATAAATGAGTCAAATTATTTACAGTCATTGATGACCCAACCCATTTTGATTCATACTCACCCATTTAACATGTCTAGTTTGTTGATCGCCTAGTTGCTTTCATGATTGCGGAAGCATCTTGCTATTCCATGTGGCTGCTGATCATGATGTTATTTTTTGCTGTTTGAATGGTTGTATTGGTAATTGATGCTACAATTAATTGTTACATGTTGCCACAGCAGTGTGCTATTAATTTTAGAAGAAATAGGAGTGTAATCACAAAAGGGTAAAACATCCTCTTATATTAAATTAAAAGCCTAACAAACCAGAAACATGATCAAGACAATAAGGCCTTCCGGTCCCACTATTCATGCAATCAACCAAGCACAAAACACCATGTGATTAAAATGGGCTAATCTCTTTATTTATGTGAGCAAGATTTGTTTGCTTTGTGTTTTTTTCGCATGAATGATGCATAGCTGCTATCTGCTTTGTGCACAGTGCACGCACACGCACAATCCCTTGTTTAAATTTTGTTTTGCCTCTCATATTGTCTTCCTTTCTTGCTAGCATCATTTTATTAGTGCGTGGCTGTGGCTACAATCTTGAATTTAAAAAGTCTAGTTCCACTCTATCTTGCTTCCTCTATGTGTGTGTCCACGTGCATGCACATCCATGTAATTTGGTGTTGGTTCGTGTTTACAAATTTTAAGGTGCAGGCCAAAGTATGATGTATGAAGCCATTGGAGTGAGGATCAGGTTATAGTATCTGTGATGCAGCATACATAATTGGCTCTCTATGCCAAAGTGTGTGTTGGTCAATCCATAGTTTTAAAAATCATTGCATAATGGCTGTTACAGACATTATACTTTATGGACATTCTGCAATGGTATCGATGGCTTCTGAGACTATTACGGGGGAACATCACGGAGGTACTCTGATTTACTACCATACTGTTACAGGCCGTTATAGTGCCAAGCTGGTTGTGAATGGTTAAAATAGGTTTTTCAGTCCTTTTGTAATTTCCCCTTTCTTTACCCTTTATTGAAGCTTAGGAACTCAATTTTAAGTTGATTTATTTAGTTAGTGATTTCTTAAATGAAAAGCAAATTCATACTTTGATTTATTTTCCTTGACGTTTAGTATGCATTTTTCTTAATGACTACCATTCAAATAAACCTTACTTTCCCTCATTAAATTAGATTTGTTCATATTCTAAGTTATTTTAATTTTAAATTTTTTTTCCTGTTTTCTTATACTTAGTTTTGAGACTAACATGTTCTATTGTGTGCGTTTTTGTTCTTGTTTAGCACATGAAAATTTCATATTTTAGTTTTTAGATAATCAAAATTCCATTAAAGATTAAAAGAGTACAAAAGAAGACATTACACTGTGACTGCTATTTCTGTTATTTAAAACCATGATTCAATCTCCAATGTCCATGCGATGTGCATAGTTGGATGATAGCTGCTCTAGATTTGATGGAGTGTTTGCTCACTAATGGTTTTAGGCTGTTTGCTAGAGTCTTCTTTCTGGGTTCCCTCGTCTGTTGTGTTGAATTTATTTTATTAGGTGAATAGCTAGCAAAATATGAATAAAGAAAAAGATGTTTAAAGCTATCTGGGACAAGGTGTGGGTTTGTAGAGTGTGATTAGGTTGTTTTGCATCATTTGTTAAAAAGGAGCAAATGAAGTATGCAGAGGCTCTCATCTTGTGTGTGCAACGCAGATAGGGTGGGGTCCTCATGGATTGGCAGTCCATGTGATGCTCTATGGTTGGCTGGTTGAGTTTTCCCATCATTTTTTAAGTTTCTCTGGTTGAATTTGTTGCCATTATTTCTTTTTAGATGTCTGATGGGTTGCCTTTGAGTGGGATATCTGGAAATTTCTTTATTGATGAAGTTACAAAATTGCTTTGCAGCTGAGGTGGAAATTTATCTGGTGTCTGAGGTAGGTAGTTATAGATAGAAGCTAGGGCAGTCGTGTTGTTTCTAGAAGTTTTTTTATTGACTATGCTATCCAGATTGTGCATTGGCAGGAGCCTCCTTCATTAGGCTGCTTTTTATTTATGCTTTATTTTTTTCGTTATGTATTGTTCTTTCTATATATTGAGTGACTCTTAAGACTTGTTTAGGATGCAGAGAAGTACAAGCTAGGCCATCCAAGCCACTTCCACTACTTAAATCAAAGCAAGACCTATGAATTAGATGGAGTGAGTAGTGCGGAGGAATACGTGAAGACTAGGAGGGCAATGGATATTGTTGGTATAAGTCACGATGATCAGGTCTTCCTACTTTTTTATGGCCATGGTTCTTATAACTGCAAGTTTCTTTTCTCTTTTTGATTGTTTTCTCTAGGATGTCATTTTTGCTTTTTTTTTTATGTTTTCTTTGGAACCTTTAATCAGGAAGCAATATTTCGCACCTTGGCTGCTATTCTACATCTAGGGAATGTTGGATTTTCTCCTGGCAAAGAGCATGACTCATCAGTTATCAAGGACCAGAAATCTAGCTTTCATCTTCAGATGGCTGCTAATCTTTTTATGTAGGTGAAGTTCTGAGATAGTAGGAATTTATCTTGTTTTTGATCGGAACTTATCTCATTTTAAACTGCATGTCTGGTCTAATTTAAAGATTTTCCAGTGCCATATCTTTCAATTTTCAAAACTGTTGAATTTCCTTGCAGTGTTTGTGAGCTTTCTTTTATAACTCATTGAGGAACTTTTGAACCATGATTTGGGGTGATAGGATCTCTGGGAGATATCCAGTACTTAGGATGCATTAGTACGTCACTGTCATTCTAAGTAAATCAATAGACTGTTCTGCTTCAGTAGATTTTTGTGAAGAGCTTGTTCAATTAACAATGCTGAATGTTGTAGTTGATTTGCTGTGTCATGGCATGATGTTTGCTAGTGTGAAACATAACATTTGGAATCATAATTCAGTTGCCTTGATAAGTAATCTGCTTGTCTTTCTACCAGTGCATGAGTGCATTGACTTGCCTATCAATCTTGGCGTATGGTCTTGATAGGGTCTATTGCCCTCATTTTTTTAATTTTTAATTTTTTTTTAAAATTTTGATTTAGTAGAGCTTTGTCTTCAATTCAATGGACAACATTTTGAATCTTAAGAGAATAAGATTTCATATTTTGAGGAGAAAATTTCAATAAAAATTTTATTTTAGTAGGGGCCAGAAACGTACACTTAGAATGTCAACTTACATCCACATAGGATGTTCTCAGGAAGACATTCCAATGGTTAGAGCATGGGATTTCTACATTAGAGGTTTCTAGTTTCTATTGTTGGAACAGGCAGGACAGGCCGAGGGGATTGGGATGGGGGCTAAATGGACCTCTCGATTGGCAAAAAAGGAAGAAGAATATAATCTTATATATGTATTCCCATATTATGTACACAAAGAGGGACAGAAGGATGGACCTGATTCCCAAATGCATATCAATTGAATTAAAATTTAAGGATTGGGGGGGGGGGGGGGGGCATATTATATTCACACGAAGAGGGAGAGAGAGGAGGTAGTGGAGTGGGTGGGTAGGAATTCACGTAATTCTCTTAAAAAAATTACATATGCTTATAAATTGAATTAAAATTTTAAAAAATAAACTACATATGCTTATAAACTGAATCAAAATTTTGAATAAACTACATATGCATCACTTGTATCCAATGTATAACACACACAAAGGATGGGGGTTGGGTGCGTGGGTGGGATTTCTCCTATTTCTCTTGAACAAATTACATATGCATATAAGTTGAATTAAAATTTTAAATAAACTACATATGCATCATGTGTGTCCGATGTTACAACACACACAAAGCATGGAGGCGCGGGTGGTTGTGTGGGAATTCCCGTGACTCTCTTAAATAAGCTGCATGTGCATCTGTTCAATGTGCAACACACACATAAAGGATGAAGGTGGATGGGTTGGGTGGGAATTCTCCTACTTTTTTGCCCATTTTTATATTTAAAATACTTATATATGTAATTATCAAATATAAAATAATATTACGTATTTGTAATGAATTCATAACTACTTGATCAGGTGTTGGAGACAGAAAAAATAATAATTAAATTAAAACTAGATACAAAAATATAAAATAAATTTATTACATGTAAAAAATAAAAAACATATCAAAGCACATGTGTGAGTTCAACCATTAGGGATGTGTTATGATGGTTTGTATGGTTTTATGAGATAGATTCATATTTATACATTCCAAGATTGACATGTGCACTTATATGAGACTAGGGGAGAGGCATAGATGCATACGCAATGTTTTGTTTTTTGGGGGTCAGCAAAAATGAGTTTCATTAAGGGTTTGTTTGGTTCATGGCATTAGAAATATTCCCATGGAATGACACATGTGGAAATATCATTACTAGGAATAGGATGCCTGCCTCATGGGAATATTTTTGTTTGGTTCGCATTGTAAGATTCCCTGGATTGTACACCAGATTCCCATGTCAATGTTTGGTTTAACATGATTTCCTAGTAGGTATTTTAAGAAGATGATCATTATACCCTTGACATGTGTGTAACGAGTATATGAAGAAAAATTGTATTTTTCAACACAAAAACCTATTGAAAATTTGAACTTAATTATATCTATGTCATAAAATTTTCAATAACTATAAATTTAAAACATTTAACACTTAATAATCGATTAACAAAATAATTGAGGTTAACATAATGTCTAAATATTATATTAAAATTTTATAAACAATAATAATATTAATGTCATTTAATAAATTACAAATGTCAATCAAAATATTAATTAACATAAATATTGTCACTCTTAATAGATTTTTAAATATTTTCTAATTAAAAAATTAATTAAAATTTCCTGATTAATATTTTATTGACATTTTTAATATTTTTAGCAATAAGTTAGCAAAATTTTTTGTTAATTAATATTTTCAATTGCCATTTTAATATTTTATAGTTAAAGTTTTAATTATTTCTTAATTAATAATTAATTTAATTTTAATTAGAACTTTATAGTTAATATCTTTAATTAACATTTTATATGTATTTTATAATTAAAATGACTAATATTCATGCTAATTCAAAATTTTTAATTTCAGTTTATTTGTAATTATTTATGATTTTAAATCTAATATTAGAGCGTGATTATGTATATAGGGGTATTTTTGTTCTAATTCCAAAATAGTGAGGGCAATTTGGTCCAGAAGTATTGGGAATAGAATTCCCATGAAACTTACCCATGGGGGGATGTGGGAAAACATGGGCATCCTTACATTCCTAGGAATGTGAATATGCCTGCCATGTCTAATTTCCATGCTAAACAAATGTGGGAATGAGATGCCATGAGCATCTCATTTGTGGAATCTTGAAAGATGTTGTGAAACAAATGCCCTCTGAAGGGCTTCAAGGGGATCAGGGGCAACCTGTGTACAAACAGCAAGCACTACCTGCTTTGCGAGGTGTCAAAAAAATCAAGAATTGCGATTTAGTCAACTAAGGACAAACCACCGTTCCATCTAGTGGCAGTTGCAATCCATTGGTCTTTAAAAACATTAGGGGCATGGTCGATCCTTCAAAAGCTCTCTTATGTCTTTACCTCCACACCAACCAAAGAAATGGCAATGGGAAGTAGGGACAAGTTTCTAACTCTCCTTACTAGCACAGATTCCTTTCCAAGCCCATTACTGTCTTTCCACTGTTCTTGAAATAGGCCACTGCGAGAAAATGATCAAATCTCGTATGGCTCTGGTCCAGGAACAGTGCAAGAGGATGCTCCACACAATCTAAACACAAGAAGCACCTTCTCACAAGGGGCATGCCACTTTTTGGAAGGTTGTCCATGGTTAGAATTTTCCCAAGACTTGCCTTCCTTGCAAAGGAAGCGACTTTAGTGGGGCTTGCTTTTTCCCATATGAGCCTCCAAGGAAAGTTGACAAAAGCTTCTCTTAGGGGAGTGAGTTTCCTATAGAAGGATAAGACCATGAACATGCTGTTATTGGCCTGGGTCCACTAGGAATTGTTTGTGGTGTTACCACAGTGGTTTTTATATAAGATATAAGCGATCAAATAAGTTAATAAGTTGCATCATTTCTCGGTCTAAATGATTCCCAATCAAGGGAATTTTCCAAAAATTCCCTTGGTCAGAAATTTGGAGATGATTGCTGATGACGGCATCCTTGAAGATGTAAGGGAATTTGATGCTGAGGGGAGATTGGATGTACCAAATGTCATGCCAGAAGAAAATCCCAATTCATGTGATCAAAGGCCTTTTCCATGTCAAGTTTGCCAACCAGCCCATTCTTTGTTTCCTTTCCGTTCTAAAGGCATCCAAAACTTCATTAGCTATAAGGACTGCATCCATGATCTGCTTTCCTGCTATGAAAGAATGTGGGTGTTGGCCAATGACATCTGGAATTGCTATTTAAGCCTTAGCAAAGACTTTGTATAGGATATTATATATACTACCCAGGATAGGGCAAAAGTCCTTTTATGTTGCAAGCCTCAATTTTCTTGGGGAACAAGGTGTGATAAAGTGGAGTCCAGGCTGCTCACAAATCTGCTTGTGCTGCGAAAATCATAAAAAATGCTGATAATATCTTGCTTGAGGAGATCCCAGTTAGCTGGAAAGAAGCCAAAGTAAAACCATTAGGGGCTGGGGCTTTAATTCCATTACTTTCTTGATGGCTCGAAAGACTCTCTCCTCATCAAAGGGTCTTTCAAGCCACTACGCAGTGGAATGGTTCAGGATGTTGAAGGTGTTGCCATTTACTGCTGGTATTTAAGGCCCTGGCTCAGTATAAACACCCTCGTAGCAAACTACTGATGCCCTTTAATATCCTGTGCTTCAATGAAGGACTTGCTGCCAATTGCAATTATAGACAAAGCGTTGAATCTGCAGTGAGCATTTGATGTTTGATGGAAGAACTTCGCGTTTGAATCCTCCTCATTAAGCCAAGAAGCTTTGGATTTCTTCCTCCAGGAATTTCTTCCAAGTTAAGGACATCAGTAAGCTCTTTTCTAATTGAGAATCTCCTTGTTTCTCTCAGCATAGAGGCCTTGGTCTAGTTCCTCCTCATCCAGCTCCTTGAAGCTATTAAGTAAAACAGTTTTCTTCTATTGAATACTTCCGAAGGTACTCCTGTTCCACCATTTCAATTTTTCCTTCAGCCCCTTTAGCCTGGAGTCTACTACAGAACTAGCTTTCCCTCCAGAATGGAGAGCAGTCCACCATCGCTGCACCAGATTGCCAAAGGCATCATGCTTAAGCCACATGTTCTCAAATTGGAAAAGACTTGGTCCCCACCTATTACCTCCTGTATCCAGCAGGATGGGGAAATGATCCGAGATAGTCATTAGGGAAGACTTTGAGAGACCTTAGGGAAATGTTCTTCCCAGTCTGTGGAGATTAAGAACCTATTGGTCCTCAAAAAGGATGGAGTCTCCTTTGAGTTGGACCAAGTGAAGTAGCTTCCAATGAGGGGAAGATCAATGAGTGCATTCTTATTAATGAAATTGAGAAACTCTGTCATGCTTGCAGTCTCTGAGGTGCTGCCACCACTTTCGTGAGGTTGTAAAACCATACTGAAATCACTCCTGAGGACCCAGGGGACATTCCAATTGCCTTTAATTTGGAGGAGCTCATTCCATAGAACTGCCTAGAAGGTTCTTTACCTGGACCAAAAACACTGGTGAATGTCCACTTAAATTTTTTTCCCAGGTTCTTAAACAGACAACACATTGATTCCACCACCTTGCTTTCCATAAACTAAGAATCCCTCCAGCATTGCCAGTAGCTTCAAGGGAAACCCTTCTGCAATTTTTATGAACCCATAGGCTGTCAATCATGCTTCAAGTCATGTGTTGTGTCCCTGTTTCCTGTAACAAATCCCCAATCCTTAAGAAATGATTTTATTGGAGTTGAACGGTCATCAAGGCCAGAACACACCATGGAATCAGTTTCCTCAACATGTGCACACTGAGATTCCCAAAATCTGAGCACCTTCATCTTTGTCATAAATGACTGAGAACTCCGATCTGTTAACCTCCCTACATAAATCCTTATTCTTGCTACTGCTCAGCAGCTATTTAATGATGAGTTTTCTTTCTCTTCTGTTTCTTTCAATATCTTCAATAAGACTCGTACCCTTTCTTCAATACCCTTACAAGAATTTCTAGTGGTTTTTCTAACCATCCTCATTTTTCAAAGCATCCAATCTGAAACCTTTCTTTGAACTCATCAGCCCTCACTTCCAGATTCCACCCATTTGAGCAGCTCAAAAACAAGGGAGGGGTGTTAAAATACCAATCCCGAATATCTTTGTAAAGAAAATACAAATTAGGAAAGTGGGTAATTACGGGGGATTTGATATTATTCAATAGGAAATTGTTTCCTTGTTTAGAATAGGTAATCATATTATATATTGGATTGTACGTAAGAACAAATCAATGTAGAAAATATTTTTTCCAGTCGTTTCTTCTTTCATGGTATCAGAGCTAGGGTTTCTTAAACCCAGCTAAACGATGGCTAACAGCGGAGGCTCTACCTCCTCTGCAAACATCACTGGTGACTCAGAGGTTACGTCCGGTGGGGGTACGAGTGGACTGGATAACACAGTCTTCCCACTCTCATTGGAAAAACGAAACAGAAAAAATTTCCGTGAATGGGCTCAGTCCATGAAACTGGTGATTGAGGGAAAAGGGAAGCTTGGTTATCTTACTGGTGAGTGGAGGAAATCAGACCCTTCTGACGCTGTAGCCTTGCAAAGATGGAGGTCCGAAAACTCCATGGTCACGGTTTGGCTCGTCAACTCAATGCAACGATCGATCGGAAAAATTTACTTGTTCTTGCCGACGGTGAAGGAAGTTTGGGAAGCCGTACGTGAGACGTACTCCGATGTCAAAAGCTACTCACAAATCTTCGACATCAAGACCTGATTGTGGCAGATGAGGCAAGGTGAGGGAGGTGTTACCGAGTATTTCATGGAGACGACTCATCTCTGGCAGGAGCTCGATCTGAGCATCGACGAGGAGTGGGAGTGCTTTGGCGACAGCACCCGATACCGAAGGAGGCTCGAAAATGAGATTGTCTTCGAGTTTCTTGCCGGCTTGAATCGAGAGCTCGACGATGTGAGGGGACGGATCCTTGGCCGGCGACCTCTCCCTTCAACCCGATAAGTCTTCGCGGAGGTCAGGAGGGAAGAGAATAGGAGGCGGGTGATGCTGCGGCCTCAAAATGAATCCGCTGGGCTGGACCCTCCTGTACCTGTATCCGCCCAAAAATTAGATGGGCTACACGCCGGGCCGGATGCCTCAGCTCTTGTATTAAAAGGCCCAGGGGGACCTAGTCAACGACCGCAAAGAGGAAAAATATGGTGCGAACATTGCCAAAACACAGGTCATTCAAAAAATACCTGCTGGGAGATTCATGGAAAACCGGCAGATTGGAAACCGAGACAATACCAAAAAAATCGTGGGTACTAGGCTAGCATTGACGGATCAACTGAAAGGAGAGAACAACAATACCCTGTCCAGCAGTGCATTCAGTCCTGAACAGTTGGATCAGTTATATAAGATGATTTCATTAATGCAAACATCGGGTCAGTCTTCCTTTGGTTCCCTGGCTCACCGAGGTAATCATCTGTCAGCTTTAAAAACCACATCTTGTTACAAATGTCCTTGGATAATTGATTCGGGTGCATCCGATCATATGACTAGGTTGTATCAATATTTTTCATCCTACTCACCATATGCCGGGAATTTGAGGGTAAAAATTGCAGATGGCTCTCTCTCACCAGTTGCTGGAAAAGGAAGTATTTGCATATCTGATTCCTTAACATTACAATCGGTCTTGCATGTCCCCAAGTTATCGTGCAATCTGTTATCTATCAGTCAGTTAACAAAAGACTCGAATTGTTCCGCTAAATTTGTTTCCTCTCATTGTGTTTTTCAAGACCTATCATCGGGGAAGACGATTGACACTGCTAAAGCGTATGAGGGACTACTACTTTGGGGAGGCAAGTTTGAGTGAACTATGTAATACTGCAATTTGTGATTCTGCATCTACTTCTAGAAATAGTGAACTTTTGTTATGGCATTCATGGATGAGTCATCTCAATTTTCAATATTTAAAACTTTTGTTTCCGTCTCTTTGTTCAAATAAAATGGCTTCTGAGTTCCAATGTGAAGTATGTGAGCTTGCTAAACATCGTCGCACCTCTTTTCCATCGTCCATATACAAACCATCTCGCCCATTTGCTATGTTTCACAGTGATGTATAGGGTCCCTCACGTTCCCTAAATTGCACCAATACAAAATGGTTTGTGACCTTTATCAATGACCATACCCGTCTTTGTTGGGTGTACTTACTGAAAGACAAAACTAAAGTCCGCTCCATTTTCATCAATTTTCATACCATGATTCATACACAGTTCCAGACTCATATTCAGATCCTACGTACTGATAATGGTACGAAATATTTTAATACCATCCTGGGAACTTATCTTCAAGATAATGGGATTGTTCATCAAAGTTCTTGTGTGGATACCTCTCAACAAAATGGGGCTGTTGAACGAAAAAATAGACATATACTTGAAGTAGCCCGGGCATTAATGTTTACTACCCACATGAAACATTATTTTTGGGGCGATGCCATCTTAACAGCCACACATCTCATTAATTGAATGCCAAGTCGAGCACTCTCATTTGTCACCCCTCTTCAGAAATTTCAGGAACACTTTCCAACCTCTCGACTCCCTTCCAGTCTCCCATTGAAAATTTTTGGTTGTACTGCTTTTGTTCATATCCATGCACACCATCGCGATAAATTGGATCCTCGTGCCATTAAATGTGTCTTCCTTGATTATTCACCTACCCAAAGAGGCTACAAATGCTATAATACGGTCTCAAAACGACTGTTCGTTAGTCTTGATGTCACTTTCTTTGAAACCACTCCTTATTTCCTAAAGCCCTCTCTTCAGGGGGAGAAATGGAGTGAAGATCGGTTCTTTGATCCTTTTGCTACTGAATCTGCGGTTACTCCAGTTACTCCATTCCCTGACCCATCTATTGAGTCTTCCATTGCATTACTTCCTGATTTGCCAAACACAACCGAACACTTATCCTCAGGGGGAGATGCAGGAGAGTAAAACAACGCAGACATTCTGGTTTACTCAAGAAAGCCGAAAACAAAGGAAAGGGAGAATCTCATACCTGAGGCACCCAGAGCGTTCGAACCAGTGATGGCTCCGAATAATCATGAGCCCCTGCCTTATCCTGATCTGGTAATTGAGTCTTCCTTTGATAATTCTGCACCTGATGATATCAATTTACCTATTGCAATCAAAAAACAAACCAGGTCATGTACTCAATACCCTTGGTCGAAATACATGTCGTATAAAAGCTTGTCTACAGGATATCGTGCATTTGTCTCTAATCTTGACAGGATGAAAATACCAAAAAACATTCAGGAAGCTCTAGAAATACCAGAATGAAGAGAGGCAATCATGGAAGAAATGCGAGCCCTAGAGAAAAATGGAACTTGGAAGTTGACAGATCTACCGAAAGGGAAAAAGCCAGTGGGTTGCAAATGGGTCTTCACTGTGAAATGTAAATCTGATGGAACAGTTGAAAGATATAAAGCCAGACTTGTTGCAAAAGGCTTTACACAGACCTACTACATTGACTATACTGAGACATTTGCACTAGTGGCAAACTTAAATACAGTTTGGGTTCTCTTGTACCTGGCAGCCAATTTAGATTGGCCACTACAACAACTTGATATTAAAAATGCTTTCTTAAATGGAGAATTAGAAGAGGAAGTTTACATGACTATACCACCAGGATTCAGTAGAACTGGTGAAGAAAACAGTGTGTGTAAATTAAAGAAATTGTTATATGGCCTCAAACAATCTCCTAGAGCGTGGTTCGACAGATTCGCAAAGGTACTAAAGAGTCAAGGGTATCGACAAGGGCAGTCAGACCATACACTATTCTTCCAACAGTCTGAAGGAGGTAAGAGAACAATTCTAATAGTGTATGTTGATGATATAATCCTTACTGGTGATGATGTTGTAGAAATGGACAGATTGAAGAAGGTTTTGTCTACTGAATTTGAAGTTAAAGACTTGGGACATATGCGGTATTTTTTGGGCATGGAAGCGGCAAGAATGAAAAAGGGAATTAGTGTTTCTCAGCGAAAGTATGTTACTGACCTCCTAGTTGAAACTGGCATGCTAGGGTGCAAACCCAGCGAAACCCTGATAGAAACAGTAAAGAGGGTTGAAGATTGTGAAAACCAGTAGAAAAGGAGAGGTATCAGAGATTGGTTGGCAAGCTGATCTACCTATCACATACTAGACCAGATATTGCGTTTGCAGTCAGTGTAGTAAGTCAACACATGCATTCACCAAAAGAAGTTCACTTAGATGTGCTGTATACAAGATCCTTAGATATCTCAAGGGATCCCCGAGAAGAGGACTCTTCTTTAAGAAATGTGAAAGCAAGGAAGTGGAGATCTTTACAGATGCAGATTGGGTAGGATCAGTGGAAGATAGAAGGTCGACCACAGGATATTGTACATTCGTTTGGGGAAATCTCGTAACTTGGAGAAGCAAGAAACAGAATGTGGTGGCTCGTAGTAGTGTTGAAGCTGAATTCAGGGCAGTCGCTCAAGGGATTTGTGAAGGATTGTTGTTATGAACACTATTGGAGGAATTATGGGTACCGGTGAACCTTCCTATCAAACTCTACAGTGACAATAAGGCAACTATTAGCATCTCCCTTAATCCAGTTCAACATGACGGGACCAAACATGTGGAGGTAGATAGACACTTCATCAAAGAAAAAATTGAAGAAGGAATTATATGTATGACTTATGTACCAACCAAGGAACAAACTGCAGATATCCTCACTAAAGGGTTGGGACAACAGAGCTTTGATGATCTTATTAGCAAGTTGGAGATGATTAATATTTATGATCCAACTTGAGGGGGAGTGTTAAAATACCAATCCCGAATATCTTTGTAAATAAAATACAAATTAGGAAAGTGGGTAATTACAGGGGATTTGATTTTATTCAGTAGGAACTTGTTTCCTTGTTTAGAATAGGTAATCGTATTATATATTGGATTGTACATAAGAACAAATCAATGTAGAAAATATTTTTTCAATCGTTTCTTCTTTCAAGGGGGACTGTCCTCCAAGCTGCTCTGGCTCTAAAAGGTGGCTAGGACTAAACCAGCCATTCTTCCTTTTTCTGGGAATTCAAATACTCCAGGATAGGCTACTGATCAACCTCCTCACAAAACTCTTTGGGCTTGTACTCCCCTTGGTTTCCCCTTGTGCCCCATCTTCAGACCTATTTTTTATCTCCCTTTTCTCTTTATGAAAAAGCCCAAGCGGTGGCTCCCCTGGGGCCCTGATTCTGTTCAAGACCAAAGCAATGCCCAACCCTCCAAGATAACGACACTTCAAGGGTTTTGGGTTTATTGAGCCTAGCCCAGATGAATAAAAATTTTGGATGTTCTTTCTTTTCCCCTTTTACTGATCTGCATGACTACATTTGTGAAGGGTTGTGCGATCTTCTTCACCTTCTCTTCTTGTTGTGTGAGAGCTCTTTTCAAAACTTTAGATCAGTCTTGGGGCACTGCCACCGTGTGGACGAAAAATTGACTGAAAGATGTAGCGATACAATGGAGAGGCAGCATCGCGAAAGGGTTTGCTGCCCGATCTTCTGCTGCAGCTCAGGAGGAGCCTCTTTCTCACCTCCCCTTCCTTGAGTCCCTTGATATCCTTTTTGACTTGGGGATCGTTTTTTCCCCAGATCTGCTGCCGCTGAGGAGATCTTGCCCCAACAAAGAGCTTCAAAGCCTTTCGTCCACCGTTAACCTTTGTGAGGGCAAGAAAAAGCCCAAGCCTATTCTCTTTGAGTTGGAGCAGCAATGTTTGTCCTTGTTCCTTGTGCAATGATATGAAAAGGGGAGACAAAGTTCCCTTCCTCTGCAGTCTGCAGGTCCAGAAGTCTTCCCATGCAGCAATGAATCAAATGACTTCATGAAAATGTATGTTTTCTTGGCTCTTTGATGCCCCATAATTCTGAGAAGATTGTTTTGCTCTCCATCGAGGACTAGTTTGAAGTTCCTTCTGCTCTCATTTCATATGAAGGGCGGGAGGGAGGGCGATTTGCTCTCCATCAAGGACTAGTTTGAAGGACTCCCTTCTCCCCTTGCCCTGCATGGAGAGGGAGGGAGAGAGATACACCTGGTGGTTGATGTCATGATGCACATGTGCCACATTACCATAGAGTAGGAAAAATATAGAAATGCTCATTGCAGTGAAAGTCATGATTTGAAAAGCCTAGGAGTGGCTGTGGACCGCACTTGGCTGTTTCTATGGCTTATCAATGCTGCTACCTGAATTCCCAAAATCTTTTGAAAATCCAACTACTTGCAGAGAAATTTTTAATCACACCTAGAGAGAGAGAGAGAGATTCTCTAAATATTTTGGATTGACATACCTGGTGATTGGTGGATATGTTATTGCATTTTGTTGATGTCATGTTGCACCTGGGCTGCATTACCATGGAGAAGGAAAAAAATAAAAACACTCAGTGCAGTGAAAGTCATAAGACTAGAAAAGCCAAGAAATGTGAGCAGGCTTTGGCCGCACTTGGCTGTTGCTAAGGCCTCTCTCTCTCTCTCTCTCTCTCTCTCTCTCTATTAATGCTGCTATCCTCAATTGCCAAATGTTTTGAAAATCCAACTCTTATGCTTACCCGAGTAAGAAAAACTTTTAATCAGACCTACTAGAGGCCATAATTTAATTTATTCTATGGATATTTGGACTGGAATTGATGAACAACCAATACAACTGCCAATGTTTATTAGTGCTGTGTAGAAATTTCAAAATTTCAGTTTGGGGGGGGGGGGGGTAGGTTTGTCTCTGTCACTCACATCGTCACAATATTCTCCATCATATTCTTTTATGGCTATCTCTTTCCTTCTCTGTCTCATCTTTTATTGCAAGTAAATGAAAAAATACATAATAATTGGCTTCAAGTGTATTGTTCCTCCGTTAATATGTTTTCTTTGTAGAATAAGGTAGTGAAATGAACTATTTTGAAAAAAAAAAGAACTGTTTTGAAAGTGGCAGATATTTTTGAAAGGAGCTATTTTTCCCGTAATTTTTCTTTTGCGTATGTATTTTTTTTCTTAAAATTAAAACCATCTCACACATGTACAAAAATTATCTTTAAAACACGGGCACACAGGAAGATGTACAAGTTATTTTCTTTCGTAGTCCTGTTGGAAAGTTTAATAAGAACTGAGATCATCTGATGTTTTTAGTTGATTTTGGGAGAGCGTATGATGCAGTGATTGTATATATTTTTTTTAGATATTAGAAAAAGAAAAGATTATCGTGCAGAAGGGAGAGAAACAGGTAAGTGTTTTAGGAGACGTTTGACGATGAAATCTTTATTGATTGATAAACTGATGGACTTGCTGCTAAAGAAATTAATTTTTGTGGGTTAGACCTTCTGATTCTTTCCTTATTTCTTCTTTTGTGGATCTTAGCTCCACCAATAGGTCTCACAAGATGCTTCAATATACATGCTTTTAATTTTTACGGTTTTGGGGGTTGGGAGGGGGTTCACCGACGCTTTAACATCTAGGCAGAATGAAGATGCTGTTGAATAATTCTGAAGTTTTCCCGAAGTTATATTAGAAACTAAATGATAGCTGAAATTGGTGTTTTATCATATCGGATGTCCTTCATTGGTAAGATTGGGATGATATTGCATGTAGAATTACAAATAAATCAAATGATTGTAGCATCTTGTTTTTACTGATATATTTCTCAAGTTCAAAATTTTGCAAGATGTTTTTAGTCAGCTGTGCGTATGGTACAGGATGTTAGGCATCCAGAAGCAATATGTTCAAGTGTGCAAAAATGTGTGTGCTGAGGGTTGGTAATGCTGGTAAGGATAAGTAAGCTGTGAATGCATTCATCATAGATTCATTGTGATTAAGGTTTGAAGGAATTGTGGGGATAGTTTTTTTGAATTAATGGGATATATTGTGCGGTGAAGGAGTAGTGATAGATTCTACTTCGAGATCTAAATAGGCTAAAGGATTTCCAGACCAGTTGTCGCCTATGATTTCAGCATCTGTTCTTGTGTTGAGTGGTGTAATAAATTTGTAAAGGCTTGATATTGTTGGCCCAAACTTTACACCTTAATCTTTTAGGTCAAACAGTCATCTAATATGGTGTCAAAGCATGGCTGCTAGGAGGTTGTGGCTCCTATCTTTGTTGTCTGCATTTAATGTTTGTTTGTTCAAAATTATCTTATTCACCATATTGAGTTATTTATTGTTTGTTTACGTCTCAACATGCACTTGGGCTGTATTTATATTTGTATATATGTAATATATGCAATTGGGCTGTATGTATATTTGTATAGATGTAATATTTCTGTGTTATTGCAATTGAATATTTATTATTATTTTGAAATTGGCCCCACTCAGTGGAATCCTTCTTTCATCCCTGAATCTTACAAGATTGTTTTGGCTGGTCCTACTATTTGGGATTTAAGCCTCTGTCCTTACGAATTTCAAGGTTTCTTCTTGGGGTGGATGTGGCTTTGCAGTGTCTTGAGGGTGATTTTTGCTGGTCCTATTTGTTGGGATTTGAGGCTCCATCCTTTCGAATTTGAAGATTTCTTACAGGGATGGGATCATGGCTTTGCAATTTTTTGAGGGTTATTTTTTGGTTTGTTGACTTTGCAATTTGTATGCAGGGTAAATTAAATAATATTGGTAGACTCTATGATGAAGTATTAAATGCTTCTAGTTATTGACTCATAGTATATAGACATATTTGTGTGCCTGTTACATTAGTGGATTATTAGTGCGGATGATTGACTTTCTTCTTACCCAGGTGTGATGTGAACCTTCTGCTAGCAACTCTTTGTACCCGTTCTATTCAAACTCGTGAGGGAAGTATTGTTAAAGCTCTTGATTGCAATGCTGCTGTTGCTAGTCGGGATGCTTTAGCAAAGACTTCCTATGCGCGCCTCTTTGACTGGTATACCTACAGTTAACTTGTCACAAGGAATTGTTTACTCTATTTGATTGGAAGATTTCTTTGGCCATTAAATCTTTTGCGTTGAATGCTTGTTTCAGGCTTGTTGAAAAGGTCAATAGCTCTGTCGGACAAGATCCTGATTCCCAGATACAAATAGGGGTCTTGGACATCTACGGCTTTGAATGCTTTAAGCATAATAGGTTTGATTTCATCTGAATATTTTTTAACGGTTTTTTATCATGTTTTATTACTCGTTTGCATTGCTTAATGGCTGGCCTGTTGAATGTTGACTTTATCTAATGCTTTTTTTTTTGTCCTGGATGAATCGTGCACGATATTTAAACTGTCTACTATTTTGTTTTCTACTGTAATTTTTGGTCATCTTGTTAATTTATTTCCCTTTCATTGATTAGTCAGTGGTTTACTTTGTACAGCTTTGAGCAATTCTGCATTAATTTTGCAAATGAAAAGCTACAACAACATTTCAATGAGGTGGGCCCAAGTGCAAGTCTTTGGATTTGTTAGGGTTGTAATAGTTATTCTCATCTTTCTTGTCTTGTTCCAGCATGTGTTTAAGATGGAGCAGGAGGAGTATCGCAAAGAAGCAATTAACTGGAGCTACATCGAATTTATAGACAACCAAGATGTTTTGGATCTAATTGAGAAGGTTTTTGCTTGTTCCTGTTCATCAAATGCTTTAACCTTTTACCCTAGCTTTTTATATATTTATTTATTTGAAGCATCCTTGTTAATGATACCGTACCATCAAAATCCCTTCTTTTATCTTGTGCTTTTCTGATTGGAAAATTTTGATTTGGTGCCATGTTGATGTTGTTCTGTTTCAGACCTCTAAAAAGAAAAGCTTGCGGCAAGTTTGTTATGCATGTAGTCAGAAAAGAGGTTAACATAGTTGTTACATGATAATATGCAGCCTCAAAAAGAAAATCCAATAGCTAAAGAGAGAAAAATACTCATCTTGTTATTCCATTTATCTAATTTTATTTGCTTGGCACTTGCTCTCTGGCCTCATGTATGATTTTGTATGTGCTTTTACAGAAACCTATAGGGATAATTGCTCTTCTGGATGAAGCTTGGTACATTTAAGTTTTCTCCACTGTAAATTGGTGCGTATTGCATTATGAAACTGTTTCTTGTATTTTATCCTTATCCTGATTTTCTTATTTCTGCAGCATGTTCCCAAAATCAACACATGAAACATTTTCAACCAAGCTGTTTCAGCATTTCCGGGCCCACCAAAGGCTTGAAAAGGCAAAATTTTCGGAAACAGATTTTACCATTTGCCATTATGCTGGCAAGGCATGTCCTGTTACACATTATAATTGTGAAATAATGAATTATTTTTTGGTAGAGTGATTTAATATTATGATTTGACTGCTCAATGTTCTTTTCGTTAGGTCACTTACCAAACAGATACCTTTCTGGAGAAGAATCGTGACTATGTTGTTGTGGAGCATTGCAATTTATTGTCTTCCTCCAAATGTGATTTTGTTGCTGGTCTTTTCCCTCAACTACCAGAGGAATCTTCAAGATCATCATATAAATTTTCCTCTGTGGCCTCTAGATTTAAGGTAGTTTTATATGTAGTCATCCATACATATCTGTAACATGTCTTTTCCCTAGGGTGATGAATGGTTTAATAGCCTGCACTGAAGGGCAAATAAAAAGGGGCAGGATAACAGGTGGAAAGAGAACAATATTCTTTGCTAGATGTGCACATGTCATAGCTGTTTTGTATGATGTATCCTTGGAGTATTTTCATTTTTAACGAGTAGACAGGAGTGTTACAGAGTACTCTACAGAGATGAAGCACGTCCATAAGGAACTTAACGTCATGCAACTATTCCGAATGTGGTTTGAACAATCCAGCGTAATACTTGAGTTTGGCCTTCCACGGTGTGCGATAGATCATTCTGTGTATTATTGTCATCCAACATCCTGTAGGATTCTGCATTGATGATATTGTGATTTCTGGTGATGACGATCATGGTATCCAATGCCTAGAGTATTTTCTAAGACTAGATTTCAGACTGAGGTTTAGGACCATGAAATACTTCTTCTGTATAGAAGTATCCGTATCTCACATGTGAATGATTTTGTCATAGAGGAAGTATGTCCTTGACCTCGTAGAAGAGACTAGACTATGGGATCCAAACAAGTCGATACACTCGTGGATCCTAACAGCAAGCTACAGCCAAATATGGGTGGTTTGTTGGCTGACCTTGGATGGCACTAGAGACTTTTACTTGACCAGATGTAATGATGCAAATCAGCTTAGGAATATAAGAAAGATTCAGAAATAAAAGCTGAGATTTCAGGATAGTGTTTTAGCAACCTTCTTTGACTTGAGTAATTACTAAATCCATAAAATAATAAATAGATGACTGCTGTGAATTTCGGTTCAGAAAATAAGTCAAATTCTGGGAACCACAGGAACATATTCCTCAAAACAAACCCCCAAAATCTAATTTGACAAAAATAAATCCCTCAAAATTCAGAAATTGCAAAAATACCCCTAGCTGCCATAAATAATTACCCTTGAGATAAACAGAAAATTAAATTTATATTGCAGAATTGCATCATTCCCCCCTTCTTAGAAAAGACTCTCCTTCATGCAAGTTGCCATCTTTGCTGCATGACACATGTCAAGGTCAATTTTCATGAATTCCTCCTTTTTAATTCATGGATTCTCCAAATCTGGCAAATAAACTCCAGCCCTAATCTTCACTTCTCACACATGTATGACATCCTCAATTTTTTCTGTGTTGCTTGAAGCAACTTTGGTGGACTTCTTGCACTCAACACTTTGTATATCACCATGGAATGGGTATAAATGAGCCACATTAAAGATTGGGGATATATTCAAGCCATGATTTGCCCAAAACTTTGCCCGGTCCAATCTTTTAGCTTTTCAACTTGTGGTATGTGCCTGCTTGAAATCTCTCGTTTTGTAGGAAAACCTTCATTGAATCACCACCATGATACTACTTGAACAGTCTACATTGATTAGCAGCTTCCTTACAGAGTTGGTTCACACATTTTGGCATCATTCAGCGTATGCTCCCATTTGCTTATCTAGGACTTCTGATGGTCAGCCTTTCCTTTCCACATGACTAGAAATCTGAATTGATTATCCTCTTTTTATTTTAATTTCCCAGTCTGATTGTCCTTTTCGCCACGTCTTCTCCTTTGCAGGTAACCATTTTTGAAATTTTCGAAGTTTGAAATTCATCTCTATGACTGCAGTTCATAGCCGAAGTCCTCAATTTATCCTTTCTAAACTTGCAATGACAATCAACTGATTCTTTTTGTCTCACATGCAAAGATTTCCCTAGAGCTAGTTGAACGTCCTTCATATTTCCAGCATTCTTGGACTCCAAAACATGTTTTTGTTGCTGTCTTGCTCTTGTTTTGGCTTTGGTAGAAGCAATTATTCTATCAATTTCTTGTAGAATATGCAAATTGTCGACAGCCTTATTATTGCGGCAATCATTCATGGGAATGGGGCCAAAATTCGTGACAATTTTCTTTTATTGTTAGACTACTCATATCTTTATGGTGAGTAGATGTACAAAGAGCTTCATGTGCCATAACTTGATTTTCAATTAGGGGATGTTGGGAAGTTCCAGCGTGCCCTTCTCATTTTAGGTGGCATGTTGGATTGTTTTATTGAAACCAAAGGCCTGCATTTCTGCCTTTTCCTTCTTTGTGACATCAACATCTTTCATGGGCTTTAAAACTAGCTTCTTCTATTTGCCACCATGCTTGACATAGAAATAGCAGGTATTGGCATGCTCATCATGGACAACACTTTGGTCTCCTTGCCAAGGATGACCAAGTAGAATATGGCACTTTTCCGTCGGTATTGCGTCACACCAAATGGATTCTTTATAAGAGATTCCAATCAAAAATTGATCAGGCGTCTTGCTGTCTTGATACTTTCTGTCCTTTATTATACCAAAGATTGAGATACAACTGTAGGTGTTCCACCACTTCAAGCCTCAACTTCTCCACCACTACGTCAGCCAGAAGATTTTTGCGGCTGTCATTGTCAATTACTGACTACAGAGCTTTCTTCTTGTTGTGCATGTTGTTCTAAAACCAGTCTTCTGCAGCCAATCATCCTTCATCAGTTTCAGCACAAGCTTCCTCTTTTTCTCGCCATCTTTCACAACAAATGAATAAGTATTCTTGATACATCATGGATTGTGCCTGTCATATTCCCAAGGCCGCCCAAAAAGAAAATGACATGCATCCATGGGAACCACATCACAATAAACAAATTCTTTAACCCTATGTTTGGTTCACGTAATATCTATCCCTGGGAATTGATTAGCTATAATAGGCTAACTACAATTAGTTATAGAGAAAAATTATGCTGTTATTTCAAATTTTTTGTGAGTCTATAACAAAAAATAGGCAGTGAATAACTATTCTCAAATTTCACAATAGGAATGTCTATTCATTTCATATTACATGTTGAATGAAACAAGAAGGAACATACGAGGAATAGCCACTGCCTACATTCCCAAAATTTTCACAATATTCTGTCTTATTCTAAGGAATAGTGATTCTGGCAACCAAATGAGCGGTAAAGGAACCAACTGATAAAACAAGGTATCTTGAAGAGACGCTAACTGCATTTTTCATTTGTTGAACCACGGAATCCAGTATGGCTGTGGATTTCTTTTAGTTTTCAACCCCAACTTGTCTACCATATCTTGAGAAACCAGATTCTCACTACTTTCATTGTCAATTATCTAGTTGCAAAACTTTTCAGCAGCTGTCCAAGATTAGTTCGAAGATATTGTTATGTAGCCAATGTGTTGCAGCTGGTTGGAGGGGAAAGTATTTACCTTCGAATGACTGACGACTCACCAAGGACGTCACCCTCAATCCCTTCTTCTGCCACATCATTTTCAGCTTCTAGTTGCTGCTCTTGGTCCTCAAGAATTGCAAAATTCTCCTCACAGTTAGCGTCTTGATCTTTGGCTTGGTTAATTCCACTTTAATCCCTCTTTGACACTCATTGTACTAGTCCCCAAGCTTGAAGCATCTGTAGCATTTCACCCACCACTGTTTTCCCTTGGTTTAGTTGGGCTTCTTTACCACAATTATTGCTGATTGGTTTGTTAGCACGCATTGGGGCTGCTGCTCGACCACCTCTAGTGCTGCTTCCCATCTTATTAGTTGATGCACCACTGCTGTCCTAAACTTCTCAAGCATGTTGCTGGCAACTTGTGACTCAACTTTTAGTGCAAGCTGATGGGCATCACTCACCTTATAAGGACACTGTGTGCTTACTTGGTCTTGTATCGTCATTTTTAGACCATTCATCTAGTAACCAACCCTTTGAGTGTCGGTTTCAGCAATATTGCACCTCAATCGAAGCTTATGAAATTCCTGGGTGTGCTCTTTGTCTGACAACCTATGCTGCCTCAAGTTTTAAACCCTTTGGTACAAGGTTTGATCATAATCCTCGGGTAAGTTTTGAGCCTTGCTTCTCTTTCATCTTATTCCATCTTCTGAATTTCCTTTTCCCCTTGTTCTCACGAGTTTTTTTGATAATGTTTCCACCAAGTAGTAGGATTTGAGCCTTTAGGTTCTCTTTCATCTTATCACATCTTCTGACTTTCCTTTTCCCATTGTTCTCAAGTTTTTTTTTTTTTAATAATGTTTCCACCAAGTAGAATCTGGTCCCCTTAGCTTTTCTCCCACAAGCTTTACTTTCCTGTATTTCCAGCACATCTTTCCATTTAAAATAACTCTCAATATTATCAACCTAGTCCAAGAATTATTCAACTTCCACATCACCATCAAATTATGAATTATTTACTCGTACACCATACTCTCCGGAATTTTGTTGAGTGCATACAAGTTCAATGCTATCTTCCCATCTTGGAGGCCTTTCATTTTGCCATGCTGGGCTTTCAATTTCCGAACTCCTATCTTCACTAAAGCTGTCAATTTCAGCCTCAGATTGCTCATTTATTTCATTTCTTGCTCCTTCAACAAAATCATATTCATTATCACCATCATTTCAGCAGCCTTGATTATTTGTAGATTGTGTAACAAGATGAATTAGCAGTCTAACTTGTCCCTGCTGCTCTCCAAACATCTTGACAGTCATGTAAGTACCTCTATGGTCCCTATTTCCTCTTCCACCCCTTGCAGCCATGAATCCACAAGATAGATCTTGCGCTGATGCCAATTTGATGCAAATCAGTGTAGGAATATTGGAAAAAATTAAAAGTAAAGACACAGATTTCAAAATAATGTTTGAATAACCTTCTTTGACTCATCTCTCAAGTAACTACTAAATCCGTAAAATAATGAAGAGATGACTGCTGTGAATTTCAGTTTGGTGAAGAAGACAAATTTTGGGAACCAACAACAACAACAACAAAACCAAGCCTTAGTCCCACTAAGTGGGGTTGGCTATATGAATCATTTTCTGCCAATTTATGCGATCATGGACCATTTCTTTTGATAGATTCAAAGATATTAAATCCTTACTCACTATCTCCTCCCAAGTTATTTTAGGTCTACCCCTACCCCTTCTACTGCCCCCCACAGTAACTAAGTCACTCTTTCTCACAGGTGCACTATAAGGCCTACGTTGCAAGTGTCCATACCATCTGAGTCGTCCTTCCCTTATCTTATCTTCTATAGGAGCTACACCTAACTTACCACGAATATGTTCATTCTTTAATTTATTTTTCAATGTTATACCACTCATCCATCTAAGCATCCTCATCTCGGCAACTTTTACTTTTTGGATATTATGTTTCTTCGTCGCCCAACATTTTGATCCATATAGCATAGCTGGTCTTATAGCTGTCCTATAAAACTTCCCTTTCAATTTTAAGGGTATTCTACGATCACATAGAACACTTGAAGAACTTCTCCATTTTACCCAACCTGCTTTAACTCTATGCATTACATCATCTTCAATTTCTCCTTCAGCTTGCATAACAGATCCAAGGTATCGAAATCTACAAGTGCTATTTATTTCTTCATCATCAAGTTTAACTTTGTCTCTAATATTCCTCCTATCATCACTAAAATTACATTTCATATATTCTGTTTTATTTCTACTTATCTTAAAGTCTCTAGATTCCAAAGCTTCTCTCCATAATTCTAACTCAGCCTCTACTCCATCCCTAGTTTCGTCAATTAATACAATATCATCAGCAAACAACATACACCATGGAGCTTCCTTTTGAATACTCTTAGTCAATTGGTCCATCACTAAAGCAAAAAGATAAGGACTCAAAGCAGATCCTTGATGTACACCTATGGTAATTGGAAATTCTCTAGTTTCTCCATCTATAGTCTTTACACTAGTCATTACTCCATCGTACATATCCTTAATGACATCAGTATACCTACAACATACACCCTTTTTTTCTAAAACCCACCATAGAACTTCCCTAGGTATCCTATCATATGCTTTCTCAAGGTTAATAAATATCATATGCAAGTCCCTCTTCTTTTCTCTAAACTTTTCCATTAATCTTCTTAAAAGATAAATAGCTTCTGTGGTAGATCTCCCAGGCATAAAACCAAATTGATTTTCTGAGATCTTCGTTTCTAACCTTAATCTTTGTTCAACTACTCTTTCCCATAGTTTCATCATATGACTCATAAGTTTAATTCCGCGATAGTTATTACAATTTTGAATATCTCCTTTATTTTTGTATATAGGTATTATAGTACTTTTCCTCCATTCATCTGGCATTTTCTTAGTTTTTACAATTGTATTAAATAAATTAGTTAACCATATAATTCCGTTATCACCCAAGCATTTCCAAACTTCAATTGGGATGTTATCTGGTCCCATAGCTTTCCCATTTTTTATCTTTTTTAGTGCAAACTTAACTTCGTTAACTCTAATTTTTCGAATAAATCTTATATTTTTAGTCTTTTCTTCATTTGACAATTCTAAATTTAAGCCTTCTATTTGGTTTTCGTTAAACAACTTACTAAAGTAACTTCGCCATCTTTCTTTAATATCTTCGTCCTTAACCAAGACAATATCATCCTCACTTTTTATACATTTTACATTTCCTAAGTCCTTGTTCTTCCTTTCTCTAGCTTTAGCAAGTTTAAATATATCTCTTTCCCCTTCTTTTGTACCTAATCTATCATACAAACTATTAAATGATCTATATTTAGCTTCACTAACAGCCCTTTTTGCATCTTTTCTTGCCTCCTTATATTTTTCAAAGTTATCGCTGTTTCTACATTTTTGCCACGTTTTATACCAAATTCTTTTTGTCTTTATGATTTTTTGTACATCTTTATCCCACCACCAACTTTCTTTGCTATTTGAGAATCTTTCCCTTGATTCGCCTAAAATCTCTTTTGCTATCTTTTTAATAGAGCTAGCTAATCTATTCCAAAGAGCATTTGAATCTATCCCATCCTCTAAGGTCCAATCCCCATCCTTGATCATTTTATTTTTAAATTTTATTATATTTTCTCCTTTTAGGTTCCACCATCTAGTTCTCCTACACTGGTTTATTTTATCCTTTTTCTTCCATTTTTTAATGCATATATCTAACACTAAGACTCTATGTTGTGTGGTTAGACTTTCACCTGGAATAACTTTACAATCCTTGCATGATACACGATCTACCCTCCTAGTTAAAAAAAAATCTATTTGACTTCTATTTTGTCCACTTTTAAAGGTTATTAAGTGTTCTTCTCTCTTCTTAAAGCAAGTATTCATTATACTAAAATCATATGACATAGCAAAGTCTAAGATCATCTCCCCAGGCTCATTTTTGTCTCCATATCCATATCCTCTATGTATCCTTTCATAATTTTTATTATCTCTTCCAACGTGTCCATTCAGATCTCCTCCTATAAATATTTTCTCAGTCCCTGGTATGCCTTGTATAATACTATCCATATCTTCCCAAAATTGTCTCTTAAGATTTTCTGCTAAGCCAACTTGAGGAGCATAAGCACTAATGATATTTATTATCTCTTGTCCTAATACCATTTTGATTTTTATAATTATATCCCTTACTCTAATTACATCCACAACGCTATTTTTTAAGTTTTTGTCTATAATAATGCCTACTCCATTCTTATATTTTTCTTTTCCAGTGTACCAAAGTTTAAAACCTGATTTATCGATTTCTCTAGCTTTCTCCTCCACCCACTTAGTTTCTTGAAGGCAAATTATATTAATTCTTCTTCTAATCATTGTATCCACAATTTCCATGCTTTTACCCGTAAGTGTCCCTATATTCCAAATTGCTAATCTAATCCTAGTTTCCTGAACTAACGTCTTTACCTGCCCACGTCTAGAATGATGTAGGAACCCTCGCATATTTGACACCGAACCCGGGCGCCGACACGGCGCCTCGCTTCGGGGCGACGACCTAGCCCACCCTCGCCCACTTTTCACTACACCCGGGTGGTTCAAGTGCAACACGTCGCTCGTAGGGGACGCCCCAGCAAATATTCGGTAAGGATTCATATCATAGTGATCTGACAAATTTTACGCTGGCTGTCAGCTACCTAACGCAACCCTCCTCCTTAACCCGGGCTTGGGACCGGCTGTGTGTGAAAAAAATTAGGACATTTAAGTGCATCATAGGCGGAGTTAATTTTGGGAACCACAACAACTTAATCCTGAAATCAGAATCTGTTTTTAAATGGTAACTATGGCTTTCTGCTAGCCTCTCATGCTTTTAGCAGCGATGGAGGGACTGCTAAGCACCACGGGTCAAATCCTTAAAAGCCTAGTATCCAGATCTTCAAAACCCTAGCTGATCTGGAGCTGAGCTCTAGAGAGAAATTTTCTCAAAGATAAAATGCCAAAAACCTCTTGAAAAAGTGGCTGAAGACCCTAATTATACTAAACCTAAGGCTTCCAAGAGAAGCCAACTCCTATTTTGCACATAACTCCTTTAAAAGCCACTTATGTTCCTAAGCCCCACTAAAAATAAATACAATCACAAAAATACTCATAAAATATTACAATATGCCCTCCTAAAGCCAATTTGACAAAAATAAAACCCCAAAATTTTGAAATTACAAAAAAAACCCGTAGTAGCTATAAATAACGACGCTTGACATAAACATAAAATTAAATTTATATTGTAGAATTGCATCAGATAACTTCCATGAGAAGTGTTGTGAGCTAGTTTCTTGATTCATTGAGAACAAGTAACTAGGATGCTGTAATTCGCATCTTGAAATAACTTATAGATGCACTTAGTAGAGGTTTTTTATATCAAGATCATGGTCACACTTATATTTAGGGATATATAAACAGATGCAGATTGGGTTGGTCACCTTTTGATAGACAATCTACAATTGGTTATCGTAATTTCGTGTCATGGAACAATAAGTAACAAATTGTGGTGGTCGGGTCAAGTGTTGAGTTAGAGCATCACACTATGGCTCAAATTTCATGTGAACTTGTTTGGTTAAAGAAAGTTTTTCACATTCTCGGTCTATGGGGTCGATATGTGAATAATTGAGCTGTTCATATTGCTTCTAACCTAGTCATCCATGAGCACACAAAACACATTGAAGTTGATTGTCACTTTGTATTGGAGAAACTTGTGCAGAAGGTCATGACAATCATAGTGAACCACTCTTGTGAAGTCTAAATTGAAACTTGCAGGTTTATGCATGATTTTTTTTTTCCCGGTGGTGGGGGTGATTGCATTCTTTGTAACAAGCTAGAAGCATACAATATCTAGCTTTAGCTTGAAGAGGGGAGAGGGGGGGGGGGGTGGTTACTCTTGTTATTTTGGTCTTCTAGCATGTGTTATTGCTATGTTGGTATGCGTGAGATAGTAAGGGTATTTTGGTACTTACTATTCATTATAAATAGACGGAGATTCCTATCTTTGTAATTGGGTCTTCCAATTTACCAAATTATTCAACGGTTCCTTAGATTCTTTGGTTGTCACTTTAGTTTTTGATATTTGGTCTCATTGCTTTTTGAAATGGATTTGCATTTTTGTACATTGGCTTTATATACTTAAGATAGAAAAGGGCGTTCACAGGTAAGAAGGCCTGCTTTGGGAGGGTAGGGCTCATCACAGTGTTCGCAGCCTTACCCCTGCTTTTTGCAGGGAGGCTGTTTCCTTAGACTTAACTCGTGACCAACTGGTCACAAAGGATCAACCTTACTGTTAATCCAAGGCCCGCCCTCTTATATACTTAAAATCAGACTTATTTATTTATGCCTTCACCATTCTAAACTGTATATAATTATGACCAAATGGGTTGTGGTGTTCACATGATGCATTTGTCCTCTATGTTGTGCTGATAGCATATGGTGGTGTTTATTCTTTATTTATTTATTTATTTATTTTTTTGTAGCAACAACTTCAAGCACTGATGGATACACTCAATACAACAGAGCCTCATTACATCCGCTGCGTGAAGCCAAACTCTTTGAACCAGCCTCAAAAATTTGAGAATATGAGCATCTTACATCAGCTACGCTGTGGGGTCAGTAGCAGCAGGACTTTGTCAGCTCTTATTGTTGGAAGTAGTGTGCTATTACGTATGTTTGCTTGCATACTTGCGTGTTATTTGTCCTCACATATCTTGTTTTATCAATTTTTTATTTTGAACCTGAGATATTATATATTTTGGTTTCTAGCTGCATTTTATATTTCTTTTTAGCCCTCAATTTTATCAACATTTCCCCTTTCTCTTTGCTCTATTTCCCTCGGTGGTTTCAGTGTTTGGTCCAAATAGATTCATTAACATGCTTATTACAGTAAGTACTTCGAATTTCAATTTAGTTATTGGATGGTTTCTGATTTTTCTTTCCTCCTTCAGATCTTTCTTTTAATTGATCTGCATTTTTATGTGTCGTTGAGTTCCAAATTTGTGAGTGATTTGGCAAGACTGCCTTTTTTTTTTTTTGGTTGTTTTTGGGTTATATTTTTCTGTCTTTTTAGAATCGAGGTCTGTCATAAGATTTTTAAATCTAATTTAGATCTAACTGTTGAACTAACATGTTCTTTATACTTTCATTCAGTTAATTGCAACTAATGAATTTTCACTTAGCATTCTGTCTGGTTTTTAAGTTTACCATCCGTGTTGCTGTTTAAATTAACATTAATTGTATCTGGATTGACTGTGTGAACTATGACATGCTAGTTTTGCGTAAGTTTCTATATTGCTAAGCATGATGGATGTTCTTTTTTTTTTTTTTTTCCCTTTTTTATTTGCTCCAGGCTCATGTAATTCCACTCTCCTGTGATATCTCTCCTTCTTTCCTTCGCTCTTTTCTGATAGTCATTTAAGTTTGTGCAGGGTGTTTTGGAGGCTGTTAGAATAAGTTTGGCTGGCTATCCCACTCGGAGGGCTTATTCGGAATTTATAGACCGTTTTGGATTGTTAGCTTTGGAATTTATGGATGGAAGGTGGGTTTGTTGATGGTCTATTCGTCATTAGGTTCGTTGGTTGTCTATTTATTGTTCTTAAGCCAGGCATTTCAGCTAAATGATTTGCAAAGATGTTTCTAGCATATTAATTCTGATTTTTTTTCCTTTATAATTTTTCTATAATATTTGTGGTTTAAGCTGCCATGTTTTCAGCATAGGTGATATGTGTGGTGATCAGTCATCTATCTTCTCATTCTTGAGACAGCATGTTCAAGAGATTTTTTGTTTTTAAATTTGATGCATGCACATACTTTTCATGTAGTTTGCTTTTTTGTTTTTCATTTTGCCCCCTTTTTTTTCCTGTAATTTTTGACATTCAAATTATTCAACTTCATGTTTTGCTACCTCAATTTTTTTATTTTAATGTATTGTATTTATTTACAAAAGGGAAAACCTTTTTTTTCCGCAGTTGGTTTGATTCTCAACATTTTCTCTTTGCATTTGGTGAGATGCTGATAATTGTGATGACTGTTGTTTTTATTCTTATAACATTTAGGCGAAATCATTGGGTTAGAACATGCATAGCCAAGCATAGTTTTGCTCTTATTTTGAAAAACTTCATAGCATTTGACTGAAACTCGCCCGAACTAATTGAAAAGTAGAAACTCAGGAATAGGCTTAAAGTTCTTTCTCGTAAGTAGAGGGAGTTTTGGCTTGATTGGATAACTTGCATGTCAGGTAATTTTAATGATTTTGATTTAGTAGTATTTTAGCATATGATTTCTAAAAATTATGAAGTTTATACACATGTATGTCAAAGTATGGTTTTAAGCTAATATTCTTTGAGGAGTTGCTTCGCAGTGCTACTTTCTTTCTTTGAAGAGATGAAAAGATCCCTAGGGAATTGAACTGCTGTTACCCACTTGGGGTGTAATCATGGTCTTAATTTTTTTTGAAATTGTGGAAATTTCCATTGAAATTTCAACTTTCCGTGACCCTCGCAATTGAAATGGCAGTCAATTTTTGTCTGGCATAATTTCCATTGAAATTTCAATAAATCATTTGAAATTTATCTCATAATTTATCTTTTTTTAATTGAAAAAAATATTATTACAAGGGCATTTGAAATTATATGAAAAATTATTTAGACATGAAGTGAAATTTCTCTCTTAATTTAATTTTTTTTTTTTTACTAAAACAAAAGATTATTTCAAGGATATTTGAAATTATATGAAAAATTAAACTTACAACAATTTTTATTTAATCATTCATGCCTAAATTATCTTTATTTCCATAATAAATAATATTTAATTGATTTACAAATTTCATTTATATTAAATGCATATGTTTAATACACATATATTACAAATGTGTTATTAGCTAATACATGTATTATATTGCAACTGTTGCGCAACTGCTGCACCTCATACACAAACATAGGTGCATTTAAATTGTAATATATTAGTGCTAGAACTTACATTATTATGCCTATTAACCATTTCTAAAGTTTCATAAGAGAATTTCATGTTTTACTACTAATTTCCATCGTTTCTACAAATTGAAATCGATATTTCCATAGAAATTTCTGTACTTTTGGAGTTTCAAAGTTTTAGTGGAAATCAAAATTTAAGACCTTGGGTCCAATCTCTGCTACGTCTTACCAAAACCATTGGCTTAGAACTTTTTTTTTTTAGTTCTAAGCATCTACATTTACATGTGAAGAAAATTTTTATGATCCCAGCACAAATACATGTTTTCAGAGCCTTTGCATTGGGTGACCTGCTTTTCTGACCTTATGGGTGGTTGGCTTCTTAATTCTCTTGCCACTTAGTGTTCATTTCGTAATAACTTTGTGTGTTTGAACTTCTGAAGTTATAGTTTTCTCTCTCTCTCTCTCTCTCTCTCTCTCTCTCCCTCTCGTTTGACCGAATGAACTATTCCTTGTGCGCAAACAAACTAGTAGTGTGCTCTAAGCTGCTTGGAATTTGGGGCTTGCTTGCATTTCGGTTAATTGAAGTTGTTATAAGATTTAGTATGAGATCTTTGGGTGCAAGATTCATAGGATTGCAATGTGGGAAATAAAAGGGATGTCAACATTTCGAATTTGGAGGGGAAAGATACTTGTATAGGTGAATTTTAAGACACTTTTGTTTGCATGCAATTATTTTATTTTTAATTGGCTCTTGTATTCTAATTAGGTCTTGACTTTATTATTAGGCCTACTATTTTTTCCTAGGTCAGCAGTGACAAAGCCTTATGAACTACCGTTTCAAGGTATCTCTATAAAATTTTTGAAGGAAAAGGGCAAATATCAGATGTTGACATAGTGATCTGACTTATGGTCTTAAATTTTCATGAAATTGTTGAAATTTACGCCAAAATTTCCAGTTTCATCACCCTCGAAATTGAAATGGCAGTCAATTTCTGTCTTGCATTATTTCCATCAAAATCTCAATGAAGCATCCCGAAATTTATTGAAATCTCGAAATTTGAGCAAAACTTGTCGAAATTTTTACTATACGCTGAAATTTCCTTGGAATTGAAATAAGAGATTTAGGAGTGTAGTGAAATTTCTCTTTTAATTTATTTTATTTATTTTTATTGAAACAAAGTATTATTACAAATGCTTTTGAAATTAAATGAAAAAATAAAATTACAGCAGCATTTAATTTAACCATTTATGTCTAAATTATCTTTATTTGTATAATAAATAATATTTAAATGATTTATGAATTTCATTTGTATGAGCTGAATATGTTTACTGTACATTATCTTACAAATATGTTTGATATACATACTATATTACAACTTTTCCACCTCATACACAACATATATGTATTGAACTTGTAATATATTAGTCCTAAAACTTACATTATTATGTATGATATCCATTTCTAGAGTTTCACAAAGAATTCCATGCTTTACTACCGCTTTCCGTTATTTTTTCAAATCGAAATCAAAATCAAAATTGACATTGAATACGAAATTTCCGTATTTTTGGAGCTCAAAATTTGAGTCAAAATCGAAATTTAAGACCTTGCTTCACTATACAATTTCTCGTCTTTGGTTTGCAATTCATTACATTGAGAAAACATGTGATAATTAATGACTGAATTAAACTGTATGGTGAGGAAGGTTGAGTAGAAGTAGTTACAATAATTGTTTAGTTCTATAGCGAAGTTTAAAAAAAAAAAAAACAGATTCGACCTTGTTTTGGTAGAAAGAGGATTGAAGTTGGGGTGCCTAGCTGCATGTGAGTGCTCTCAATGTATGGGATTGCACATGCATATAATCTGTTCTTCAAATGTGTAATTTTTCTTCAGAGAAAGCAATAGGATGTAAACACATTCTTAGTGCTTTCAACCTACTTGGAAAACTAGCTGAATTTCAAGCTAGCTTGAAAATCTTGCTGAAATTCATTGAAACTTATCTTATGAAGAAATAAAACTACCTTGTTCCCCTGTTCTCATTTTTAATTGAAAAAAAAAAAAATGACGCTTGGCTTGTTAAATTTTTGACATGTTAGGAATCTGTCCATGCACCTCATTATGTAGCATATTTTACTGTAACTGAAATTAGAATATGTAAGGCCCACTTATTCTAGTTTTTTAGTGGCTTGAATAAGTCTTTAAAGGTGACGTGCTATCCCTTTACCAGAGTTTTTTATTCATGCATGGTTAGGAACTGATATTCTCTGCATAATTTGTGCTCTTTAACATGCTTTGCGGTCTTTCAGTTTGATTGATTGATTGATTTATTTATTCATGTTTCACATCTCTGCAGTTATGATGAGAAAAGTGTGACACAGAAAATTCTACAAAAGTTAAAGCTTGAGAATTTCCAAGTAAGCAATGTCGGACTCTTGTGGCGTTAATTTGGTCCTGCAGTATCATATTTTTAGCCATATTTTGTTACTATTATTCTTTATTCATTTATTGTATCCTTTTTGAGATTCTTTATGCTTTATGATGTTAAAGTTGGATGAGGATGCTTTTATTATTTAATCTTTGTCATTTACTACTCAATTGCAGTTGGGCAAGGGCAAAGTGTTCCTGAGAGCTGGACAGATTGGTGTTTTGGATTCCCGACGGGCGGAGGTTTTGGATAAATCTGCAAAGTGTATTCAGGGTAGATTTATAACATTTATTGCTCGCAAGAATTTTTTTGCAACGCAGGCTGCTGCATTTGTTCTTCAGGCTTACTGCAGAGGTTTTTTCTCTCCTCTTTCATTTTATTTCCCCTTGCCCTCTCATTTTCTTTCTATAGATTCACACACAAATTTTCTTTGACTTCCAAGTAAGACTTAACTTTTAGTTAAATTAGGGCTGGAAGTTAGTTTTTGTGATAATCATTTCTAGTGTCAATGAATTTAGTAACTTGTATAGGGTCACATATAGAGGTGATGGCCTGAGATGAGGCAAGCCAATAGTGAGTGAGAGTGTGAAAATTGCTTTGTAGATTATGTTGGAGGTTAGCATGCATTATATGGGAGAAAGAATTTAGAAATTCGGCGATAAATAGTAAGGGCTGTGGAATTTTAATGTGTGTCTTGAGTGTTTACAAAGGAATTTTCTTTGTAGATATTAAGTTTAAGGGACTGGATCTTGTCACTTTGAGTGGAGGATGTTGATGCTCCCAGTGCTAGTTGAGCATTTTCTAGAGTGAGGATGACACCTCAGTTGTGGCCATTACCTTGATGGCCATTACCAATGAATCTAGTCTACAATGACATTATTGTACTTACTTTTTTATTTTAAAAATAATTTGGAAGCTATATTAACTGTTGTTCATATATTTCACTGCACATTTCTTGTTGGTAGATGATCTTCTCATTTCCAACCTCCTTGTTTATCAATTGAGCAAACTGTAGTTTTTTGGGGGATTTTGTTACCTGAGGACGCTAGCATATTATCAGTTTACTTGCTTCAGATCTGGCACTCAATGCTCAAGAAAAGTGTGTATTTTTTCAGGTTGCCTGTCGCGAAAGCAGTATGTAGCAAAACGAGAGGCAGCAGCTGCTACTTCAATACAAAAATATGTTCGTGGTTGGCTATTAAGGTGTACCTATACAAGATTTTATTCTGCGGTTGTCTTTATACAATCCAATATCCGTGGTTTTTCAACCCGTCAAAAATTCTTGCACAGAAAGGAACATAGAGCTGCTACTGTAATTCAGGTAATTTGGTCACATAGGATGTTTAATATAGAATCATATAGTTTATATTTGTAGCTATGTACTGTTCATTTTACTTTTTTTTTGGTTAGAAAAAGAAGAAATTTTGTTAAATAGGGAAAAAATGTACAAAAAGGAGAATAGGACATCCTCCTATGGAAAAAAGAAACCATTGAAGAGTAGACTATAATCAAAATAAAATTGCCTTCCAGTATCGCTGAAGATCTGAAAAGAGTAACCTATTAAAACAGCCTGCTGCAAAGGACCATAGAGCAGCCAACTGCCGAATCCTTTCCCATAGGAAGTATTAGTGTTCTTTTTCCCTCAAATAATACAAGCGTTCCTTTCCATCCAAGGACTATTCATCTAACTTTATGAACTCTTTTCACTATTTATTTATTTATTTTTTTAAATAGAAAATAAAATCAGTGACAGTAAAAGCGAGAAGAATGTACATAGAGAAGGAGGAGGATAGTCCATGGAAAGCTGGCTCATAGATTTACTCCCTCTTTATTCTCCATATTAAGTTCCTGTCTGATTAATTGTCAACTGTCACAAAGTCAACATGATATTTTTATATCCAATGTTAACAGTCAGTTTTAATTTGCAGAATATGCTTCATAATTGCCTGCTGTATGCGTCTTCAATTTTTTGTATAATTTTTTTTTGACAAATAATATGATGCCCCAGGCTTGGTGGAGAATGTGCAAGGTGCACTCCGCTTTCTGTCATCGTCAGGCTTCTATCATAGCTGTACAATGTATGTGGAGACAAAAACTGGCAAAAAGAGTGCTTCGGAGGCTTAAACAGGTATGGAAAGCAGGCATGCAGTGTGATTTTTTATTTCCAGTAGTTCTACATCAGTATTTTACTACTTTTCATTATATCATATAATATGAACATTTTTGTTCTAATTATGCAATTTGCTTCTGTCAATTTGTTTGAACGTGTCAAACCATTGGGGGTTGGTAGGGCTGTTAATCTTTTGCTGATGTATTTCTTTGTAGTTGCTGAAAAAAAATTTAAGAATTCATGAAAGGGGGGGGGGGGGGGATCGGGGTTGAGATTATACCCTATTCCTGCAAAATTTCAACTGTGGCAATGCACAGTCAACCCATTGAGTTGAGAGGGAAACACCTTGCCTGAAAAAATTTCAAGTTCCTCCCTTTTCCAAGGCCTCGATGCAATGGCATGATTGTAGCTCAAAAAGAAAAGTCATCTTGTCTATCTGCCAGATGTCCTAAGGTTTGGGGGGAGGGGATGTTTATCTTACATCACCTTTTGTTTGTAGACTTCTTTGCAATTGATTTCAAGAAATGTAGTAGTAAAAATTGGGTAAGGCGCTTGTGAAACCAACGTGCTTGAAAAGTATTGGTTTTGATACATTTAATTATTTATAGGTTGCATCCTATGGAAGTACTATGTGAGGTACATCTCTTTTAGCATTAACTATTGCCTCTTATTTGTTTGTTTGTTGCAGGAGGCTAATGAAGCAGGTGCCTTGCGCTTGGCGAAGAGTAAACTTGAGAAGCAGGTTGAAGATCTCACTTGGCGGCTGCATTTAGAGAAGAGATTACGGGTATTCATTTTCATCATAATAATATGGACTTGGCTAACTGTCGGATTACCACATTACCTAAAAGAGCTGTTAGGTTGTGGGTTAACAATGTGTATCAAGCTTGAACGCTTCCCCACACATGTGGCCCAATCACATGCATATAAATAAACAACAGATATATGACACCCACTAAGAGAATAAGTAACACAATAGATGCGGGCAAAACAACTAGAAACCAGGACCCTGGCATCCATAGCTCTACAGCTACAAGTTTAAGCTGTTAGGTTGGAGGCCAAAAATGTGTGTCAAGCTTTAACAGTAACTTGTATTGCATTTTCCATTAGAAACATATAGCCGTTATCTTTTTCATTCTTATTCGTAACAAAATAAAATTTATTTAGAGTAGACTTGGATGGTCCTTTACGCTCTTGGGATTTCTATTTCTTGAGAGCCGTGAATGATAGGGAAACTATTATCTTCATTATTGATTATGTTGAATAATTGTAGGGTATCTTCTGAAAATGATAGCTGATATTGGTTGTTGGATTGTTCGGAAGTCTATTCTTGTAAATGTCTTTTTGAATTCTTGGTGGGACAAATTTCTCTTTTCCTCTTTACAAGGTTGTATGGAAGGTTAAAATTCTCCCTAAATCAAAGCATTTCTTTGGTTGGTTGTGCTTAATAGGATAAATACTAATGACTTGTTGCAGATGAGGGGACCTTTAAAGGCTCTCCTTCCTGATATTTGTATGCTTTTGCTTTAATTGTTCAGAGTCTATTTCAGTGCGATTGGAAATCGCTTCTTAGGGCCTCTTGAGTTTCTTTTGTCATTTTTTATATTTGCAGTTTTCTTTTTTGGTTTTTATGAGGATTATCAGACTTTGTTAAGGAGATGTTTTCTCTCCTGCTTGTAAATTCCATTTTTATCTAATGAATTTATTTTTCTATCCCCCAAAAAAAAAAAAAAAATTTAAGAAAGGAGAACAACATCTTGCCCTCTAGGAACTGATAATTACAGGCATATTCCAATTTCCATCTGAAAGATTTGTGTGTCAACATTCTTTTCACTAGCCTCTTTTTGTTGAGAATTTGGTGTGGGCAAAATACTGTCGCCTTTAAGATCGTTCTCCCTCATGTCAACCTTACTATTATTTGCTTCAAGGGATATTTCCTTCCTCCTTGAAACAGATACCTGATCCTAGCAGAGAATAAATGTAAAGGGGTAAAATTATAGACCGAAAGATTTGATTTGGTGGGGTAATGGTATATGATGGATTTGAAAGTTGAACTGAATTGTGTGTTAACTACTATCCATAGAACTGTAGCAGTTAGCTGTACCGTTGCACCATTCTTCATGAGCACTGTAGCAATCACAAAGGTGTTTTGGGATTATTTTTTATTTCATTATGGTTAAGGGTATTTTGTGTCCCCATTTTCAGTTAGTTTTGGAGTTTTGTTTTATTTATTTTATTTAGTTCATATTGCCTGGTCAAGATTAGTTTACTTTTGATGGTTGAGGTTGATTATAGTTCGAGTAAAGCTACCAAGAGTCATGTATATAAACTCTATTGATTTTGTATGGAAATGAATGAAGAATTGTCTGTGTTTTGTTGTGAGTCACTCTTAAGTGACTTTCTTTCCTCCAAAGAGTGATGCCATGAACCTATAAGTATGATGCTAAAATCTTATGCCATCTTATCTATGTTACTTTGATTAATGGCCTCCAAAATGATTTTAATTCCAATTTTCTAGCTTAATTTCACCTATTTCCAATTTCTTTTGCAAACCCTATCCTCAATCATTTCCCTAATTTTCCCTTCGGTGCGTCAACACCCCTTACAAAATATAGTATGGGAGTCTTGGACACATGGGATGTATCATGTGTAGAGTCAGATGATTCCAACTCACAGGCATGTTGCCTGCGATGCTAATCCAATAATAAACTGATGTCACACCCAAACTCATTATTGAACTCGCCATCTTTATATGATTCATCACCCCATTTTTTCCCCTCTATTGAAGGTCATCCACAAGACTTATGGGCATCAATACAAGTAACCACAAGACTTATGGGCATCAATACAAGTAAAGGAAATGACAATTCTTAAAAATTTGAGATACAATGACGCTTAGGGGGGGGGGGGGGGTTTAATAATTATATATATTACAACGTTTTATTTAAATTATATTGTAAAACTAAAAGTATCTAAAGGCTTTAACAGAACATGAAGCAAGTGGAAGTACAAGAATCTAGGCGATGTTATTTTTTCTTCATCATACCTTGTTTTCTTCATCATACCTTGTGTTAATTTATTTGATAGCTTAGCAATTTATAATTAAAATCTTTTTCACAGAAAAATGATGCCATGCAATTATTTTTAGTGTTCCAATTATATGTTAAAAAAAATATTAACTTCTGTTGAGTTTGGGAGCTGTAGTCCAAGCCACGAATTGGGATTTCTGCAGATTGATGAATTGGTATCTAATATGGATACAACTGCCGTGTAGATTTTTCAGTGCTTAGCACTCTTCTTTTTAGAATCATTCGTATATCACTTGAGTGCCATGGTGGGAGAGTTCAGTTTCTGTTTGTGTTCAATAAGGGGTTCATGAAAGGGGTTAACGTAAGGTCCGTATTGGAAATCTGCAATATTGGATGATGATAGGTGTTTATTCTGGTGGCACAAAAGGGGTTGGTTGGTAAAACTTTGTGATCAAATTCTACTATTTAGCTAAGGTGCTTTGTCTTCAATCTGGAGGCAGAGGTGTTGCAAGTCTTTATATTCCTAGACGGTGGAGTCAGGTGGTGATGGAAGGGCAGGTTGCACAAGTAGAGCAGGAAAGCAGGAAAAGTGGTGCATGGGAAAGATGAGTACTGCCTTCTTTGCGAAGGGAAGCTGCAGTTGAAGGTTTCTTGGATGCCAATGCCAGAAAGTTTTCGTTTGGACGTGCACTCATTCTTGAGGCAGATGAGCTTGCTCAAAATGCTAAGGCGGCTAGGGGTTTGGAGGATGCTGCAGCTCTAGCTGAGGTGGGTAGGATTACGCTTGGGGACGAGGACGCCATGAAATTTGGGTTGGGCTGCTTACTCCTTGTCTTGGATCTGCCAGATACTTGAAAAAGGAGGAATCTCCTTTTTAAGTAAATTGGGCCACTTAATTGAACAGACCCATGTTGTTTTGGGTCCAATTTTGGATGATGAGGACGGCTCACCTCATTTGGGTCTCTTGCTGAAGGGCCAGGTCTTTAATCAGGCCAATAATAAGGAAAAAGGGTGACTGGGCTGGTCAATACATGGATCCTGTTAATGATCAGGCCCAATACCCAAGTCTCATTTCTCAGAAGCATAATATGCCAATACGGGGAAGAAGGATGTTCACTGATCTGTAAACGAAGTCCAATGCCTTTCTGTAGCTCCCTAAGATGTGTGGAACAGATCAAGCTGCTGAGAAAATTCAGGATGCCAGTAGCTTGGCCTCTTGGTGACAATGATCGCAAAATCAAAAGTGGAAAAATGACCGATTATTCTGGTTCCTGAGGGACAAGAGGCTGGTGTTGCCAAGGCTAACAGAGGAGATGATTTGGGTAGGAAAATCTGATGTTTTGGGATCTAAGTAAGATAAATCTAAGGGTCCCAAGGGTTATGCTCGTCAGAAGGCTGTTCTGATGGGTGCAGTAATGAGGAAGTTATATGAAGAAAAGAGAGCACTCTTGTGAGACAGTGAAAGATTTTAAAGAGAAATTTGAAAGGAAAGTTAAGTATTGTGGAAAAAATTTTTGCTAAAAGAAGGGGCAATTTTGCAATGAGGCTAGCAAAGGAAAGGGGGAAATGTAATGACCCCACCTATTAGATAATGATAATGATGATCTTAGTGAGTTTGATTGTGATGGAGATTTGCTGTTGGATGAGTTTAGGGAACAATATGGATATATTCTTTTATTCCTGTGATGTTTTAGTTGACTTATCATATATACATCCATTCCTGTTGGAAGGATTGGAAGGGGTTTCTATTTTTCAAGATGATGCTTTGGTTAATTAACTGCAATACAAGGACAGAATTTTACCTACACCTGTGGAGGAGATTCAAACGAAGGATTTAGAACCTCAAGATCTAACGAATAAATTGGATTTAAAGTTGCGTGATCCCAGATGAAAAAAAGTGTGATTTGATGGGGGCGTTAATTGAATAGGGGATTCATTGATTAATTTTTATTTTATTTTATTTTATTTTATTTATTTTTTGGGGTTGATTTCATGTCCCTTTTGTTTGTAACATTCTTTCTCATTCAATACCCCTTCATTTTTTTCTTTATAAAAAGTATATATTTTTTAGGATATTTTTATTTAGGGAATTAGTCATTTAATTTATTTAGGTTTCTAAAATTCATTTGCTTTATTTAAGGTATTTTTATTTGGAGAATATTCTTACGATATTTTATTTAGCAAATTATTGTTTTAGTTCATATTTGTTTCTAAATTTTTTTTGCTTATTCCTTAGGGTTGTGAGCCTGTAAAAGGCCTCCTATGTACTAGTTTTATTCATAATTGTGCTTCTGGCGCTGAGATGTGAATCTAGCAACTTCAAGCACTTTCCTTTTACAACACATGAACAAGGGCCACTTTGTTTGCTATCTCAAGCAACTTCAAGCACTTTCCTTTTACAACACATGAACAAGGGCCACTTTGTTTGCTATCTCAAGCACATTTGACCTTTTTGTCAAATTGTACTTTTATTTAAAACCTTTAAGGCTAATACAATTATTCGGTTGACATTTTAAGGCTGACTAAATCCTCAGAAAATCATGACTAACTCAAAATTACACAATGTGCCATTCTAGCTGTTAATGTATTTTTCATGGATATATTATATAGTATGATTCCAACTGTGGTCTTCCAGACTAGGTTTCCTGCCATGTTGTGCCTGCCTTCTTGTTCTTCATTTTTATTTCCTCAGAGCTCTGTATCAATGCTTTGCTGCCAATGTAATTAAAATTGTACTTCCTTCTACTTGTAGAGTTGATTAGATTTTAAAGACCAGTCAGGGAGTATGTCTTTCTGCAAGCTAAAAATCTCCCCTCATGATTGTCCCATGTTTCACTGTTATCACTTTGCCTGAATAGCATTTTGAGCTATCTTTTCTCCCTTCATTATTTCCTTCATGGTCATTTTTTGTTGCAAATTACCTTGTTGAGTGCCACTATTTGATGGACGTGAAGATTTTGATCCTTATGAGGAAATAAACTTCTCTAGCATCCTATTTGAACCCGTCATTCTTATGCCCTTTTTTTTAAAATGGTTTGCAACCCATGGAAGTTCATTGGCATTTTTTTTTTGGGCTCAAAAAGTAGGAACACATTTACCGCACTTTTCATGGTCCGTATATGTTGTAGTTGGTTTAATGTACATAAGACTTTTTGCTTTCCCTTGTTATACTCAATGTATTAAATCTCAATCTTGAATAAAATTTTGAAACTTCAAAAGTATGTTTTGATGGAAGTTTCAATTTCGATGTCAATCTCAATTTTGAAAAAATGATGGAAATTAGTAGTAAAGCATGTAACTCTTTTACGGAACTTTAGAAATGGTTAATATACATGATAATGTAAATTTCATGTATAATGTTATAAATTAAACACACTAATGACAAGTATGTTGTGTATACTAATTGAATGTTATTTATTATACAAATAAAGATAATTTACACATAAATGGTTAAATAAAGTGTCATCACTATTCTAAATTTTAATTTTTTTATAGTTTCAAGAGCCCTTCTAGTAGTTTTTGGTTTCAATAAAAGAAATAAGACAAATTAATACCAAAATTTCCCTTTGTGTTTAAATTCCATTGTATAGTTAAAATTTCAATAAGTTTCATTGAAGTTTTGAAATTCAATAAATTTCGATTGGTGAAATTTCGGTGGGAATTGTATTCGCAATTCCCAAAATGAAGTTAACGAAGTTAAGTTTGCACTAAAAAAGATGAAAAATGGAAAAGCTATAGGATTGGATAGCATGCCAATTGAAGTTTGGAAATTCTTTGGTGATAATGGAATTATATGGTTAACTAATTTATTTTAACATAAGTTTAATAACTATCGTGGAATTAAACTTGAGTCATATGATGAAACTGTGGGAAAAGATAGGTGAACAAAGATTAAGGCTACAGAGGTCTCAAAAAATCAATTTGGTTTTATGCCTAGGAGTTCTACTACAAAAGCTATATATCTATTAAGAAAATTAATGGAAATGTTTAGGGAAAAGAAGAGGGACTTGCATATGGTATTTATTGACTTAGAGAAAGCATATGATAGAGTACCAAGAGAAGTTTTGTTGTGGGTTTTAGAAAAAAAGAGTGCATGTGGTAGGTATATTGATGTCATTACGGATATGTACGATGGAGAAATGACTAGTCTAAGGACTATAGGTGGAGAGACTAGAGAATTTCCAATCACCATAGGTGTTCATCGAGGATATGCTTTGAGCCCTTATCTTTTTGCTTTAGTGATGGATCTACTAACTAAGAGTATCCAACTTGAGGTTCCAGGGTGTATGTTGTTTGCAGATGATATTGTATTGATTGATGAAACTAGGGGCGGAGTAGCGGCTAAGTTAGAATTACGGAGAGAAGCTTTGGAATCTAGAGGCTTTAGGATAAGTAGAAATAAGATGGAATATATGAAATGTATTTTCCGTAATAGTAGGAGGAATATTAGAGACAAAGTTAAACTTGATGATGATGAAATAAATAACACTTGTAGGTTTCGATACCTTGGATTTGTTACGCAAGCTGAAGGAGAAATTGAAGAGGACGTAATGCACAGAGTGAATGCAAGTTGTGTAAAATGGGGGAATGCTTCAAATGTGCTTTGTGATTGTAGAATACCGTTAAAATTAAAATGAAAGTTGTACAAAACAACTATAAGACCAGCTATGCTATGTGGATCAAAATGTTGGGCGACAAAGAAACATAATTTCCAAAAAGTAAAAGTTGCCGAGATGAGAATGCTTAGATGGATGAGTGCTATAACATTGAAAGATAAATTAAGAAATGAACATATTCGCCGTAAGTTAGGTGTAACTTCTATAGAAGATAAGGGAGGGACAACTCAGATGGTTTGGGCACTTGCAACGTAGGCCACATAGTTTGTCAGTGAGGAAAAGTGAGTTAGTTACTATGAGGGGCAGTATAAGGGGTAGGGGTAGATCTAAAATAACTTGGAATGCTATAGTAAGGATTTAATAGTCCTGAATTTGTCAAAAGAAATTATTCATGATCACATAAATTGGCGGAAAATGATTCATTTTGCCGATTCCACCTAGTGGGACCTGAGGCTTAATTTTTTTGTTGTTGTTTAGATTACCTATTGTGCCAAAAGTTTAAGCTGACAAGAAATGGGCCTAATAGTGTATGTCAAGCTTGTAACACCAACATATTTTCTATGAGCAGTATGAACTTTTGGATTTATTCTTTTATATTGTTTATGCATTTTTAAATAGACTTTAAATGACATTCTGGAATGCAGGCATCAAATGAAGAGGCAAAGTTAGTAGAAATATCAAAGCTTCAAAAAGCATTGGAATCTATGCATCTTGAGTTAGATGCAGCCAAGTTGGCTACTGTAAATGAGTGCAACAAGAATGCTGTGTTGCAAAATCAATTGGAATTGTCAGTTAGAGAGAAATCGGTTTTGGAAAGGGAACTCATTGCAATGGCAGAATTGAGAAAAGAAAATGCAGTTTTAAGGGTGAGTCATGTAGCATTAATCATTTTTAGTTGATTTATGTGGCTTGGATTTTTTGTTTTTTATAGCAAGTTAATGTTTTTTCTCTTAATGGTTTTAATGTTGCAGTAGGTCAGACTGGCTTAATGGTTCAACTAGAAATGAAAATGATTGTTACATTTTGTAACATTTGATCCTTCTTTGTTGACATGTTTATTAGTATTTTTAATGAAGAACTGAATTGAAGGGCCTGGTTTGTTGTATAATTAATTTAGTGTAAGTGCCTTCAAGCTTGATCATCATTGACAATTATTATAAGCAAACCACCTAAAAAACTAATAATCTTGTGAGATATAAACTTTGTAAATAATAGAATTATCAAATCACTAAATTAAATTTCTTTTGTTAAAAAGACCAACTTGCATGCATACAATTTCTTGCAAACAAGAGAAGAATAAAAAGCATACCTTAAACACACACTTTCCAAGGTACAATTTCACCCATTTTTTTTTACCAAATGGATTCATGTCTCATTTGTTTGAAGTCAAAGCAGCTGTAGCTTCTTTTGCCTGTTTACATATTAGCTTCCTCAGTCTTTTGTAAGCAAATAGTTATTAAGAAAATATTTCTGCGGCTTCCATCCCTGCGTAGCCAACTAATTGTTTCACTTGTAAGTGTTGACTGCTTTTTTAAAAAAAAAATAATAATTAGAGAGAGAGATGACACAAACTGAAGGAGGACAAGGAGTTTTCTAAATTTAAAGAAAAAGGACGATTAGTCTACACTGGTAAAGATTACTTATTGAAAAAACCTTCTTTAATCCCTTCCTATTGTAAATTGTAGTTAATTGCGCACTTCAGGTAATCTGATTGTTTTTAAGCCTTCTTCTCACTAAGATCTGGAAAACCATAACAATTCTATCCAACATGTCTTGGCCCTATTAGCCTAAACATTTGATATCACCTCTAGATACATATTTGCTTCATATTAACCTATCCTCTGAGAACATTCAAATTACTTTCTTTGTTGTTAAATAAAGGAAAACCCATCCAAATCTACCACTAAGCTATTTGGGACCAGGAGCATTGTCAAATGATGAATTATAGCCGTATTGGGCTCAGATTTTATCTACTAACAAATGATTAACATTACCAAATTGCTATCATACTCGGTGTCTTCATTCAATTCATCCCCCAACTTTTCCCCTGGCATACTTTGCTGCAGTTAATGTTTCTAGCTTGAGAAACTTTATATATATCGAATGGGCTATCCTTAAGAAAATTCCATCTCTATTTCTTTTAATATTTTTTTCTTGTACAAAGTTTTGAGTTTCTTAACTATTCTCATTACCTTCAATGTCTCCTGGAGTCCCTAGTGCAGACAATTCTTCAGAGTGCATGCTCTTTTTAAAAAAAAATAAATTATAAAATGTGAATGTTTTTAGTTATATTTATATCATAATAATTGATAAATTAAAGATGAATTTTTATTAGGTAACAATATTAAGTTTTCATGATGGAACCAACTAGATTACTCAAAAATAAGTTACATGTTAGGTGTTATTGATTTATTATTTGGCTATTGAACTCTCTCTATCTAGGTGCAGCACTCCACTGCTTTGCCTAGCACCAAGATGCTTGGATTGCTCTTCCACAACCCTGTTTTCATGGTTTAGGCCACCCCGATATTGCTTGCTCCTACTATGGGAATCAATTTGGCTTTCTTTTTCGCTTGATGCTAAATTAGCTAGGGTGCAGCACTCTACTGCTTTGCCTAGTTGCTCTATGCTTGGATTCTTCTGCCATAACCCTGTTTTCATGGTTTAAGCTGCCCGATTTCTCTTGTTGCTACTTTGGGAATCGCTTTAGCTTTCTTTTCCTCTGGATGCTAAATTAGGTGTTTCTATGTGCTTAGAAACTACCCTTCTGCTGCCATTTCTATTGATGCTTCTTGAGGGCTAAAAAAAATGACGAAGTTTTCAACAAAATGTTGAAAATGCCCATGCCGTAATTCAAAAATGAACCAACATTCATTTTTTCAAAAGAATTTATGGACTGGAATATTGAACATTAGAAGAGGTTCTTTAAAGAGAGAGAGTAAAACAAAGATGGAGATAGAAGATGTGTTTCAATTGTCCGTGGGAAATGATGTATTGAAGAAAAGATATTGAATCTTAATGTTTTAGCTTCCCAGTTGTTTCTTGGCAAGTACATGCTTCTGCTTTTGTTCTTTTTTATCTGTCAACTGAAGAGGTGGTAAACATGAGATCTTTTTCATAAATGAGTTGAATTGGGCCTTATGCTGTGAAGACGGCCCCCCTAAGCTTGTTTTGATTGGTTGAACATGGAGTTGGCCTTGAACTAATGCATGTGGTTGCTAGTTTTTTTTAATGTAGCTATGGCAGGAGAAAAACTAGAAATCAAGGTTAAGGAGCATGATACATGTGTGCATATTTCCTAACTCTTCATTTATATTCACACTTCGTATTCTCCCCTACAAGTATGTGATTTTGCTGAAAATGATCTTGAAGATTATAGAACATTTTGTCCCTGTGCCACTATGCATGTTCAGCATGCAGATGATTGGTGATCCAAATTCTAGTCTGTGTCTATCTCCAAATTAGAGTTTAATCTATATTTTAGAATAGATGAATTGACAACTAATGAAGCGGGCCTTACAATTGCTCCTTTGTGACCAGTTGGTCACGGGTTCAAGTCCAAAGAAACAGCCTTTCTGCATAAAAACAGAGGGAAGGTTGCGCACGCTGTGATGTCCCTCCGCTTAGCCACGCAAATCCGGGAGCCTAGTGACCTGGGGACACCCTTTATGAATTGACAACTAATGATATTTGGTCATCTCATTATTTACTTGCTTGATGAGCATGTGAGGTCTTACAAAATGATGTGGAGGTTATAAGGCCGTAGTTCTATATCTGCCTGATTTTATCTGTTTCATGTGTTGGCTGAGTGGATGGCTGGGCTGTTGTAGACATGTCTTGTGTGTGTGTATTTATTTATTTATTTAAACCTGTATTTATTTATTTATTTAAACCTATGCTTCATTTAGTAGCATTTGCCTGCCTTTATCCATGCCCTATAGAATTTAATTGTTACTAGTCAAACATAATTAATCATAACAGCAGCCAGTGATTTATTTATTACTTATTTTTTATTTGCTATATGACCAACTCAGTCTGTTTTACATTTTATTTTTTTTAAATTATTTTTTTTGCTTATTTTGGCAGCCTTTAGTGATCATTTTTTGTGTTTGTGTTGCATAATGTTTAATTTCTTCTTAATTATTTTTGACTGTCAGAGATTACTATTTTTGTTCTTAAGGCCTCTTCTCCTTCGAGTTTATCTCTTTTGTTTGAAGTCTCTTTTGTTTTTGGTTGGTTATGTCCGCTCACTGGATAGTCACCATATGAATAGAGTTTGGCGATTGGTCATGTCACCATTGCATGTTAGTTTATATATGATGAAGTGGATGGAAGCTGCCTAATATGGTCATTTGGTGTCCAAACACATGTATCTGCTCTTGCTGTAATTTCCTTTTATTTTATTATTTATTTATTTATTCTTGTTGCAGTTCTCCATTTAATGACAATATTTTTTATTTTTTTTTGTTGAGGTTTGCAACTTATCAGGCACCATCCATTTATCTCTTAACAATTTGGGGTTTTCAAGTTTGTACTGTTACAGTATTGCTTTGTTCTTGATGTGTCTTCAAAAATAATATATCAGTGATCCCTATTCCTTGTTGAAGGAATTTAGAATTTTGTAATTGGTTACTGCATGTATGATTACGTTGTTAGATGCTCGATAATTAACATTGCACTATTTTTTTAGCATCTCTTTTCTTTTGAACAGATTCATATGAAATTTCTGTGTTTTTCTCCTGACATGGATAGTCTGTTTTAAATTGGAAAATTTCACACTTGGAAAGCACTTCTCTACAGAATTCTATGGATGCATTCGAAAAGAAAAACTCGGCACTGGAGCTCGAGCTTGTCAAGGTTCAAAATAATAGTAATGATACCCTTGAGAAGTTGCAGGAAGTCGAACAAAAGTGCACACAACTTCAACAAAATTTGCAAAGGTGTTGTTTAATCCTTGTAAATTTGATGTTTATTAACGGATTGTGAAATTTTCCTTGAGATTATGTGCGCTTGATGACTAATGGCCTTGTCTGGTTCCCTGTTTTTTAGCTACCTCTTTTTATTTAATTGCATATTAGATTTATATTGTGCTGCATTTCAGATAATGAGTTTCCATTTTTCTATTTTACTAAACAAAGGTCTGTAGAATTCTGAACGTGTTGCTTTTACTCGTTTATTCTTATTTTCTTTAAATCATAGCTTGGAGGAGAAGCTTTCGAACTTAGAAGATGAAAATCAAGTTCTACGTAAAAAAACATTGAGTGCATCTCCAAAGAGGAACCGTCCTGGGTTTGCCAAGTCATATTCTGAAGTAAGTTGTGTTGAATGTGTACACACACATTTCAAGTTCTACTTTATGGAGTTTACCATACTTGAGTAGTTAAGCTTCTTTTCTTATTTGTATATATACACCTTTTATTTAAGTGAAAATTTGCATCAGTTAATATGGAAGATTTTGATTTCATATAATTTTTTCTTTTTTAAATCATTAGAGTGATGTTGAATACTCATTTCTCTTGAAACAGAAGTACTCTGGTGCACTTGTTCTTCCCCAAAGTGACCAGAAATCTATGTTTGTAAGTCATAATCTGTATCATTCCTTCAATGTGGAGTCCAAAAATATGGCTTTGTATATGTTTTATGGTTTATTTTTAATGCAGGAATCACCCACTCCTTCAAAAATTATTGCGTCACATGGCTTGTCTGAATCACGTCGATCAAAGTTAACGATTGAAAGGCACCAGGTTTCTTCTCCTTTTGAGTCTTAATTATACTGATTGAAGTTATAATCTTTGACATTTCTGTGATTTCTCTAGGCACCAGGTTTCTTCTTCTTTTGAGTCTTAATTATACTGATTGAAGTTATAATCTTTGACATTACTGTGATTTCTCAAGATGGTGAATGCTACAAGAAGTCTGGAAATTTCTCTGATTAATATGTTAATGAATATCAAGATTGTTTTCTTGCCATCTTCATGATGCATTGTTCTGCAGTTATAGATTTTTAAAAATATTTGTTTTCTGCACAGGAGAATTATGAATTCCTCTCAAGATGTATTAAAGAAGATTTGGGGTTTAATAATGGTAAACCAGTAGCAGCTTGTATCATATATAAATGTCTTCTTCACTGGCGTGCCTTTGAGTCTGAGCGGACTGCTATTTTTGATCATATAATTGAGGGAATTAATGGAGTTCTGAAGGTATTGTTTTGTCTGGCTTCCATTAATGTTTCTGCGTGTTGCATTAAATTCTGCCAGATATTATGTGTAGCTGTTATTGATGGGTTTCTATATTATGCTTTCAAAATTGTTCAGGTGGGAGATGAGAATGTTACTTTGCCATATTGGTTGTCTAATGCTTCAGCACTTCTGTGCCTCCTCCAGAGGAATTTACGATCAAACAACTGTTTGGTTACAACTTCTCAACGTTCTGCAGGGTCTTCTGGGTTGCCTGGGAGGGTTGCACAGGTTACTTATTTCAAGTTAGCAGTTACTTTTCATTTATGATCTGCTCATCATCCTTTTTTAAAATCATTTTTCATGCTTGTGGTTAGTTGGGCCTTGTGCAATTTGGAGAGTACTTGTGTCAATATGTGGCTTCTATAAGCTGCTGCCCTCACCCTCGTCCTTGTCCTCCTCCTCCTCCTAGTACTAGTGCTGGTGGTCAGTGGCAACTTTTGTTGATTCATAATTAGAAATGAAATATTTCAAAAAAGTGTTGCAACAGTTCTTGTGATTTAGAGGTGAAAAATAAACTTGAATCAGATTTGTGATAGTGACGGGGAAAACGAGGAAGAATTTGATCAGAGAGTTGGAAGTGGATGGGGTGGGGGGGGTCTTTATAACAGATCAGAGTCAAATTGCTGCTGAATCACTGAGTTTTATTCTAATTTTTGTTCTGAGGAGGATGCTAGCAGACCTATGATTGAAGGATTAGAATGGGACCTTCTTTTTGGTGAGGAGGCAGGTTGGTTGGAGAGACCTTTCAAGGAAGAGGAAGTTGAGGGCCACAGTTTTTGGGATGGAGAGGGATAAAGCTCTAGGACCAGATGATTTTAATTTGGCTTTCTTCCAAAATTGTTGGAAGGTGGTTGAGGATGATTTTCTTAAGGTCTTTATGAATTTTTGGAAATGGAATTTTAAGCAAGACTATCAGTTCCACTTTCATAACTCACATGCCGAAGAAGAATAAATCTATTAAGATTTTGGACTATAGACGTATTAGCCTAATTTTCCGTGTTTATAAAATCATCACTAAAGTGTTAGCTAATATGCTGAGTACGGTGTTTGATAGGACTATTTCTATGGCTTTGAGTGCATTTGACGGGGGCCGGCAAATTGGGGATGCCATTTTGATTGCTAATGAGGTTGTGGAGGATATTCGGATAACGAAGAAGATGGGTATCATATTTAAGTTTGATTTTGAGAAAGCTTATGATAGGGTGAACCGAAAGTTTTTGGACAAGATTATAGAACCTTTGGTACGTAGCCCGATGTTTGATCCTACCACGCTTCAGATTCAGTCAGTTGTTGCACCTTCAGAGCCTTTGGTACGTTGCTCTCCTCGAGTGTCTCTACCCCTGGATAGGCATGGGTTTCCCTCTTCCAGTTTTAGCAATTCTATTTCGGCTCTTACTGCTGCGTTGTCCAATTTTGATATTCCCACATCCTACTCACACGCTGCCAAGCATGATTGTTGGCGACAAGCTATGCAGGAAGAAATTGCCAGAGGCCAATCACACTTGGGACATTGAGCCTTCTCCTCCCACCATTGTTCCTCTAGGTTGCAAATGGGTTTACACAGTCAAGGTCTGATTTGATGGAAGTTTGGATCGTTACAAAGCTCGCCTTGTTGCACTTGGGAATAATTAGGAATAAGGTGTCAATTATGAAGAGATCTTTGCTCCTGTGGCTAAGATGACTAATGTTCGTACAATTCTAACTCTTGCTGCTGATGTCAAGAGTGTTCTTCTTCACGGGCATCTTAAAGAGTGTATATATATGAAGCCACCCCTTTGTTTGTTTCCCTCTTCGACTTCACGTGTGTGTAGGCTTCGTCGCTCTTTTTATGGTCTCAAACAAGTTCCGAGGGTCCAGTTTGATAAATTCCGCACCACTTTATTACAATTTTCATTCAAGCAAAGAAAGTATGACACTTAATTGTTTCTTCGGAAATCAGACATGGGTATTGTTGTTCTTTTGGTTTTTGTTGATGATATTGTGATCACTAGTTCCGATTCTGCTGTACTTGGTCAACTCAAGACTCGTCTCTCAGAGTCCTTTCATATGAAGGGTCTTTGGTCTCTCATAGTCATCTCTTGGAGTCCTTTCATATGAAAGATCTTCGGTCTCTCACATATTTTCTTGGTCTTTAGGTGCATCGTAGTCCATCTGGTATTTCACTCAATCAACATAAGTATGCTAGTGACTTGGTGGCTAATGTTGGCCTTCAGGAGGCTACTTTTGTTGATACTCCCATGGAATTAAATGTCAAGCTTCACAAAGAGGAGGGTGACTTACTTGCTGATCTCAGTTTATACAAGAATTTGGTGGGTAGTCTTATATATCTCACCATTACTAGACTGAACATTTCTTTTGCTGTACAGCAAGTCAGTAGGATCATATGCTATGTTTAGGGCACTTCTGCCGTGGTTTATTCTTCCTTGTAGGCAATTCTACTTGCCTTGCTACTTATAGCGATGTTGATTGGGCTGGTTGTGCGGATACACGTCGCTCCATCATTGGTTGGTTTGTGTTGTTAGGTGATGCATTGATCTCTTGGAAGAGTAAGAAGCAAGACAGAGTTTCTAAGTCATCTATAGACTTTGAATATTGGGCGATGTCTCTTGCTTGTTCTGAAATTATTTGGCTTTGAAGTTTTCTTGTTGAGTTTGATTTTTCTGAGACCAATCCTACGCCTCTACATGCCGATAATACGAATGTTATTCAGATAATGGCCAATCCTATCTATCATGAGCGCACAAAGCATATTGAAGTCTACTGTCACTTTATCTGTGAAGCATTTGAAGCTTGTGTTATCACTCTTCCACATATTCACCAATGCTCTCACTGGTCATCGACATTGCTTCCTAAGTAGCAAATTGATGCTGGTTGATCAACCAACATCAATTTGAGGGGGGCTGTCAACGGACAGCAAAAACTTTGTTGTTCACACTTCTTTCCTTATTTCAGCCCACAATTATTTCCTTATTTCTCCATTTATTATTCTGTAGAATTAGCATACATTATTTGACAGATTATAGTTTAAATGTAGAGGGCTAGAATCATGTGGGAACTTATTTGCTTTCCATGTATAGCATTCTTGTAAAGTCTATATATAATTTACAGAACTCGAGGCCAGAAGGCAACCATTCACACAATACTTTGACATGGATTTGGCAGGAAAAGGAAAGGGCAATGCTTTGGAAATGTGCTTTTTTTGCATTCTTTTGGGGGTTGTGGATGGAGCGTAATTCGCACATTTTTTTAGGGAAGAAGTAGCTTGGTTGATGGTTTGGGAAAAGGAACATTATTTTGGTTCTCTTTAGTGTGTGGGACAAGGGAATTTTAAGGAGGTGAGCTTTTATGATATTCAACACGATTGGCGTCATGTGTTGGAGTGTTAGTTCGTGGTGGTTTTTTTCTCTTTTGTTCTTCAGTTTGTAGGTTGTTCTTTTGTGTTTTTTATCTGGATTTTCCAAATTTTGTTAAGGAGATGTCTTATTTTCCTAGCTTTATATTCTTATTCTATTAATGAATCCTTATTTTATTATTAAAAAAATTGTGAATCATGGATGACAGTGGGTTTTCTAAAGTCACAATAATGTTATGCTTCCACAATAAATTTTGTATGAAAATTTTATGGATGTCGAACATAGTTGTTAGAATCTTACGATTTGTGTTTCGAATCATATGATTCCTATCAATCTCACACCATATCGATTCAAATCTTACTAGAAAAACTAAAAACAACGGAATCATTGCTGGATCTACCGATTCACCTTGTGAATCTATCGAATTGATCCGAATCTATCGATTCACACGATTTTGGATGTATTATATCCTCACAAACTTGAATAGTTTGAAACCCCCAAAACAACATTTCTTTCTTTTTTATTGCTTTCATTTTCACACGATTACATTCCATTCCTCGTCTATGTCAATTTTGTGCTTAAAAATAGGAGAAAATAGAACTGTAGATCTTATGCTGCCTTCGCAAAACCATTCTTCACTTTAGAATAAGTATAGTGTTTTGTCATTGAGAAGAAGGGGCAGAATGTTCACTAGCTAAGGTGGTTCTCATATTTCATTGTGTTAAGATTCAAAAGTTAGTTTTTAAGTAGCTTGTTCAACTAATTATTATAATTTTTTAGCTTAATTAAGGGATGAACATATTGCAACGTAGACCACAAAGTGCACCAGTGAGGAAGAGTGAGTTAGTTACTGTGGGGGAAGTAGAAGGGGTAGGGGTAGACCTAAAATAACTTGGGAGGAGATTGTAAGTAAGGATTTAATATCCCTGAATCTGTCAAAAGAAATGGTTCATGATCGCATAAATTGGCGGAAAAGGTATCTTATAGCCGGTCCCACATAGTGGGACTAAAGGCTTGGTTTTTTTTCTTGTTGTTGTTAAGATTCAAAAGTTAGTTTTTTAGTAGCTTGTTCAATTAATTATTTTTTTTAGCTTAATATTTATTTATTTTTTCTTTTTAATCCAACCAAGAATATGCATGAAATATATGTTTTTTAAAATTGTTGATAAAATCAAAAAGTTTAATTTTTTATTATTGTTTCTTAATTCCTTCCCTTAAATGGCATAAAGTTCATTATTTTAATCTCTTCTCATTTTAAAGGAAGCGTACACATGAAATATGGTATTTTTATTATCAAAATTTAAATGTATTTGATTATTTTGCTTCTTGTTTGTATATCAGTATATGCACTTCATTTAGAATTGATTTTGGAAATTTGTACCAAATCTTATGATTCGACTCGATTCTCAATTCTCAAAATTGAAATTTTGATTCACGATTCGAGTCTCGATTTGAGAACTATGATGTGAGATGTTTCATCTAGTTGAATTTGCATAGAAGGCTATCATGACTGTTTGAAGTTGATGCTTGCAATAGAATTCCTTCTTGTGCAAATTCAACTAGTTGAAGCATCTGATGTCTGTAAAAATTCAATGTGAAATTTGCTTACTGTATGCACTGCCATAACTTTTTGAAGGTGGTGCTTTACAACAGAATGCCTTCTGTGCAAATTTAACTAGTTGAAACATCTTATATTTGTAAAAATTATAAACATTTGATGTTCATGAGGTTTTAGAAAAGTATATTGTGGTAACAAAACATTATCATAACTTTTGGGGATTAAAACCTTCCAATAGAGTTCCTTCTGAAATTCTGCTAGCTGAACCCTCTGAAATGGTGACAGCATCCTCATTCTTACAGTTTGTCATGTAAACCATTAGAATCACTGCTTATAGAATTTCATTTTTAGTTTCTAAATAAAAAGTATTGTTGCAGCAGCTTTATAATGCTAATTTCTAATGGTGAATGAAGGTTTATGTGCACTTACTAGTTGCATAAAGTTTTGATATTTTTTTTGGTTTGTTCTACACATTTTCTTTCTTTGCTTAATTATTCTTTTGTGTCTAAGATTATTTGTGTAGGAGTTGATCTGGTCTCAATTTGCTTTGCTTCTCAGGGTCTAAAATCCTCTTTTAAATTTTCTGGGTTTGAGGATAGTATGTCGCATTTAGAAGCACGGTATCCGGCTATACTATTTAAACAACAATTAACTGCTTGCGTAGAGAAGATTTTTGGCTTGATTCGTGATAATTTGAAGAAAGAAATATCCCCACTATTGGCTTCTTGCATTCAGGTAAGTAGGTGACTGTGTGTGTGTTTGTGTTTCTTTCTTGAATATTTGAAGTTTCTTTTGCTTCAAAAAATGCAATTTTGTTGATGGAAAAATTTCTACTTATCAATATTAGGGAAATGAGTTAGTGATTTGTGTGTTGCAAAAGAGTCATAATCCCTTCTATTTTTATGATGTTCTGTCTGCCATGCTACTATAGTAACTATTTGTTACAAGGAGTCCCTGCTGGAGCTTAAAGCACAAATTACAACTCTTTCATATGGACCAAATGTCAACATGATAGTGGTTGGATTATGATTATCATTCATCATGAGCCACAAAGTTCTACTTATGAGGTTTTTGCATGCTCCTTTTAAAATTTTCTAGTTTGGCAACAATACTAAGAGTTGTGGTGGATCCTAAGTGTGAGACCCATAATTGATGAAGCGTATTTATTATAAACTAAACGATGAAGGTAAATTTTTCATTTGTCACTGCCTTTGTGGATTTATGGGCCATGTTGTTAGTCCCACATGTCATTTCTGATGGATGTGTTTCTATAGTAGTGTCTCAAGCTCAATTTAATTTCTTGGTGGTTTGTGACCAATGTCATGTGCGCCTTATACCTCATCTTCTATGTTTGACCAAGACATACTTGAATGAAAGGATTACCATTGACAGTTTAAAATGAATGAGATTGTGATTCCACAAGCACAAATTCCACTTTTTTTTTTTTGATCCAAATGTGATTATGAAGGACGTTTCTCTTGATTGATTGTGCCACTTCTTCCTAGAATCTGCTTGAAATCTCTTCCAGCATGTTAATGCCCCAACTGCAGTCCAAGTATTCTTATCTGAATTGTTTTGATATCTCATCCTTGAATCTAGCTTTATTAGAAACATGCTCACACGATTAAGCAAAGCCATTGTTGACAGCTTTAAACTGACAACAAAAGTATTAAGCCTTATGGATACAGAACCCCATAAATTTTCTAAGTCTTGCTTATTTACTTCAGTAAGGTAAATGAAAATTTGTCACTATGTTATGTATATTCATAGAGCCAACCCCACCTAGTGGGAGTTAAGGCTTGTTGTTGTTGTTGTTACTCATTTGTGTTATTTCCTAAATAAATAGATTAGTAAGACAACTCAAAACTTATTCTCTCCCAAACCCCAGTAGCTCATATCAGAATATTAGTGTCTTTGAGAAATTTTTTTTGGGGGGGGGGGGGGGGGGATCTTTCTTTGTTGCTTTTGTTTCATTTATTTGAACAACATTTCATGTGTACCGTTTCTCCCTTTTTCCTTGTTGAAAATTTTTTCCAATTGCAGATTTACAATCCCAATATTGAATCATGCAAACTGTGGCCTACTAACCCTCATAAGCTAAAACATCTGTGCTTGTGTTTGAGTGAATGAAACACCTCAGGTGAGACATCTAATGTCAAATAAGGCAGTTAAAATATTGTATCATGGAAACTATTGCCTACTAACACTCATAAACTAAAACGGCTGTGCTTGTGTTTGAGTGAATGAAGCACCTCAGGTGAAACATCTAGTGTCAAATAAGGCAGTTAAAATATTGTACTCATGTTCAAAGCAGCAACTTTATTGCTTATTTTGCTTCCGACAATTGCAATGGCTTCTTTGTTTCTTCATGTTCAAAAATCAAGATTGCTTAATCAAATCTCATTCATTTTTTTGTAAAGACTTAGACTTGGATCCTCAAATTCTTACATAATATAGAAATATAGATGGGGGAATAGGGTGGCTTCTTCCAAACATGAATAAAGGAACTCTTATGTATGCAGAAATGCGATTAGTGTCAAAGAAGAAACAGCATTCTCATAGGGCAACAATTCATCACTCAATTTTGGGAGCTCAAATATCTATGGATTGGATTAGAGCTTCTAATTTTGGGTACCTTTACATTCACGGAAAAGACGGGAAGAAAGTCCTGCAGGTGGAGATAAAAACTTTTGATGATCTGTTTGAAAAAATAATAATCGAGGACGGAATGTGGATTGTGGAAAGAAAGTGGAAGGGTGAATTGGACTATGGCTAGATTGATACCATCCTAAATCAGGGAAATGTTGTGTTTAACAAAGATGCAATGGAGGGCAGGCCTAATTATCCTTCTCTGTTTGTTTTTGTCAGTGGGGAGCATTCCATGATCCAGTGGTGGGTAATCATGTAGGGATTCAAAGGAGCAAGATGAAAGGTGAGGTGGCCATAAATACCAATGGATCAGCGGGTTATTGAGGTCTCAGAGGTGTGGGTAGGCTCAGATGGACTCTGCAAATTTACATGATGCTGGACAGCAGGGAGAAGCTATGGAAATTTATCTAGATTACAGTTTGTGAAGGAAATTGGGAATACTAGAAATTAGGGCAAGAAAATTAGGGGCTCAGTGTGATTAGAACAGTTAACAAAGCATTTAACTGTTAGCCTCATACTAATAGGTTATGAGAATCACCCATAGGAAGAAGAAAATAATGTCATTCTAGTATTGAAGAAAGTCAACAAAAAGCTCCTATAGAGTTCTTGCCATCTTGCATGCATAAAACATTCTGGACTTAAAATGAGACTGACAAAAGGTCTTCAAATGGGACAAAAGGAGGAAATATAAAGCTAAGAATGAGTTGGCCTGTGTGATGGAAATGATAGATATATTATGGTAGCAAAAGTCAAGACCTCTTTGGCTACAAGAACAGGACAAGAGCACTGAGTTCTTTCATAGTTTCGCCAATGATAATAAGTGTTTTAATTTTATGAACTTTTTGGAGGTTAGTATAATATTACTTTCAATAGTGGAGGTAAGGAGGGCATAAAGGGTTTCTATAGAAGTCTTTTCAAGTAGAGTACTTCTTTCACACCTAAAATGGTTGGATGTTGGTGGAGAGCTCAGATGGTAAGATATCAAGCAATTTTTGAGGAAGAGATTGTAAGGACCCTTGCAGACGCCAGGGAGTAAATGACGAGGACCTGATGACTTTTCTTTGGCTTTCTTTTAGCATCAGTGGGAATATATCAGGTGATGTGATGGCTATGTTCAAACAGTTTCATGGCATTGGAGAGTGTTGGTAGCTTTAATGCATCCTTCATTGCTTTTATCGTAAGAACGGTGGGGACAAGAATCTTATAGGCTCATCGGATTGGTGGGGAGTATTTTCAAATATTGGCCCAAGTACTTGCTAATAGACTGAAAAAAGTGACTGGAAAGTTATTAGCTAAACATCATGCTTTCATGGTGGGATGGGGCTTTTGTTGCAGATAAAGTGATGGGTGTGAGGTTGAAGGAAGAGACTCCAAAGGTGCGAATTGGACATCCAGAAATCTTATGATAAACTAGGGGACATCTAGAAAGCTTGCTCATTTTATATTTTGCAGATGTACTGCATATTCTGTGATGCAGTGGAGGATCAAATTCAAAACGTCACATGCAATGGTTGCCTTTGAAGCGGTCTTGAGCTTATAGGTGAATTTAGTAAAGACTGCTATATCCAAATGACGAGTTGTGGGGTGCTCTCTCTCTCTCTCTCTCACACACACACACACACAAAATAGTGTTTTGCATTAAATGGGAAGAGAGAGGGACACTTGAACCTTTTTGGGGGGGGGGGGGGTGGGTTTGAGTGCAATCTAGAGAAACTGAAAGATATGAGTGATGTCTGCTCTTCATTTTTGTATGATGAATCCCCAATTTCTTGTTGTAAAAACCTTATCTTGTGTTGATTTGGTGGATAGTATTCTTTTATGGCCAATCATTGATATGTTTATTCATTTCTCTGCCGGACTTGGGTGACTCTACCTTGGAGTCTGGTTTACACCCGTTATCTTTAAAAAAATGCTTAAATCGCATGATCATGGAGAGTGCCTTTTCTGATTGTTAGATTGTAACTGGTGGTAATAGAATTCCCTTGTTTGCAATCTCTCTTACTAAGTTAGTTTCTTGTTGCCACCAATTAGAATTAAAATATTGGCGTCTACTTTGTGTTCCCTAAAGTTGAAAGCTTGGCCTGTATTTTCAAGCCATGTTGTGAATTCGAAAAATATTTTCTCTTGGTTACTAAATTTAGAAAAAGTAACTGGCTAACTGCAGGGTTTTTTTAATGGGGAAAGGGGAGTACAAATTATCTTCTGACAGATCGAAGCAAAATTGCCTATACATTTTAACTTCTAAAGCTTCATTTTTAATTTGTTCCCATAAGTTTGATTCAGCTTTTACAAAGGGGAAGGGGAAAAAAGAAGACAAGACTTTATTATGGAAATCTCCTCCCCCCCCCCCCCCCCGGGGGCCGGGGGGGGGGGGGGGTGCCCTGGAAAAGGATTAATTTGGTTGCACGTTTGCTATTTGGATTTATCTCTAAGTTATTGCTTTTTACGTTTAATCCTTTGTAAGGCTCCCAAAACACGGATGCATGCTGGGAAGTCATCTAGATCGCCAGGTAATATTCCACAGCAGTCACAGAGTAGTCAGTGGGATAGCATCATCAAATTCTTGGATTCTCTTATGAGTCATTTGTGTGGAAATCAAGTAAGTGCTACATTGTCACCCTGCATCTACCACTGAATTTATTCTTTTGTAATTGCGTATATGTTTGCTCATTGAGTAATGGCTGCTTATCTTTGCATGATTCTGATGCCATACCACTTGTACAAGTTCTATTATGTGAGTTTGGCATGTTATTTTAGTATGTATCTCTATTATTCCGGATATTTAATGTGCTGTTTTCAGTTCAAACATTGCTAAATCAACTTCTATTGTATTAGAAATCGAGGAATCATGCTTGATGAAAGGATGTTGTCATATCTAGGAGCACCATAGTTGTGTAAAGATTAGATGACAATGTGTTCTGTAGTGCTGCAGGTTTTAATTCTTGAATACTCTTAGAGAAATGTTGCTCACAGCATTTATAGAATATTTTATGATTAATTTACACTCATAGTTTTACCTTTGAAGCCCAAAATGAAAAATGCACAAAATATCCAAAGTCTTCATAAATGTTTGGAACAATTTCAACTGCTAGTCTTCAATAGGTAGACTAATTTGGATTTCTTGACTTGGATGAATGAGAGCAATACAAAGTTTTCTTCCTTGAATTACTTAAGGGGATTGCTTCCCATTTAAAGGGGACTTATCATAATGTATTTACTTGTCTTTAAAAGTGTAGTCTGTGGATGCCATGTATTATGAAATTTATACTTTTTTTGTGAAATTTATACCTAGGGTTTTAGTGAATCTATTGAAAAAAAAAAATTGAATACTTTTTTTTTAGATTTTTTTTCAAATTTTAATATTTGTTAACTCAATTTGTGTAAAAATTTCCGCAAGTATTTTGGGACTTTTTCCCAAGCTGCTTTATGTACAAGTGGGGTTACTCTGGGTTCCATTGATGTGCGTAGCATAGGGTTTTATTAGTGTGCCTTGGTTAAGCCTATAAAAAGACTTGAAGTAGGCTGGATTATGGGTAATGAATTTTATGGTCAATGCATATTATAAAAGAAAATTTTTTAATAATCTCTTCAAGGTTACACTGAAGAGTCAATTCTCCAGTTATTGATATTGCTAATTATGTTAGTATAGATGCTCGTGTGTGTCTACGTGTTTGCTGTCAAACTTAACAGGGCTATTCCTGGATGGCTGAATGTTGGTGTCATGGTGCTGGTGTTTTACATTCATTCTCATTGTTGGAGTCTTTGCTAATTTCACCCTCATTCTTAAAATGATGATGGATTTTATAAAAATTTGTAGGTGGCAGAGAAGATGGTACAGTTCAATACTGCCTTTCATGGTGCATTTTATGGCTGTTATTAACAATAGCCATGTATAGGATCCTTTTTCCTTTTGGCACCAATTTCAGTATTTTCATATAGTCTTACCTAAGGATTATAATACAGTGTTAAAAATTGGATTCAAGTGAGACTGTGTTGTGTTCTATCTGCAAGCAAACTAGGAGTAGGTGTAAAATAGAAAATTTTAAATCTAGAGATGCAAACCCATCCAAACTTCTAGAAACTGATGATCAGTTGTGTTTATTTTGCATTGGAGCAAATTTAATTTTTGGCAATCCATATCAATTGTCAACTACTGTGTCACAAACCTGCTACTTTTAATAAAATTAACTGCATAAAAATGGGGTTTGGATGTTTCTTAAAATTTCATTCTTCATCATGTGCTTACTACTGAACAGACTTCAGAACATGATAATGTTTGACTTGGTTAGCATTAAGAAGTACTCTGTAGCAAGGAAACAGACAAGATTGATGTGTGGTGCAACGACCTTAAAACATGAAGTAAAAACATGATATGCTGTTACTGCTTATTTTGTCCCTGCCGGAATGGCCCTTGAGGCTAACTTTGTAACCATACAGACACAGATGTGCATGCGCACACATCTGTTTTGAATTTTCCATTTCTGGATTTGTGATCTGATATGTTCAAAATATTTCCTTATGGTAAGAATGTATTTTAATGTCATCTGTATATCGGTTATCTTCATTCCGCATTTGCATGTGTTGATAAACTTATGAAGCATACTGGCTATTTATTTTGTTTTTTTCTCCCTTGTTTTTTCTGTTTTTGTTTCTGACACAAATCATTTACAACTAGGTACCTTCATTTTTTATCCGTAAGCTCATTACCCAGGTTTTCTCTTTCATTAACATATCGCTTTTCAACAGGTGTGTAATTGTAAATTAAGCTGTTTCTCATTGCATCATTGTGTCTGAATGTTAAGTTGCGGTTAATTTACTATTTTTTCTTCTCAGTCTTCTACTGCGACGCGAATGCTGTACCTTTTCAAATGGAGAATATGTGAAGTCAGGTCTAACAGAACTGGAAAAATGGATAGTCAGTGCAAAAGAAGAGGTGAATAGATTTTTCTTGTAGTCTAGCAAGTGATTGTGATTCAGGTTGAATTTCATCTGATTTGTCTCAAACTCTAGTTTGCAGGAACTTCTTGGCATGAGTTAAATTATATCCGGCAAGCTGTTGGGTTTCTGGTATGCAATTTTGCCATTTGTTTTGAGATATTGATGCCGGAGACTGTAAAATCTCTATTTATAACTGCACTTCTCTTGCATTTAGGTGATACATCAGAAGAGGAAAAAGTCTCTGGAAGAGATCAGGCAGGATCTTTGTCCAGTATGTTTTTCATTTACTCTGCTGAAATGACATCACTGCTCCTACATCTGATTTTTCATCAACAATTGGAAGCTGACCATTTTTTAATTTGTTTTCTGCTATTGCAAAATTTGGACAGGCTTTGACCATTAGGCAAGTTTACCGAATAAGTACCATGTACTGGGATGACAAATACGGCACTCAGAGTGTCTCAAATGAGGCTAGTTGCCATTTCATTTCTTCACTATTTGGTGAGCTGTGATGTTAATGATGTGTCCTAAACTTTTGAGAAATGTTGTTTTGGCAGGTTGTTTCTCAGATGAGGGAGATTTTGAATAAGGATACTCAAAACCTGACTTCAAATTCATTCCTATTGGACGATGATTTGAGGTAAACTGCTTGCATCTGTGACATAATCCATTGGTATGAAATGATTCACACACCTTTTTGGGTAATGTGATTGTTACATTAATTAATCAGATCGTTTCATCTTTGGACAACTGTACACTTTGGAGTTGGTCTCTTATCGACTATTTGAACTGAAAATTTATCGCCATTATTGACTGTACCTTGACTCTAACCATTTGAGTTGGCCACTGCTCAATTCAGCCATTCCAACCTGTTTGTATTTTAGTGAACTTTCTGGGATTTGAGACTTCTATTTATGCAGCGAAGACTGTCACGTAGTGTCTGCCCAACTTATTTGATGTGATGTTAGTGTGGTAATTCACAGAAGGAAAATAACGCAGTTAGTCACAGCTTATCTTTGGCATAGCTGTGATTGTTGCTGAAACTTGCAGATTTCTGCAAATGTGTCTTTATATTCTCATTTTCTTTAGTGAATGTATTTTGTTTTAAATTTTTTCATTTCCTACTGCAGCATCCCCTTCTCTACTGAAGACATATACATGGCAATTCCTGCCATGGATCCGTCTGGTGTTGAACTTCCAAATTTATTGTCGGAACATCCTTCTGCCCAGTTTTTGGTCCAGCATGCTGTGTGACTTTCGAGAGGCGCCGGTTTGATTGGAACCCCAGCTTAACGTGAAGGAAGGGTGCATGCATTTCCAAGGTCAAAAGAGAGACCGACCATTTACATGTATATAACACAGGTCTCTATCAAATTATTAATGTAGGATATTTGTAGTCAGGGAAGAATGGTCATACTGCCCTCACTAGGGAACGTCTCCATTTTTGGTGGTGGTTTTCCAAGCAATTCATTGGGGCTCAATGAGTACGTGTAGGGTTGGTCCTCGGAAAAAAAATAGTAGTGTAAGGTTGGCAATGCCGTGATCGTATATAGAAATGGTAGTGGTTAAACATGAGTAAGGCCGACCCTATTTAAATTGAAGCTTTGTACATGATGATTCAGTCTATGAAGGATGCATTCATGTTGTATTCATTTCACTTCTGTTTGTTTTGTTCCCTGTGTACATTAGACATTCATTTATTTTGATGTAATTGGTATCTCATTCTTGCCCGACCTTGTTTCAAATTTGGTGGTTGTCTTTGGTTGCGAATATGAAGTTTAGTCAGGTTCAAACTTTTGAAAAGTGCCCCACTACGCCCATTTTTTATAATAACGCTCCTGATTTGTCCAGTCTTATGAATTCGTGTTGTATAGGTTTCATAATGCTGCAAGCTGTCTAGGGATGATATGGCAACTGCTTTACATATGCATTAAAGTTTAACTACATGCTCATTATAGCTGTATGCATTTTTCTCCTCCTCAACGGAGATCACTCTGTCAAAAGTATCTGTTTTGTATGTAGCAGTTGATTCATAAAACGTGATTTTTAAACCCTTGTGAATTTAGTATTTGGGAATATATTTCATACTATACTTTTTAAGATTCAAAATTCAAATTTAGGATCAAAATTAACAAATGTAAATGTTGATTTGGACTTTGTATTGTATTTTATCTAAATTTTTACAAAATTAAATTCAAGATTTAGACTAACAGTCCGATTTGTTTGGTTAATTTAACCATTTTTGAATATAAAAACAAGAAGTGACAGGTTTACGGTAGCATAATGACTGGTGTCAGAACTTTGCGTGTAATTTTACCGAAGCAAGCTATTCTCTTCTGATGTATGGGTGAACTTTTTCCAGATTCTACGGAAGGCATGAAGTAGGAGGAGATCGAATGGTTGATTTCTTATTAGATTATCAGATGCCCATAAGAAAGCTATCTACAAAACCATCTCTGCTTTTTTTTCTTTTTTCTTTTTTCTTTTTTTTTAAGGAAAGTAGTATAAACCTCGTACTACTTTCCCTTTTCCACCACCAAACTCCTCTTCGCCGGTGCCATCACAAAGCACCCACAACTCACAACTGCTTTCTGAAAACACAGAACTTTGTCATTGACAACGTACAAAAATTACTTAAAAAAAATAAAAAACACAAGGTGAGGTTTAGATTAGTGGTGTGGCAAACTTATTCCTGGGCTGATGCCTGATCATGAAACTTGGCACCACCAGGAGAGCTAGCCCTAACCATCTGATGATCAAATCACCATGAAAGCCCACCATCAGTTTTGTTCAAGTTAGCCTCTTACTATGGTCGGCTGTGTCACCAACGGGCGAAGGAGATGTATTGGAAACAGCTGCGGCGGCGGCACATTGCTGCAGATCAGCCAAGGAGAAGGATCTCCATGAAGTAAAATTTCCCCTCGGCGACGAGGGAGACGAGTTGTTCTGAAGCAGGGCTGGCTTGATGTGGGGGTGGAGGGGCGGGCGCCGCGGGGGCGACCTCGAGCTAGAGTTAGAGTTCGGACTGGAGTCATCGGTGGTGGTGCAGCTGTTGGAGCTGTCGGAGCTGCTCATGGCCACGGCCAGAGCCAGTGTGCTTCGGCTGGAATGGAGGGGTCTCTTTGAAATGCCTCCCCCATTGCTCCTGAGTGGGAAATTTCGGTTCTTGTCCCACACTTGACTGTATGCAAGTAGGTTTCTGCGCTTCCTGGTGTAGGCATTCTCTGGCTTTGCAATGTCTTTGATGTTGGAAGAAGATGAAGCTGCTTCTGCTAAGCTTGCGAAGGATTTCGATTTGCCACTGTAGAACCTGGAGATGCCTCTCCTGTACCCATTCATCCAAAACAACCCATCAGAAAAACAATTGATGATGCATCTAAATAGACAAAATACTCTCTTATCTCTCTCCCTCACCAACCCCAATTACTCCAATTCATGTTTGATCCCTTCAGAAATGGAACCCTGAATTTTGAATTGGTGCCTCGCACTTAATAGTTGTTGGAGTTCATTTCCTTCCTTTTTGGATGGAACCTCATGAACCCATCTCAATTTATTCACTGTAGCAATCAATACTAGCCTCATCCCGCCATGAATCCTTCCATGTTTATCAAAACAAAAACAAATGCCCTCTCTAGATATTTATGTTCTAATTCCAAAAAAATAGGGACGAAATAAGAAACAGAAGATCAAAACCAAGTTGACAAATTTTCAAAACTGATCCTTCATCCCAAGATGTTCGGAAAATCAAAAAGCAAAGAATGCGCCAGAATTCCACAAATTCTCAAATAATTCCGAAAAAGAACTACTACAAAAATGAACTAAAAAGCAACCGCAAATTTCTCATTGAATTGATGATCATTTTCTGAAGTAGAATTCAGAAGTGAAAATGTGTGTGTGTGTTTTTGGGGGGGGGTGTGTGAGAGAGAGAGAGAGAGAGGAAACCAACCTGATAGGCAAAACCTCCTCCAAAGCATCCAAAGCATCTAAGGGCCCTTTATACGAGCTCTGAACTTCAATACTCTCGCGGGAATCCTCGCCATCCGAGCACAGATCATCGCTGTTCTTCCCGATTGACGACGACGAACTGCACGAGTCCTCCAGTCCCCCCTCCTCCCCTGATCTCTCCTCAACCTTCCCGCTCACGTCGCTCGCCAGCACCCTCTGTTCTCCGGCCAAGATCTCCGGCGACTCAAACATATTCATGCACGCCATTCCTCTCATGTACCCAGATCCCTCAAACCTCCTCTCTCCACCCCTATCCAGCGCAATCGACATATTTCGATCGAAATCCCCAAACCCACCTCCCAAAATAATTCCAAAAAAAGAAAAAGCAAATTCCACTTCTGCAACTCCGAGAACGAACTAAAGAAATTTGGAGTCGGGCGTAAATGAAGAAATTGTGTTCGTCAGGATAAGAAGATCGGACGGACTACCGTTACGCTGGCCATGGATGAGATCTCTGAGACACCCGATGTGTGCAGAGGAGACATCATATCACGAAGGATAATTATTGATGATTGGCTTAAATTTTTTTGATGGGGAAATTTAAGGACAAGAACAAGAGGAGAATATTTTATTTGAAATTTAATAATTAATTAAAAGGGGAAGGAAAGTCTTATCCTCAACCTTCGCCCACTGCAGATAAACAAATATGAAAAAAAAAAAAGAGGAGGCATTGATATTTATGAAGGAAGCTCGGGCAATCTTATCCCCTGCATCGGGCTCCGCACGACCCAAATGCCATCGGGGCATTATCCGCCGTCCGATTGCATGACGGGGATTGATCAACCCATCTCTGACCGGTCCGATGTTCTATCTGATTGCTTTGCCCTTGCCGAGCTGACGGCTGGGATGAGCACACGTGGACGGGTAGAATGGGGGGATGACGTGGAAATGACGAAGGTTGTCTGGTCTGGTAAAATGGGTGAAGCTTATCCAATGCAGTTGGGTCTACTTTCGAGGTGGGCCCACCACGTAGCCCTTAATATTGATAAGATCTTTGTCCTTTGCTTCTCTCTCTCTCTCTCTCTCCCATGATGATGATGGTGGATGGGTATGTATGGATGCATGTATGTATGTATGGATGATGATGCCGTGCTGGCATTGGGTTGTGCACCTCAGGAGTCAAGGACAGGTCAGCTCGGCTAGGCTGGCTCTGAAATACTTTGACCAGTGTTTGGGTATAGGTTCAAAGTTCAAACCAGGTTGCTTCTTCTTCTTCGTCTTACAGATAAGGATCCACATGATCGCCACGCTGGCCTCCCAACATCTATTTAAAGAGCTTTTCCTTTTTTATCTTATTATCCGCCACTAATGATTTGTTGAAAAATTCAACATTTGTGTTTTTCTATATTTTGTTGTTCTCTTTATTATCCTCCGCATACGGACCCCTTTTGTTTAGATTCAAAATATAATTTATTTAATATTTTAATTTATAAAAAATATATCATGATCTGCGATATTGGGACTTGGGACTTGCACCGACTTATACTTCACGATATCAATTATTAATTAGAGTATTCCTAATTTTATTGCCGACTTATATATGATTTTGAAATATTTTCTGCATTCTCGGGGTAGTAGTAACTTGCAAGTATACAGAAAGTATATATCGCTTCTTTATAATAATAATAATAATAGTAGTCATAATAACTTTTTTTTATCTTAAGAAACCATCCGTCATTTATCAATCTTAACTAAATGAAAAATTCATAATGTCACGAGGTCATTACCATAACGACTCACATGCCATTTTACCTTGTCTAGTGGCTGAACAACATTACTCGAAGCAATTTCATTGTTTCCATTTGTGGGAATAATTTCAAAACTAATAAAGCAAATGGCCTAGGCGTATTAAAAGTAGGTGTATGATATTTTCACTTAGTTCCATTTTTAAAGACAACAATATGAAAATTCATTTTTGGATCATTAGCCAAACTTGTACAGTTTTCTTTCAGCTTCCAAAAATTGAGTTGGAGATTTAAAGAAAACGGGTATGAGAAGAAACTAAATTACTTAATATATTACCTGTTGCGCAATCCATTTTGGTTTCATGTTTTTTTTTTATGTAGTTTTAATTTATTTCATATAGTTTTCAATTGTTATGTATGTGGTTGTATTAAACATTATTGAATTAGTTCATTTATAAGTGTTTGTAATTGATAAAGATATATAAAATTTAAAGAATTAATGAAACCCATAACCAAAATTCTACTTTAGTTATTAATTGTTGTTTTAATTAAATTTCCTATAATTGTATATTAGTTTCGCATTAATATTTCTTATTTAATATTTTAGATTTCATGTACAAATTTGGTGTACTTTAAATAGTACCATGTGTTGAGCTTTAAAGCTTATGGTCCTTCTACTCCTCAATCTCCGTAATATTTCAATATGCAAAAGGAAAAAGAGAAATATTCACACTTCATTATTAAGATAATATTAGCATTTCTTAATTTATAGTTCAAACTTATCATCATTAATTTTTTTTTTCTTTTTTGATGACGTGGGAACTTCAATCACCGATGAACCCTTTGGACCCTACACTGCAGCACCAAGCTCACGAGGGTTAAAATGTTGTCACCCGCCCATTGACGCACTCCTAATAATTCACCGTGCAATCCACAAGTGGGGAATCGAATTCGTGACCTTAAAGTCGCCAAAGTCAAAAGTCTGCCCTTACCACTTGAGCAAAAAAAACATATCAATTAATATTAAAAAATTCTTGCTCTCCTAATTTTACTAGTCCATTTTTGTTGGTGTTCCATCTAAAAGACATTATAGAAATCTCTCAACTAACCTAAGTTTCCTTTTTAAAAATCTTCATTAATAAATGGTATTATTTACTTGATTTTACGTTTAATAAAGTTGTTGCTATTTTGCTTTGGCTTTATGTACTTGGTTGCAATTACTTGTCATCATAAGGATTGGAAATGTAATTTGCATGCATTTGCGTATTGCCATGATCATATGCTTAAATAAGGTTAATTTTGTATATTGAGAAGTACAATTGTTATAAATGAGTTGAGTCTAGCCTAGCTTTGCTTACTCAAGCTTGTTCATTAAAATTTTAGCCGACTTAAGATTGAACTTTAATATATTGGCTCAAGTCTATTTATTATACAAATGTATGAGCTCATTAGCCCTAAATGAGTCGAGCTACCAAGATGCTCACTAACAATTTGAGTCTTTTGGAATCTCTCATTTTAAGAGACAAGAGATTTAGTTATGCAAAAAGGTAAAAAAGGGTTCTCATTAATACTACCTTAGAGTTTTTTTGCCTCACAAAATTAGGTTATTAGCCATAAGCATTAGCCTTATTATTAAACTAAGGTTGTGGAGTTTGAGTTAAATAATTGTATGCTCAAATAATCCGTACTTTTAAGGTCACTGCAGTCTATGAAGTCTACTTTGACCTTAGTAAATTAGTCAATAAATGATTTTAATTCAAGTAAATTTATCAAGTCTAAATTAAACCTATATTGAGGTTCTCACGAGGTGAAATGCGAGTAGAATCCATTCATGTTCAGGCTCGACTTGTTTATTAAATAAGTTGCAAAATTGGGTTTGAAAATCGCTCATTGGCATAATGAACGAGCTTTTCCCAAGTCAAGCTTTCGAGCTGCTTGTGAGCGACTTAGTTCGTTTGCAACCCTATTGTGAAGTATTCAAACCTAGATTTCCTTTGGAACTAGATAGTCTCATATGTGTTCACGAACATTTACCATCCCGAGGGCAAAATGTTTTGTCTTGAAGATCTTAATTCCAAAGTCCAACAAAGAAGACTTTTATTCATGAATAATTTGGGCAATATTTTGTCATTCTCATATAGAACAAAACTGCATGTTCTACTCTTGATAATTAGCCACCACCAACTTATTGATTACAATTTTTTTTTTTAGTTCGTTTGAACCTCAAAGTGCATTCATTTGATTTACGTGACAAAATATAGTGTTGGTGTGCGTCCAAACTCACATCGCCTCTGTGAGTAGTTTCAAAGCCAGTATAAGATCCTCTTAGATCTCTCTCCTTAATACCTAGATTTTGAGGATGAACTCTCTAACTTGTATTCAAATCTAGGCCTTAGGCTGCTTGACTCCTCAGTAGGTTGGACTCCTCCTCATCTCATTTCCCCCAATGGGCTCAAGGGGGACTGTTGGTGTGCGTCTAGTCCCACATCACCTCTGTGAGTAGTTTCAAAGCCAGTATAAGATCCTTTTAGCTCTATCTCCTTTACACCTAAGTTTTGAGGATGAGTGCTCTAACTGACAGATCAACTGATCACATTAATTGCATGCAAATTCTTTCACATCTATTCAAAGTTTGAACTTCAAACCTCAAACATGAAGGATCTACATTTAACAATTAGAATGTCCCACAGCAAATACTTATTCCACACACTCTTATCTAACAGATTTGTACCTAAAGATACATTTGCTTTGCTTTATCAGTATGTATGAGACTTGTCACGACCTGTTTATTTTTCACATATTTTTTTTTATAATAATATCATTATAAAATCAATACCACACATCTCACATTCCAGCTCATCAGGTCACAATCCACCTAGACTTGTGGGTACCAGGAATACATCAGAACATACAGCAGAAGCCTAAGTAGCAGAAAATATACAATCATATACATACCATCATAACATGCATTACAATGCCAGAGTTACTACAATCCCTATATCTCAGTATATACATCCCAAAATTCATATCTAGGGACATTCCCCACAAAATCTAACTATCCCTACAAAAACTTACCCTTCAAAAAGAGCAACAACTGCTCTAGATCAGCGGGGCTTTTCCCGCTCTCTTATCAGGAGCTCCTGAAAAGTTAATAAGATTTAGGGGTGAGACACCTCTCAATAAGGGAAATAAACTAATACTAGTGTGTGGCAACATGAGTATTCTGTGTTCAAAATATATCATACATAGCATGTTTAGTACTATTTATCAAATATGGGAAAACATACATATACCATCAAAACATGGCAGAACATACTGCATTTTTCATAATCATATTTTCATCTCATTTAATAATAATAACATAAAAACATTCCTGGTAGGTTAGCTGGCTGTTGTCATGTATTACCCCCACATGACTGGGTTGTGTGGCCCGAAGGCGGGACCTGAAAATGGTTGGCCGACCACTGTCAAGTCAAACAGTAGTCTGTAGGTCTGATGGGTCTGCCAGACCTGGTCCGTACACCAGGGGCGATCAACACACTTCTTATAAACCACATCGACCATCTAATCTCACACCACTCCGTACAGTGGTGTTAACACAAATATCATGATCACGAAGACCATGGACACATAGCAACAGTACCGTGCAAGTGTTAGCCTAGACCAAGCCAACCAGGTTCTAATACTATATAACATATGTTAAAACTGTGATACAGGGATATCTCATATCGTTAATTAACAGATTAATCATATCATTTTGCATATATACATATATCATGAAAATCATCGGCTTGTAAGCCGGTATTACATATTTTATCATAGTATGGCCCGTACGCTGGCAATCACATCATAGCACAGCCCGTATGCTAGCAAATCACAACATAGCACGGCCCGTACACCGAAAAATCATATCCACATAGCATGGCCCGTACGCCAACAAATCATATCCACATAGCACGGCCCGTACACTGGCAAATCATATCCACATAGCACGACCCGTACGCCAGCAAATCATATAAAAATCTCGACCCGTAGGCCGATTTTTTATCATAAAAATTCATATCATTCACATTTCTAGAAACAATATCTCATACATTTTATACTCATGCCACACAAACAGATTTTTACATATTCAATCATACGATTAACTTCACAGTATTTTGCAAATATAAAACACACACACACACACACACACACACACAAATATATATATATATATATATATATATATACATTTTTCGCAAATCAAATGCTAAATATATATACATACATTTTCTCAAAACAAAACTAGTTTAGTTTATCCCCTTACCTGATTCCTGCAAAGCCCCTAAGAAAATCTTTCCTGCACCCGCAGGGTTCCCAACTCAACAACCTTGGAAACAAAAACTCGTAGAATTAAAGTTCAGTATTTTCGTACGTACAACATTTTCTATAACTACCATAAAGTCAAATTTAGTTTAGAAAATCTTACCTCAACTTAGGGATGATTCCCAATGTTCCCAACTAACACCCTTGAAAATGAAAATTCTCAGTATTAAAGTTCAGTATTTTTACACATATATCACTTTCTTCAACTGTCAAAAATCCAAATATTAAGTATAAAATCTTACATTAGATTTGGGATAAAATCCAACTTCGTTTCCCTGACGATCCGCTCCGGCAGACTTGTAAAGAATTTCGTCAGGAGCGCCGTGGTGGCTTCGATTTGTCGATCTGGCGTCAAACTAGCGAGAGAGAGAGAGAGAGAGAGAGAGAGAGAGAGAGAGAGAGAGAGAGAGAACACACCAATATCAAAGCAAGCTTCCTGGAGAAGCTTGCACAATTTTATATATATATATATAATATCATATTAACTTACTAATTAAAGTAAAGCTTCTTGAAGAACCTTGTATACTTTATATATATATATACCTTTAACTTATATATATTACATATATATCATAATAACTTACTTATATTTATATATATATATATATTTCCTTATCATACTATTCATTTTACTTGTTAATTTAATTATTTTATTTTATTTTATTTTATTATTTTATTATTTTTTAAAATTTTATTTTTCCCGGTTACTACAAGACTAGCTAGACTAGACTAAATAATATTTGACTAAACTAATTATGAAGTTTTTGAGTCCCCATATTTGGATTGTCATCTATAAAAAACATACTAATCTTTAAGATCAAATTACACTTAATAAAATAATAATAAAACCAAAATGGAGAAGAAAAAAAAACCCTTTTATTATTCAATCACTACTAAACCATAGGGAGGGACCAACTGGCCTTACACCATATAACTATAGCCACCATTCGTCAAGCAAATGACACATGGAAAGGGTTGCTGCTCTTATGCCCTCTAATACTTGCAAGCACACGTACACAAGTTCTTCCTCGCTCTCTCTCTCTCTCTCTCTCTCTCTAACATGCAATAGGGGGCTGAATATAAAAAAAGAGTGGATCTACACACACATATGATTATGTAACACTCTTTCTCTCTCTCTCTCTCTCTCTCTTGTAAAACATAGAAGAGGGGAGAGGGCAGATCTCTATAAATCTTGAATGTATAGATGTATATACATCTATGTATATGTATAAACATGCATATACATGTATATATAAGTACATCGATCTGTATGTGCATGCATATGTATGTATATGCATATACATATATAAGTTTACATGTACGTCCATGTGTGTATGAATATATATATATGCATCCATGCACCTTTTTATTTTTTGCCTTTTTATGTAACGATGTGGAGAATTTTAACTACTTAAAATAATAAGAAAGATAATAAAAAGAAAAAAGGGGAAATAGAAGAAAAAGGAAAAGAAATTGTAAAAGGGTAACTGGCAGGTGCTCATCGACAATTGGGGTTTTCTCTTCGATGAGAGATCTTCTGAACCTCATCGCCGAGTATACATGTCTCGTCGACAAGGATTAACCGAGAGGGTTTGAGATGTTTTGAAACTCGTCGACGAGCTCATGGCCTTGTCGACGAGTGTTCTTTAGTGGTTCGTCGACGAGTCCTATCTTCTTGTTGACGAGCCTACGTGGCAACAACGAGTATATAAGGATTTAAGGTAGCTTCTCAGTGAAGGAAATCATTTTTCCTTCGTTTTTCTCTCTCTAAACTTGTCTCTCTCCCTTCTCTTTAGCTTTCTGGCCCAGATTCAGCCCAAATTGACGATCGGAGGTCGCTACGGTGTTTTGGGGAAGATTATCTATACATCTAGAGGATCAGTTTTCTCAACTGGGCTTTTTGGGAAACATCCTAAAATCAGGGTAAGTGAATTATTTTGAAGTTTTCTTAGCAAATATTGTTATTTAGAGTTTAGGAAGTATTAAATGGGTATTTTTCTAGGATCTGCGTAAGTTGGGGTTTTTGGAATACAGGGTCTAGGTGAGCGTCACAGGCATCTTTTGGGGATTCCTGTTGACGTAGTTCAAGGATTCAGGTAAGGGGAAATTTATATATAAAATCAGGTTTTCATGAATTAAATAAAAATGGACTATGTTATATATATGTATATATGTTTTCATGTGGGTATAAAATGTCAACCATGTAAATTATGTTTTCTGAGCTTAGGGCTGCTTATTTAGCTATGTATATGTGAAAATTAACTGATGAAAGTGGAAAATATCTTTAGGATAATTATGTAAGAAATAAAGGTATATTTTCAGTATATGAATGTTAAAAGTAGGTTGGCTTATTTTATAGGCAATGAATGAATTTTACTACAAAATTGTGTGGCATAAGTAGATAGTAATGCAATGTAAACATACGTTATATGTATGAGATGCAGACTATGTAAGAAATGCATTGATCATGAAATGTTATAAGGATTATGTTGCTTGTGTTTGATAATGCAACCATGTATACAATGACAGCTAAAAAGAGATGTAGACTAATTGATGACAGCTAAAAGGAGTCGTGTTAGCAGATTTAGCGCATAGTTATGTGGACTAACTGATGTACAACTAAAAGGAGCTGTAGTACGAATGAATGAAATGAAATGGAAATGTGAATGAAATGAACATGAAATGTGAAATGTGAACGATGTAAAATGTGAAAGGTTATGTAAAGTGAAATGTTATGAAATGCTAAAGTTATGAACATGAACAGATATGGATGGTTGAATAACAATAGATAGAATAATGTATTAGAATATTATCAGTATTTATGCTAGTAGAATATGTTACGTTAGGGCGGGGCAAACTCTTCGCCTGAGGGCTTGCTAAGAAAAGCGAGTGCACTAGTAGTATCAGACGTAGCAGTAGGCTGCATAATGGACCAGGGCAAAAGGAAACTATTTGTATGGGCGGGTAGTTTTCCCTATTCTCGGTGGCCTTCACTAGTAAACTTTTATATGAACTGTATGAGTACGAGATTTATCTATCACTTGAGGGTTTACTGAGTAAGGTGTGTGCCCTAGTATACTCCAGTTATAACCTTTGGGTTGCCTAATGTATCAGAGCAGAGGGGTGCTACTTATATGGGCGGGTAATCACCTCAATCCTTGGGTAGTCTCGTGAGTAAATACTTTGCATGTGTTTGAATAGGATCAGAAAATGGTTTTAAGAATTTATGTTAATAGTTTGCAAATGATATTAATATGTTATTTATGAATCTCATGTTGGTTACACTGTGATGACCCAAAAATATATATATATATATGATTAAAGTACAATAATAATAAAATAATAAAAATGGTCATTTAGTTAATATAAATACAGAAGTGTTTTTCTGTAGGATCCTTGATTCCATGTTTGATGCCTAAGAAAGACCTTGTCTAAGCGAGTGCTCAGAGACCATTGCGGCTCAGTCGCTCCCTGGAGGTCAGCCTGGTCAAAATGGAATTTCATAGGATAAACAGGATAGACACTGTTTGTACACGTAAATAAGTATATATACACAAAATAGTGTTTTGACAAACATAATTTGTAAAAATACATAATAAGATGATAATAATATAGGTATCATATGTGGGGCCCACAAGACTATGTGGGGTCCGCATGAGTCCCGGAGGCACAAGACACTATTTATATACGTAAATAAGTACACAAAATAATGTTTTGACTGATATAATTTGTAGAAATATATGATAAAATAATAATAATATAGGTATCCTATGCAGGGCCCACAAGACTGTGTGGGACCCACATGAGTCTCGAAGCCGTATGGAGGTTTACACGAGTCTCGAAACTGTGTAAGGCTCATAAAATTGTATGAGGATTATTGGAGTTACGTACGATCCATTTGGTCTCGAAGTTGTGTGGGGCCCACAAGACTACGTGGGGCCCACAAGACCATGTGCACATGAGTTTTTAAAATTTAAATTTAACTCTTGTTCAAAAATAAAATAAAATAAAATAAATACTAAAAGTAGTTTAAAATTAATAACAATGATAATAATAATGATAATAATGATTAAGAAAAATAATAAAATAATTAGTTAGGTAATGGATTAATTAATTAGGTAAGTAATTAATTAAAAATTTATTTAGTGGGAATGGTGGCAAGCACTCCCAAATAGCCTCCACTCAACCCATACCTTGCCCATTCTTTAATTTTTTTTAAAAAAAATTATAATTTCACCCATCTCCCCATACTTTCATAAATTTCATTTCTTCCCCAAAATTTTCCTATAAATAGGGAGCTCTCAACCTTCATTTTTCACAACAATTTTTCAAGGAAGAGAAGAAGTAGTGAGTGAAAGAATTTGTGGTGGAGAGAGAATTTTTGAATAAGTTCTCACTCACTCACTCTTTCCGATCTCATTTTTTTAAAGATAGTTATTGTGTTCGTAGCACGCGGTAAAAGAAGAAGGTAAGTAAATTTTGATTATGTTAGTTTCTTTTTATTTTAAATTCATACCCGAGTTTATTTTGTACGTAAATTTTAATAATGTTACTTAGTTCCACAAAATTTCTATGAGTTTATTTTTACGCATATTTAATTATACCAGTTCTATCTTTAATATACTTGCATCTATTTTTGGGTTAAGAAATGTTCCAATCCCCTCGGGTAAATTTTCAGCATTTCTTTCTATTCAAAAATAAAATTATATATATTTTTAACACAAAAATTGTGTGACATGAGTTTATTTCTACGTTGCATTTTTATGAAAATATGAGTAAAGATGAGATTTTCACGATATTATTTTTAAATTACATAAATTATAATAAGATGATTTTAAAACCCCTTATGGCAACGAAAGTTCAAAGTTACAGATGCTCGGTACCGCAACTTAAAGTTTATACGGATCAGAGTGCACACACACTGTTTACAGAGTGGTTATTTATGTTAGTGGATTTCTCCTGAGTACACACCTGGTTCCGGACCAGGACTTAATAAGGAAAATCTCACTTAAAGTTTACGTACGTTGATTTAGTTTGGTCGGCCAGCCAGTTAAGTCCAGTCTTCAGACCGCACAACCCAGTCATGGGGGTAAACATGACTTACGGCAAACAGGCCTAAGGGTGGTTTTTATAATATATGTTTATACATATTTAATTACATGTACAAGTTACTGATGATTTGAAGGAAAAGTATAAGTTTACGTGAAAATGATCATTCTGGTGCTTAAATGATGATTTAAGGAAAACGTATAAGGAAAAGTATATGTATGTTTATCATTAAATATTTTTACAGTTTTAAAGTTAAAAGTTTAATTTAGCAGTTATAATATATGATTATAAAAATTTACAGTTGAAATTGATGACAAAAGTTTTATGCAGAAATTTTTAAATTTATATTTATTCTAAAAGTAGTCTTGAAGTTATAGTATTAAATATTGTTTTACGAAATTCTTTAAAAGCTCATTTTAGCCACACACTAATAATAATCTTATTTACTTACTGAGTGTCGTCTCACCCCAATCATATTTTATTTCAGATAACTCTGAAGGACATGTCAGAAATCAGGCTTAGCAAGCATGCGGGTGGGGATTAGAAAAATAAAGATTGATTAGAAATATTAGTATGGTTTCAGATATTTATGTTTGTATAATTTTTCTTCTTTTGAAATAAATGATTGTAATATGGAATATTAGCGCTCTGGTTTAATAATAATTGAGTTTATTTGCTTCCGCTGTAAATAAATGGTAAAAAGTTAATATCCCAGGCCCCTCGGGGTCGGGGTGTTACATACACGCTGTTTTAATATATATTATTTCTTCCTTTACTGAAATGTATCTCACCTGAATACAAATTTATCTTTTCAGGACCACCACGTGATCGAGCTTAGAGAGCTCGAGGTTGATAGCATTTTTAGGGTTATAGAAAGAGAAAAGGGTATAAACATTTTGATGATGTTTTGGGATGTATATAGTTATATTTTATGTTTTATGTTTAAATCTTCTGAGAAATGGATGGTTGTGAAACATACTGGTGTTTGTGAATACTGAATGTTTTTGGAAATATGTGTATATATGAGAATACAAGTGATGAATGGTTATTATGGATTATGGATAGAAATAGTAAGCTTTGGTATATTTTCTTTTTATGAGTGAGGATCATAGTTATGTTTTTCGTTGCGTACTTGGTATTTATTTATGGATTTTCAGGATTTTCAGGAATAACGCACTGGACCGAGTTTAAGGGTTCGGGGCGTTACATTTTATGCATGGACTGACTTTTTAAAAAAATAAACCCACAAGCTCATTCACACACCTATCACTATATTTTTGAAAGTGTACACTAACACATAGACTAACTTCTTGAGTGTATATGCTAGGATTTTTGGAAGCAAATACTATCCATTAAGCGCGCGCGCACGCACGTACACACACTCACACACACATATGTATTCTCTATGGATTAAAATAATATATATATATATATATTATTTTAATCCATAGAGAATACATACAACAATGTACCAATCATTAAAAAAATGCATAAAATGCATGAACATTCATACACTTTAAGCATGCATTAGCCAAAGTAACTAAATACACAACTATATAAGTGTAGTGTAGTCACATGTGCCTAGGCATCTTCCCTTCATGTAGAAAGATTTTGAAATGGGGAGAAAAGGAGCTAGTCAATGTACGGGTTAGAGTAAAATGCAAGAGTGGGGGAATGAGAGTATCTTTTCAGGGGTGGGGTAGGGGAAATAGGAGAATTTGTCTTGCCCTAGCCAAAGAGACTAGGGCTATTTATAGGGGCACAAAGAGGAATTTTTTTGTTGTAGCATGCCCATTGGTCGAGCAATCTAAGGGGGCCAAGTATCCTTCAAGGACAAACTAAGCAAGACAAATTAAAGAGAAAAAGATTAAGGGAGCATCTTGGTCCAATTGGGGGGGGGGGGGGGGGGGGGGGGAAGCAAGACATAGTGAAAATGTGCAAGAGAGATTAAGGGTATGGGAAGAATGTGACTAGGGGTGAGAGGCATGAGTTAGTGTTAGATAATATGTATATTGGACTAGGGGCAATTTAGTCTATGCACATATCTCTCTCTCTCTCTCTCTCTCTCTGAACCTTGCATGGACGTATGAATTCTTACAGTTAAGACTAGCGGATTCATTTAGTTAGGTAGGTTAAGGTTAAGGGTTAAGGAATACTTTGGCCCCAATGCAAGGCTTGAGATGCAATCAGGCCTCATTATGGGTCTTAAAGGTGGAATTGGGCTTCACTTTCAGGCTTTATATGGAATCAGACTCTAACTTGAGGGTAAAGGCCCAATTATCAATTCGAAATCTTGATGTGGATTTAGGGTAGATTTTGTGAACTAAGGCCAAACTAGAGATAATTGCAGTCCAATTAGACCCTAATTTAGAAAGTTGAAGAATATCGTGCTCAGATAGGTTTCAATGTTGGATAAGGTTGGTTTTGGAGGGGTAGAGGCCAAGTTGGCGATTAGAGCAATATTTGGTCAAGCTTATGGAGTGAGGGCCCATTTAGGATTCCTTTGGAGGTCTTGGTTGGATTTGGCTGATGCGCATTTTCAAGAAATTTGATTTGACAATGACATTAGCCTTGTGCTTTTGTGCACTTGACGTATGGATTGAAGATGGATGCACATGAATTTCATTTTATGGGTTGTGTTTTTTTCCTTTTTTGTATTTTTGTCATTTTCACGTGTATGTTTATTTGAAGTGTATGTTTGTTTGAAATAAAAAGATGATGCAAGTTGTAAATGGACACCCGTAGTGGAAAATATTTCTAATTTTGTTAATCAGTAGAATAGGAGGAGAGAAGACTGCAAAGTTCTAAGAGAGAAAATCCAATCTTGAGTGCGATTAGGCTTGCCAAAATATTTTTTTCAAAAATTTTTCATGTTGCCGTTTTTTTTTATAAAGAATATGGCATAAAACCACTCCAAACAAACGCAACAAAATTGCATAACAAACTATATAACATCACATAATTTTGTGACTATTTCTCTGATTTCATTCAAGGTTTTTCCTTGAAACTAGTCTTCCTAGTGCCCAAAATACCTCCCTGATGAGTATGCGATGATAGGTCTTTCTTACTAAATACCACAAGCTCACCCCAAATAATAATTTTCATTTACTTCTTCCAATAGTATACTTTTGTTTGAGTCAATTTTTATTTTTCTAGATTTGCTCAAATTAATTGTTAATTGATTATTAATGATGATCAATGGCCCTCCAAGAAAGATATGGTTGTTTGTTCTCTGTGTTCATGAACTTACAATAATAACAACGTCAAGTAATTAATTTGATAGTCAAAGTTTTGTGCCGAAGGCCTTTGAATGGAGCTTTTTTCTTCTTCTAACATGGTCATTGACAAACAAGAGTATCATCCCATTTAAGTTATCGATTTTAGTTGATGGCTCATAATCATCAAGTTTATTATTATAAATCTTCTCTTGAATCCCTTTTAGAATGACAAAACCCCTACAGAAAAAAGTTTTCTATTCACTCTCATCGCTTATTTTGAAAGATCTTACTACGGCAATGAAGATTTTTCTTAAATGATACTAATACTAATTTTTACAGATTTTGAAAATAGTTGGAGTCCGACCAAGTACTATTAAAAAAAGTTAACGCTTGATAAGAACTTTTTCTTTTTAGCTTTGTTCTATTAGACCGACATATGCGTGATTTTGTTCTCAATTCTTTGCCTTAAAGGTGAAACCTATATCTTTTTCTCATTTAAATCATTTATCACATCTACGTTTTATATTTAACAAATTAGAGAAAACTCCAAACAAGGTACAACAAATTTGCATTAACTTTTTTTAAAGGATTAAAATATCAATTCATCAGCGGATGGCGATGGTAAATACCTGATAATTTCCCCAAAAAGAGTTTGATAATTTGAGCGATGAGACTCTTTTGGGGAGGGGAGTTTGATACGTGGCCGCCACATCAAGGATCTCATGTAACCGATGGAGGATACGTGGGAGGGCCACATGGGGTTGATGCCACGTGGGTCCCCTCTATTAAAAGTGAAGCCGATATGATTGGACCACGTGTCAAGGAAGCTCAAGCTCTGTCGCGCATACATATTACACCACGCGTCTCCTCAATCACGTGGTGCCCAGTCACCATCAACCACCCGCCTGCATATCATATTATCACATGGTCTGTTATTATGCATATCATGTCATGCCACATCATGCATGCATGCATGCATGTGCATCTCCAGTTTCCACCTCCTATTTTTTTAATTAAATATCTAATTGGGTTAGTCAATAATACGTTTAAGGATCGGATCACTTAATTAATCATTGATTAGCTTAATTTTTAAAAATTAATGCATAGTTTTTTGGATATATTATATTCTATACGTAATCATATCTAGGTATATTTAATATTTTTATAGAATATAATTAATAAGTTCAGTTTATTATATAGTAAAATATACATAGCCCAAAAGTATCATATGGTTGGATATGTTTTTTAAATGAAATTCATAATTTTAATCATGAAAATAATTTCAAAATAAAAAATTAGGCACAATTCAATTCAACTAATTTATTATTCTAAGTTTAATTCAAATTAGAAATCAATTCAATGAATCAATCAATTCAATCTTGGATATGCTATTTATGAGCCTGCAATTAAATGCCAGGTGGCGGATGAACAGTGGCCATGTCAGTTGTTCCCATCCTTCCTAACAAGAGGTTTGATAAAATGCCACTTGGCAAATTGAAGGCCCTTCCTCCTCATTAAAAGTTTTTTGAATAAATAAAATATATAGATAAATTCATATTAGTGGATTCCTTTGATAAGTTTGGCAAAAAGATAAATTTTTTTTTAGAAAACTTTCAAAAATTTCACATATCTCAATTAGGGGTGAGCATAAGCATAATTCGGAGAAATCCAAATTAACTGAATTAACTAACCAATTTCGATCGGTTTAATTCGGTTAAGAAATAGCGTCGATCGGTTCGGTTATGATTTTACAAAAGTTCGATTAATCGGTTATTGATTCGGTTAAGAGGAATGTTAATTCAATTAATCAAATTAGCCGATTTAATAATTAATTAAAATTTAAATATAAAATTAGTATATGTTAATTCAGGATAGGCTAATGTCGTTATCAAATGAAGTTTAATAGTTACATGTGACACACATGAGATGAAGTTTCAGCCCCTTTTGTAAAATTTACATACTAAGACAATATTAATGAACTGGATAATTTTGATGCAAGTGAATAAATTAATTATATTTTATTTTTAATAATTAATTTCAAATTATTTAGGTTAAATTCGGTTAACCAAATTACTCGAAAAGGTAATTTGGTCGGGTTCGGTTCCGTAAGGTCCCTTTGTTCAGTCGGTTCAGTTAACAATACTCATTAACTGAATTTTTTGATTAATTCTGTTAATTAACCGATTTTGGCCAAACCGACCATTTGCCCACCCCTAATCTCGGTTGAGATTTTAAAAGTTATTGTCCTTCAATTTCTAACATTTGATTTTGAAACACTTATACGAACCCCTCAAAAGAATTATCTTTTGATCAAATATATGAAAAAAAAAGTTTGTATCCTTTCAACAAATCTAATCAATTAGGGAAACTCTATAGAACTTCAAAATCTTGGTCTGGAGAGGTTTCTAGGAATTTTAGAATCTCAGTGAAAGTATTTATCTTTTCACCAAATCTCAAGGAAAGTCGGTATCTTTTATCCTAAAAATTAATAGTTTACTCAACACATCAAGTTAGAATATCTATATATTTGTAATTTAATTAAATATATATTCATCTATTAACTAATGATAAAATATCGATTTTATCCTTTGTCTCCCCAAAATATTCTCAGGATTAATTTTTTGAAAAGTAATTTCGTTAATTTTTATATATAGTTGTTGTGGTTGTAGGATTGCCACTATATCAATCAGCTGCCTGAATTTAAATATAAAACTATTTTAGCTTATATATATAGGTCCACCTTTTTTTCGGACCACGCATACGTGGGAGCTTTATGCATCAGGCTGTCTCTTTTTTTTTAGACACATACAAAGACACATGTGTATTAGGAGAGATTATTAAATATATCGAGTGTATCGTCTAATATGTTGATCGGTACATGCACCGGGACAAACACGATTTCAACACGTACGTATCTAGTTTGTTAAACAAAATATAATCATAATAAAGGTGAAATAAAATTAATCAATGGGGGTTTAGACTTGGTCAAAAAATGAATTAAGCAGGCAGATTAATTAATAAAATTAGAAGGAATCATGAGGTATGGTTGCGTGACAGAATGGGGGAACAACCTATATTACCTACCACCTAAAATCATTACCTGACGAGAAATATCGTTGCCTCCTCCATACAATACAATAATAGTCCAAGCTGGGAATTATCCACTCTTTAATTATAATGCATGCCCTCTTTCATTTCTCTGAATTTTTTTTTTTTCTTTTCATACCTCTCTAATTAATATACATAAATAATGGAAGAGTTTCGAAGTTTTCTTTTATGATAATTCGGGGACTTTGGTCATTATCGTGCCACCAAATTTGAGAGTAAAAGTCGTACACCCATTAACGCACCATTGATAATTCACCGACATCCGTTCAAAATATTGTAATCTATAGTTCCTCCTGGACCTAGCATAAATATGTTGGTCAATAATTAATTTGTCAAATAATTTTGTGGCCTTGACACTTTTCTTATCTGTGGTTCCATTGGATGTCACTTTTTTCAATCGGGAACTCATGATGGACTCGAATTATTAAATGAGATGTGATGCATCTCCTACTCCATAGTCCTTTCGGTCATGTATTTAATGATCTGAATCTAAGATCTTCCAACTTGGATTTTTGAACTTTAACTATACAGAGACATACTTAGGCCACCTTACATATGTCCCATGCATGCTTATGTTTCCTTCTTATCAGGGGTGTAATTGAGTCAAACTTACTCGTCAATTACTTGAATTCGACTTATCCATTAACTCGATTCGGCTCAATTCTACTCAAGTTCGAGTTAAATGATAGTACTTGAGTTGAATTTCAAGCCTAATTGAGTTTTAAATTTTATTATTCTTATATTATATATATATATATATATACATATATATATATATTTATATATGCGTTTAATATTAATTTATAATCGTATCGAGTTCGAGTTTTATAAACTTCTAGTCAAGTCGAGTTCGAGTTTAACAATTATGAAATCGATTGAATTTGAGTCGAATATCGAGCTAGCTCAACATTTTCGAGTCGAATCAAGTTCAAGTATTTTACTGTATCGACTCGACTCGACTCAAATACACCCCTAGTTCTCACCACCCCCCAAAGATCAATTATATTTTGAGATTTCCAACATAAAAGTCTCAAAACTCTAATCTTTAAGGTCTATTTGTATCAAAAATTTTACAAGAGAAATAGAAAGGAAATGAAAATAAAGAGAAAACTCATTTTCTCTTATATTTTCCTTCTCTATTAGATATTATCAAAAATAAAAGTTTATTTTAATATGATTAAAAATGAGGAAAAAGTAAATATTAATGATATGTAAAATCAGAATTTTGTTTATAAAATTTGGTATATTTTCCATTTTCTTTCTCATTTTCTTTGATAACCAAACATGAAAATAAGGATTTTTTGATATTTTTCTTTTCCTTTCCTAACATTTTTTGAGTTCCAAACAGGACCTTAATGAAATGTTCTCTTAAGGTAGCATTTGGGAGTATGGATTTTAGATTTTGGATTTGTATTCGGGCTACTTTGGACAAAATTTAAATTTTATCCAAATCTACACAAATCCAAATCTAAAGTCTCTCCCAAACATAAGGTAAGATTAAATGCAATATTTAATGTACACATGACATAATATTTTACGAACATATGAAATTAAAAAAAAAAAAAAAAACATTTATACATATGCTTTATATTTGTTGAATTTTGTTTTATATGTTTTTACTACACTTTTCTTTCTTCATGTTTTCAAGTATCATTAACCATCTCATTCTATATATTTGAAAATTAAAAAAAAAAATTCAATGAATAATGAGTATGTTTTTTTTTTAAAAAAAAAAAGAGGGTAATTTCATTAAAAGGTAGACAAGCAAGCAACTTGAATTCTGATCAAAAGCGGGAAGAGAACAGAGATGAGAGATGCGAGTGAGATCAACCCTCCCAATTTAGTACAAATACAGGAAAACTCTTCCCAATCTAAATATAACAAAGAGGAATTAGACCTAGTCCAATGGTACAGATTTGATTAACATCTATCGTACACAATTGCGGTTGTTGAGTATTTTTCCCTAAAAATTCTTCTATTCCTCTCCTTCCAAATTTTCCAACAAATAATTGCCTGGATACCTGCTTTCAACCTTCTAATTAAGAAACCCTTTAAGCTTCGAGAAGCACTTCCATGTTAAAAACATTGATGTCAAGGTATTCGGCATGAACATGTGATTACACATCCTCTGACATACGAGTGCCCAAACTTGCTTATTGAAATATAGAGTGAAGGAAAAAGTGATCGACTCCTTCACTTTCCTTCTTGCACAAAACACACATAGAAGCCAACCTCCAGCCTCTTTTTTACAGATTATCTATTGGTAAAATTATATTATTAATTTCTAGCCAGCAAAAAACACTCACCTTTGAGGGGATGAAAGTGTTCAACTACTAGTTGTATGGAATGCTTAGATTATTATATATGAGTATTCTTGTGAGCGAGATGATTGTAAAAGTTCGTCATCGTGAAGGTTTGGGTTGTGGAGGGAACCCATGAGCATGAGTCAGTTTTCCCCCTACTGATAGTAACATTGTAAATCAAATTGATCAACTCCATTACTTTGTTAATCTCCTTGCCTGACATGTCAGTTAAAGGATATATCCCAAAAAGGCTTGTTGTTGGGGAAGCTCAATAATTCTGCCACTTTAGCATCCTTTCATATGGCCACCATGAAAAGGCTCAAGTGAAGATCCTTAAGGATAGCTTTTACAACCCATTTAACTAACCAAAATTTTGTTTTGCTCCCCTCTCCTACCTTGATCTTCATGTGTTCCCAAATGGTTGGCTTGAGTTTGTTGAAATTTTTCCAAAGGTTCGAGCCAGTGCCTCTAGAGTTTGAAGATGGATACCAGTCTGGAACGTTGTACCTATGCTTGATGCTAATCACCGATTTCTAGAATCCTTTGTCTTCCATGCTGAACATCTATATCCATGAGTGATTAAGCTCCATTTGATTAGAGGATATTTGAATTTTCTTCTCTTCTCCTTCACAGGAAATTTCTTTGCAATCTTTCAAGTTCGTGCGCCACCTTCTTATGTATGCTTTTATCAATGTCCTATCTATTATGTTGCCATCAACATTAAAATTTTCTTTTTAACCATAAAATCCTAGCCAGCATCTTCTCTGATTTTAAGACAACTGATTAATTAATGTAATTCAACTTGCAAATTTTACCATGGGAGTTCTGAATTTTTCAATATTTATAACTTCATTTTTTTTTAGAACTATTCAAATGATATGTATGCAGAAACTATTTCAACACTCTACTAATTTTCTTTATTATAATTACTTATAGTAATTGCGTCCGAGTCCAAATTAACAAAATATTTTTCTATAATGAGACCTCTAAAATGAAATCATCATATATTAATTAATCAATAATTGCCATCCACTTATTCCTACCTCTTGGGTGCCAAAGATTTTTCTTTTGAATTATTATGAATCAAATCTTAAAATAAAAAAAATAGAGAACCACTTCAACCACCTCAATTTAATCCATAACTGTTTCTTCCACGCAAATAATTAGCGTACATATTCCAAAGCTGCACCTGAAACCGGTATTTCAAGTTTCGAACACACTCATGCAAGCCAGTAATTAATTACTTAATACCAAATAGAAAGTAGAAAACTAAAAGCAATATTGCATGCATGCATGCATATGTGAAGAACTCCTCATCTGCTACGTACGTAGTATGTGCGACGCATGCATGCAGACTATGTATTGAAGAATTTAGATGGGGAGGGATGCGAGCTTGGCGAGAACGCCGACTGCGAGGGAATTAATGTAGGTGCAGGGTTCGAGCTTGGGGGAATCCCACCGTTTGTCGTCGAAGTTGTCGTACCGGTCGGGGCCGCCGACGATGGCCCCGGTGAGCTCGTTAGGGTTTGGCTGGTTCGTATTGTACCAGTAGACGAAGCTCAGGGCGCAGCTCACCGGCGACCCTTGCGGCAAGTCACTGATCACGGAGGCTCCTCTGTGGTGCGGCTGCGTCGGCGGGTTCTTCCCGAATCCCACCATGTATGATCTCCCCGCCGGATTTTTCCCCAGCAAATAATCCATCTGCATAAATTCATGCAATTGCAGTAACAAGTACAAAATAGTTAATGATATATAGGATAAAAGATATTGATTTTTTTTTTGGATTAAAAAAGACATAATTTTTTTTAAGATTTCAAAATTTAGAGATTATTTTGAGATTTTAAAACTTCTCAGTACACTTACATTATTTAAAAGGTTTATTTTTTTCAAAGAATGAATTACCTGCTGCTTGGCGAAGGACATGAGGTGGGTGGGGTAGAACTGTTGGGAACCGCAGGAGACGGTTTGGCGGTTGGAAGCGAGGAGGTCGCTGTAGATGGCGAAGAGGAAGGCGGTGCCGGTGACGTACTGGGTGTTAGCGCCGTCTCTGAGGTGAATCAACCCGCCCGGCGACACGTATATCTGGTGGAAGGGACTCTCCGGCAGCACCGAGCACACGAAGCTGTCCGCCTGCGTCTTGAACCTCTCTAAATCCTTTTCTCCTTCAAACAACAACTGCCATATATCCATATATTCATACTTAAACTTTTACTCATCAATCAGTCATCATCAAAATTGTTTTAGATTAATGAGAGAGAGAGAGAGAGAGAGAGAGAGAGAGAGAGAGAGAGATTACGCCGGAGAGAAGGACTTGGGCGCCGGCGTACTTGAGATCCCAGCTGAACTCTGCAACGCTAGCGCTGATGGATTCCTCTTTTATGTACTTCAGGTAGAGCGGCCTCCTGGTTGCCTTGTACAGCCACGACGCTGCCCACAGCAGCTCATCCTACAACATTATTTATTTATTTTATTTTAATTTTCAACATATATGCATCTTCCAGCAATTATACCTCAACTTACTTCTATTAACAGCCTTGTTGCTTTTTTCTTTTCTCTGTCCTTAACAAAGCTCCCTTCTCAGTTATGCGAGCGTTTTGAATTTGAATTGAAGTTAATTTAGATCAAATTCAAATTCTGATCATTTTACAAATATAAACTCCTGAATAATTAAGAAATTAAAATTTAATTTCAAATTACATCTTGCGACTCATGGATGTCTAATTTTAAATTGCCAATTATACTTTTAGTAACTAATTTTCAGGTTATGGTTGTTTATTTGAGTAGAAAATATATAATTAATTAATTTTATAAAAAAAATGACATATAAAATAAAATAAAAATTACTAAGTTAAGTTAACTAATCATATTATATTTTAAACAGTTAATTAATTAAATCATTTAATTTGAAGTAATCTGTATGGCAATCATCTATTTCAGTCAAACCCACATACGTATCATATAGTATTTATTTAAAAAAAGAATTAGCTGTTTGAAAAGTATACATGATGTGATGTGATGGGTTAGAGAAAATAATCTCATTCTAAATTCTGTGTGGAAGCCTAGCTAACTTCCGACTGCCCGACTTTGAATATTTTATTTTGGGTGTCTGCTTGAAAATTAAATGATTATGACCGTATGACTAGTGGAGGATTGGGCCGGGTTCCAGAAATGCAAGGGGGATTTGGGCCCAAATGATCCAAGCTGGGCTGGGCCCAATCTAAGCCCTCAACCGGAAGCCCAGAAGGGGAACAGAGAGAGAGAGAGAGATTACATTGAAACCGGAGTAAGAGCAATAGAAGGGACATTCTCCGTCGTAGGTTCCTTTATGTGATTTGGCAAACTCGAAAAGCTGCAAAATGAAGAATAGAAAATTAAAACACATTGAATCAATCTATAGACGTAATCCCAAAATGGGAAAATTAAAAGAGCAAAATGAAACAAATTAAGAGAGGGGATGAAGCTCAATCGACCAGTTTGGCTTTGTTGAGCAGACCGCGGGAATAGGCACTATCGCTGCTTCTGAAGACAATGGAAGCAGCTGCCAATGCGGCAGAAGTCTCGGCGGCAATCTCCGACCCCGGTGTATTCTCGTCAATCGTCAGAACAGTCCTTGGGGTCTGCATGTTCTCCGGCCGAATCCAACACTGATGATCCGCTACTGGGTCCCCCACCTTCATTCACACAAATCAATCCAAAAGTCAAAACCAGAGAATGACAAACCTATCTTGTCAATATTCGTCGAGAAGTTAGTTAATCAACCATTCATGCAACATTATTAATGTTCTTAATTTAATCAAAAGAACATATGTATGCATGCATGGGAGTGAAATTGAATTGAAGTACATGCGTACCTGGACGTAGAGGCGGTTACGTCGGGAAGCAGCTTTGAGGAAATAGTCGGTACCCCAGCGGATGGCGGAATGGACGTTGTTCAACTCGCCGGCGGCTTCTAGCTGCGGCTTGTAAAACAAGGCAGCCCACGACAGCGTCGTGATTGTGAACGCCATTGGCAGCCCATACTTCACGTTGTCCCCTGCGTCATAGTATCCCCCTACCAGATCCACCTATTCCATTTACACACATGCATTCAATTCATCTTTCCGAGAGAGAGAGAGAGAGAGAGAGAGAGAAGGTACATTGGCGAGTTTGCCATCGTCGAGGGCTGAGTCGCCTCTCCATGGGAGCCGGTTGTTAGGGGGGAGCTTGCCAGACCTCTGAGCCTCTAGGAAAATAATGGACTTGGAAAGCGCTTCCCTGTAATTGAAATCTGCGCTCGCCATAATTAATCCTTGGACGAGACACACCCATATTATTCCCAGTGCTGATCCTCTTCTCCCAGTACCCATTTTGACAATTCCCATGCACCTCCCTTTCACAAACACGCAATATATATTACAGTCACCCAATTAATTAATTCACCTTGCTAGCTCTAATTGCAACTGGTTAACTATGCATTAATCAACAGATTACGAAATTAATAAAATTTTAATTTGCTTGCAGAGAGATGGAAGATATGTGGTGGTGGCGGCCGTGGTGGTGATGGTGAAGGTTCCTTGGCGGAGTGTTTTATAGGTTATAGTGCATGCAAGGCTTAAAAGGGAAGAGGGAATGTAGGGAGTATTCAAAACGGCGGGCTCTAGCAGTGAACGTGAATCCATGTTTGTCGGGTGGACGAGAGGTGGGGAGTCTCATTTTGATTAGGGATTTTAACCTCTACCTCCCAAATTAGCTTACCTAGATGCGGCCGAGATGAGAGGGCCTACCGGCCTACACAGAAATTATTAATTCCTCCAAAGGTGAGAGAAAACTATGACAGACTACGTAAGACTTCTTCATCCTAAAATCTAGATGCTTTCGGTACATAATTTGTGCTCACCTAGGGGGGAAGCATAATTCGGGAAAACCCAAATTAACCGATCGAAATTGATTGGTTCGGTTTGGTTAAAAAAAACAAGATCGGTCGATTCAGTTATGGTATTACAAAGTTTGGTTAATCGGTTTGGTTAAGAGGAATGTTAATCCGGTTAACCGAAATAACTGATTTAATAATTAATTAAAATTTAAATATAAATTAGTATATGTTGTTAAGAGCTTCTTAATTAAGTTGATGGTGGGTAACATAACAATGTAAATTTTACTCTTATAGTTCAATATCAAAATATCCTTTTTATTAATAAAATTAATAGATGAGGTGCTTAATTAACATAACAATGTTGCATTTTGCCTAATTTCATGAAAATTCAAATCTACGGTCCAAAAACAATGCTCATTAATATTTAGACCCACAAAAAATGTTATGGAATTTGTATAAATAGAACCTATAAATAGTAAATTATGTCACTTTTATAGGTCTAAGTGCAACGGTGTGGCATCCTATAAATATTGATGCATTCTAAATTCCAAAAACATTCTTTAAGGACTTTTTTCATTTTTTTGAAAAGGAAAATGATTGGGGTAATAGGTTTGTTGCATCACATGACAGCATAAAAGAAGAACTTTGTCGTGGCATCCTATAAACTTTGGTGCGTCTTAAATTCCAAAAACATTCTTTTCTAAACTTTTCCAATGTTTTGAAGGAAAATGATTGGGGACAGCATAAAAGAGGCGAATAGTATTATCCTATGTTTGCTGCCACGTGATGATTCGTCTGTAATGATATTGGCCCGAGAGCATTAATCATGCGGGATGTGATGTTTGGGAAATTAACGCGGGGGCATATGCATGCAACTTGTGAGGTTAATTATATAAGGTAAGGGAAGATCGAAGATTAGGTAAAATCTTCCCAACCTATAGAATGGGATAAAGTTGAAATGAGACTAAACCTTGAATAGCAAAAAAAAAAAAAACAAAATTATTCCTATACCTTAAATTTGGAGCTATTTTTCATTTGATAAAATATAATATAAAATTATATTAATTTTTATCAAATCCACCCAAATCCAAATTCATACTCCCAAACATCATAAAAAAATATAAAATAACAAATTTTAATTCAATTCCATTGCAATTAATTTATAATGTTTTTTATAATTAAACAATTATTTTCACAAAAAAAATTAGACATAACATACAAATTTTTTTTAAAAAAAAAATGGTGGTTATGCATCAATGTACAACATGTAAACTGCCGTAGTAAGCATTTTTTTACTTTTTCATACAAGGGGTTGCAACTGGAAAATGTGTCCATGGAGCTTGCTAATCAGGTTAATCATACGCGAAGAGCTAACAGCTAGATCTCCGAACCATTATAATCTCCACAACCTAAAATCTGTCCGTAATAGTGCAGCATTGTTTTACCCTTGTTTTTATTTTTTTTCTGGGCAAAAATCCTCGAATATTGCAGGTAATATGGTGTTCTGAATCGAATGGCACCAAAGGGGGCCTGAAGTATTGAGACCTGTATTTTATTAACTTCTATTTTTGTGGGAACTGAGATAGTCCCTCAACCCTGCTTCTCTCTAAAGGGAGAGGGAGGACCTAAAATTTAAACCCATAAAACAAAAAACAATAAAATTCCCTAGATCCCCTGAAAGATAAACAAAGAAGTGTAGGATGAAGAACCAGAGTTTGAACAAAACCATCCTCATCATGGCGGCAGTCCACCTATCAGCCCTCCCCAGCCAATGAAATGGCATCAAGTACTATAGTATTCAGGTAAACCCTACTTAATTACTGTGTGTGATTTCATTGGCCAAGGGGCCTGACAGGAGGACCACCATTGTCCTCGGGAGGACCTAATTTTTTCTCCCCCAAGCTAAACCAATCCCACTAACTTAGTAAACTAAGCCAACCCTCGACCATAACCAACTACCAGTATGGAGCCAGCGTCGCTTTTTGGCAGTATGCGCTGGGACCACAACCCTAACTTTGTTAACCGTGATATCAATGACAGCCTGGTTGCCCTTGGCTGCATAAAACTGCTGGCTGGAAAGCATTGCCATCAATGCCGCAGCTGTGAAGCTTCGGGAAGTTTGCAATGCTAGAAACCACTTGGCCCTTTTAAAACACGAGAAAAATGGTTGAGAAGAAGCTCCTCAGCACCTCCTCATTATACCAGCAACGTTCATACCGATTTCCTCCTTGGTTTGCTCTGACACAGGTATATCTCCTATGTACATGTCAAAGAACGCCCCTGAAAATGGATGGATATATAATATTAGAATCTCAAAACTCTCGCTTCCCAACTCATTCTCTCTCCCCTGCCATCTGCTCATTCTACCTTTTTGCACTATGCTACCATATCAAGAAAAAGGGTGAATAGAAATTATAGGATATAGAAAGGGCAATTAGCTTACTGCACAAGTCCTTGCTATGGACAGCTCCAATCTGATTGCCTCCAACTGCAATGCAACGATTCATTGTAAGTTACTTCTGTATAGTTTTCTAGTGCTTATAAAATCCAAAAGATTAGCACGACTGTTATACTTCAAAGATGAGATGGCAGAAGGAAAAAAAATTAAAAAAAAGGATGCAGATCTGCCATTTGAATGATGAAGACAGGAGATGGAAGCAGTGAAATGAAGCCTTAAAATCTTTAAAGCAACACATTCCTAATGTTTCTAGCCATGATCCTAGCGACCTCATTATAATCAGATAGACTAATTCTGAAAGACAGATGAGCCATTTATTATTTGAAGATGAGAGCGAAAATTTAGAAATTGGAGTGTCTCAGGGGTGTATCAGCAGCTCATACATATTTACATCATGAAGATTTCCTATCAATGAACCACTCACTTTCAGTAACCAGTTGTCCATCAGCCGTTCTTCGAAAATCGACTGTAGTTCCCTGCAAGATTCCAATAGGAGTCAGATCTAAGTCTGCCACATTATTAAATTGTATACATTCAAATATATATGTGTGTGTGTGTGTGCATAGGTGCCAAGTAATAGAATGGTACATTACCGCAGGCAATGGAATATCTTGTTTGAAGCAAGATCCAAATGTCCTCAAGCAGTGACAATCGGTGTCTGGATTCATCTTAAGAAATAATGGACAGGAATGCTGTCAATAAATATTCAGGAAAGGATTACAGAAAAAAACTCTCACTAGCAGAAGATATACCTTCAGCAATCGATTCCGGAGGGATTTCTCAAAAGCACTGCAAGAAATAGAATGAGAAAACACATGAAAAATAACAATATTTTATTCATCAATGCTTAAAACATGAATTATTCTCTCTAGAGATACAAGGCTGTTATAGCGCAGAATCGTGCAGAAGTATGTCAAAGAACATATTTGTTTGAGTAATATCAACATTTGCATGTTAAATGTAAGGAAATGTAACATGCAGGCACAGAACTCAACAGCCCAACAATAAAAGTGGTGAACCCATGCCTAGCTGAAGCTGTGGCTGAGAATGTATTAGTAGTTTGGTTATATGCCAAAACAACAGATTCTGCCACCACACAAGCCCAAGCAAACCATTCTGCAGGTACAGCTTTCGCAGTACAGCAAATGAGACTTCAAACAAAATGATCTAATCATGAATGGTTTAATAACCATCTTGATTATTATAGAAAGGAATTAAAAGCCACCAGAATGTCAAGGCTTCCAACAGGTTGGGCTAGGTTTGAAACTGGATGCAAATTAAATTCAATTAGGGCTATGACTCAAAAATTGATTCAGAGCCATGCAGTTCTATTTTTGAATCTTATTTATGAGATAAGATAACAATTGCAGCAAACTTGGGCACAAGGAAATTCAACCAATTAATATTCAAATATGTTAAGAATAGAACCCAACTGAGTCAAAGAAATAATCCAAGAAAATACGGCAGACCCAGTCACGTCAGTCACATGCAGGTAGGGGTGTACACGGTTCGTTACGGCTCAGTTATTGCCAAAACCATCAACCAAACCGAACTCCTCGGTTTTTAAAACTATTGAACCGAAACCGGACCGAATACTGTCGGTTTATAAAGAAACCAAACCATTAATTTTGCAGTTCGGTTCGGTTATTTTCAGTTTTATAAAATTTTGAACTATCAAGCCAAAAAACTATTTCTTGATCTGCTGAGCCCAAGTTGGGCTGCATTCACGGACCAAAAGGCCACAGCCAATTTTATAATTCTGATTGGGCCAAGGCTTTGAATGCATAGTCCAGCGCATGAGACATGCTGAAAGGAGGATCCAACTAGAATATATAAGGTGAGGAAACTTGTTTTCTTCCCATTTCCAACCGATGTGGGATGGCTAGCATCAAGTGGGATCTCATATTCTTCTCTTGGTCAGGTGGTTCCTGCACAAGAAGGCCGCCGGGAAGGGCTGCAGGCCGTCCGATCGAATCGGCAACCAAGGACTATCAAATTTGAAACGGAGAAAATCGAGGAAGGAGAGATGGGGAGAGGGAGTTATCAAGACGATGGGATTGTGATGCAGAGGTCGGTGAAGAGGCTTCACTTCAGGAGTAATTGGGAAGAGAAGGAGACAGCAGCACCATCACCTCCAGTAGTCATTATCCCCACATCCTCTGTTCTTACATTTCCCTACTCTGTTTTCTTCCTTTTCAGTTTTTTTCCTTCACACACAGAAACATATATATTATTATATACAGAAATTAATAAGTTAGAATGCTGTTACAGAATAGATCTGGAGTTCTTGAATCTTGATAACGGAGCCACCATCCAAAATAGATATCAATTTAATTTAAATTAAAGAAACCCCAAAACTACCGACCTAATGCCAAAGGCAAAGCTAGTCAAGACCTTCCTGGATGCATCTCACCATGAAGCCATCGGCTTTATTTCTTTTTTGGAATTTTTAGAGAGAGAGGGAGAGAGAGGATTTAAACTTTGAAGTGCTCTCAAATGGTTTGAAACCCATTTGTGTTCTGAAATATACAAGCAAGATGAAGTCACTTCGGCCATTTTGGGTTAAGTTTTTTGTCTTCTGTTTTTTTATTTTTGTCTTTGCTTTTATTTTATTTTTTTTAGAGAGAGAGAGAGGATTTGCGTTGCCTCAAATGGTTTCTAACCCTGTGTTCTCAAAGGGCAGAAGCAATATGAAGTCACTTTCATATATAAATGTACTGAACACAGCACTTAAAGAAAAAAAAAAAAATTAAAAAGAAGCAGCATGCTGGCTCGCATGGGTTCTATTCTATGGAATCTAACGAGGCTCGTATGGTTGGTTCCCTGCATGCGATGAAATTCCTTTAACCATTCAAGTGACTCGTTGGAAAAGAAGTGAAGAAGAGGAAATTGCTGGTGGAGCTGGGTGTTATTCCGACTTTGGTAGCGATGGTGGATTCGGAGGTGGTTTCTCGCCGGCGACCGGCGATCCAACAGGCAACTATAAACTGAAAAACTGAAAAACCGAACCGTAATGTGTTTCGGTTCGTTTTCGGTCTGGTTTTCGGTTTTTCGATAATTTTTGTACACTCCTACATGCAGGTCACATGGCAGAACTGGGGACCTTGGCCATGTGCAGGTTACTTGCATGCCTGAGCACCATGGCCAAGTGCAAGACACATGCCCAGTCACCTCAGACAAGTGCATATCACATGGCAGATCTGGGCACCTTGGCCAGGAGCAAGACACACGCCTAGTCACCTCCGCCACATGCAGACCTGGGCCACCTCAGCCATGAGCAGGTCACATGACAGACCTGAGCACCTCAACCAGGTACAGGTTACATGGCATGCCTAGTCACCTCGACCTAGGAAGAAACTGAATAACCAACCAAAACCCATGATTAGGGCACTTTTGCCCATGCCAGCAAACCTGCATGCATAGAGAAGTGGGCAGTTGAGCCCCAGTATATACTGTAACCACCCACACAACACATAAAGGAAGGACATGGGAGGGGTGGTTGCATCTTCAAGGTAAGCCTGCCAGGTAGTAGCCTTCAGCCATAAAAAGGAAATATACATTCTCCAAAAGGTAAGCATTCAATACCTAACTCAACACAGAAATCTTCCTTATCTCTAAAATCCCTTTCTACTTCTCACGCCCATCCTCTAACGTCGGAATTGAAGAGATCCCCCAAAGGACACCAAGACCTTCCAAGAACCTATTGTGCAATTGAGCTACATGTGCAGGGGGCCATTAAGGCTTAATATACATTGTTGGCCAACAACCCAATAGCTTAAGATTTTAAGTAGAGTCGAAATATAACATGTACTAACAATTCTACGTTAATATAGTGGTTTTCAAAAGATGGTATAACTTACTCTTTCACAGTATTGATTTTCATTCCATTGCAATTTATTACAAGCCTGACAGTCATACTAATGTCCTCCCTGTAGAACAGTGAAAAAAAAATTAAATAAGTAAATGGGACATAAGTTTCCACTAGAGAGAAGAAAATTAATACGACATGGTATTCAACTTGCAATCTTTTCCAAGTTCACACAATCAGCAAGACAGCAGAAAAGTATCCTATGCTGTGAGACCAACAAACAGAGGTTCATTTCAAGATTATGCATTGCCTAAGGTGAGCAACTATCATCAAACAGTTTAAAGAAAAAGAAATCATACAATAAAAAAAAAAAAGCATGACCACTGGTTCCAAGTAAATATAAATGTTAACAAAGGACAAGGGCCACAAGGCATTGGGAGCAAAAATACCAAGAGCCCTTCTAGCTACTCAATAATATCAACATAGCCATTTCAAATTCAATTCTCAAAGCTGCAATGCCAATCTCATCTTCACTGCTTAAATAAATATGGCTAATTTCTAAACATAAGCTTAAAGACCAAATGAAAGAAATGCAAGATCATTAAATAATAGGGGCACCGCAGAATATAAGCACTCATTATCACTAGTAAACCTTGCTGAAATGCATCTTTTCATTATAGGGCTAAAATCAAAGCAATGTGACCAAGGACTGCCTACATACGTCAGGTCGCCTATTTGGCATAATTTAGGCATAGAATTAAGAGAACTATGATAGTATTAGACTTTTTTTCCTGCTGTGCAGATTCTTGTTTTGCTGGGGGTAGGGGTGACATTCGGTCGGTACGGATAATTTGGTTAATTAACCAAATTACCTGAAAACATTTGGTTAAGAAATTCTAATAACTGAACCGGCAGAATTAGAGTGTTTAACCGAACATGCACCGACCAAAACCAAATTTTCAGTTAATTCAGTTAACCGAATATTTAACCAAACTGAATTTCTAGGAAAGGGATGGATTGAATAAGTATTCCGGCCAATTCTTGCTGTTGCCGTGGCACAAATGCGGCAAATATAAGGAGATATTTCATATCTATTAGGGAGATTAAACCATTTCTGAAATCTCACCTTAAACAAAGTGGAAAATAAGTGCATGCTTTGTAAGGGAAGTGGGAGCTTGCCGGACTAAGGAGTGGATGATGGGGGAGGATCAAGGGCTAACCGCCAAGAGGTGAGGATGATGACATCAAGGAGGATGAGGCGATGCAGCGACGCTGCGATCCAGAGCCAGAGCCAGAGGCAGATGCCAGAGCGGCAGAGGCAGAGGCAGAGCGGATGCAGCAGCGGAGCCCAGAGGGGGATTTGATGATTTGCAAACTCAACAATGATGAAGAAGAGCTGAAGAGAGTCAAGAGACAATGAGTGGAAGAGTGGAAGTGGAACTGAATCAACTGATTTCATGGTTTTTGTGTTCTAATTTCTAATTAATCCCCAAAACGAACTGAAAATCAAAAACTGAAAATTAGCTAAAATTAAAACCAAACCAAACCAACCAAAATGGTTTGGTTAATTCAGGTAATTCGGTGAAAACCGAATTATGCTCACCCCTAGCTGGGGGTTTATGCAATTTTGTGTTTTAGTTAGTTGTAGGTATTAATACTTCGCTTGGGGGTTGTATGAGACAGTTATCAGATTTGAATCATATTTCCAGACTGTTTTCCCTCTGTCTCTTGCAGCCACTCCCTCTCCTCTCTTCCTTCTTCTTCCCCCTTTCTTCTGCGCTTTTTTTCATTCCATATCACTCCCTTAATTCTCTCTCTCTCTCTCTTTGATTTCCCATACCTGTTCTACACATAGACAACTAAAAAAGCTCAAGATTTGGAGAAAATTCAACCACGCAATTTTTCTATGGACTTCTGCATTTTCTACTTTCCAGTCATGGGAAGTGGCTCTAGTGATGATTGGTTGTCCTCAGCAGTCAAAGATCCAGTTATTTATGAGATGTGGGCTTGGATGGTCCCCTACTGCTTGCATAGCTCATTAGACTCATCCTCAATAGGATTTTCTAAACAGTGAGGCAGAAAGAAATATAATACGCTGGGCAGGATAAGAAACTTTGATCATCAAAACTTAAGTGTCTTTTATTTTGGTACACAGGAGATAATAATTGTAGAACACAAAACTGTATTGGATTTTGTTGATTTTTGGTTTATAAAAGACTCATTGTGTACTTGGCTTGGCACCCCTTGGTGCCCTTCAGTGAAGTTCCTCTCACTTATCCCACCCCCCCCCCCCCCCCCCGCCAAAAATAAAAATAAAAATAAAAATAAATTAAAAAATGGTTCAACACTAACCAGCTTAATGACAAGGCATGCCCCATTACAAGCTTAAAGAACAGTGATATGTTCAGAAAATGATTTTGGTTAGTTCATGTGTCAGTACATTTGGAGTCATACTAAACATTGTTTTAAGTTACCATAATTCAAAGGGCAAGGCTCAAGCACACAGAGAAGCATATGATTGCTTTCTCTTTCTCTCACATTCTGGAAACTATAGCAATGAATCTTGGAGCAACAAACTGTTAAAAAACTAGCTTCTACATATGCAGCCTTAATATTTATATATATATATATATATATATATATATTTACATAAATATAGAGACACACACATACATTACAAGGGGTAGTAGTAAACATAAAATAATATGGAATAAGATAGTGAAGAAGGATGGCTACGCCACCTAGTGGGACTTCAGGGTTAAATATTGATGCAAAGTCAGCAGATACATCCATTGGAAGTGGGTGGATTGAAGGACATGAGAAAAGTGGAACCATTAACCTTAGAGAATCCATGAAATATTGCTTTAAGGCTAAAGAATACTTGTCACAGAGAGCACATAAAAAAAATATTTAGCCGCCGTGGAAATTAGAGTGCATAAATCATGCCTTAGAGTAAAATCAGCTATTATTAAAGCCCACTTTAGGCTGTTACATTCATAAACCAAAATGATGGAAATAAGCAAGAATTTTAAATAAAATGAAGCTACCATCCCATAAAACCTCACCTAAAACTATTTTCAAAAACAAACACTTAATCAGTCATCCAAAATAAACATTAAAAAATCACACTGTTAGGAAAATATAAGAAAAAACACCACTAGCTTGTTCAATTACCTGAGAAGATCTTCATAGAAATCCCGGCATTTGTTCAGTTCGCTGATTGGAATAGAAGCATACTTTGGACCCAATTTCTCACAGACAGAGTAAGGATGAACATCTAGACAACAACCCCCCCCCCCCCCCCCCCAAAACCCCAAAAAAAAGGGTAAGCATAATTGGAAGATTAATAAAAATTTAGCAGAATAAATCCTGTAAAATAAAAGAAATTTTTTGAGTGGGAAAAATGCTTACAGAAACCGAATGCATAGACCTTAAGTGATTTTATTCTGACTATTGTCATGGTTCTGGAACCAGTTCCAACAAGAACCTAAAAATCGTGTGGGAGTAGTTTAAGTTCAAAGTAAATACAAAGATAAAATCAAGAAACTCTCTAACGCAAAGAGACATAATGCTCGCACAGATTATGCATATGCATTCATAAAAGATTCACTACAAGGACTAACAAATGTATCCAGAAATGCAGACAACATAACTAATGGACGTCTAATGCCATCAGGTTAAGAGGGCATCAGAAAAGGATTGGAGAAGCACATAAGCTACAGTAAATGCAGGTTAAGGGGCATTCCAAATAGTTGTTGATGTAAAACATAACTCAGAGGCCAGCAAAATCACCAATATAGAAACAAGTAATTTAAATTGTTGACCTCTGAAGATAAAGTGGAATTATTCTCTCCATCTAAAATGCTGTCCAAAATTATGGGGAACTCAATGCCAGTTTTAGGCTCAACTGCAGGTCTCGTCCACTTTAAATCAAGGAAGGAAAGATCAGCACAACCTTGATGCCCAACCTCACAAGGCCTTTGATCCATGCATCCATGCATTTGTACATCAGGATTCTCCAGTTGAACAGCTAATACCTCCGGAGATCTGGATTGCAATCTACAAGAAATTAGAATAGAAAAATGGATATGGAAGATAGTTAACTTGTAGGGGAGAAATGCAATAACATACACATTCTTGAACGGTGGTACCAGAGCAGCAGCCAATGAGAGCACAGGAAATGATTGAAGCCATTCAGCTTCTCTGCACAGGTGTCTCATGGTGAATTTTGATATCTTATTGAAAAGCACGGGGGTGACAGACTGTCCACTTGATCTAAACTTGAAGCAAAATCCATTAAGACTATGTGTAGTAGAACTGATCGACTTAACTTGGGTAGAAGCTTTACAGCTTGGAGGTTTTGAACCATGTGAATTTCCTGACAATTTCTGACCAGTATTGTAATTTGAACTACTAGAGAACCAAAAAACTAAAGCCCCAGCAAGCTTGGAAATGCAGTTAAAAGCTTCTTGAAGAGCCACACTTCCAGGGACATGTAGGTATTGAGACTGGTAGATAGAATTGTCAGCAAATGAAGCAAAATGGGAAAATAAACGACTCCCGATTCCATATGAATTGAGGGGATCCGTGGGAACAATGTATGGAGACCCACCATCAAGATCCATAAAAAAGAACCAGCTGTTATGCATATTCTGTAATGCCTTGCTTAGTGTAAGATAGGGACTCCTGAAAACCTTTTAATGAGGGAAATCACACACAGAGGCACACATTAAACACCTGCAAACAGATTCTAAATAAGTTCAAAAGAAGACTCGAAAAAAGCTGCAGGGCAATGAACAAAAGGTACCACATAGCAAAAAAAAAAAAAAGATTCAGATCCATCACTTTGCAAAATTTCATAGAAGCATATAAAATCAAAACGCCAAGATCACGAAATTTACCAAATTTTAAATACACGTGATCTAGAGGGGTATCTATCATGCGATGGATCATCATCCCCTTTCTTGGGAGTATGAGGAGCTCAATACCAATGAAGGAAGGAAAAGTATACGATCAAAAGAAATTGACCATTTCTTGAAAAACATATCACAAGTTCAGAACTCACAAACCTTTTAGCTTGAAAGAAATGAGATTGATGAAGGAAAAAAATGTTTCAAACTTAAAGCTTTTTCTTTCGTTGTGGGAATCAAATCAATGGTTTAAGGCGTCAAAAATAACACGCGCGCATAATCTAGTTTGACGCCAAATCACGCAACACAATCAATCAGAGGTAGCCAAAGAAGTCAACGAAAGAAACGCTGAAAAGTTTCGCATTAGAAACCCACGGCTCCGCAAAGAACAAACAAACATATATATTAAGCACTCAGCGAACCCAAAATGCACGGAATTCATCTAAAACTCCGGTATGAACAGAATGAGGTCGCATTACATCCATTCCAAAAGAAAATGTAACTAATGGATTGAAACATCGAATGAAAGAACTTAAGCAAAAGAACGAAAATGAATTAACCTGAGAAAACAATGCTAGAGGGCTCCGTAGCGAGATCAAGATGACTCGCGAACGAAAAAAGAAGGAATGGGGGTGCACTTGGTTTACGCCGGATTAAAAGAACGACGATTATGAATGTGGGAATTAGGGCTTTGCCATGCGCATTGGAGAGAGAGAGAGAGAGAGAGAGCACAGAAAGGAATATGCTAGTTGGAAGGGGGAAGGTGAAACAGGAGACGTCGGTCCGCTTCCAACAAATGAGAAAAGAAGATGCAAAAACAAATTTGCCTTTCGGCGTCACGCCTTTTGCGGGCATAACACGTTTTTCAAATGATTTTTTTTTTTAAAAAAAATTTATTAATTAAAAATAATTTTTTTAATAAATCAATTGGGTGAAATCACAAGAGGTTGAATTTCAGATCTTGAATTTAAATTTAAATATATTTTTATATTATATCTTATATAAATTAAATATAAATTTAAATCTAAAATCTTTCTAAACATTGGATAAGTACAATTTATCTTAGTCCTTATACTTTTTGCTTGTCCAATTAGCAACTTGACTTACTAATTTCATGTATTTTTTATCTTAATTAAATCTAAAAATATAAGTGAATCTTCCTTATTTAAAATGTTCAATTAAGCATTTCATGTTGAACCACTATTATTTGTTATGAATTTAGTTAAAAAAAATCTCAAGTAATTTTATTTATGAAGTGATTATGTGTTCGAGCACATAATAGTAGAAAATAATTTGGATCGCATAATCAATAATACCTAAACATTTAATGAACTTATTAATTTAAGGGCGAAAGGTGTCTTCCATTAATTTTTATTCTATAATTCATAATTATATTAAATTAGCTTAGATCACAGCTTCAATCGAATAAAATTAATAAGTGCAAGTCTTTAATTATACAAATTTAAAGTATATGGACTAAAATAAGTTTACGGTACGGATTAACTTAACATTTCACTCTCAAATTATTTTATTTCATAAATTTCCTTGATTTTAGATATCAAAATTCATTAAAGTATTAATTATATTTCTTAAAAAGATATCAACTTTTGTGATTTTGTTTCACAACTCCCTCTTCATATCAAGGCAAAACACTTCTTGCAATTAGGATGGGCTTTTTTTCCATCAATTTCATTTTTTTTTTTTCTTAAAAGTTTTATCAACAAATAGAGGGAAAACAAACAAAGCCTTGCATAGATAATTTATAACACATTAATTTTGTTATGAGACAAAAGACACATAACTCATCTGAATTTTGGTAAAAAGATAATAACATTTCTTAAGATTTCAAATATTTTAAGAATCTTTCTAACTTGTTCTCGTATTTGCCAAAAAGACACAAATCTCTCCTTATATTTTTTAAAAAGATAAATTTTTTAAGAAAAAATTTGTCCGTAATATTTAGAAACCTTATAAAGGATTTCTAACTTTTTATCAAATCTCAAGAAAGGTAAATGTCTTTTACCCTTTATTATGTTGTATTCATATTTTTTTTTGAGTATCACTCGTTTATCTTCATATATTATTTGGGTGAAATTTAAATTATTTTATAAATAAATTTTACTTATATTTGAAAAGATTTTAAATTTAGAATTATATTAAATTAATGAATATAATATAAAATTATATTAAAATTTATTTAAATTTAAAATTTAAAATTCATGCTCTCAACAAAATACAATTTTAGTATACTCCAACTTTTTCTCATGTGACGCGTGAAGGATTGGAGTCAGTCTCATCCTGTCATTTTCTCATTTGACTGGTGGAAAGTTTGTTCAGAATAAGGGTCAATTAATTATAGTTACTTTTTGAAACCATGAATGATTCACGTAATTCATTTGGAAAGAAATGGATTATCCTTAAGCAGCATAATAATTGTTATTGTCTCATACGATTACCTTAAAGTTCGCAAACCTATTTCTTCTTTCCTTTTCAAAAATTAACTCAACTCGAAAACTAAATTCACTTAAGTTCAGTGCACGCATGATAAAGACATCTTAAACTATACTTAAATTATGCATAGAGAAAATTCTAATATCTTTTAAAATTATTATTTTTTCTTTATTTCTTCTCTTCATCTCTTCTTGTACTCTCTTGGGACTCTTGGGATTAAAGAGAAATTAAGTATTTTTAAAATATTTTTGATTAAGTAAGAGTTTATTTATGAAATATAAAGAGGAACACAAAATAATGACACGATTAATAAAATAATATTATACAATTATTATATATTTATAATATTATTATTTCATATCAAATTAATTAAATATTTTTTTATATTAACTATATTTATTTTCGATTCCTATGTCTATATATACAAAACATTATAATATACTTTCGACTCCAATTCTATGTCGAACTAAATGTGAGAGGGGAGTCTGACATTCCTTTTTTGATTTCAGTAAATTTTGATTATAATTTCAATTCTGATTCCAATTTTGTATATGTAAGTTTAATATTGTTGGCCTGTTAGTATGTCTAGAGGGGGGTGAATAGACTTTCTTCCGTGATGTGATTACTTTCTACAAACACAGAAATCTTATCAAGAGCAAGTGCATAAAATTGTTGTGTAAAAGGAAATGTAGCAAATCACAATAACAATATAAATAAGATAAGAGAAAAAAAAAGCTTAACACATTGATATTTACGTGGTTCGGCACCCCACCTACGTCCACGCCTTAAGACCAACTCAAGGATTCCCAAAATCCACTAAAATCCTCCTTAGGGCAGAGAAACCAATACACACAGCTCACAAAGAGTTTCAACAAGGTGCTCACTTAGAGACACCCAAAATAGCCCACAAAGAGTCTTTGTTTACAAGAAGGTAGATGAAGATTAAATGTAAACTTGAATACTCCCTTGAGGTAGTTAAACCAATAAAATCCTTACTCAAGATCCTCTGTCAATAGAGTGAATGCAGTACCAAGAGTAGCAAGAAGAGGGGAAGTGAGTTTGTAAGTAAACCCTAGAGATGACAACACCAATGAATGTTCTTCTTTCAATATGATTTCTCTAGGTATTAAGTAAAATGTCATTTACTCCTATTTATACATTGAATGGGCGAGGGCAACGCTAGAGAGCCGTTGGGCATTTATGAATGTAAGACAAGATTTAAAAATAGCAGTTCACAGCATTTAATGTTCGCTACTGCCCGACATTCATTGACGAAGCCCTGGTTCGTCGACGAGCTCTTAAGCAATTTCGCCGACGAAGCCCTATGTTCGTCGACGAGTTGCTGGTTCTAAATTCAAGTACCTCTCGGTATATTGTCTACGAGTCCTTTGCGTAATTCGTCGACGACGTCTTGTGTTCGTCAACGAGTTGTGGTTCTGAATTCAGATGTCTCTCGGTATCTTTTCGTCAACGAAGTTTTTACTAAACTCGCCGACGAAGCCTTGTGTTCGTCGATGAGATCCTCCTTCTTAAATTTTTGTCCTTTTAAGTTTCTAAAAAGGTTCTTGTCCGTTTGAGGGTTTCTTTATATACTTAAAAATGACTTTACTAGTATTTTGTTGTGTGTGTGTGATATGCCCCTTTCTTACTCTTAGTATTGAGTTTCACTCTATGTACAAGATATTTACAAGATGATATCTCTCTTATTTTACACACTCATTTTTCAGATGACTTTTTGTACATTTGTTGTATTGTTCATGAATGCTTTGAGAGACTTGTGTTTCTAGTCATGACATGAGTTGTTTTGATTGTTTGTTGCTTCAAATGCCATTCTGTATACCTAAAACATATCTTAGAGAAACGTTAGTGACCTTGAGAGCAGTTAATGGGTTGATAACATCAAAACATAGTAGGAATGAAAGACCTTTAACTATTTGGTCTAACATTCTCCCCCTTTTTGATGATGACAATCCATTAGTGTCTCTTAAAAACATAAATGCTCCCCCTTACTAAATAGAATGGTTTACAATTTAAATAAAATCCTCCCCCCTTAATGTTTGCATTTTATGAAAGAGTATTTTATTTAAAGTTTGGCAGCATGTCGTTTATAAATGCGATAGTTTCCATTTAAACCTGCATAAACCATGACAGTTCAGTATATCAATCAATCAAATACGCAGATAGAGCATTTACACTCAAAAGGATGCAATGATTGTTCCATTACTAATTATATGCCGTGCTTACAACGAGTGATTAAATTTAATAGCATCAACTAGAATTGTTTTCTGATTACATCCGCATACATCTAAACACTGAATCAAAAACTACTTCTCCCCCTTTGCCATAATCAAAATTGGGGGGTTAGCCAGGCAGCAAGCTATTGGGGAGGGCGACCTAGTCGATCAAACAAGGCAGCAAAAGAGGCGTCGAGAGTGTCGAAATGAGCGTGGTTAGCGCTGTCGAGCCGAGCAAGAGATGCATCAATAGAGTCAAACTGATGGCGGTGTCGACGCTCGAATTGAGTCATAGTATGTTGAAGCTCGTCTAGGCGTGTCAGTATGTGACCATAGATGGGGTCCTCATGCTCGCCTTCTACCGCTCTGGCTTCGGCTTCGGCTTCGGCTTCGACTTCTAGGGCAGCCTCAACCTCATCGACAGGAATAGGGCCCTGCTCGTGGGCTTTGACCCACGTGTTAGTGGCGTCGTCCTTCTCGAAGTGCATGCGACGAAGATAGCTTCAGTGTAAATATCTTCGGGCGTAGGACGAATACACAGAAGGCCGGTGCGAATGAGGTTGAAGTGATTGAAGAAGGTTGTGAGGAGGCGACCGTATGGGAGACAGCCACGTTGCCGCTTGAGGTCTTCTTCCCTATTCCGAACGATGATGGAGGGGAGATATATACCCCGGCCAACCCATAGACAATACATGCAAAAAATGTCGCCGAGGGTAACCCAATCTCGGCCACCGGTTCGAGGACATAGGTTATATGTGATGATGTGATGGAGGACCCGAAATTCCACAGTGAGGTCCTTGGATTTTGGGCGAGCAAGTGCGGAGATACAAGGGTTATCGGTAATGAGCTTGAGTGCCGTGTGGGAGTCGAACCAGTCGAAGCGGGTCAGCCAGGAGGACTTGGGGATGCCACGAAGAGGATAAGAATTGCAACCCAGTACCGCGGAGAATGTAGTGTCGGACAGCTGAATGACGGTGCCCCGAACGGTAGAGTAAGCGGCAATGCCGCGATAAGAAGGGACAAAATTCGCGTAAAATTCACGAACAAGATCTTCATACACTAGGTCATCGAGATTGAAGAGAGCATCCCATCCAAGAGCTTGAATCTTGGTGAGAAGAGCAGGGAAATGAAGCTATAAAAACTCAGATGGTACTATTTTGCCATATACGACATGTCGCTTGACAATGTCGGTTTGGTAGCAGTGGGTGGCTTCAGAGGAGACGAAGCGGGGGTCGGAGTTTACCGGAGCAGGGGTAGGGGGACCGAAGGCAAGGGCAGGGGGACCAGAGGTAGGGCGAGAGGATCATTCGCCGGCTTCAGTTTGAAGGTGCCTACGTTTGGGGCGAGGAGCCATGGAGGGACGGGGAGAAAGGCACGGCCGAGAGGGAAGATTTGGGGGCTTGAGGGAGGAGATAGGTGAGGGAGGAGACAGGCGGTGGTATACGGGAGGGAAGAGCTGACGGCGAAGATGAGGGAGGGAGGTGGTGGGAGGTGATGGCGCAAGGTCGGCGAAATGGTAGCACAGGGTCGAGAGAGAGAGAGGTGCGAGAGAGGGTTAGGGTTTCTGTTGTTTTAACTTGAAGAGATAAGTACCCCGACAAAATTCGTCGATGAGAACCCTGAGTTCGTCGACGAAAAATCAAATTTTTGGGCGACGAACGCCCTGTATTCGTCGACGAATTATGAGGGTTTCTCGGCGACGAGGACCCTATGTTCGTCGACAAGAACCTGGAGAAAAGAAAGAAACATTAAAGTGGAAGAGTAGGGAAAGGAAGAGTGGAAAAGACATACGCCCTATAGTATGTCCGAAGGAGTGCACATGCCTAGGGCGTGCCGAATTTTGTGAAATCTTTCTTCATTGAAAGGCTTAGTAAGAATGTCGGCAAGTTGGTTTTCGATGGGAACATAAACCAACTCGACGTCTCCTTTTTGAACATGGTCTCGAATGAAGTGGTGCCTAATTTCAATGTGCTTGGTTCTAGAGTAGAGACACAAATTTTTTGAAATGTTGATGGTACCAGTATTGTCACAATGAATTGGAGCACTTTTAACTAAGATTCGAAAGTCCTCAAGTTGTTGTTTCATATATAATGCTTGAGCATAGCAGCTGCCGGCTGCTATGTACTCAGCCTCGGTGGTGGAAAGAGCTACAAAGGTTTGTTTCTTGCAAAACCAAGAAACAAGAGAGTGTCCAAGGAAGTGACATGTTCCATTAGTGCTTTTTCTATCGGTTTTACAACCACCGTAGTCAGCGTCAGAGTAGCATGTGAGGTTGAAGGGAGCATATCTTGAAATCTAGCACAAAGACAAACGCTGAACATTATGTCAGGTCTACTGGAGGTGAGATATAGCAAGCCACCTATCATGCCACGGTAGAGTTTTTGGTCAATGTTTTTCCCTTTTTCATCAACATCAAGCTTAGTTGTGATACTTATAGGAGTTGCCTTAGATTTTCCCATTTCAAGGTTAAATTTCTTTAGCATGTCCCTAACGTATTTGGCCTGATTTATGAAGATTCCGTGCTTCATTTGCTTGATTTGTAATCCTAGGAAAAAGGTTAGCTCACCCATCATGCTCATCTCAAATGTGTCCTGCATAGTTTGAGCAAAGTCTTGACATAAGGTTTCATTTGTGGCCCCGAAAATAATGTCATCTACATAGATTTGTATAACTAGCATATCATTCTCTTTATGTTTTAAGAAAAGAGTGGTATCGAATTTTCCTCTTATGAACCCATTTTCAAGAAGGAATTTGCTTAAGCATTCATACCAAGCTCTTGGTGCTTGCTTAAGTCCATAAAGAGCTTTTGAGAGTTTATATACGTGATCGGGATGAGAGTGGCTCTCAAAGCCAGGAGGTTGTTTGACAAAAACTTCTTCATTTATGTATCCATTTAAAAAGGCGCTTTTAACATCCATTTGAAACAATTTGAAGTTTTTGTAAAAAGCAAAGGCAAGGAGCATTCTGATAGCCTCTAGTCTAGCTACAGGAGCATAAGTTTCATCATAGTCAATACCCTCTTGTTGGTTGTATTCTTGGGCTACAAGTCTAACTTTATTTCTAACAATGTTTCCATCTTCATCTTTCTTATTCCTAAATACCTATTTAGTGCCAATTATTGTGGTATTTTTGGGTTTAGGAACTAAGTGCCATACTTTATTTCTTTCGAATTGATCTAATTCTTCTTGCATGGCATTTATCCAATCTGCATCATTTTCAGCTTCTTCAAAGTTTTTAGGTTCTAGGTAAGATATAAAGGCAATATGATTACATCCACTTCTAAGGTGAGATCGGGTGCTGACTCCTTGAGAGGGACTTCCTATGATGAGATCAGTTGGATGATTTTTTACAAACTTCCATGCTTTGGGTAATTCATGATCTTCTTTCTCTTCTAGTTGGTTAGGTTCTTGAGGAGAAGATCCTAGAAGATCTACATTTGTATCTTGATGATTTGTGTCTTGATCATTATTTATCTTGAGTTGTTCTAATTCTCTTTCAATTCTAAAGGAAGTGACTTGGTTTTCTTCATTTATCTCAACAGGGGTTTTGGATGTGTAAGGATTTGTTTTATCAAAAACGACATGGGTTGATTCTTGAACGGTTTGAATCCTCTTGTTGAATACCCTGTATGCTTTACTGTTCATTGCATATCCTATGAAGATCCCTTCATCGCACTTTGAATCAAATTTAGCTAAATGATCTCTATCGTTTAATACGAAGCACTTGCATCCAAAAACCTTAAAATGTATATGTTAAGTTTTCTACCCTTCTATATTTCATATGAGGTTTTTCCTATTTTAGATCTAATAGTGACTCAGTTACTAACATAGCATGTTGTGCTAACGGCTTCTGTCCAGAAGTATTTTGGTAAATTATGTTCGTAAAGCATTGTTCTAGCCATTTCTTGGAATGTTCGATTTTTTCTTTCAACTATTCCGTTTTGTTGTGGGGTTTTTGGTGCAGAGAAGTTATGTGAATATCCATTTTCGTTGCAAAAGTCTTCAAGTTCTTTATTTCTAAACTCTCTTCCTCTATTGCTTCTAATATGTACAATTGACATCCCCTTCTCATTTTGGATTTTTCCACAAATATGAATAAATGCATTACATGTATCACTTTTATTGGCAAGAAAAATTACCCATGCAAATCTAGAAAAGTCATCAACAATAACAAATGCATACAGTTTTCCACTAATGCTAGCAATGTCATTAGGTCCAAAAAGATCAAGATGGATTAACTCTAGGGGTCTTGATGTAGAGATTACTTTCTTAGTTTTGAAGGAGGATTTAACTTGTTTTCCATATTGACATGCATCACATATTTTGTCTTTCACATAGTTGTCTTTTGGTAGACCGTTTACTAGATCCTTGGATGAAAGATTATGAAGAAGATCCATGCTTGCATGACCTAGTCTCCTATGCCATAGCCAACAATTTTCATTTGTCACAGCTAAACATTTAATGTTACAACTTGTGATTTCTTCAAATTCAATTGTATATATGTTGGACTCACGTTTTCCTATGAGAATTGTATTTCCATTTAGATCATTTATTAAACATTTTTTGGATTGAAAAATGATATTCAACCCTTTATCACAAAGTTGACTAACACTTAGCAGATTATGTTTGAGAGTGTCAACTAGAGCAACATTTTCAATAGCTAGGGAAGAATTACCTATTTTACCTTTACCGATGATTCTTCCTTTGGCGTTATCTCCAAATGTGACTAGCCCTTCTTTTTTGTATGAGAGGGAGAGGAATTTGTTTGCGTCTCCCGTCATGTGTCTTGAGCATCCACTGTCTAGAAACCATTTGTTCTTTACGAAGTTGCTCTTTAAGCACACCTGCACATAACATTAAGTAACTTGTTTTGGTACCCATATTTTCTTAGGTCCTATTGGGTTAGTGTTTTTAATCACCCATTTGTAGTTCATATTTTTTCCTCTATTTCCCCTGAAGGGGCAAGTAAATCGTACATGTCCCTTTTTCTCACAATATAAACAGACTTGATTTGTGTGTAGGGATTTAGTTTAGGTGCAAAACCTTTCTTTGATACAGAGCTCCTTTTAGCATAGAGGTTTGCAAATCCTATTGACTCGGAAGATGATAGGCCGTATCCTAAACCTTCTTTGAAAATTCCAAATCTTTGGGCTCCAAGTAATCTATCGAAATTTTCCTTTCCATTTGTAAATTTATATATGGTATTGCTTTGATCCTCCACTTTCTTTTTCAATGAAGAGTTTTCTTGAAGAAATTCAATTACTTGACTTTTCAAGCTTTCAATTTCTTTTTGAGAGGACTCTTTGTATTTTGAGTATTCTTTAGAAAGCTCTTCTTTTTCAAGATTAGAAGATGCATTTTCTGTAGTAACCGGGAAAAAAAAAATTTTAAAAATATATATAATAATAACATAATAAAATAAAATAAATTAATTAAATTAACAAGTAAAATGAATAGTATGATAAGGAATATATATTGAAGCATGTATATATATGTGTGTGTGTGTGTGTGTGTGTGTGTATATATATATATATATATATATATATATATATATAAGTAAGTTATTATGATATGTATTTAATATAAAGGTTAAAGGTATATATATATATATATAGAAAGTGGAAAGCTTCTTTAAGAAGCTTACTTGGATTTTCTTTTGGAAGTGCTCTCTCTCTCTCCTCTCTCTCTCCTACGACTCTCTCTCTCTTCGATTCCGGGCTAGTTTTACGCCGGATCGACAAATCGAAACCACCACGACGCTCTTGGCAAAGTTCTCTACAAGTCTGCCGGAACGGATCGTCAGGAAAAAGAAGTTGGATTTCATCCCAAATCGAAGGTAAGGCTTTATATTCAATATTTGGATTTTTGACAGTTGAAGAAAGTAATATACGCGTAAAAATACTGAACTTTAATACTGAAAATTTTCAGTTCCAGGATATTGATTGGGAACGTTGGCAATCATCCCTAAGTTGAGGTAAGACTTTTTAAGTCGAATTTGACTTAGTGGTAGCTATAGAAAATGTTGTACGTACGAAAATACTAAACTTTAATTCTGCGAGTTTTCATTTTCAGGGTAGTGAGTTGAGAACCTTGTGGGTACGGGGAAGATTTTCTTAGGGGCTTTTCAGGAATCAGGTAAGAGGATAAACTAAACTAGTTTTGTTTTGAGAAAATGTATGTATATATATATATATATATAGCATCTGGTTTCAGGAAAAATAAATATATTTATATATATGATTTATATTTGGAAAATACTGTTTAAATGATGATATGTTGAATACGTAGAAAATTTGTTTAGTGTGGCATGAGTATAAAAATGTTGTGAAATACTGTTTTTTTTGGAATGGGAACGATATGGATTTCTATGATGGAAAATCGGCGTACGGGTCGAGATATTTTTATATGTATATGTGATTTGCCGGCGTATGGGCCGTGCTATGTGGATGAGATTTGCCGGCGTACGGGCCGTGCTATGTGATTTGCCAGCGTACGGGCTGTGCTATGTGATTTGCCGGCGTACGGGCCGTGCTATGTTAAAATGTGTAATACCGGCGTACGGGCCGATGATTTTTATGATACACGTATATATGTGAAATGTTATGATTGATGTGAAAATAAATAATATGAGATATTTATGTATCACGGTTTTAGTATATGTATATGATATCAGAACCTGATTGGCTTGGTCTACGCTAGCACTTGCACGGTACCGTTGCTATATGTCCATGGTCCTCGTGATCATGATATATCTGTTAACGCCGCTGTACGGAGTGGTGTGAGATTGGATGGTCGATGTGGTTATTTTCAAGAAGTGTGCTGTTATCGCCCCTGGTGTACGGACCAGTCTGGGTAGACCCATCGGACCTACAGACTACTGTTTGACTTGGCAGTGGTCGGCCAACCATTGTCAGGTCCCGCCTTCGGGGACACAACCCAGTCATGTGGGGGTAATACATGACAACAGCCAGCTAACCTACCAGGATTGTTTTTATGTTATTATTATTATGATATGAGATGAGAAATGTTTATGAAAATGCAGTATGTTCTGCCATGTTTTGATATGCATATGTTTTCCCAGATTTGATAAACAGTATTGAATATGTTATGTATGGTATATGTAGAACACAGAATACTCATGTTGCCACACACTGGTATTAGTTTATTTCCCTTACTGAGAGGCATCTCACCCCTAAATCTTATACATTTTTTAGGAGCCCCTGATAGGAGAGCGGGAAAAGCCCCGCTGATCTAGATTAGTTGTTTGCCCTCTTTGGAAGGGTAAGTTTTTGGTAGGGACAGTTAGGTTTTGTGGGGATTGTCCATAGATTTCATTTTTGAGATGTATATACTGTGAGATAGTAATTGTAGTGACTCTAGTATGTGTTATGCACATTATGATGAGATGTATATGATTTTATACTTTCTGCTGCGTAGGCTTCTGCTGTATGTTTTGTTATATCCCTGGTGCCCACGGGCCCAGGTGGATTGTGACCTGCTGAGTTGGAATGTATGATGTGATGATAATTTATTTATAAAAAAAAAAATATATGTGAAAAAGGAGCAGGTCGTTACATTTTCAGCTTTCAAGGTATCACACGAGCAAATCTGTTTTTGTTTGCATTTTGAATAGTTTTCTTCTAAAAGTTTGATTTTCCTTTTAGATGCTTTTAGTTCAACATAGAGTTTTCTACAGTTTTCTTCTAATTCCTCATATGAAGGGAGATATTCGTCATCGGAACTTACCTCACTTAATTCGTCCGCCATGAGGCAGAAATAAGCGATTTCTTCTTCAACTTCTTCGTCAGTTGAGGTTCCATCTAGTTCATCCCATTCAGTTGCGTTCATTGCTTTGAATCTCTTCTTGTCTCCTTGTTGATTGTTGTTTTTGTTTTTGAAGAGAGGGCAATCGGCCATGCAGTGCCCGATCTTTTTGCAATTGTAGCATCTAATGCTCGATTCTCCTTTCTCCTTTGGTTTGCCATTTTGTTTGTTCATTAGAAAGTTTCTGAATCTTCTGGTTAGTAAGGCAACTTCGTTGTCATCATCATTCTCCTCTTCTTCTATGATCTCTTTTTGCTTTCCTGCTTTTAGAGCAATTCCGATAGCTTTCTTGGGTGCTTCAGCTTCAGCAGCAGCATTTTTCTTCTTGATTTCATGAGAGACCCAATTAGTTCGTCAAGTGTGACCTTTGAGAGGTCCTTGGCTTCTTCAATTGCTGTGGATTTTGCATGCCAAGATGTCGGTAGAGAACGAAGAACCTTCTACCCATTATCTTCCATAGAGTACTCTCTACCGAGAGCTTTTAGTCCATTAGTGATGTGTGTGAATCGTGTGAACATAGCTGTGATTATTTCACTTTCTTCCATTTTGAACATTTCATATTCTTTTACAAGCATATAAATTTTAGATCTCTTTACCTGAGTAGTTCCTTCATATGTTACCTGAAGTTTTTCCCATATTTCCTTAGCCGTGTTGCAACCACATATCCGGTTGTATTCTTCATCACTTATGGCGCAGTATAGGAAATTCTTGGTTTTAAAGTTAAGCTACGCCAACCTTGCATCTGCCTCAGGAAGTTTCCCAATGGGTATGTCATCGCCGTCTTCGTTTTTGAAGGTGTAGTCTCCTTCAGTGATGACATTCCACATACGGTAGTCATAGGCTTGGATGAAAATGGACATTCAATCCTTCCATGTTGGGTAGTTAATCCCACAAAACTTGGGAGGGCGGTCCACGGACTGACCTTGGGCAAACATATCTACCATGTTGATCTTTTCGCCTAGATGTTACTCTGAATTTCAGCGACTGGTGCTCTGATACCACTTGTTGGCCTGGTAGTATGTCTAGACGGGGGATGAATAGACTTTCTTCCGTGATGTGATTACTTTCTACAAACACAGAAATCTTACCAAGAGCAAGTGCATAAAATTGTTGTGTAAAAGGAAATGTAGCAAATCACAATAACAATATAAATAAGATAAGAGAGAAGAAAAGCTTAACACATTGATATTTACGTGGTTCGGCACCCCGCCTACGTCCATGCCTTGACACCAACTCAAGGATTCCCAAAATCCACTAAAATCCTCCTTAGGGCGGAGAAGCCAATACACACCAGCTCACAAAGAGTTTCAACAAGGTGCTCACTTAGAGACACCAAAAACAGCCCACAAAGAGCCTTTGTTTACAAGAAGGTAGATGAAGATTAAATGTAAGCTTGAATACTCCCTCGATGTAGTTAAACCAATAAAATTCTTACTCAAGATCCTCTGTCAATAGAGTGAATGCAGTACTAAGAGTAGCAAGAAGAGGGGAAGTGAGTTTGTAAGTAAACCCTAAAGATGACAACACCAATGAATGTTCTTCTTTCAATATGATTTCTCTAGGTATTAAGTAAAATGCCATTTACTCCTATTTATACATTGAATGGGCGAGGGCAACACTGGAGAGCCGTTGGGCATTTATGAATGTAAGACAAGATTTAAAAATAGCCATTCGCAGCATTTAATGTTCGCTGCCACCCAACTTTCGTCGACGAAGCCCTATGTTCGTCGACGAGCTCTTCAACAATTTCATCGACAAAGCCCTGTGTTCGTCGATGAGTTGCTGGTTCTGAATTTAGGTACTTCTCGGTATATTTTCGTCGACGAGACCCTGTGTTTGTCGACGAGTCCTTTGTGTAATTCGTCGACGACGTCTTATGTTCGTCGACGAGTTGTGGTTCTAAATTTAGATGCCTCTCGATATCTTTTCGTCGAAGAGAACCTGTGTTCGTCGACGAAGTTTTTACTAAACTCGTCGACGAAGCCCTGTGTTAGTCGACGAGATCCTCCTTCTTAAATTTTTGTCCTTTTAAGTTTCTAAGAAGGTTCTTGTTCGTTTGAGGGTTTCTTTATATACTTAAAAATGACTTTACTAGTATTTTGTTGTGTGTGTGTGATATGCCCCTTTCTTGCTCTTAGTATTGAGTTTCACTTTATGTACAAGATATTTACAAGATGATATCTCTCTTATTTTACACACTCATTTTTCAGATGACTTTTGAACATTTGTTGTATTGTTCATGAATGCTTTGAGAGACTTATGCTTCTGGTCATGACATGAGTTGTTTTGACTGCTTGTTGGTTCAAATGTCATTCTGTATACCTGAAACATATCTTAGAGAAACGTTAGTGACCTTGAGAGCAGCTAATGAGTTGATAACATCAAAACATAGTAGGAGTGAAAGACCTTTAACTATTTGGTCTAACAAATATAAACATGATTTAATCATTGGATCTTCGAAACTCATAATTTTATACAACAAATAAGAAACTCATACCTTGATCTATGCTTTCAAGTGAATATCATTGGGCTGTGTTTCTATCTCACAACCGTACATTTCCTTGTGCTTTTCTTAATTTGATGGAAAAATAGCACAAGCTTCCTAGGATGAGATAAGACCAGCGCCAACCACCTTTATATACTAATCACTTTCATCAAGTAATTAATTAACATTCATAACTTATCAAAATTATGACTCCTCAAATTCCAAGAAATCATTAGAAGTCATTATTTTGCTTATTTTGCTTCTTAATTTTGTTTTTTTTTATTTTGCTTTTCATGTCCCTGCTGATTCATTTTGCAATTTGGAGCAGTCACAAAATGCAACAAAAAATGCAAACTAACAAAATCGTAATTGTAATCAAATATTGGTAAGTTGGATTAGTTCGATCAATAATTTGAAGTTTAAAATTGTACATTATTATTAAATTGAGGTTTTATATATCCATGAAATTTCCCACTTTAAATATATAAATAAGTATTAAATGAAGCATCCCAAAATTCCATATTTTTTTGGGTTCACCAAAAGTTCATTCATTTCATGTCACTATCTATCTCTTTCAATATTAAAGTTGGCAAACCAAAAATATGTTAGTTTGGACTCTTACTTAGTATTTGGTGCAAAAAAATCATTGCCACCTACCCCATTCCAATCCCAAACCAAATGCGAAGAACATTTTCTTTATTAAAATAAGTTTTGCTCTTTTACATATGGAACGAACTACCAATCAGGATAAAAGACACCGACTTACCTTAAAATTTGACAAAAAATCACTAAATTCAAAAATTCCAAAAATATTTTCTAAGGTTTCAGGAAATCCTATGACCTCCCCTCCTCGAATTTATCAAAAAGATACAAAGGGTCTCTCATATTTTACAAGAAGACAAATATTTTGAAAAATATTTATTTCTTTTTAACAAACCTCAAAAAAAAACCCATGATAGTTTTGAAATCTTAGAAGAAATCAATGAAAACTTTAAAACCTCGGATAGATCCCCATATTTTTACCAAATCCCGGAGGAAATTAGTTTCTTTTGCCCTAATAATAAATAATAATTATGGTTTAAGGTTTAAGATTCAAGATTTTAAAATTTATAGTTTACAATTTAAGGTTTGAGGTTTAGGATTTACTTCCTTTGCTTTGGCCAACAAAGAAGAAAAAGAAACAAAATTAATGTATCAAATTAATTGCTTGTCATTTACATTCCATAAAACAATTTGGTTAGTAGCAATATGAGACATGCATATAAAAACAAAAGGTTCGGCAGCATAGACCCGACCCAAGTTTTTTGCACCAATCTATTGCCGGCCCAATGTGGGGCACAGAGACAAAAGCAACAATGGTTCTGGCCTTCTAGGAAGTGTCCTCATCAGCCCAAGGGAAAAAATAAATCTTCTCAAGCTCAAAAGAAAATACAAATGAGCCACTCCCCATCAAAGGAACCATTTGATAGCAATAATTATAGACAAGGAACCATTTAAAAAGGAATACAAAGTTCTATGATGTACCGTGCAATAGAGAAAAAACAAAGACAAAATCTTCTTTCAATTAAATAGTAGAAACAAATGGGGATTCAAAAACCTTTAACCTGTGGAATATGACTTGCCGGCAGCAGTCGACTAATATGGTTTGCAACCTCTTTTTCCCGGATCTTGATTGAGAGCTCTGAAAAAACATCAACATTTTCTCAGAGATTTCCCTTCGCAATCACAACAACCCCGCCTCAAAAAGATTTCTCCTTCTCAAGGTCTCGTCCACCAATTTGAAAGTCTTCTTCACAAGCTTCTGATCAAGAGCAGTCGTTCGATAGATCTTAAAAACCCGGTCCACACGATCAGGGGCAATGCTCTGAAAATACAACTCCTCAAATTTCTTCTTCACAAACCTGGATGCGAAGTTTCCCACCGTCCATGCATCAGCAGATATTGACAAAACTTGAAAATTCTACAATCTAAATGCTAGATACATATGTACAAACTTTTCAGAGGCTGAGAAGATACTTCGGCCACCAAACAAAAGCCTGACAAGCATTGAAAAGTAATAGGGCCTATTCACTTGTGGAAAATAATTTAACTTTCATTTTTAAATTTCCAAAAAGTTGCAAAAAAATGCCACCTCATTTCCAACTACCAGAGCTTGAATTGAAAGGCTGAAAATTAAAATGCTGGAAAACTGTAACACAAGGCGACATTCTTGTAATTTCTTGAAAAACTAAAAATTTAAAATGAAAACTATTTTCCGCAACTAAATAAGCGCTTACCTTTTCTTCTTACTTAAGAACGTCTAACCTGAGTCTTGAGCCCCAATGGTTCATTGCTCAGGCTCCCTATGCAAAGTTAGGGTTTGAATTCCTCAGACGGAGGGTGAAGGAGGTTAGGAGGATTTTGGACAGAGGGGGTTTCAGGATAGGTTTTAATTTGGCTGCCCCTTTGGGGGAACTTGTAGATAACAATGACCATGGGGGAAAATGTTCTACCCCCTAGATCCTACATATTGCTTAACGAATTACTGCTTCAATATCACTCTTTTCTAATTTAAAAAACTAATAATAACAGCAGACTTCTTTTCGCTAATGCTGCACAGCGTGCCTCCCATTTTCCCTTCTTTTTTTTTTTTTTTTTTTTTTGAACCTCTTCAAAAGACAAAGAAGTGGAAGCAAAAAGATGCTTACTCATACGCGTGTTCAATCTCCTGTTTTCCTGTAGAAACAGGTTGGTAATCTTTGAACCACTCACAAACAGTCAATGGTACCTACAAATAAATGTAATATAGACATCAAATAAGATACACATTAATTTTCAACTATGAGAAGATGGCCAGTCAGATTAGTTCTTACCTTAAGAACCTTCTTCTCAAATATATCAAACTTGTTTAAAAACAGCATGAAGGATGTTTTCTGCTAAGGAGAAAGAGGACATAAGTTGTTAAAGAAACCCCAGCAATATAAAATAAATTTTTTTGGCAGAAGTGACATGAGAATGAAGAAACAAAAAGGTGAAGAAAAAGGAAGGGATGGGACTTCAAAAAATATCTCCACAACCATAAAATAATAATTGAAGGTTCATAAAAGAAGTGTCTTCAAAGAAAACCTCAAAACATGGTTGCTTCAGGACCCAGTCAAAGAGTTCTTTAGTCTCCATAATTCGGTTCTTGTTTTCATCCTCAAAGAGAGTTTGATCGTACCTGCAAAATAATCATCAATTCAAATATATTTATCCTGCATGCATTTTGATGGCAGTTGAAAGTGCTCTACTCTTCGTGACAAAAAGAAAAGACTAGCAATTTGCCCCAATCAGTGTGCAACCTGAAATTCCTTCACTTTGTGTTTGGAGCTTCAAAGTCAGACCTTAGATTTGGACAAAACGCAGCAGAAAATTGTATTGAGTTTGTCCAAATCCACACAAATCTAAATCCAAAGCAAGAAATCCATGCTCCCAAACACAACCTCAAAGAAAACTTTGCTGGCCTAACAAGAAGAACATGAACTATAACAATTATTAGCACGTATTACTGCCAAAGCTACAGGCCAAAGAAACCTTCATTTGGCTAAACTGGCTAGATGCTTAGACTGTTAAGTGGAAGTGCACAAGTTTGAGCTTGAGACTTGAAAGCCACCTCATCAAAAAATGCAATGGGACCATAATTTGGGCATTGACTTTTTTTGTTTGGTCAAACCTTTTCCTTACCCCACAGGAACCATGCACCCCAGGACTCCCACCACCTAAGGAAGAGAGAGAGAGAGAGAGAGAGAGAGAGAGGAAAGAAAAAAAACAAAAACAAAAAACAAAAAAAGACACCCCACCAGCAGTTGTAACAACAATGATCAGGTGCATGAATGAAATACCAAAGGTTGAATTCATGATACTAGGTTAAAATTCACAAGTGCCAACACATAAACTAGATATTGTAGGTGGTGAATAAAAGCAATGGTGACCTTACTCGCTAATAGCAGCACAAAAAATTACAGCAGAAACGCCCTCAAACAGATGGATCCACTTCCTTCTCTCGTTTCTTTGGCCTCCTACATCAAAGAGTCTATATACTTCACCACTTTTTTTATTCTCTCCAACCGGGCTGCAAAAATAGATAGAAATGAGAAAAGCATGGTTTATGTCCAGATGATACATGTAAATAGCATTTTTCTTTGTGGGTCCATTGGGAAGCACACAAGGCCTGAGCCACACAATTTAGTGGTAGCCCATACCCCATCCCAAATCCCTCTGTCACTTCCCAAGGTTGGAATGTGGGACCTCTAACATGAATGCTCCATGCCCAACCCATTGGGGCGTCCCCTTAAGGACCATACCATCATTCAATTAGCATCACTAACAATTAAATACATACCATACTAAGTTTGTGGAAGTTCATACACAAGAAAAAATATCACTGCGTACAACTTTAGGAAGGTATTTTGTTTAACAAGAATTGCTAAAATGAGTGTATTGATATAAACAGAGTGGAAAGATAAGACCGTATTGAAAAAAAAAAATTGTAAATGCATTAGTTAAAAGTTAAGTCATACCAGTAAAGAATAAGACGAGAAGAACTTACCCAAGAAGCTTGTGATGGCTAGGTCATGGACCTTAAAGACCGTACATGAGTGGGGCTGAATTATTCCCAGTTGAGGGCACAAGGCTAGATAGTCCTCAATGGGCCTTGATTGTGCTAGCCAAACCCAGAGACTTGAAACTAATGTTATCTTGAGTCAAATAATTGACAGTATGCTATGTTGCTCAGACTCAGGTATGTGTCAGATGCAGGAGCATGTCTAAGTGTCAGCATCACTGATTTTTAAGAGATTTTACATTAGTTGTAGACTAAGGAATTTTCTTCAGTCATATTAGAGGGGCAACTTTTAGGCTATGTTTGGATCAAACATTTTGTTTGAGGAAAGGAAACAAAAGGAAAATGAGAAGGAAATCCATTTTCCATTCTACTTTCTCTTTATATCAAATAATATTTAAAATGGCAATTTCTTCTAATGTGATTAAAAAAATTTTAAAGCAAATGGTAATAATGTGTAAAATGAAATTTTCATTCACTGATTTGCTATATATTTTATATTCTTAACTCAATAACCAACTGTGGAAAAGTGAATTCCTTCATATTTTATGGGCACCATTCCATTCAAATGCATGTTTGTTTCTTAAAGAACAAATTTTATTGATGCATGCTTGTTAAGAACATTATGATTATGGTAGAATCTTGGAAACTCAACACCATAGTCTAATACATAATACGAAGAGAAAATGAGTGATATCTCCTTCCATGAGAGAAGCAAACAATAACAGGGAGGGGGGGAAGAGAGAGAGCTGAATATTTCCACCACATACAAGAAAAAAATTTATGGTTTTGAACACTTCAATCATATGTCATGCTTGATACAAACAGTTCAACAACATTGCATGTAATGACTGTTTTTACAGCTAGATGGAAAATGATGGGGCATGCATGTCATTGTTAAGATATAGCTGCTTTTGAACAGGAGGATGAGGCAATGAACCCACACAGAAAAAAGTATATATTGAAATAATGGAAATTATAGAAAAACATAATATTCACCTGAACTGGATTTCTACAACACCAGTTGTCCGAACTCTTGCGTACAGAACATCCTCCTGCAATACCAAAAGACACAAAGAAATTAGTGGGAAGAGCTACAGCTCTGACAACATATGTAAAACTATTCCATTGTTTTGTCACCCTCCAAATCATGGAAATGGCCCCTACAGGAATGGGCGTAACCCTGCGTACATCTTGCTGTCTGCAGGCCCCTGCTGTCATGGGAACCTTGTGCACTGCAGGGTGTTATCCTCTCTCTCTCTCTCTCTCTCTCTCTCTCTCTCTCTCTCGTTTTTTGGCCCTCCCCACTGATTATAACCCAAAGGAAGAAAACGATAGGTGGTGCTCGGAAGTTTTTGTACACTCAGCATGACAGCAATACAAAAATATGTGCCATTTACCAATTGGTACTGCACACAAACAAATCAAACAGCTAAAAATGATGCAGGCCAAAGATAAAATGATACTATTTTCAAAAAAAAAAGAAAAAAAGTGAAGATGATTGAAGCTCTCTGGACATGATTTCATGCCCAATCATAAATTCTAATATTAGATCAACTATAAATGTTGCCATCAGAATCACATGTCAAGTTTATTGCTAGGAAAAAGGTGAATGCTTCTGTATTTTTATATAAGAGAAGTTAATCCAATCAAATAAGCATAAGCATTAGAAACAGCATAGAGCAAGGGCCAACACAAAAGAGGTGGGCAAACAACGTTGAAACATATAACGAGTGTTATTTCCTTTTGAACACACAGATGGTTGGTTGGGGACACAACAAAAGTTGCAAATACCACAATGGCAGATCAATACTACCAAAGGAACAAAAATAAGCTTAGAATCAAGCTGCTAACTGGATACTCCACAAAAGCATAAAATATTTAAAAATGTTTTAAGTTTTTAGTACAAGTTGAGGATAATAGTTATAGCACATTGACCTTGAGAGCAAGTAACGTATATACATATAGCTATATCCAATAATGCTATATAGACCTGGGTCAATGTTTTAAAAAGCTCAATCAAGGCTCGCCTCCAGGCAAGGCATGCCAAATAGCCTTCAGGCTCAATCTAAAATATCAAATTCCAAAAAAGCTAACGCATTACATGTTGAGCCTTACGCATTGGTACAAAATAGATGCCTTTTGTGACTTCTTAATTGAGGCTTATGCCTTTTGGGTTTGTGATTCTCAAATTATATATGGCTATAAAATTTTAACATGTTTATATAGAAGGAATGTCATAATATGAGTTGATTTCTAAAACTCTTTAGCTCCACCATTCCCAAAATAATTGAGAATTGTATCTTATATCTTGAAAACAACCTCAATATTGTAATATAATAGTTGTCTTTCCATGATATACATAATGAATTCAAGTTAGCAATTTTTTAATCGTCAACTAGTAGTTTACAAATGACATATATTTTACATTTTGTTTGTGAGTTTCTTAATTTTTTTTCTCTATTCTTAAAATGAATGTAATTAATTTACATATGTTTATCTAAAAAATAAATTCTCAAAAAGCATATGCCCTGCCTCTTAAGGGTTAAAATGCCTCACCTTACACATATGCCTTTCAAAACACTGGCCTGGATCAACCTTTTCTTTTTCATGCTCTGTTGGCCTTGTGGAAATAATTAATTAATTTCCCCCAGTTTGTAGGCTTATGTATGAGGATTTACATAAGGCAACACTTCCTGATGGTAGATCTCAGCTAAATTAATGAAATTTCTTTTCTACCCAGACAAATTGAGGACATTCTTGATTCCTGATTCCTTTACTTCACAAGCCCCAATGTCATGATTATAAAAGAAGAAATATATAATTTTCTGGTACGCATATCAAGGAAATTAAAAAAAGGGGAATCATAAATTATAGATACCTTTGTTGGAACATAACTTGAGTTGGCCAATCTTTGCAAATTTTCCATGAAATACTGGGCACAGTCAGGTACTTGGAACTCATTACCACGAGAATATGTTTCCTACATGTATAGCAAAATTAAATGCTGGGAATGCTACCTTAGCAAAATTTCAAGCATGGCCATAAAAAAATACTGACAAACTGAGTGTACATCAAAGAGAGAAGCGTGCAGTAATCAGCTGTATCATCTACATGAAGCAGAATCTACCTGAATTGCATTATCTTTCCACACGGTTTCTATATCCTGCGCCAGTTCCTTGGTGAGACATGGATAATCCAACCTGGCTCCAATTTCTGATAGTTTCTCTCCTATCTCCTGATATAAAATGTAATTATCATTTCATAAATTTAGAACCCCCCCACCTCTTTCTCCCAGTGCACAATTGAGCAAACAGGAGATCTTCAATTTTTCAGCAGTAAAAGCTATAGGGTGACTAAATGGTTCGCAGACAATGAAATGATAGATTAATTTGAAAGTCAAAGCCTTAATTTGTATAGCTAGTTTAAAATTGGATAGCTTGCAGACAATGAAATAGTGACCCAAACCTTATTTTCAATGGATAAGACATACTTCGAGGAATCCATCTCATTTTGAGCCAATTCCTTTGACCCATCATACAATATCTGTCCAATAGCAATCACAAATCTTCAAATAAAAGAATTACAACTCTATCTCATCTTTGAAGGAAAATATTTCAACTCATTTGATGACAATTATATTAAGCAGGAAATATATTCCATCTATTTTTTAAAGGGGAAACAACCAACACACCCTTTCAAATATTCCATACTTTTATTGTCTGGTAAACATTCGCATGTACGACTGAGATATAACTCTTTAGTTCTGCATCATCAAAGCCAGTTTGAAACAAAAGTTTTATCTGCAACGCAAATTGTGCATATTAATTAAATCAAGCAAACATGGAAACATATACACGAAGTAGTTTGGTAGAGGACTGTGACTACATCTTGCCTGCTTAAAAATTGTTGATTTCCCTGATTCACCAGCACCTAAAAAAAACATTGATTAAAAAAACTATAAAGCAACCATAATAATCAATAAATACTTAAAAGTGAAAAGGCATGCATGCATGCATTTAAAAGAACAAAAGGAAAATGGAAGCAAAGTATATATATATATATATATATATATATATATATATAGCTGCATATAGAATCTCAGGGAACCAATGAAAGATAAACAATCTGAATAATTCATTTAAACTCACTCTACAAAGTAGATATTACGTGCATAGGTTTTTCCAAGCAAATGAGAATTGTACTTTTAAGACATTTACCCTAAAATACCATTTTCCTTTATCAATGGAAAATAAATATGATCCAAATATTTGTACTGGCCAAAAATAAAGATCACATGAGAGAAAAAATTCAACTACTTCTCATGAAAACTGGCTTGGAAACAGCAAAAGCTAAGCTCTCAACAAAGAATACAAGATTTTCAATAAAATGCCGGCAATTTTTCTATAGAATGATAACGTTTTCTTCCTTGAATCCTAGAAAACACAATGAAAATCACATGTGAGGATATCATTCTGCCTTTAATTATCATATTACAACCTTTCCAAGCTTCAACAGTTAAGTAAATCAGAATGAGAGCCAAGCTTATGCAACTTGACTGTTCAAAAGATTGAAATGACAAAAAAAAAAAAAAAATAGAACAAATAATTTAATAAGAAACATGGCCACGTAATATATACCAAGAAGTAGAAGTTTCTGGATATGCTTTTCTGCCTTTGTTTCCAGCTCAATCCGCCTATCAATTTCAACTGTCTGAAAAAGTAATTATTAACAAGCAAGTTGAATGGTAAAAACTGTCAGTTAACAATAGCGCAACTGAAATATAGAATCTACATAGTACATATTATCCCTTATAGGCACTCCATAAAAGCATATGAGGAAGTACTAATTATTATCAGGCACAATTCACCTGGGCATTCTCTTCAGCATCTGCTTCATTATAATGCCGATTTTTGCTGCAGAGTAAGCCCATGTCTTCAAGTACAGTACATAGCATAGAACACACACTAGCCAAGCCTGGGAGTATTCAATATTGTAATTGCTTCATTCGATAAAGTTCACTCATGTGGTTCGGTTCTCCTAGTAACAAAGATATAAACAGTCAGCATGAAACACAAAGGAGCAGCATCCGCCCTCAGAAGAAGAGCAGAAGCACAATTGCAGTTCAAAAGCAACTAATCCAAATGACAAAAACTTTTTTGCAGATGTGAACTCAAAAAATGAGCTGAAAGACCAACAACCCATATATCGACCCACTTTTCACCTTGTTGAGGAGATGAACTAGTGATTTACAGAAAACCCAAACGAGGGAGGCGCGAGTGTGCATCGCCTATTATGTTTAGCAAATTATCTAATAACCCAGTGCGACCAACTTCCCCCCCCCCCCCCCCCCCCCAACCCCCTTTTCCGGCTTTCCCACAAAAAAAAAAAGCTGAAATTTCTCGAGAATCCGAGGCAATCTCAATGAAAAGATAAGAGCCAAGCTACAATTTGCAAAGGCAATAAATACAAATAACTGAAATAAGGAACAATTCAATGCCTCCAAACATGGCATTTATTTAATACACTGTGCTAACTTCTTTAGGCATTTACCTCTCTCTCTATCCATCATTAAATAACTTCTCGTGCTTTCGAAATCCATCATAAAAAAAAAGAATCAATTCCGTGAAAAAAATTTGTAATCTACAGAGCTCGCATTCGTTTGCAGATAGCTCATATTAGTCATTTTTCACAAAAGAAAAAAAAAAACAGCGATATTCATTGCATCGCATGCAACAAATACCAAAATGCTCCAATGAAATTGCAAAAACAAAAAAGCAAAATAATAATAATAATAATAATAATAATAATAATAATAATAATAATAAATGAAAACTCACAACGATCTACTCCTGCAAATAGCGCCGGATCAATCAAAGCGATCTCTCACAGGAAAATTCAAAAAAAAAATACGAAAAGAAAAAGAGAAGAAAGAATTTTAGCGATACGAAAGATCTCCAAAGAGAAAAACAACAAAAAAAAAAAAGGGAAAATGCAGAGCAGGAGGAGAACCTACCTCGGCCGAGCTCGCGAGAGGAGAAGCGAGAGAGAGAGAGAGAGAGAGGCGGAGAGTGCAAAGGACGTCGCTAGATTTGGCGGATTCGGGAACTGTGGCTGGTTTGGGTGGGAAAGCTAAAAAGGAAAAACAAAAAAAAAAGGTTTGTAGTTTACTGTAGATATTTTTGAGAGCGAATTCAACAAAAGATCAAACAGAACTCCATGTGTGTATGCAGAGAGAGGAAGATAGAGACGGGCGATGAGGCTAAAGACATTAATCCTTGAAATCCAGAAGAAGAAGAAGAAGAAGGAAGACAGTAGAGAAGAGCTGAGAAGAGAAGAGCTGAGTAGCGCCGAACGAAAGCTGCACACTTTCTCCTTCTCTCCTCTTTCGGTCAAAGTAAAAAACATCGAAATCCCCATATATATATATATATATATATATATATATAGAGAGAGAGAGAGAGAGAGAGAGAGAGAGAGAGAGAGGTCCATAGCATATGGTCTGATTGCAAATTCGAAACATGACACTGCCTCAAATAATCTTCTGAGATGGGTTCAAAGGAATTGTTGATGAATAGGGCCCATTCTCATTATATAATATTATTTTTCAAGTATATAAATTAAACAATTGTTTTTAATTTTAAAGTGTAATTTTATATTATATTTTATTTAAATTTGTACAAATTTAAGTTTAATATTCTTCCTATTAATTTGCATTGTTCTACAACAAAAATTTTGAAGTTTTGAAGATTTGAGATTTTAATACTCAAAATCTTGAATTTAAATTTAAAGTGAGATAGTATTAGCTCTCATTAAGTACTTTGGACCGGTCATAAAGTTAAAAAATATTATTTTTTTTATTCATTAAATGATGTCACTGTGAGTAACAACGAATCAGATGTACTTTATGATAAACTATTTCTATCTGACGCGACTTTAATTAGTTAGTTGAAGTATTAATTAAATATGTATAATTAATGACTTTTGAAATCTTATATGGGGTTGGTGTTTACTTTGTTGTTTTTTTTTTTTGTGAAAAATACTTAAAAGAAATAGTTTATTGATGAGTTCAATCCCTGTTTTGATGCTGACAAAGCATCTATATCTTATGTGTGCATTTAGTGTGTCAACAGATTTACATTTCAGTACAAACATAAGATACGAGAAAATTGAAGCCTAATGGACTTAAAGATTATATATTTTGAGCGAATTCCACGCAGAAGAGTAAAAAAGAAAGAAGACATTTATTCATTTCAATTGTAAATTGCATTTAGGTTTTTATATTTTGGTTTGTAATAATGCATGCATCTACATGATATGAATTGAATACCCAGACAGAACCATAGACTTACCTTACGGCACCTAGAGTTTAACTAAAACTTTTTTCATAAAAACTAAACTCAAACAAAGATTTTTGAACAGTTTTAGGTGACTTCGGTCAACCAAAGGTTTTTAGGCTTAATTAAAAGTCTCGAGCGACCGACCAATATATGCGTTATAGCCTTCGGTTGACCAAACACACTGTTGGCTAAAAAGTCAAATAGTTGATTGAGCCTCGAGCAACCAAACAAAAAATAAACGTATCTTCCACAATCGACCGAACTATAATCTTGACTTTTTTCCAACTTCCACGAGCGACCGAACTTGTAGTTCAAAATAGGCCTGAGCGACTGAGTAGTGAAGTTCGGCAACCTAAACCATGGACCAGGAGCCCGAAGTCACGAACGATTGAAAAATTGCCTTAGGTTCAACCACTCAAACTTGCATTCAATCACCTGAACCCATGATTTGACTTTTACTCTTTGTGAGTGTTCGAGCGACTGACTTTAAAGACTGGGCGACCGAACCTCTCGGGTTGGGTTAGTTTTTTAGCGCTAATCACGTCTTAATTTTAATTAAACATTTTTAAAAATACCGAGCGTGTCCCTAACGGTCAAAATTTCCTGAAAAACTATAAATACCAAGATTTACTTTGATTAGCCAAATTTGCTCTCTAATTTTATCCTAATTAAAGTTCCCCCAAAACACATTTTCATTGCAAAAATCTTTTCTTTGGGGTAAAAATCTTTATACTCTCTAAACTCTTTTTGATTCTTTCTTTGAAATATTTTTTAAGAGAGTATTTAATTTGGGCATACATTTTCATATCAAAGTTCATTTGCTCTCACTTAAACTCACATTTTTAGAAAATCATTTTTAGAGTAAATTTTTTAGTTTGTCCCGTTTATTTGGTTGATAAATATTTTTAGAGAAAATATTTTATAAAGTTTAAATCTTAAGTGTTTATCATATACATATTTTGAAAGATTGAAAATATCATTTTGAGAGGAAAAAAAAACTCTTATTCCATTGAGCTTCATTTTATATCATTGGAGTGTGCATTTTAGAGTTTAAATGTTGTACATTTCTACTTGTATTCAGAAACATATTTATATGTACAAAAATGTTTTTAATGTACTGGTTGGGTTCATCCCATTAATTGAGTTTGGGAGTCTTAGCCCTATAAGTGAGACCGGTTCGGTTCAATCCGAAAATTGAACTGGGGAGTCTTAGTCCCGTAAGTGAGACAAACTTGGCTCAACCTTATAATCGAGTTGGAGTTTATCTCGTCCCGTAAGGAGAGGTTGTAACGGCTTCTACTCCGTCCGTTTAAATGAGCAGATTTAGTGTAATCCTTGAGGGATATGCACAAGGCGCGGACGAACGCTAACTTGGCCGAACCTTAATGACAAATATCGTGTGTTTCTCTCTCCTTATCTCATTTAATTTCCGTACTTTTATTTTCATATGTATATGTCTATTCATTTATAATTATAATTATTTGCATGCACACATTCAATTTAAATGAGATTTACGGCACTCATGTATGTATGTATTCATTGTTCAATTGTTTTACATACACGTGTATATTTTGAATGTGATATGATATTTGGTGAATCAACACTTAGTTTAAATTAAACGAAAAGTTTTAAAACTCAATTCACCTCCCATTTGGGATCACATCAATTCCAACAATTACAATTTATTTGGTTCATAAAATAATTATTCATTTAAATGAGATGAAAAATTGTAAAAATTTTGAAAATGTAGAAAATAGGACAGGTAAATTTATATTAAATTTCTTTCAAATTTATAAAAATCAAAATTCAATCTCTAAAATTGTATCAAAATTTGTAAATTGAGATTTTCATATTGAAGATCTTGAATTCAAATCTCAAGAAAAGTTATATAATCTCATATTAAATACTTTGGACCAATCAACCTCAAATAAACTAAAAAAATAATTAACTTTTCTAAATTCATTAAATGATATCTATCAGATCTATTTTATTGTAATCAGTCTCTATCTTACATCACATTAACACAATTAGTTAAAGTATTAATAATATATTTATAATTAATGAGTTTTAAATTCTATGTGGAGCCAAGGTCTTCTTTACTATTTTTTATAAAAATACTTAAAAGAATAATTCCTAGCCGTAAAATTTGAAATTGATAAATAAAAAAATGTTGTATTACAGCTTGTTCGGTTCACAAAATAGATATTTATTAAAATAAAATAGAAAATAGTGATGGGTTCAAAGGAATTGTTAATACATTCCTCACCCAAGATATGACCCATTTTCACTAAAATGCTATGTTATATTTTTTTTAAGTATAAATTTAAAATATTATGTTTAAATTTAAACTGTAATTTTATATTATATTTTTATTTAAATTTATATAAATTTAATTTTAAAATTCTTCCTATTAATTTAGATTATTTTATAAGAAAAATCTAAATCTTGTGTTTAGCATCGTAAAATTAGAGTCAAAGTATAACATGAACTCATGCTAATTAAATTCAAATCTCAAAAGAGATGCATTAGCATTAAGTACTTTGACTAGTCAACCTCAAATAAAGTAAAAGAAAATATTATTATTTTTTATTCATTAAATGATGCCACTGTAAGTAATGACAAATCACATGTACTTTATTATGAACTATTCAATCTTATGTCACTTTAATATAATTAGTTGAAGTATTAATAAAATATTTATAATTAATGAGTTTTAAATCTTATGCGAGGCCATAGTTTTTTTTAATATTTTTTTTTATAAAAATACTTAAAAAGAATAGTCCCTCCTCGTAAAATTTGAAATTAACAAATTTAAAGTTGTTATATTACAACTTGCTAGTTCACTATATAATCATTCCTTAGAATAAATTTTTTTAAAAAAGGGCAGCCCAACACAAAGGGTAGACCACAATAACATAGTCAAAATTTTAAAATATAAATAATAGTTATTGATTGCATGTTCATTAATTATTTTATTCAACATGTAATAAAAAAGTAATAAATATATTCACTGCAAAACTTAAGAATAATTATTTCTTATTTATTATGTTAATCGTCGTAGCTCGGGAGTATATACGTGTGTCTTGCAACAAATATACAATATAGAGTCAGAGGGGGGTGAATGACTCTTTTCGCGTATTCAAGATTTTCTCTCTATAAAATAAAAGTTTTGACAAGATGACAAACAATTATATCACAATATATAAAATAAAAAATCAAGCACAAGACATAAATTAAAGAGTATAGGGAGAGAAAGTTTAAAACCGGAGTTTTAACGTGATTCGGCACCAAACCTACATTCACGCCTTAGCACCAAAGCAAGAATTCCACAATCTACTATAAAACTCCCTCATCGGCGGATAAATCTTACAACTTAGGAACAAATCCTTACCACGCTCACCAAGAGCCACAAGGATTACCAAGATGCCTTACTAGTTCGGTTCACAAAGAACCTTCACCAAATGGTTCACAAAGAACCTTACAGCAACTAGATGATTACAAAGAAATGCCCCTCACAATGATTTGATAATAATTACAACACAATCTCACGCTACTCTCTCAAGAAATGATTCAAACAAGATGAATGAGTAAGAGAAATTGAGCACTTTGTGAATGAGTAACTAAAATGCAAGTGCAAAGTGTTAGGTTTTGGATTCAAAGATGTTTTTCACTAAAATGTTTGTACTAATGATCAAAACCATGTTAATACAAGTCTAATAGCTTGTATTTATAGTCCAAGAACCAAGGGAGCCGTTAACTAGCTATTGGGGGGAAGAAAAATTATTTTATTTGGTAAACTAACCGTTTTCCGCCCGTTGGAGCGGTTTTGTCCATTGGACTCGTCAACAAGCCCCCTACTCTCGTCGACTAATCACACACTGCCACACGTCAACGAATCCCTTGTTTTCGTTGATGAGATCCCTGAATCAGAAAAAGTAATCAACATGAAAGTTGTGACACTTTGTCTTAGCTTTCCAAGGACACCAAGATCATCCTTTTTGGACTTTTTTAGCAAAAGTTATGCCCTAAATACCGAAAGGTATTCAGGACTCAAAGCTGCACAATGTTAGTGACGATTGCTTTATTTTTCTTTGTCAAAAAACATTTTAATGACTTAAAACATTATTGGACAAAAGTATATGAAATATATTAAGCCTAATGAAGATCAATACTTGTACAAATGATTTTTCCTTGAATATAAGATATCTTATTTTATGAAAACACACTTAAAACTTCTTTTGATATCTTATATGCTTAATATGTCATTTATAGAAATATATTTGATTTTTAGGACTGTAGGACATATAGCTAGTTTTGCAAAATCGAAACCAAGTTATGAAGATGTTTATAACTCATATATTACTTAACAATTGTCCCATTTTGAAAACTTAATTGAGTGTAGGATTATTTTGACAAACTCTTTGTTTTTACTTTGAAAACTATGAATTGTGAGCTTGTTACTGATGTGCAGATCCTATATGCTCATGTGTTCTAATATGCTTATGCAATGACTTAGTTCTTACTCAGAAATCATGCAAGACACACACCGCAAAAGTTATAATACGCACTCACTCACACAACCCTTATTACAATTAATTTATACACAATAAAAACTCTGGGATTTGCTTTGGTGCTTCCGAGTTAGCGTCATTCCGATCTTTCCTATTTGATGTCTACTCGGTCAAATCTTTGCCTTTGATCTAATACTTCATGTACGAATACCTGTACTAAACATGATTTGGAAAGATAGAAAAACACTAGGAACAACATATAGGTTAATATTATCAAAACATATAAACCATGATTATGTAGCCCCCAAGGCTAACATATTCATTGTTGCAAACTCATAAGAAAGTTAACTCACTACAAAAAATCAGGATATTGGTGAAGGATCAAATCCGTCACTAATACATATAAATTTGTCACTAATAATAGAGTATTAGTGACTGATTATAACTGTCACTAAAATCCTAATACCATCACTATAAATTCTACATCGGTTCAGCTCAAATTCGTCACTAATAGTAGGGTATTAGTGACGAATTTATAATTCATCACTAATAGTACAGTATTAGTGAAGGATTCAAATTCGTCACTAATAGTACAATATTACTGAAAGATTCAAATTTTTTTGATTCATTCACTAATAATTAAGAAATTAAAATTTTTTTAATACTAATTTTTTTGAATCATCAATTTCTGTAAAAATCTGTAATTACATTTTTGCATACATAACCTAAAACCATAATTAGTACAAAAATCATAAATTATTCAAAATTTCAAATTCAAATACAAATTCAATTATAAAAAATAAAAATAACATTTGTTCATAAATTTGTATACATTATAAAAATTTAAATTAAAATACAGAAATTCCATTTGTTCAAATAACAATAAAAATTACAAAGAAATAATCAAAAGTTGCATCCGACGACTGTAGTGCATGCATGACATCGTGCTGATGTTATGACAGCTGTGAACCCTACAAATTAAGAATTATAAAAAAAAAAAATAGTATACAAATGGATAACAGAATGGAGAGCCGACGCTCAGTATAATCAGGACTAAAAATATAGAGAGTGTGTCGTACAATAATTTTCAACCCTAAACGAATAGTTGAAATGAATGTGAACGACGTACATATGAATATATACAGTTACATGCATCAAACAACGCATGTAAACACTTTAACTCATTTTCAAAACAGAGTATCCCTAGTGGTGGATAAATGATAATGCTTATCTATAGTTAAAAGCAAATGATATGTTGTGTATGCTAATAGATGCAAATTTAGGACTTAATGAAATGACTTTTCGTTTAACTTTCACTCATCCTTTCAAAAATATTTTAACATTCATTTTATCATAATTATCTTTGTGCGTGATTTTTTTTTTTTTGAAAAATTTTAACGAAATTTTGGCAGCATGTCGTTTGTAAATTGGACATTTTCGTATAAAACCTGTACCTGAAACATGATTGTTTTCATAAAATAAAACATTTCAAGCATGCGAGAACCTAAATCCCACTACTAACATGTAATTCACAATGTACTGCATCAGCTATGTAGTTGGCGTTCAACACAAACATGTATTCCGGTAGTTCAATATATAATTCATAATACCATCTATGAAGAAAATATTACTAGGAAAACGTTAAAACACAATTCAACTAAGGTTTTCTAGTTTTGTTTAGACGGTTGCTTCTCAAGCATTCTTGATGCAGCTTGGGTTGTGCATGAAGTTGTTAATTAGATTGTGAGAAGACTTATGATAGATTGAGTTGGGGTTTCTTGGATTCAGTTATGGACATAAAAAGCATTGGTTATAGATTGAGGAAATGGATTATGGTTTGTTTTTCTTCCATTTAGTGATAGTGGTGGAATCTTGGTTTAGAAGGTTTTAAGATTACCTTTGCTTTGTTGGAGATTTTTGAGCTTGTCTTTGGTCCTTAGGATTTAATTTGTTAACTTTAGTTTGACTATAAAAGTTTTCAATATATAGGAGGTTTGGAGTTGTGATTCTTTAATGAGTTTTAATGTTCATAAGTGACTTTCACTTACTTATATGACATTTAGTTCTTGACCCTTCACTATATTCTATACATTGTTGTTCTTAGCCAAGTGTTTTAGATTTTGACTGATAATGTCACGACCTACTTAATTTCTCCATTTTTTTTTTCATAATATAATAAATTCAATATCACAAATCTCAGCAGATCATAATCCACCTGAACCCATGGGTACTAGGGATACATCAGAACACATAACGGAAGCCTAAGCAGTAGGAAACATACAATCACATTATTATAAATACGAAAACATCCATCGCAATACCATAAATACCAGAGTCATTATAACCACTGTATTTCAGTATATACATCCTAAAAACCGGATTTAGGGACATTTCCCCTAAAATTCAACTGTCCCTACTAACGCTTACCCTTTAAAGAGGGTAGACGAACAACACTAGATCAGCGGGGCTTTTTCCGTTCTCTTATCTAAGGCTCCTGAAAAGTTTATAAATTTTGGGGTAAGACACCTCTCAATAAGGGAAATAAACTAATACCAGTGTGTGGCAACATGAGTATTCTATGTTATACATATATCGTATAGAAACATATTTAACAACTATTATGTCATATATGGGAAAACATATATATCATCATAACATGGCAGAACATACTGCATTTTCATAATCATATTTCATCTCATAAAGTATAATACAAAACATTCCTGGTAGGTTAGCTGACTGTTGTCATGTATTACCCTCACATGACTGGTTTGTGTGGCCTAAAGGCGAGACCTGACAATGGTTGGCCGATGTCATGATAAATGACTAACCAATCCATGCCCAATATCACATCAAACCCCTGCATTTCCAAGACCACAAGATCAGCTGACAGCACTCTCTCCTGAATACTTACTGGAAAATTCCGAAGTACCCTTCTGCATCTAATCACAGATCCCATCGGCATGCCCACTGACAATTCTATATCTAATGGTTGTGTCTCTATTCTAGTAATTTTCACATACCCCACCGATATGAAAGAGTGCGTCGCACCTGTATCAAACAAAACAATCATTCTATATGGTAAAGCAGTAAGAGTACCTGTGACAACGTGCCCAGCCGTCTCAGCGTCTCTTAGTGTCAATGCATAAACCCTCGCCGGCGCAGTATTCCTCTGCAGACCACTGCGGGGCACCTGATATCCACCCCGAAATGGTCTGGGAGCCTGTGCATAACCCAACGGCTTCTAACATACTCGTGCCATGTGACCAAGTTTCCCACTGCGATAACAAACATTCTCCCCAAATCGACATTCACTCGGGTGTCTTCGGCCACACCTGGCATAAGTGGCGAGAGGCTGACTGCCCTGGAATCCCCTGTGCTCTACCATCCGTCTCTGGCCTCCACCAGATCTACCTTCTCTCCAAGGGCCTTGGCTGGTACCCGCCTGATAACTCGAGGGCGTAGCCCTCTTCTTCTGACTCTGTGCCTCCGTCTCTCCAGATAGACTCCCCTCCGTGATAGTGGCCCTGTCAACCAACTCTGAGAAATCCTGGATCCTCAGTACTACTACCTGCCTGTAAATATCCCACCTCAAATTTCTCTCAAACATTCTGGCCTTCTTTGCTTCATCTGGGACAATATAAGGGTAGAAGCGAGAGAGCTCAATAAATCTCGCCGCATACTGTGGGACAGTCAATGACCCCTGGGACAGACTCAGAAGCTCCTGTACTTGAGCCTCTCTGACCGAAGCAGGATAATATCTATCAAAGAACATGTCCCTGAATTAGGCCCAGGTCATCTGCACTAGTATAGCTTTCTGCTCCTCCAACAACCGGGTGGCTGCCCACCATCTCTCAGCCTCCCCTACCAGCCTATATGTAGCGTACATAACTCTCTGCTCATCAGTGTAGTGAAGTACTGTCAGGATCTTCTCCATTTCTTGCATCCAATTCTCAGCAATTGTAGGGTCAGTCGCTCTAGAAAAAGACGGTGGATTCATCTTCATTAATTTCTCTATGGTACATCCCTGAGTTGAGGATGGACCTCCCTGCTCTCTAGAGCTCTATGCTATCTCAGCCATAACTTGCTGAGCTACACTACGTAGCACAGCATCTGAATCCCCACCAACTGCGCCAGAAGGACCCGCTCCATCATTCCCACTGGCGTGAGCACTATTGTCCCCTGGGTCCATCCTGCAAACACATAGAACACCGTTTCAAAATTCTATCTTCCTATAGACTCAACTTATTCAACTAAAATTCTAAAACCTCTATTAACTATCCCTCCTGTTTCTAATCCCAAAATCCACTCCTGCAACCTAAACACATGACTCGTCAACAGTTTACTATGATTTTCCTAAAATCATCACCCCAGGAAAAACATAGAAACAATCACGAAATCCCGTATCTAGATCACAGAATTAAACCTCAAATCTTTTCCCTATATTCTGGTATTGTTTCCCGCTGCACTTCTAGAGTCTATAGAATCTAGCAACCTAGGCTCTAATACCAAATTTGTAACGACCTCAAAATTCTTATCATTTTTCATTTTTTTTAAAATATATACAATAAACATTCCTACGCAGCGGAAACACAAATCATAAAACCATTTATACATAAACTATACAATACCAGAATCCAGAATATATAGACCATACAAAAATATCCCTCTAATGTCATCTACTCAAAAAGATATACAGCTCTGACAAAAACTCACCCTATAACCAGGGTGATCTAACTACTTTCTATCCGCAAGCCTGATCTGCTCGCCTAACTGGCTCTCTTGAAAAATGGTAAAATAATGGGGTGAGTCGATGCTCAGTAAGTGGAAATATGTTATTGCTAGTGTGTGGCAACTAAGTTAAGAATACTTAAAAATAGCAACTGAACTGTAATGCAATAAATAATCTGTAAAACATATCTTTCCAAACATTTCTTTCTTTCTCAATTAAAATATACTGTATCATATGTTTCCTACTTTTCATACTGATAATATATCATACTATTCTCATCATATACTGTAAACTGTTTTCATACATATAACTATTCTGTATTCCTGGAACTCTGTACGTCATGATTTGACCCTTCATGACAGGGTTGTGCGACCCGTAGGCGGGACTCTATCTGGTCGGCCCTCCAGATAAGTCATCATACTCTACACTACCTCAGCCTGGCTAAATTGCATCCTCTCCTAAACTCGGGACTGGCTACTACCTCGTCAAACCGGCCCCCTCAACCCAGTGTACTGGGGAGCTGCATACTCTCTGAGCACGGCTGACGGTACCCACATACTGTCGCGGCGTCCCGGGAGCGCGTGTGCCCCGGGCGGCGAAATTAAAATCATTTTAACATTTTCAGGAAAAATATGGTGTAGGAGTCGCCACTAACCTTTAGTGCGGTTAGAACACATGATCACTACCCCGTTAGGGGTAGAATCGGTCTACATTACCAGAGTTGGGGTCGGGAGTTCGGTTACGCGAGGGGAAGGTACGAGCACCCCCTACGCGCCCGTTCTTAAGAACGGCACCTAATTAATTTAAAATTATCCCTAAGTTAATCTAATAAATCTTTACATTACTCCTTTTTATGAATTTATAAATACATAGGAAAATAAATAAATATATACATATATTCCCTCAGAGCTTAGGGTACGTGATGCCCAAAGGCTCATACCCCCGCAATAAAATCATACGGATATACACACATGAAAATAAATAATAATAAAAATAAATACCCTAATATGCAACACAAATTATAAATATACCAAAGAAACAAAGATACTAAACATATTTAATATTAGTAATAATAAAATAGAAATAATAGTAGCAACACTGAAAACAATATAATAACAACCTTGTACTAATAATATTATATTAATAATACAATGCAATACTATAATTGTAGTATATAATATCATAATAACATCATACTAATATATGTCGTAAAACTTCATAACAATATAATAATAATAATAGATAATACATAATAAAATATCATAACAATAAACTACATAATAAACTACTATAAAAATGAACTAATATAATAATGCATAATACTAAACATACCATAATAGAAATACCATAATGTACTAAAATACTAAAAATAATATAATATATAGTACTGAGTATAAACATGATAACACTGAAATACCATAATATCATATATATACATATACACTACCATAATAAGAAACTACCATAAACAATAATAATAATTACATAATAACAATCTACCATAGTAATTAATAAAATACCATAATAGTAAACTACCTTCCTACATAATAATGATAACCTAATAATAAGCTAAAAATGATAGTAAATACAAACATAATACACTAAAATAAAGATAATAATACAATAATAAACTAAAATGCTAAACTAACATAATAACACAATACGTAACTCTACACTACCATAATATATAATAATGCAAAGAATCATGACAATAAACTACCATAATATACAATTTATAACACTTACCTTAAAACAAATACATGCAAAAATGAATAATTAATTAAGGAAATAAATCAAATTTAGAATTACAATATGGAAACTGATGGAAAGGTAATACAATGACATACTTTTGGAAATATATTACATTTTAAAATTCACATGCAAGGACCACCAAAATTAATACAAAACTCTAAATATATAAAAACATTGAATGAATGCGATAATAACAAAAACACCAAACACGTACAACAATGACAATCCGAATATAAACTGATAATAACATTAAAATTTAAAATGTAACCAATATGAAAACCCTAGATATTGAACATACAATATGAACATTACCCATTTAATAATAATATACTAATATTACAATGATAATAACAATAATAACAACATACAAATTATAATAATATAACATAAATATTTCCATACTATGATACTAACACTAGTAATAGTGTACAAATAATATAATGCTAATACAATCCACATAATAATAATACCAACAATATACCCACAATAGAATATTAGTACTAATAAAATCGACATGATAACCAATATAATAATAATACCAATAATAATATCTAAACAATCTAGTAATTTTACTAATAATGATATACAAATAGCAATATAAAAATAATAAAATCATATTATTATTAATAATAATATACAAGTAATATAATATACCAACAATATAATACCGATATTAATAACAATAATATACAACTAATAATACTAATATGGTACATACATATATATGCATAAGTATACTGTGTGTTTAGTGTGTGTGTGTGTGTGTGTGTGTGTGTGTGTGTGTGCTGTATATTTGCAGAGGGGCAAGGGAGGTACTTGCAGAGGATGGGCAGAGCGGAAGACTCCGGCATTGGCTGAAGGCGGTGTTTACGGTTGCAGCGAATGGAGATGGAGGCTGGGCGTAAGAAAGTTGGTGCCGTGAGGAGGTACTGCGCCCTGGCGGTGGGTGCCGTGGAGTTGCAGAGAGCCGTGAGGCTCTGCCGGAGCGTGGCGGTGCTGGTGGGTGCAGGGGGCTGGCAATGTGCACTTGGTGTAGCCGTGGGAATTGCCGAAATGGCGAGGCTGGAGCTGCTGGAGCTTTCGCCTGTTGGGTAGATGGCTGGAGCGTTGAGGATCTCCGGCGGTGCAGCAGTTGCTGAGTTGCAGGCAGCAGATGAGCAACGTGACGACGCCGGGCCGTGACGCTCGGCGCTGGTGAGGAAGAAAAGGGGAGCTGTGGCCGGAGATGGAGAGGCTGGTGTGGTGCTGGTTCTGGCGGCGTTTGGTTGCGGCTCGCTGGATCTGGGTGAGGCTGCGACTATGGAGAGAAAGAAGAAGAAGAAGAGATCAACAGGAAATTTTTTTTTTCTTGGGCTGGTTCCCGGCTCCGGCTGTGTGTGTGCAGCCCCCGGCTGTTTTTTTTTTGTCCCCCCCTTTTATAAAAAAAAATTCTGTAAACCCTAAAAAAAATTTCCTTTTTGATTTTATTTTTCTTTTTCTTTTCTTTTTTTTGCTTTTACTATTATGGTAATAATGAAAATAGTAATAGTAATAATAATTATTATAATAATAATAATAAAATAAATAAGGTAATAATAATAATAATAATAAATAATTGTAGTAAAAGTAAAAATAATAAAGATACTATCAATAAAATAATAATAATAAGACTAGTAATAATAATAATACTAATAGTAATAGTAAAAATGACAATAATAAAATAATAATAATAATAATTATAGCAAAAAATAAAAATAAAAATAAAAATGAAGTAATAATAACAATGTAAATAATAATAATAATAATAATAATAATAATAATAATAATAATAATCATATCGGGCCTGGGTAAAAATGAGGTATCTACACATACTATCTGAGATATGTGGTTGCACTCTATCTGTATCTAGCAACGGTACCGTGCTCTGTAATCTATATCTGTTTGTGTATCTTTCCTCAGGGATCTAATACTATATACATATATACATATATACTCTTTTACTGTTTTCAAAATTATCGTAACTCCTTCTTTCTGTACTGTAAATGCTATAATCTCTGTATATATAACATTCTGTATAAAACTGTGATACACATACTGATCTGAATAAATATGCATACATGTATATGTATGTATATATATAAATATTTGTTCATGAAACTACTCGTATAAAAATTATATATGCATGTAAATTTCTCTGTATATGTATATCCTTATCTGTATAATCTGTATAATCTCTCACTGAGATTGAGGCGTTACGTACCGCCGTCCCTCAATTCAGTATAGTATGATATATTATAATAGCGGTATGAATTTCTTCATCTCATAAAAATCTACTTAAGCCACACAAGCATTTAAAATCATATTCTAAAACAAATACTATTTCAAACTCATATTCTGAAAATTCTGTATAGTAAAATGGTGTAGTTATGCATCTATAAAATCTCTAATATCATTACAAAAACTCCTAGCATAACATATTTCTCTTACCTCAACTTTGAAAAGTCCCTATAAAAATTTGACTCTATACCCACAGGATTCCTAACTTAACATCCTGAAAACACAATGTCTCATAACAAAACGTCAGTATTTCTTAGCCTACATCATTTCCTATAATTGTTAGGAAGTCAAAAACTCAATAAAAGACCTTACCCTGAATTTGGGATGAATTTCAACTTCATTTTCCTGACGATCCACTCCGGCAGACTTGTAGAGAATTTCGGCAGGAGCGTCGTGGTAGCTTCAGATCTTCGATCCAGCGAGAAACGCGGGCCCTGAATCGAAGAGAGAAGGGAGTGGGTTCGTAGAGAGAGAGAGAGAGAGAGAGGCGCGGTTAAATGGATAAAAATCCCGATTTTTCCTCCATTTATACTGCCAGATTCATCGATGAGACACGTCACCTCGTCGACGAGTCCTTCATTAATTTCGTCGATGAAGCCCTGTATTCATCGACGAAATTCAGAGCAGCACATATCCGACTCTCGGTATTTTCTCGTCGACGAAGCCCTGTATTCGTTGACGAATTCCTTGGAAATTTCTTAAAATTATTTTTATTATTATTATCTCCAAAATGCGATCCGCGTTCGTCGACGAAGTCTACTGCCTCCTTCTGTTTTTGTTTCCATTTCCTCTCTCTTTAATATTTAAATATCAATATTTTCTGGGTCGTTACACCTCATCGACGAGCCCAATTATATTTTCGTCAGCCACTGCCACCTTCCCTTCTTGTTTCCATTTTCCTTTTCTTTTTATTATTTAAATACCATTATTCTTCGGGTCGTTACATTTTCCCCTCTTTATAAAATTTCGTCATCAAAATTTACTGTTCACGTAACTCGTCATCCCTTAACAAGAAAAGGGTTTACTTATTTTATTACTTACCCTGACTTATGGCGGAGGAATACCATGGTTACATTCCGAGTCCTGGGAGATTACATACAAACGAAAGAAAAATTCTCCTAAAACTAAAATGCTACACTAATTAAACCATTACATGTACCTGCAAAAGAAATGCTACTTAACTACTTACATTTTACTCATTTAGACTCATTGGAATAAATGCGGATACTTCTGTTTCATTTGTTCCTCAGATTCCCAAGAAGCCTCTTCAATTGCATGATTCTTCCACAAAACTTTTACTTGAGGAATCTTCTTGTTACGTAGCTCCTGTACTTTCCTATCCATAATTTGTATTGGTACCTCCTCATACACCAGTGAATCACTAAGCTCTAATTCATCATAACTGATGATATGAGAAGGATCTGGGACGTATTTCCTCAACATAGCAACATGGAATACGTCGCGGATCTTGGACAATACAGGTGGCAAAGCTAGCCTATAGGCTACTAGTCCCACTTTATCTAGAATCTCAAATATACCAATAAACCTAGGACTAAGTTTACCCTTCTTCCCAAATCGCATAACCCCTTTCATCGGAACTATCTTCAAAAACACATGATTACCCACATCAAATTCTAGATTCCTACAGCGATTATCAGCAATGTTTTTTTTGGCTCTGAGCTATACTGATCCTGTCTCTGATAATCCAAACCTTATCACGCGCTTGCAGCACAAGCTCTGGCCCCACTACTGACCGCTTACCCACTTCATCCCAAAATAAAGGAGAATGACATCTCCTACCGTATAAAGTCTCAAACGGTGTCATGTCAATGCTGGTTTGATAACTGTTATTATACGAAAATTCTACTAGTGGCATGAACTGAGTCCAACTACCCCCAAAATCCAATATGCACGCACGAAGCATATCCTCTAATGTCTGTATCACCCTCTCAGTCTGCCCATCTGACTAAGGATGGAATGTCGTGCTAAATGACAATTGAGACCCTAGTGCTTCTAGCAGACTCTTCAAAAAACGTGACGTAAAATGTGGGTCTCGATCTGACACAATCAATACTGGCACCCCGTGAGAACGAACTATCTTCTGAATGTAGATCTCCGCTAAACGATTGAGGGAGTAGCTGATCTTGATAGGTATAAAGTGGGTGGTCTTAGTCAAACGGTCAACAATCACTCAGATGACATTCTGGCTATGTAATGCCATCGGCAGTCCTGACACGAAGTCTATAGATATATGATCCTACTTTCACTCTGGGATAAATAACGGCTGCAACTGGCCGGTCGGCCGGCCTCTAGTGCTCAGCCTTTACCTGCTGGCACATCAAACATTGGACTACATACTTGGCGATCTCTCTCTTCATATCACTCCACCAGTATGACTCTCGCAGATCTCTGTGCATCTTCGTACTTCCGGGATGAACTGTATACAAAGATTTGTGAGCCTCCTTTAAAATAGTCTTTCTGATCTCAGTATCAGCAGGAATACATAATCTGGTATGGAACCACAAAGTTTCGTCATCTGCAATACTGAATTCCTCCCCCTGACCACTCTGTACTTTGTCTATCACCTCTGCTAATTCTAGGTCTTCCTTCTGAGCAGCTTTAATTTTCTCCTGCAGAATAGGTTGCACCAATAAACTGGCAATGTGAGCCTGAGAACCACTCTCAACTAATTTAATGTCGAATCTCTCTAGATCCATTATAATCGGATACTGGATCTCCATAGTCGCCAACGTTGATTCCCTGGACTTCCTGCTCAACGTATCAGCTACCACGTTTACTTTCCCCGAGTGATAACTGATGGTACAATCAAAATCCTTAATTAACTCTAACCACCTTCTCTGCCTCATATTCAGTTCCTTCTGCGTGAAGAAATACTTTAAGCTCTTGTGGTCGAGGAAAATCTCACATTGCTCGTTGTACAGGTAATGCCTCCAAATTTTCAATGCGTGTACCACTGCAGCCAATTCAAGATCATGTGTAGGGTAGTTCTTTTTATATTCTTTTAACTGTCTGGACGCATACACCACTACCTTGCCATGCTGCGTCAATACACAACCAAGTCCCTTCAAGGACGCATCATTGTAAATGACATACCCCTCACCTCCTGATGGGATAACCAATACTGGTGTTGTGACTAATCTTTACTTTAGTTCTTGAAAACTCTGCTTACAACTGTCGCCCCACTCAAATCTGACATTCTTCCTTGTCAGTCGTGCCAAAGGTCCTGACAAAGACGAGAATCTCTCAACAAAACGATGGTAATAGCTAGCTAGCCCTAAGAAACTCTTGATCTCCTAGACATTCCTCAATCTAGCCCAATTCATTATGGTCTCAACCTTACTAGGATCCACAGAAATACCATCTCCAGATACAACATGCCCCAAGAACACGACCTTCTCAAGCCAAAATTCACATTTATTGAACTTGACATACAACTTCTTTTCCCGAAGTATCTGCAAAACCTGCCTCAAGTGCGTCTCATGCTCCTCATAGCTCTTCGAATAGACCAGTACATCATCATTAAAAACAATAACAAAATGGTATAGGTATTGATGGAAGACTCTGTTCATCAAGTCCATAAATACCACAGGAGCATTCGTCAAACCAAATGGCATAACAAGAAACTCGTAATGCCTGTAGCTGGTCCTGAAGGCCGTCTTCGAGACATCTTCTGCTTTCACTTTTACCTAATGGTAGCCAGATCTGAGGTCAATCTTCGAATACACCCGTGTACCCTGGAGATGGTCAAACAAATCATCGATACGAGGTAGAGGATACTTGTTCTTGATTGTCACTTTATTAATCTCCCTATAGTCTATACACATCCTCATAGTCCCGTCTTTCTTCTTCACAAATAAAACTGGAGCTCCCCACAGAGATACACTGGGTCGTATGAAGCCTTTATCAAGCAGATCTTGCAACTGATTCCTCAATTCTGCCAATTCTGCTGGCGCCATCCGGTAAAGTACTTTAGAAATCGGTGTTGTACCAAAAGGTAGATCAATAGGGAAATTTATCTCACGATCGAGTGGCAAGCCTGGTAACTCATCTGGGAAAACATCTGTAAACTCCTTTACTACAGGCGTGCTAGCAAGTTTCAATTCATTCACGACATCTCCTTCATAACAGCCACAAACCCTTGACAACCATTCAACAGTAGTCTTCTAGCCTGAATAGCTGAAACTAGCTGAGGCGGGGATTGCACTCACGACCCTACAAACTTGAATTCTGCTTCCCCTGGAGATCTGAATATCACTTCTCGTGCTTGGCAATCTATGTTGGCAAAATTAGCTGCTAACCAATCCATGGCAAATATAACGTCAAACCCGTGCATGTCTAGAACTATCAGATCAATAGACAAAGTCTTTCCTTGAATATCAACTGGACAACCTTGGAGCACCCTACTACACCTCATTGTTGACCCATTATGTGTAGATTCCAACAATTCAACATCTAATGATTGTGTTTCAGCCCTACATAATTTAACACACCCCAAAGACACGAACGAGTGTGTAGCTCTTGAATTAAACAATGCAATAACTTTAAAAGAAAGCATAATAACCATACCTGTCACCACGTCACCTGCCGTCTCAGCCTCACCCAACGTCAGAGTAAACACCCTGGTTGGAGCCGTATTCCTCTGCTGGCCCCCACATGGTGCCTAATAACCTCCCCGGTATGGTCTGGAAGCTGGAACTACATCTGTTGTGGTAGCTCAGTCTGACACCATGTGCCCCGATCTACCACAGTGATAGCACACCACACCACCAGCTCGACACTCTCCCCAGTGCCTCCTACCACAAGTCTGACAAATTGGAGGACCCTGCCCTATCTGCACCTCGCGTCCTCCTGTCTCCTGCCTCTGCCCTCTGCTATGATTTCCTCTCCTTCACTGACCCGGTTTATGACCCTACTGGTAGCACGTAAATGCAGATATCTTCCTCTGTCCTTACTCCTCTACATCGAGACGCTCACCAATCTCTGCCAAGGATGCCTTGTCGACTAACTCAGGAAAGTCCTGGATCCGCAGTACCACCACCTGCTTGAATATACTCCGCCTCAAGCCTATCTTAAACTACCTAGCTTTCTTCACTTCATTAGGAACAATGTATGGGGCGAAACGAGAGAGCTCGATGAAACGTGCCACATACTGCTGTACGGATAGTTGTCCCTGCTTCAGACTCAGGAACTCTTCTACTTTAGCCTCCCTTACAGTAGCTGGAAAATACCTATCAAAGAACAATTCTTTAAATCGGTCCTATGTCATAGCTATCGGAGTCACCCTCTGCTGCTCCAATAGTCTCACTGTAGTCGACCACCTCTCGGCCTCTCTCGTCAATCTATAGGTGGCGAAGAGGACTCTCTGTTCCTCAGTACATGTAACACAACCAAGACTTTCTTGGTCTCCTATATCTAGTTCTCAGCGGCTATAGGATCAACTCCACCTGAGAATGTCGGAGGAAACTTTTCTATAGTGCACCCATGGCCTACAGATAGACCACTCTGCTCCCTTGAGCTCCTAGCGATCTTAGCCATAACCTGCTGAGCCACGCTACATAATACCACTTCAAAGTCGGTCCCAGCTACACCTGATGGTCCTGCTCCATCACTGCCACTTGCATGGGTACTACTTCCCCCTTGATCCATCCTGAAACAACAAACACAACTTAGAAATTCAATCCTTATAATTTACCCACCTATCCTCACCACTTATCTCAACATTTCTAACTCATTTCAAATCCTCAGTCCTACAATCTAAGAATACAACCCGACAATAGCTTGCTATGATTTTCCTGAAATCGTCGCCCCAAGAAAAACACAAAAACTACCACGGAAGTCCTGCTTCTAGACTGTAGAACAAAATCTCAAATCATTTCCTAAACTCTGGTATTGTTTCCGCTACATTCTAAAGTCTACAGAACCTAACAACCTAGGCTCTGATACCAAACTGTCACGACCTGCTTAATTTCTTCATTTTTTTTTATAATATAATAAATTCAATATCACAAATCTCAGCAGATCATAATCCACCTGGACCCGTGGGTACCAAGGATACATTATAACACAAACGAAAGCCTAAGCAGTAGGAAACATACAATCACATTATCATAAATACGAAAACATCCATCGCAATAACATAAATACCAAAGTCACTATAACCACTGTATTTCAGTATATACATCCCAAAAACCAGATCTAGGGACATTTCCCCTAAAATCCAACTGCCCCTACTAATGCTTACCCTTTAGAGAGGGAAGACAAACAGCACTAGATCAGCAGGGCTTTTCCCGCTTTCCTATCTGGGGCTCCTGAAAAGTTTATAAAATTTTAGGGTGAGACACCTCTCAGTAAGTGAAATAAACTAATACTAGTGTGTGGCAACATGAGTGTTCCGTGTTATACATATATCGTATAGAAACATATTTAACAACTGTTATGTCATATATGGGAAAACATATATATCATCATAACATGGCAGAACATACTGCATTTTCATAATCATATTTCATCTCATAAAGTATAATACAAAACATTCCTGGTAGGTTAGTTGGTTGTTGTCATGTATTACCCCCCACATGACTGGGTTGTATAACCCGAAGGCGAGACCTGACAATGGTTGGCCGACCACTATCAAGTCAAAAGTACAATCTAGAAGTCTGATGGGTCTGCCAAACTTGGTCCATACACCAGGGGCGCTCACACACTTCTTAAAAACCACATCGACCATCCAATCTCACACCACTCCATACAACGGTGTTAACACAAATATCATAATCATGAAGACCATAGACACATAGCAACGGTATAGTGTAAGTGTTAGTTTAGACCAAGCCAACCAGGTTCTGATATCATATAACATATACTGAAACTATGATACATGAATATTTCATATCATTAATTATCAAATCAATCATATCATTTTGCATATGTACGTATATCATGAAAATCATCGGCCCGTACACCGGTATTACACATTTTACCATAGCTTGCCTCGTACGCTAGCAAATCATAGCATAGCCCGTACGCTGAAAAATCACATCCATAGCTCAGCCCGTACGCCGGCAAAATATATCCACAGCTCAGCCTGTACGCTGACAAATCATACACATAGTACGGCCCGTACACCGAAAAAACATATAAAAATCTCGACCCATATGCCGATTTTCCATTATAAAAATCCATATCATTAACACATTCCCAGAAACAGTATTTCATATTAATTTCTACTCATGCCACACTAGACAGGTTCTTCATATATTTAACATATTATCACTTTCAACAGCATTTTCCAAATATAAATCATATATAAATATATTTATTTTCCTGAAATCAAATGCTATAAAAATATACAAATTTTTTATAAAATACTAGCTTAGTTTATCCCCTTACCTGATTCCTGAAAAGCCTCTAAGAAATTTGTCCCACACCTGTCGGGTTCCTTACTCAACACCCTGAAAATAACATTTCCCAGAACTAAAGTTCAGTATTTCTACGTGTACAACGCTTTCTATTACTACCAAATAACCAAATACTGAGTAGAAAGCCTTAACCTAGATTTGGGATGGTTTCCAACTCAGTCCCACCGACGATCCGCTCCGGCAGACTTGTAGAGAACTTTCCTAGGAGCGTCGTGGTGGCTTCAAATCGTCGAACCGGCAGAAATTTGGCTCAAAATCGAAGAGAGGAGGAGGAAGGCCCGTAGGAGAGAGAAAGAGAGGAGAGGGTTCTACGTAGGAAATTTCAGCCGAAAATGAACTTTAGGCCTATTTAAACTGTGGCTTTTGTTGACAAGCCACGTCACCTCGTCAAGGAGGTCAATGGAAAATTCGTTGATGAAGTTTCCCCTTCGTCGACGAAATTCAGAAACCCCAAAATCATTCCCTCGGTATTTCCTCGTCGATGAGCCACGTCACCTCATCAATTATATTTTCGTCGACGAACGCACTGCCACCTTCTCTTCTTGTTTCCATTTTCCCTTTCTTTTTATTATTTAAATACCATTATTCTTTAGATCATTACAGATAAGCCTAAGATCGCCTCTTTTCTTACAAATATCAACACGAGAGAGGCGCGAGTTAGAATGACTTTAAGTTTTTACTGATCATGCATATGTTTATTTGTACACGATTTTATTCTGGAAAAACTTTACCGAAAATTTGGCAGCATGCCGTCTGTAAATTGGACATTTTCCAAAAAATTTCTATACTAAAACCTGATAGATTCAAGTAAACAAATCACAATAATATGTATCATGGAGATACCAGTGAGTTTGAGCATGCGAGAACCTAAATACACTACCAGCATCAACCATACAGTTGACGTTTAACACAAGCATGTATTCTAGTAGTTCAATATACAATTCATATAACATAATATCATCCATGAAGAAAATATTACCAGGAAAACGTTAAAACACAGTTCAACTAAGGGTTTTCTATTTTTTTCCAGACGATTGTTTCTCAAGCATTCTTGATGCAGCTTGGGTTATGCATGAAGTTGTTACTTAGATTGTGAGAAGGCTTGTGATAGATTGAGTTGAGGTTTCTTGAATTCAGTTATGGACATAAAAATCTTTGGTTATAGATTGAGGAAATGGATTATGGTTTATTTTTCTTCCATTTAGTGATAGTGGTGGAATCCTGGTTTAGAAGGTTTTAAGATTGCCTTTGCTTTGTTGGAGATTTTTAAGCTTGTATTTGGTCCTTAGGATTTAATTTGCTAACTTGAGTTTAACTATAAGAGTTTGGCTATCTTTCCTTTTCCTAAATCTATTATTGACCATGTAGTGAGATGCCTAATTAATGTGCAGGAGAATATGCAACAACATGCATACCAAATTAAGTTAATATTTGAAATTACTATGCAACATGAATATGCTATATATCATGAAATAAACTTTTTTTACCTATCAATTCAAACATGCTTCTAGACAGATTTACCTATTAGTTCAAACATCCATGTATTAGAGTATTATCTAAAAATTCATACTTTATAAGATATAGATGCTCAATTTTCAATGCACAAGTATAGAACAATGACATACCTTCTAATGAGAGGAGCCACCTGCATCATCTGATCGAGATTGGCGTATCATTTCTTCAAATTGCACTTGCCTGTTCATCATAGCTGTGAGCGTGACTTCGAAGGTGGACACCTTTTCTTTCAAACTCTGGTTCTCCAATGTGACGTTAGACACCAAGTGTCTTCTCTTGGTTCGCCAACTCCATCGTTTGCACCCGCTGATCCATCTCGTCCACCTGAGCGTTGACTTGTCGATGCGCTCGTTCTAGTTCAGCACGAGCCACCGCACCCATCGAAGACGATGTTGTAGGGGCGATGTATCAACTTCCAAGCCCTTTCACCTAGACCCCCACTCGTTCCCTAAGCACCTGAGCGGTTATCTAGTAATCCGTCATTTGCTGGCTCCCCTCTTCAATAGGTGCATCTCTTAGCTCGACCATCTGCGCCTATTTTTTGTTATGAAAATGATAAAATATAAGAAATTAGAATACAACTTTGATGTTTTGAATCAAATTATAAACTACGTATTTAATTTGACTTACATGTTTGCTCTGCACACCGTCACACCACTCCCCCGATCGCCGTTGGTGCCTTCTCTGATAAAGATCTGGCAGCAGCTCCTCGGCACTAGTCGCAAGATCACGCTACATTATCATATAAAACATCATTAATATTAATGTTGTATATATTCATCAGATAGTGTTATATATAGCAATTACCCGTTGATGATTTACGAATAACCTCGACCCACCGCAATGTGTCGTCGGGAGTTTGTTGCGGTTCGCAACATTTTTTACACATGTAGCCTATAAAAAAGATATCAAGACTTCTTATTAGCCACAGTAAAGTTTAAAATAGATATTATAATACAACACATCACCTGATAGTGTGGATCGCGGAAATGGTGACACACCACCTCCCAATCCTCTTAGGATATCTTATCATATGGGTGGGTTTCTGCTTCATCTTCCATCACACGAAAATGTTTGCGCATTTTTGCACAATAGGACTTAAATTTATTGCAAAGTTAGACATCCACCGCCCTCTTCACATAGTCCACGTGGAGAATGTCCATATCGAACTCCTCCTCCATAGGTAATACATTTAGAATGTTAGATAGTTGTTTGACTAGTATATTAAAAGTTATAAAAAAAAAGTTTGGGATTACTTACCAAGATGCGCATGTAAAGAACCCTATGTTGTGCCTCAGTCACCAGCAGCCAGCTGAAGGCGGTGATTGGAGCATACTGTCGACATATAATGCCAAGCTCTCGCATCCATACTGGACACCAATCGTCACTTGGGGCTGTGAAGCCTAGAGGAATGTCGATCCTAATGCGCTGCCACGTCCTCTGCAAATGCTTCTTCAGCGTCATGTTCTTCGCGACACCACGACTTGACCTGGTCGTGGATGTTGATGCTGAAAGAATAGTTAAATTAAGAACAATATTTTAATCATACACATGAATAAAAATCAACAGTTTACATCGAAATAAATAAAAGAAAACCTTACCAATGCTGTTGGTCATGGTGGGCAACTCACCCTACGTGTCATCCCGAGCTGAGTTATCCACATCTGGCCAAGGTCCCGATGGCTGAAACATTAGTGCCACCGCATCAGGACCGACGAGCTCTACCAGTCTCGAGGATGTCAGATCATCCTCATGCGATGTAGTGGAGTGCCTGGAAGGAATTCGGCCACATCGACCTCCTCGTGCCATGTCCGCAAAATATTAGACAAGTAAATATAAGAAGTACGAATATTAGATGGATGCATAATACAAATATTTTTAGTTATTTACACATGTCAGATACATAGTGACAAACATAACATGCTTACGCCCTATACGTCCTCAATATCGGTATCATCTTCACTTTCTAAAGTGTCTTCCTCTTCACTACAGTACTCGACCCTTGTTTCATCTTCTCCATCAGTTTCCTCATCATTGATGAAGTGAACCTCTACAGAAGGTTCAACTGTAATGTCAGCAGTCCCTATGTGTTCTGCTGTGGCACCATCCCTATTCAATGGTATAGGATCGGCTCCTTCTTCAACAACATTGAAAGCAGATTACGTTGCTGCACTGACAGATGACTCATCTTCTTGGAATGCAGCCTCACTAGAACTATTCTCCCCATATGCAACTTCTGTAATAGCATACAAACTTCGAGGAGGAATCTTTTGGGCCACTTGCCATTCACCCTTCAATTTGGTGTCTTTAAGGTAAAACACTTGTTCTGCCTGTGCCGCTAGCACAAAAGGGTCATTTTGATACCAAGTCTTGCTAAAATTGACATTGGTAAAGTAGGCATCCGTGTTTATCCTAGTCTTTTTATTACCAATATCCCACCATGTACACTTGAACAGGTGGATGAGTTTGTTGGCTCCATAGTTAAGCTCTATATCATCATCTAAGACACCAAAGTAGTCAATTTCTTCATCTCCTTCAGTGCCTAGCACCATAACCCCAAAATTTTGGGTTCTTCTATTTAGTTTGAGGGACTATGTATGAAATCGTAACCCTTTGACAATGCAACCGCTGTAGCAGTTAACTCGTTGATCGGGGCCACATGCCAATGTGTACAAATCTTTACTTGTCGTTGGTTCTATATTGTAATATATGACTTTCATCTTTTAAATAAACAGGAGTTTAGATAAGTAAACCGTCAACATTGACAATGTACATTGCTTCGTACTCAGGCAGTATTTTTTACTTACACGGCTCCCAAACCAATTGACAAACTACTTATGTTCGTCGTCGACATTCCGTTCATTTTGGGTTAGAAGTTCAACTTTATGTTCGCTATATGCAACAATAGTACATGTTAATGTCAAGTAAGTATATAAATATACATATGTAAATACATTGCAAAGTAAGGAGTTTCGAACCACGTACTCGATATATGGAACAATTTTATCACAATTATTAAGGACGTAAAAATAGGCCTTTTGTAGGTCAGACATATCCACGAAATCGTAAACCCGTGCACCGAATGGCCAAACATTTTCTTGAAATATAGAGCTCGTCGGTTCTTCATCTTCGACATTAATAGCATGAACGTTTGCATTTCGCTCCTCACGAGTGAACCTTGTGTCAATGTCATGTAGATATATTGAGCAAAATGCATGACATTCACTGTCAATGTATGCCTAAATGATTGAACCTTCCGATCATGCCTTATTACGCACATACCCCTTCAAAGTGGACAAGAACTTGTGCGTTTTACGTAGCATTATTGACATGTAAACACAAAAAGGGAAAAAAAAAAAGAAGAAGAGAAAATCATGTGACCATTATAGAAAGTCTTTAAAATTTACCTCTTAATATGATACATCCAACGATATTGGACCGGTCCTCCAATTATGGCCTCCCTTGGTAAATAGACAGCTAGGTGGACCATCATATCGAAGAATGTTGGCGAAAATATTTTCTCCAGTGTGCATAGTATGATCACGATGTCATCCTCTAACCGTTCAAGTACGTTTACGCTCAATTTTTTGGAGTACAACTGTCGAAAAAAGATCGCCAGCTAAATCAGCACCAAACGAACATCTTTGGTCAAGTGTCCATGAAGAAAAACGGGTAGAATTCATTGTAGAAGGACATGACAGTCATGACTTTTCATTCCTAACATCTCCCCTTCCTTCATGTTTATGTATCGGGCTATATTCGATGCATATCCATCAGGGGACTTCACCGATTTCAACCATTCGAAGAATTTCTTTTTCTCATCCTTCGAAAATATGTAACAAACTGATGGCATAAGAAGTTTGTCCCCATCACGAAATAGGTGCAACTCAGGCCGTATTTCCATATCTTCCATATCTCGGCGAGCATTTGTGGTGTCCTTTGTCTTCCCATTTATATCTAACAATGTACAAATGACATTTTCACAAATGTTCTTTTGGATGTGCATGACATCCAAGTTGTGGCATAGTGGAAGATCTTTCCAGTATGGCAACTCGAACAAAATGCTTCTCTTTGTCCAATTCAACTCCCACTCAGCACGTTTTCTTTTTCTACTGCTTGGTGGTTTCCCAAATTTCACATCTCCGATCAACCTGAGTTGGTTTAATATCTCTTCCCCACTTAGTCGCTTTGGCTACAACCTTCGTTCAGGTTTTCCATTAAAGTTTCTAACGCCACGAGTCCTTCAAAGATTTCCAGTTCGTAGAAAACAATGATGACACATAAAGCATAAATTTCGGCCATGCTTCAAGGACCCAACATCCTTATTACAAACTAGACATGCTAAGTAAAATTTTGTGCTCCAACCCGACAAGTTGTCATAAGCGGGAAAATCATTAATTGTCCACAACACTACAACATACATCCGAAAGGTTGTCCTGCTTTCCACATCAAATGTCTCCACTTATTTTTCTCATAGTTTTATCAACTCTTCAATTAACGGACACATGTACACATCAATATCATTACCAGGTGCCCTCGGTCCGAGAATAAGCAATGACAGATAAATGAAGGGTTCTTTCATACATCACCATGGCGACATATTGTATGACATCATCATAACTGGTCACATGCTATACGAGTTTGTTCATGTTACTGAAAGGATTGAACCCATCTAAAGCAATACCAAGTTTGATGTTGCGAGGATCACTAGCAAACTAAGGATGCACCTTATCAAAATCGGCCCAAGTTTCGGAGTCCGCTGGATGGCTAAGGGTGTTTCCATCTTGAAGATATTTCTCTTGATGTCATCTTATATCGGCAGCAGTCTTTCTGCACATGTACAATCATTGCAATCGCGAGATTAATGGAAAATATTGCAAAACTTTTTAGGGGATCTTTTTACCCTTCTTCTGATTAGTTGTATATCTCGGTTCACCACATTCTGGGCACTCGTTCAAATTTTCATGTTCACCATAAAAGAGTGCACAATCATACCTACACGCATGTATTAAAGTGTAACCGAGACCCAATTCACGCATGTATGTCTTCACCTCATAAAAAGATTTCGGAAGTGTTTCTCCATAAGGCAGTGCCACCTTAATGAGGCTTAAATGCATATTGAATGCACTATAAGATAACTTATGCATTGTCCTTGCATGAAGCAATTTTATCAGAAACTCTAATTTTAAGAACTTTTTATAGTTTGGATATAGGTGCACTTGTGCATCCCTCACGAGATTAACAAATGATTTACCGAGTCGATATTCAACGTACTAGGATCACAAGGTATGGTACCTGCTGAAGTAGATTCATCACCAATACGCGACACACTGACATCGCCCGTGTCCACTGCGATCCCCCTTTGCAAGTCACCTAACATTTTGATTAACCCTTCTAAACGTGTATCACCACTTACTATATTTGTCCCCTCATCTTCATCGTCATCATCATCGCTCTGAACTGCATAATTTTCACCGTGGAACACCCATCTTGTGTACCTTTTCTCCATTCCAAAGTCTAATAAATGTGAATGGACCAGATCAATGTGTTTGAATGTTTTGTTTTGGCATTTCTTGCAAGGACACCTTATTCTACTGGCTTTATTTGGATGACAACGCGCGAACTCTATGAAATCATGTATCCTTTTCACGTATTCTGGCAAAAACCTACCCTAAGCGTTCATCCAACTCTTATCAATGTTCGTTAATTACCCTATAACATGTTCAAGTAAATGGTGTTCATTACATTCTCATAATGTTATGACGCATGCATCGTGAATCCTATAATTGACGACCTTCCGTCTAAAGGGTACGGATCCTAGCCCATTAAGGAATGTTGCATTTACGTTGTGATCAATCGCTCAAATTCCTTCGTCGTAGTCATTATAAATTTCGCCAGCATCTCCCTATGGTTCTCCAAGTACACGAGATGGGGGAAGTGAACATGTTGCTAGTTTTCCATCACTAACAAATTGTCACGACACCCCACTATGCATCCAGAGAACACAAGTAGAGACGCGTTCGAAATATATAATGACAATTGACAAAGCGTGAATGATGACAACAATGTAAATTCAACTTCCTAAACTTTCTACATTTGACAATCCAAGAATGGTTGAAATCCAAACATTACTAATCGTAAGTGAAACAAATAATTAATGTGTTAAATTGATTATTAGTCAACATAGTATGACTAATAATCAATTGAATTATAACAATTGATTTATCTCACATGTATGATTAGGCATGAATGTATAGTAATCGTTCTTGAACGGGACTAAGCTTCAATGAACACATGAAATGACAATAATTAATTTGGCAATTTACGTCATATGACAATTAGTTCTTGACCTTTCACTGTATTCTATACATTGTTGTTCTTGTTCTTAGCCAAGTGTTTTACATTTTGAATGATAAGTCTAAGATCACCTCTTTTCTTACGAATTTTAACATGTGAGAGGCGCAAGTTAGAATGACTTTAAGTTTTAACTGATCATGCATACGTTTCTTTGTACATGGTTTTATTTTTTAAAAACTTTAACGACATTTCGGCAGCATGCCGTCTGTAAATTGAACATTTTTCAAAAAATTTCTGCACTAAAACTTGATAGATTCAAACAAACAAATCATAGTAATATGCATCATGTAAATACCAGTGAGTTTGAGCATGCGAGAACCTAAATCCAATACCAGCACGCAATTCACAATGTATTGCATCAGTCATATAGTTGTCGCTCAACACAAGCATATATTTCAGTAGTTCAATTTACAATTCATATAACATAATACCATCCATCAATAAGATTTAGTCATTCGACATTTCAATTTAAATTTTTAAAAGATTTCAAGTTCACATAGTTATAAACAAAACTTACCTTTTAGGGTTCTAATCATTAAATGGATGAGTCAAAAATGTCGTAATTCAATATAATTTAACCAAAAACAACATATCCGAATTTCAAGATCAAAATTTGAAGTTTACTATTGGTTTTATTTCTTAATTGTATATTTTTGGGCATTTTTTATAATGTAGGAACATGAGGTTGGAATCATGCTCATTTTGTAGGGCAGTCTAAATGGGCAATTTTCTAAAATTATGGACATAGTCCTCTTTTGAGCTTGATTTCCAACAAGTAATAGCTATTTGGAATTTAGTATTTCACAAGAGATGCAATATAGTTTCAATATGAGCAGAAAAACTTAAGTAGGATTTCCTTATATTATAGTGGACTCATTTTGAAAGGCTTAAACAACAATAAAGATATAGAAATTAAAAGTGGGAGTGGCTCATTCGCGTGGAAAAGTTGCTATCATCAAAATAATAGAAGGGTTATTTTTGCATCTCTCTCATGTTTGATTATTTGATTGGACATTTATTGATTGTTTGTCTTTTTTGTTTTTTTTTGCCTCAAATTTTAAATTTTTGAAGAAAATTCTTTTGCAAGAGGAATACAAAACATTTTTTATCAACTCTTTTACCTCATGCACATGTATGTGGTAAATCTTAAAATTCAAGATTTGCCTTCCATTTATTTAAATTTTTTGCTATTTACGCCTTTGATGCTTGAACCTTTGCTCGTCTGTTTCTAATTCGATTATTTAACCTAGTTGAGTTGAATTTTTTTTAGTTGGATTGAATGTTTCATTTCTGCAAACTTGAAATTGCGTTAAAGTTCATAAGATTTAGACAAAAATATAATTAAAAAATATATTGAGTTTTATTCAAGTTCACTCAAATCCAAATAGTAAGAGTGAAATCTTTACTACCAAAAATAGCTGGCATTTCATTTTTTAATTCTCTAAAATAAAATATCTTTATCTAAGTAGGAAAACTAACGACAAAGAGATAATTATTAAGTATTTCATAACTAATTCATAATTACTTGACCATTGTTGTCTAGTAAGTAGGAACCAAAAATAATTCATGATGAACTATACAGTAAACATTAAATTATTTTAATATTTATAAAAAATAAAAATAGATAAAAATAAGAAAATTAAAAATAACTAAGTTAATTTAAAAAATATATGAAAGCATATTACACATGTAGAGTGTGTCCGATGGCCAGTGTTCAGCCACTCAAATACCCAACTGTACTAGTAAGAGAATTAAGATTTTGATTCTTTGAGTCATTTTCTCGAACGGGTGGTGGGTAGATTAAATAACTGTACACACACACGCACACACGCATATACTCCTTTGAAGAAGAAGAAGAAGAAGAGGGGGAAGAAGTCTTACCTAAGATTGGTGAAGGCCGCAGTTGGCGACGGGGCGACGGGCTACAATGAGGAGATGCTGCGACAGGGGCCACGCGCAGCGGTTGCTCGAGACTCAATGGCGGGAGAAGCTGCATGTAGGGAGGAGGAGCCAGGAGTGGAGGAGGAGGGAGGAGGGAAGAGCAGGTCGAGGGGTGGAGGGAGGTATGGGAGAAGCACGACGTGTAGGCAAGGAAAAGAGGGAAATTTGGGAAACTGTGGGAAAATATGTTTAGGAAACGAGATTTAAGTTTTTGAGCATTAGTGATGGTTTCAAAACCGTCACTAATATTCTTTAATATTTTTTTTAATTTTTTTAATTAAAAGAACAGTAGTGACGGTCCAAACTTCGTCACTAAAAACGAACTAATAGTGACGAATCTGTACATTCGTCACTAATATTCGAATTTTAATTTTTTTATTTTTTTAATTAAAAGAGCAGTAGTGATGGTCCAAAATTCGTCATTAAAAATGTACTAATAGTGACAAATCTCTAGATTCGTCACTAATACTCGAATTCCAAATTTTTTTAATTAAAAGAGCAGTAGTGACGGTACAAAACCCGTCACTGAAAACGTACTAATAGAGATTCGTCACTAATACTCGAATTTCAAAATTTTTAAATTTTTTAAAATTAAAACAGCAGTAGTGACGGTCCAAAATCCGTCACCAACAACGAACTAAGAGTGACGAATCTACAGATTCGTCACTAATACTCTCATTTTATTTTTTTTTTGAAAAAATAAAAGAGCAGTAGTGACAGTCCACAATCTATCACTAATAACTACTAATAGTGACGAATCTCCCGAATCGTCACTAATATTGTAAAATAAAATTTTATTTTTTTTAAATAATAGCAGTGACACTATTAAGTATTTTTTAGTGACAGACCAAATTCGTCACTAATACTGCAGAAATCGTCACTAATATTTTCTCGACATAATTTTTGCGCGAAAAATGTTTTCCCACGATACCGTCACTAATACGACACTATTAGTGACGAATTTGAATCCGTCACTAATAGTTTCGTCACTAAAAACCAACTTTTTTGTAGTGACTATATTATTTATTTTATGATATCAACATAATTTTACATATAATTAACTATAACAAACCCATTTTAATTAATCTCTTCTTAAGAAAAGACTACTGAAAAATCCACTTGTGAATTTGTTTTACATTGAAAAATTTGAGTGGTTTAAGCTTTTAAGTCAAGTTAATGTTCACCCATGTATATCAAGTGTACCCATCGTGTTAGTAAGCGGTATTAGAGCCAAGTTTTACAGCATCTTTTGCAAGACATTTCGCAAACCAAACGTAAAGTTCGATTAACCTCTCATGAGATTTATCGAAAAACACTGACAATCTTTTCTTGTAGAGGTTAGATTCGTGTCTTTTTTAACTAATTTTAAGGAAAATTTTTGGAATTATTGAAAATTCAAGGTTGTTCGTGTCTTTTGGTCAAACCTAAAAAAAATATGAGTGTCTTTCCTTGAAAAAAAAAACAAGTTCAACTACTTAATTCAATTAGATTACATGCATATGGTGAATTATAGCGATTTCAGTATATAGATTCGGTGTATCTATTATATTCTCGGCTCAAATGAGCTCAAAAGCTACGTGTAAAAATTGTTCATTCAAAGAATTTTCATTTTTTATTATAAAATGCGACATAGGTCATGGTAGTGAGGTAGGGGGTGATGTGGTAGCCGTTGGATCTGGTAAGATGATGTGATCAATTTTTCCACGGATTGGAATGTTCGAAGCGCGTGAGTGGACCATCTAGAATGATGGACTTGCGTGGCAAACAACATCATCTCTAGTCATTCAGACAAAGGGTGTTGGGTTTGGTTTTTATTTAGAAAATTTTAATCTCTTCTTTTTGAAATTTTGAACTTTGATGATTTAAAAAAGGGGGAAAAAAATTCCTTCCCATTTTCTTTTCTCTTTTGATTTAGTGGCGTTTTGTTTGTTTTTATGCTTTAATTAATAAAAAATAATTGAATTATTAAATTGACTAGTCAAACTTTGAAAGTGGGTATTTTAGAATATTAATAAATACTTTGTTTGAATGTTGATGCCAACATATAGCACAGTGTGGCTATTAATTTTTTTTTATTTTAGCTATAATTTTATGTTCAAATTTTAAATTAAAAAAATAACACATGTTTAATTATTTATTTATCACATCAGTTCAGTCGGGTTAGTTCAAGAGATAGGGACGACTTGTGACTTTGATGACCACTAAGGTCATGAGTTTGATTCCTCCTTTAAAGTTTACCTTGATGAATTACCAGACCTGCGTCAATGGGTAGGCGACTTTCACCCCCCGGGTTTGGTGCCGCACCATACTATCCAATAATAGTAGCTGAAGTTTTTGGGTTATAAAAAAAAAAAAAAAAAAGTCATTAGCTTGATGCCTTTGATTTATGTCATACTTAGTGAGTTAGAGAACAATACATATACATAAAAACTATAAAATAAAAACTTATTTTGCATTTTAAAACTTATTTTCTCAATTTTTCTTTATTTCCTTCTACTTTTGTATTGCTTCTAATTAAGCCCTCATTTCATTAGTGTTGAACAAAACTATAATGTGATTTAGTTTTTATGATTAGATGGCTGGAAATAATAACGACAACTATGAAAAGATATAAAGTGAGAGACATCAATAATTCTATCTTTTAAATTATTTTTAAGATTTGAACCCTTAAAAGTGAAATATTGCGTTTTGTAATAACCAATAGTTTATGGCAAATACATGTTATGTGGACCTAAAACTCTAAATAAAGATCACGGGAGCTGTCTTCAAAAGACAGTAAATAAAAATTCAAAAGGACGTGAAGATTGAAATTTAATAAGTTATCAGCGAAAGTGGGTAGTTAGCGTGAAAGATTATGCAAGTAAAGTTTAGTTACGTTTTTAATGTTTTGATGAATTTATTTAACTTGTTATATATAAGTGTATATTAGTTTAAGATGAGATTAGCTTTTCAACATTCTGAAAAAAAAAAAAAAAAAAAAGAGAAATGAAGACTAATGCAAAAATTTTGTTTATTAGTAAAGAGATAGAGGTTGGGATGAAAATAGGGGTGTACAAAAATTACAAAAAAATCGAAAATTGAACCGAAACCAGATTGAAAACATAAGTGGTTTGGTTTTTTGGTTTATGGTTTTGATTTCCGTTTCCAAAAACACAACTTCCCACGATACTAGCTTTTAATATTATTGAAATTTAAATTATAGTAAAAGATAAATATTCAATTATTTATTTATACATTGGCGTGATTATGTCATGCTTAATAGGTTCATAAACGAAAGTTTATAAAGAATATATGAAAGTGAAAGTTTGAATAGAAAAATAACTTATTCTGTAGTTCAGTCTATTTTCTCTTGCACGAGAACGAGAATTTTTTTTATTTTTTTCTACTTTTCTATCACTTATAAGTCTTCATTTTCATTTGTGTTGAAAAAAACTTTGATGTGATTTAATTTTTTATGATTTTATGATTGGAAATGGTAATGACAATAACGAAAGACGTAATGTAAAGGACATCATTAATTCTTCCTCTTGAACTCTTTTACATTCGAATTCTTAAAAGTAAAATTTTGCATTTTTATAATAACGAAAAATTTATCACAAACACTTGTTCTGTGTACCTAAAACTATAAGGGTTCGTTTAGATCAACTATTTTATTTGTAAAAAGAAAGAAAAATAAGAAGGAAAATTATTTCCATTGTATTTTCTTTCTGTGGTAAATACCATTAAAAATGAAAGCTACTCTAAATGATCGAAAATTAAGAAAAATCAAATGTTAATGATATGTAAAATTAATTTTTTATTATTTTAATATACTTTCTATTTTCTTTCGAATTTCCCTTGATAATCAAATACAAAAAATTATATTTTTCACATTTTTCTTTTCTGTTCTTAACATTTTTGAAGTTCCAAACAAACCCTAAATAAAGAGCTAGGGAGCTATCTTGTAAAGATGGTAGGCAAATATTCAAAAGGGAGTCGATAAAGGAGTAAAGATTGAGATTTAATAAATTAGTAAAGAAGAAAGTGGGTAGTTAAGATGGAGGATTGTGTCATCAAGTTTATTTATGTTTTTTTTAATTTATTATGTTTTGATGTATTTTATTTAACTTGTTCTATTTAACTCTTTAAGTGTATATTAGTTTAAGGTGAAATTAGCTTTTTGATATTTTATTTTTTGTCAAAAAATGAAAAAAAGAAAACTAATGTAAAATATTTCTTTATTGAAATTTCACACAATATTGCTTATCGATTGATAAAATATCAACAACAAAAATAAGTAATAGGCTATTTTATGTTAAATTTGGGAGTTGATTATCGAAAAGCCTCGAGCCTTCAATGATGAAAAATATATATATTTTTTTCATTTTCAATTTCCTAATGGATAACCAAAAAAAAAAATGTTTGGTTAATAATTGAAACAACAATAAAGAGATTTAGTAAATTATTACAGAAAGTCGATCGTTAAGATTAAGATAGATTTGTTTACTTACATAAATATTACATCATACTAAATTTATTGAAGAAATCCAAATTACGATATGTGGTAAATTAAATTTAGAGATTAAGAAACTAGTAAAGGATTGCATAGAAGTTTTGGATATTGCCAACTATTAAAGGCATTAATAAATGGAAATAGAATTTTCTTGGGATTCACATTTTTTTTCAGTTGAAAATAATAAATCCTATAGTTACAAATATTGAATATCTTTGGTCAAAAGTCATATTTTGAATTGCTACATTCATCAATTCAACATGAGACCTGTCAAACATGGAGTCATCAAATTGGAAGGTGTTTGGATTTGATTTACCTTCTATATGATATGCCTAGCAAGAGAAATAAATTATTAAAAAAAATTGCTATATAATGTGATTAAATTAACACTAGGCCCAATGGGCTTCAAGTCTGTAAAAGGCCACAAGAGGACTACTAATATACTGAGGTAACTAGTAGCTAGCATAAGTTTGAAATTTAGATTTTAAATCTATTTTTTTATAATTTTTTTGAAAAATTTAAATATAATTTTATATTAGTTTTGTTTAAATTTACATTCATTATATTCAAAATCTAAATTTGTTCTCACAAATACCGGGTAGCTCATACTGTAACGCCCCAACCCTCTACGTGGGCCCGGAGTGCTACTAATTCATTTATTTACCTGATAATCCACATTTTAACATCATGTATGCAGCGAAAAATATAAACATAACTTTTACAAATATAATATCAGAGTTTACTATTTCTATCTATAATCCAAAATAACTATTTATTACTTGTATTCTCATATATACACATATCTCCAAAAACATTCAGTATTCACAAACATCATTATATTTCACAACCATCCATATCTCAGAAGACTTAAAACTTAAAACATAGAACATAACTTACATACTATCCAAGATATCAGTTAAGTATATACCCTTTCTTTTCTATATCCCAAAAATGCTGCAAGCACCTCGAGCTCTCTAAGCTCGATCTCATGGAGGTCCTGAAAAAGATAAGTTCATATTCGGGTGAGATACATCTCAGTAAGGGAAGAAACAATATATTAAAACAGTGTGTGGCTAACATGAGATTAATATATAACATATTATTCATCATTTGAAAATCATTAACATAATTTTTGAAATCATTTTCTAATCCTAATCAAACACATGTAAGACATTTTACCCATGAGATTACCTAAGAATAGGGGTGATTACCCGCTCATACAAGTAGCATCCCTCTACTTTGATACATTAGGCAACCCAAGGGTCACGACTGAAGCATATCAAGACACTCACCTTACTCAGTAAACCCTCAAGTTATAGATTAATTTCGTATTCACACAGTTCATACAAAAGTTTACTGATGAAGGCTCCCAAGAATAGGGAAATTTATCCTCCCATATAAGTAGTTTCCCTCTGCCCTAGCACGTTATGCAACCTATTGCTACACCTGATACAATTAGGGCACTCACCTTTTTTCAACAAACCCTCGGGCAAAGAATTTGCCTCACTCAAATGTAACATGTTTTACTAACATAAATACTGATAATACCATAATACATTATTTTGTTTGCCATTATTCTACATTTCTCAACTGTTCATGTTTCCATTTTTTACTTTTCATTTCATTTCACTTTACGTGACTCTTTCCCATTTTACATTGTTCACATTTCACATTTCATTTCCTTTTCATTCATTTCCATTTTCATTTTATTGCATAACATATTCAACATCTTTCAGCTGTTTTACCCAGCATCTTTCAACTGTTTTACTCAACATTTTTTAACTGTTTTACCCAATATCTTTCAACTATTTTACTCAACATTTTTCAACTGTTTTACTCAATATCTTTTAGCTGTTTTACCTAATATCTTTCAGTTGTTTTACATGGTTGCATTAACACTTACATGCAGCAAATTTCATATAACATTTTCATACTCAGATCATTTCTTATATATCCTGCATCGGATACATATAACATATTTCCACACAACATTCCTATTTACTCATGCTACACTATTTAGTAATAAAATTCATATATATTTCTATAAAATAAGTCAACCTACATCTAACATTTATATGCGGAAAATATATTTTTCATTTCTTACATAATTATCTTAAAAGTATCTTTCACTTTCATCCGTTCAATTTTTCATATACGTATCTAATAAATAGCCCTAAGCTCGGAAAACATAATTTAAATGGTTGACATTTTAAACCTATTTCGAAATATATACACGTATATATAATACAATTCATTTTCCATTAAATTCATAAAAAATTTAGTATAATATATATTTTTTCCTTTACCTGATTTCTTGAACTACGCCAACGGAGACCCTGAAAAGATGTCTGCGGCGCTCACCCGAGCCTTAAAATAAAAATTATAGTTCAATTAAATAAACCCTAAATAAAATACTATTTTAATATTTCTTATGTCCATAAATTTCAAATAAATAATTATACCCTCAAATATAACCAATTTACCTAATTTTCCAAATCCCACTCTCGCTTTGGAGTGAGGCCTAAGAAACTCAAATTGAAAATTTACTCGCGCCAAAATGACGATGATCGCGACTAGAACCCTATGGTGGTGCCCGATCGTCAATTTGACTAAAGATCTAAGGAGAAATTGAGAAATTAGGAAAAAGTTGTCTTACCCCAAAAATGGTGCCTACGCCGCTCCCACAACAAATCAATTTCAGTAGAAATGTCGGTAGCGGAGTTAGAAATCCAATGGTACCTTCCGTTTTCTGATCGACCAAATATCCGTTAAGAAATGAGGGGAAAACAAGACGGAGATGGAGAGAGACGTCACAACAAAGAGAGAGAGAGAGAGAGTGCAGAGCTCTCTATAACATTTTTTCAATTCCCACCTGTATAAGCTTAACCTTCTTCATATATTTATATATATACAATACTTTAACTATATTATTATAATAACCTTACATATATACATAAAACTTATATTATATTATTCTTATGTATACCTTTATTTCAATTAATTTTTTTTTCATACTATTCCCTTTTATTTATTTATTTAATACATTAATTCATTAATCACTACACATGAGATAAACTTAATTCCCCAACATTAGCTTACATTTAAGTGGTTAGTAATACGTACAGATTCGTTCAAAGAGTATTGTGTTAACTCAATAAGGCTGATATATTTTTGGTGAAAAACTTTATTTGCTTTTCCATATTGGAATTACTCTAGTGAAAGCATGGTGTACCTAGAGGAGTGTTTTTTTTTTAAACAAAAACCTCAATTTTATTGATAGGCTTCACTTATGGTAGAGAAAAATCGTGGTTACAAAGCAGGATACATGAGATTTACAAATTAACTATCAAAACCATCACAAGCATCAAAACCAATACTAAAAATCGAGTACCATTATCCAACTAAACAATTTAAACATGCTTATATGTAATCAAAACCAAACAAAAACAAACATAAACAAATTACCTGTAAAATGATGTCAAATACCTAAAAACATAAACCAAAGGAAAACCAAATGATGACAATTAAAGACGAAGACTTGGAATACTCATCTTATCCATACGAATAAGACTTCTCATTTTATTCAGCAACACATCACTTACAAAATATCTCCTCATAATGCCACCCTCGCCTTGACGAGTTAAGAAATCTGCTAGCTGATTACTTTCTCTAAATTGGTGTTTTGTACAAAACTAAAGACCATGTAACTCTTCTTCTAGAAAATCCCAAAAGTCCCATGAGTACCAATAGGAACAAATTTCATATGTGAGTCATCCCACTACCAATTTCGAGTTGCTTTCAATACAAATATTCTGATATCTCAACTCTTTACATAGCTGAACACCACTAGTAAGAGCTCGCAACTCCGCTCCATTGTTAGTACCTAACTCAAATTTTTCATAGAAAGTGGCCTTAATATTACCCGATGAGTCGCGGATGATACCACGACCACCACAAGAACTAGGATTTCCTCTACAAGATCCATCTATATTTAGTTTCAACCAACCTATTGGAGGCTTTCCCAGACTACTTTTCAAGGAGTTCTAAACTTCGACATTTTTGCTTTCACCTGGAACTCTTCCAATAAATTCTTATCTAAAGAGGGCAGAGAACCATTCACACCTTCTACAATTTCTGCGAGCCAAAACCTCATAGATAACCAAACTGCATTCCCTAACTCATACTTAAATTCCATGTGGGCTTTACAACATCTAAGCCATAGTCTCCAAGAAATTATAGTAGGTAACAAATCGATGATCGTACCTTTTTGGGTTGATTTTTTGGCACATTTGAAACATCTACTAATTTTCACCCTCCATAGTTTAGCATCAAAATTTAGAATTTCTAAGACAAACGCTGCTCTCTTCTATACCATACTTGTGATGGTTCCTGTACTTAGAACATGATTGAGAGACTCATTTTTTTATCCATGCAGCAGTTGCAACATGAGACCATATCAAAACCTAGTTTCCACACTCTCTCATCTGTGGAAGACATTGGAACATGACTTTCCACATACATAGCGATACTTTCTTAGGAAAAAGTTTATGCCAGACCCACTCCATCTGCAGGCACTGCTCCCCTTTAATTCTTATTACCTCCCAAGCCGAGGCGGTTGAAAATTTTCCATTTATGAAAGACTTCCAAATAAACACATCAGGCCTCGCTTTATAATTTATAGATGGTAACAAAATCTCATCCATTTTGGAGACCCATACCAATTCTTTCAGCATATCAGTATCCCAATTCTCAGACTCCCAGCAGTCTTGAATCTTTAACTTAGAATAATGGATCATGTAAGAACATTCAGCAACGGGACTACTGCTTAACCACCTATCAAACCAAAAAGAAGTTTTTCCTTTTCTAACCTTCACATAAACATTCTCATAAACCTCTAGAAAAATTTTTAAGATTGTCTTCCAAAACCGAGAGCCTGTACGAGTTGAATTAGTTGAAGCCATGTGACCTGATTTAACATATTTAGCCTTAAAGAAACGGGTCCAAAGATTATCTAAGTTCATAATTCTCCAAGAAAACTTCATCTGAAAAGATTTTTGAACGTCATTAAGGTCCCTTATGCTGACACCCCCTACATTGAAGGGTTTACAAACCTTTGACCAAGCACACCATTTCATTTTCACCCTACCATTACTCTCCTCCCAGAGAAAAGAAAAGAGAATGGAATTCATATTTTTGATCACTACAAAAAGAAGGTTAATCTTTCAGATCGCTACCTAGAGGAGCTTATTTAGGAGGTGTCCACTACAAAAAAGAAGACTTTTAGTGACGATTTAAAATCATCACTAATAATAGAACATCGTCACTATTAATTATTAGTGACGACTTAGTGACGCTTATGGATTGGTGACTATAACGGCGGTTTCAATTGACTATTAGTGACGGAGAGTGACCATCACTAAAAATGTAATACCGTCACTATAACTGACACAACTTTTGGACTGAAAATCATCACTAAAGACATATTATTAGTGATGATTTTTAAACCGTTACTATTATGCTTCTTTCAGCTACGGTTTGCAACTGTAACTATTATCCTTCTTTTAGCGATGGTTTGCAACCATCACTATTGTGCTTCTTTTAGCGACGATTTGCAACCGTTACTATTATCCTTCTTTTAGCGATGGTTTGCAACCATCACTATTGTACTTCTTTTAGCAGTAGTTTGCAACCGTCACAATTTCTCTACTTTTAGTGATGATTAGAAACTGTCACTATTGGGACACTTTTAGTGACGGTTTTAGAGCAATCACTACTGCATATTTTTATCTTAATTGTTTTTGGAGACGAGAGAACAACAAGAGATGCTTGTTTTGCTTCTTTAGGATTAGTTTATTTTATGTGTTTCCTTGGCGAAGAGAGTGCGGCATATATAATTTCATACCGGCAATTTCCATAAGCACGAGACTATTGTGTTTGAGTTTTACATTGTAAGGGAGATACTAACACTTATATTACAATATAAGTGAAGGATTGTTAAAGTTTTAAATAAGGGAGATGAAAATTTTTTCATAAACCCTAGTTCCACCCCGGTTAAAAGTTTGAGATTATATAAGTTTATAAAATAGTTAAAACTTTATATTTGAAATTATTTTCTTTACATTTAATAATAAAATTTCAAAAATATAATTACTTTGCCACAATAACTAACTATCATTATAAAATAAAATTCGAATACAACAGTCATGTCTAATTAAAGAGGTATAACTTTCTAAAGAGTAGTGCCTATTCAAATAGATATCATTTATAATCCTTCTTATCGATAAAAAAGAGATAAGTGATTCTACCAGGAAATCACTTGCTGGCAAATTTTTGATGGTTTTGTTGTATATTGAAAGTGATTTACATTATTTTTCTTGTAGGAAATTTATTTGTGTAAATTTCAATAAAATAGTATATAAAATTGTATCAACTAAACCCAAATAAATTTAAATTCAAAACCTAAAATCTATACTCTCAAATATAACCTAAAGTTTAGAAGCATGTTTTATTTAACTTTATACAAATTAAAATATAAACCTCAAAATTTGTACTTTCAAATGCAAGGTCAATGTAATTTCATAATACGTTTCATCCACATTTATATAAATTTAAATTCAAACTCTGAACTGATCTCCATATTTCCTAACCTTATATTTGGGGAGATGTTTGATTTAGATTTTTATTAAATTTGAATAAGATTATATATAGAATTATATTAAAATTAATTTAAATAATTTAAATTTAAAGTCTAAAATTTATGCTTCCAAACAAAGTATAACAAGAGTTGAGCTACAATCCTCCCAACTTAAAGAGCTTCCAGCAGATGGGCTTAGGACTGTAGGCCCACCAGGTCAGCTTCTATAACGACTGAAGGAAATCTTGGCCCACCCACAATCCTTCCTCTTCTTTTTCCTCCCTTTTCTTTCTTCTAAACGGCCCACAAGAACACCATCAAGTGTCAAATCCTTATTTCCTCCAAAAGTTAATGATTCAAAGGCCTGTTTGTGTTAAAAGAAACACTTCCAACCACTCATTGTTCTTAAATTTCAAGTAGTGAACCAGCTGCATGATTCATGCACGTGTCCCTCCTTCCAATTTTAGGTCATGTTTGGTTTACAAAATATTTATTTTTTAAAAATAGATTAATTTTAGAAAGTTAGTTATATAAAAAAATTATAATATTACTATAAAGTAAATAATAACACATGTAAGATGACATGGAACGTATCTTTTATAGACTCAATTTTGTCCTTTTATGGCTAATGAAAAAGAAAAAAAAAAAACCTTTATAAAGGACCAATAAAAGGATTTAATTTTTGGTGCCACAACAATCTCGAAGTGGGGTTAACTCTCGAGAAAGAGAGGATAAATCTCTGAATCATCTCAACTGAGTGGTGAACTTCATATTATGTGAAGCCTGGTGCGAATTATGGAATTGAGGAATCAGTTATTTGTAAGTCAATTGAGTCCCCACTTAGTTTTATCCTAGGTGAAGGTAGAACTCCTACTTAATATGTCACTAATTCATTGATTCCTAAACTGCACTTACGTGTAAGGAAACTAGTGGTTAATAGTTTGCGCCACCAGGTTGGGTTCGAGAGTATGGTTATACAAAGGGAAGGTATTACCATCCTTCACACTTATCCAAGGTACAATACTTGATTAGCCTTAAATTACCTTTGAAACTAGTGGTTAATAGTCTGCGCTACTAGGTTGGGTTCGAGAATTTGGTTATACAAAGGAAAGGTATTAGCATCCTTCACATTTATCCAATGTACAGTACTTGATTAGTCTTAAATTACATTTGAAATCAACCAATCAAGATTCTAATCCTTCTACTTTATCTAATTACCTAGCCATTAAATATTGGATAGCCCTGTGAAAGACAAAGACCCCGAAGGCGTGGGAAGGACACAACTACCAATAATCTTTACGAGTATTATTTGTTTAGCTGTTTTCCGGACCTTTAGTTTGTTAGGAAATCTTACATAAGACAAAAGCCCCTCTTATCTCTAGTTCTCAGGTTCCCTAAGGTTAGAGGAAGGTTTGTTATAGAATTAATTTATTTATTTTACAAAAACACATTAATAAATGCACATAATAAGAGAGGCAAATACATAAGCTGGCCTAATTACAAGTAAACATGCATGCACCCAATTATATATGCAAATATTGATGCAAGACACACGTGCAAGGTGTGCATGAAAATTATAAATTCTAATAGAATCATTAACGAGTAGACATAAAGTGATTGTGTTAGAATCTTCATTTCTTAGGAGATAATTGGAGATTACATAACTTTAGTTTATTGGGTACTCCTTATATGGGTAGTGCACACGCACACACACACACGCACATAGGCACACAAACACACGCAAATATAAAGAAGGGTCACACACACGTTTATGCTTCAGGCAAGATCATGCAATGAGCAAACAATATAAGAAAACCTGCTAAAAAATGACCAGAGTCAAGAAAAAAAAAAGGTCTTAGAATTTTTTTTTTTTTCAAAATTTTCTCGATTTTTTTAGGATTTTTTTTTTTGTAATTTTAAAATATTTGTAAAGAAATTTCCCAAATTTTATTTATTTTTGTCATTTTTAACTTTTGATTTTTTTTAAATTTTCTAAGCCAACAGGACTTCAAAATTTTTTCCCTAACTTTTCTGATTTTTTTATTTTCTCGATTATTTAAATTTAAAATGAATTAAAATATATTTTTTAATTAAAAATAAAAAGAGACAGTTCATGTAGGTTGAACCAAGTTAGACTTGTCAAATCGATTTGATTAGTCAACGCCAAGTGACTCAAGTTGACTCGAGTCAAACCAAGCTGACTCGGTCAATAAGGGAGGGGCGGGAAAGCCTTTGTAACGCCCCAATTTTCTACCAATTTTTTTTTTCTATTTGTATATATATCTATAAAATAAACCTGCTCCGATACAAGAATAATACTGTCCCTAGGATCCATTTCTGAAGAAAGAACCAAACGAGTTGGAATTCCCATATCCTAATATGTCTGGTGCAATTATAATACAATGTAATTTACGAAAAACAATAACTTCTACCACGTTATCTGAAAAGTATTCTTCGGATAGATAAGTGGGGTCTCATTTCCGTTCGTCGTTAGTTCAACTCTAGAGTTTCGTTTGATGTATTTTGATTTGATTTTGGTTGTGTTTATATTTTTATCTTCTTTGTTAGTTATGTTTAGTTTTGCTATCCTAATTTGGTTGGTTGCTAGTGTTGTTTTTTTTGGAGGGTTTTTCTGTAATTTCCCTTTTGCTTATCTTGTAAGCACGATATTCTTTCACCAAAAGTGAGGGTATATTAATAAATAAATGGAGGTACCACCCTATTTTAATAATAATTAAAAAAAAATTCCACTACCGGCCTAAATCTTCTCCCCTAAATTACAATATACTCTGCCAATTTCCCTCGTTCAAATTTTCAAGTTCTTGCCCTTCCGCTTGGAAACAAAATCGTCAATGGATTGTCGTGGTTTTCCGAACCCATCAACTGATCCAAAAAAACATAGAAGTCCGTCAAAGAATTTATGTCTCGCGACTTACGAAACAAAACTCGAAATTTCTATTATACCCATTCCTATCCTCATCCTACTTAAACCTATACTCAGGTAAAATCATCCAACCTAGTCTGCAGAACCTAACAACTTAGGCACTTATACCACCTGTAGCGCCCCGACCGGCCACATGGGCCCGAAGTGCTAGTAAAATAAATAAACATATAGAAATACTCTCTTTGAGACCACATATACATATATACAGGAATGCAAACCGCCCCAACCTAGGAATCCCTAGAGCACTTGCCAATACTGAATTTAATGGTAAATTATCCCACAAATTAAATTTAATAAGCTTTCAAAATTACTCCCTTTCAAAAAATGTAAAGAAATGCACAAAATGAATACTATATAAGTATTTCCTTAGAACTAGGGCATACCATATTCTGAAGAGCTCATGCCTCCCTTTTAAATCATCAGGATCGGAAAATCGAAAAAATACTTTACAAAATAAGCTCCCAATATTTGGAAATTTCGTAGGGTTTTTATAGCTATGAAAATAATATTCTAGGAGGTTTTCGGGCTCACTCGGGATGAACAGGTTGCAAAAAAAGACTTTCTGGACCTCAAAAGTATTTTTGTAATTTTCCTATGATTTATTATGATTTTTCTAAGTGCGAAAACATTTTTGTGAATTTTGTAATTTTTGTGACTCTTTAATATTTTTCCTGAATTTTGAAATAACAAAAAGGAAATTAAGCAAAATTATGAAGGTTAAATCAAAAATATCTTTTCTAAAAAAAATTTCTAACTTTCTTTTGATTTTTTGCAATTTTTCTACTTTTTATGGTTTTTTTTTTTTTTGGAATTTTTCAAGTGCAAAACATTTTTTAAGCTTCGAAATATTTTTTGTGAACTTTTTTTCTAAATTTTTATGAAATGTTTGGAATTATCCAAGTGCAAAACAAATTTTAAACTTCAATAAATATATATATTGAGGATTTTCCTGAATTTTTCTACATTTTATATATATTTTTTGGAATTTATTTGAGTTATTAAAACAAACAAAATAATCAAAATAAAAAGAACCGGTGGAGACTGGTTCAGGGGGGGAGAACCGGTCAAACTTTGACCGATTTGTGGGGAACCTATTTAAGGTCTAGTCAAGACCATCTAGAGGCTACGCCACGTGCCCTAAGCGGATAGGCAGATCACATGCGCCCTAGGTTGAACACGTGGTCGTACCATGGTCACTGATCTAAGGGAGCAATCGGACGGCTTCAAACAAGTCGCATGGGACTCTGTGGATATAGAGGCAGGGACGTCAGGTGTCACGGATTGGGAGGTGGAGTGGAATTCGAAGAGGCATATGCCCTTGGGATATTGTGGCTGTTGATGAGCAATCCAATAGTGGTAGTGAGGCACGCACGGACCGCTAAGATGGCTGAATCTGGACCGTGTGAAGTTGTTCAAATCGAACAGTGAATGATGGTGGAGTGCGGATTGATGATGTGGTGGGATCCTTAACGTTCAGAGGAGGCGCAAGATAAACTGCCAGGATTAGGCCGCGCACAGTTTTGATCGTGTGGTGATAGAGGTGCCAGGTGTCACACAACGAGTGGGGAATGCAGGCGTCATGAAGGTTTCTGATGTAGGACAATCTCGGTCGTTGGTGGAGATCAGAGATCCAACGGCTATGGAGGGATCTTGTACAAGGCTCGATCGAACGGGCAACAACATGCCCCGTGGAGAAATCCTGCGGTCCCGAGGGCTAACATATTTAAATTGAAAAGTTTTCTTTTTCCTCATTTTGTCACTTCTCTCATCTTTTTTGCAATCTCTCTCTCTCTCTCCCCCCTTCCGTTTTCCCCTCCCTATTCTTCTTCACAAACGAAACCCTAGGGTTTCCCTGTTCCGCAACTGTCTCAGTCTCTTTCCTTTCTCAAATTCTCACTCTTTTCGCCATCTCTCTCTCTCTCTCTCTCTCTCTCTCTCTCTCTCTCTCTCTCTCTCTCTCTCTCTCTCTCTTTTTCTTCCTGTCTACCTCTTTTGTTTTCTCTTCCTATGATCCGAAAGCTCAACTCAAACTTGGGTATGCCACCAACTAGACCCCTCCATTCTAAATCTTCCAATCTCTCTTCTTTGCAACTCCGCGAACATAAACCTTAGGGTTTCTTCCTAAAATGCCTCACTCCCTCTGACCTTCCTAGAACTCCACTTATCCTAATAATGGCCAAAACTCATACTCTTATTGCATGGTCGCTCCCTCGCTTCACGAGGCTAAAGTTCGTGGTGCAGATTCAAACCGAGCACTCAAGGAAGATCGTAGAACCCAACTGAGGGTTCCTAAGTTTAAGAGCTATTTGTGCGGGCGAACTTGCGAAAGATAAGGATTTTTATCTCTTCTTGCTTTTGTTTTTTGTATGTGTGTCATTTGGATATGGAATTCTGGGTTATGTTCATATTTGTATGAGTTTAAGTTAGAACAACGATCAGTGCGCTTCCTTGGGTCTCAGTGTTTGTGCATGCACTCTGGGGTCCTAGATGTGTCAAGGTTCAGGTTGGGATTTAGGGTTTCAAGTGTCATGGGATGGGTGGGAGACGAAGACGAGTTGACTAGTCTTAGATCAGGCGAGTGGTGTTGGGTTAACTCGTGTGAGTTGATTCGTTAGGGTGAGTTGTGAGAACTAACTCGAGTGGAATCGAGTGAGTCACGTGCCTATAGGCACGTGTGGGGGATGAGTCATGGGTGGGCTTTGGCTTTGGGTTAGCTTTCATAGATGAGTGGGGCTTGTTTAATAGGCTATGGAGTTTCCAAAAGGAAGCGTGGGCCTGGTTTAAAATATGTGCGGGCCGAGTTTTCAAAAATAAGTATGGGCTTTGGTTTCAAAACCTTTGTGGGCCGATTTTTCAAAAGTGATTGTGGGCTAGTTTTAAAAAATATTTGTGGGCTGGCTTTTTCAAAAATGATTACGGGCTTCGATTTTAAAACCTTAGTGGGCTAGGTGTTCAAAAATGAGTATGGGCTTCGAGTGAATTCAGAATTAGGCTGGGTTGGCTTTAAAACACAAGTAGGCTTGGGTTTAGTTTGAATGGGCTGCGATTTTATTTTTAGAAATGGGCTTTGGTTTCAAAGTTAAAAATGGGTCGTGGGTCTTAAAATTTTGGAAACAGGCTCGTTTAATTTCAAAAGATCGCGGGTCGGTTTTGTTTAAATAACATAGGTCGGCTAGGTGCTTGAGTCTAGAGAGTTCGGACTTAGGTCCGGGTTCAAACTCGGGTACAGGAGGTTTGTTTCAAAATCCGAACCCCCGTTCGGGTTCGGGTTTAGAACCGGTGTTCAAGTTTGATCACCATGTAACCTGTATTCAGGTTCGAGTATGACCTAAGTATTGAATTGGGGGACCCGCATTTGCATTTGTACACAAACAACATTGCATATTTACATTTCTGAATTATGGAAAGGGGAAAGTAACTTACCTGCAGCTTCTCACTCCTCTAGTCTCCCTCTTCTTCCTCTTGTATCTGTCTATTCTTGTATGGTCTGGTATTCTGGATGTAATGTGTGCTCTGGATGTTTTGCTTCTGTTTCCCTCTACTTTCTATATTGCAAAGCTCCTCTGCTTTCTGTGTCGTAGGGCTCTCTCTCTTTAAAACTCCTTCCTGCCCCTATGGGACTTCTTCCCCTCTCTCAATCCCTGCAAAGTTCCTCTACAATTCTCTCTCTTGACTTTTCTATTTATGCAGAGTTACTCTTCTCTAATTCTCTTCTTTCCCTCTCAATTTCTACATGGCTTTGCTCAGTTTCTGATGGTGTTGCTATAGTGCGAGCCTCCTTATTTATAGGGAGGCTCGGGGGTCCAATTGACACTAATTTGCCTTCCTAACAGATTTCCCTAGCTTATTCCTTGCGCTGGCAAGGAATATCTCAACCAAATTCCTTTTTGCACACGTGATTTTCTCTTTGCATTTATATTTTTATTAACGAACTGATGTTGTCACGCCTTGAACCTGTGGATGGGTCTCAGGTGTGAATATAGTAACCTAACCTATCTCTAGATTATTTAAAATATACATGATACTATACTAAATAAGGGTCCGATCCTGTGGGGCACACGTAAACCCTATACATAATTACATACATGTCCACACACCTCAAATACGCAACGGAAATGTTCTTTCTGTACATTCATCATACCATACCAGAGTCTATACATAACTGGAAATATACATCCCTAAATATCATACATACTCCGAGTGTCTACAAAACCCAACACTGATAACCCGGTTACAAACCCGTACTTACCCAGGTACTAAACTTAGCTAAATGACACCCCCACTTTTGGATGCTAAGATGCTAGTTTTGACTACCCGAAGGATCTAAAAAACACACTTGTATATTCGGGGTGAGACACCTTTTAGCAAGGAAGAAAATAGGTTATATCAAAGTGTGGCATACGAGTGTTATTTCGGCATAAAACATAACACAATACAATACAACACAATACAATTCCAGGATTTTTCACAAATCCATTCCAGTACATACGATACCAAACATACGGTCAGTGTCGTCACATTCAAGCACTCGATATCTTGCAATAACTGAATCCTTACAGCGATATCATTGCCAGTACGGTGTAGCTTACACTCATCGGTGATTAGCCGGAAAGAATATGCGATATTTCACACCCTCAGATATAGAGCCGGATACTCTCGTCCATGGTAATTAGCCGAGACATGGAGTCAGTCAGTGTAGGATAATTAGCCGCCCCTAACCGATTCAGCATACGATAATTAGCCACCCCTAACTGATTTACAAAACCTGGAACAATTTTGGAACTCATGTCCTTATACTCATCAACGTACGGTAATTAGCCGTCCCTAACTGTTTTTACAAGACCCTGGAACATTTTACATACAACATTTCATTCCACACTTATTTGAGTATACAACAATTAATATCGTTTTTCAGTTCAAGAATAAGTTTAATAAAAATATGGGTACGGTCATCTCAATACTACAATTTTAATACAACATACGATTTCTCCAAAAAAATAGAGATGATACTTGAAACCCCCAAATTTTCCTGAAAAATTGTAACCCGAAAATCCCGCTTTTTTACTCTATAGATTTTCCCAAATAAGTAACCAAAACATTCATACGATCGTAAACTACAGGTTTATCGATCCCGATTTAAAAAATAACTGATATAAACAGAATCCCCTTACCTTTTCCCGAATACCAAAATAGAACTCTACATCTCCAAAACTACGAACCAAGTTCCCAAAACCTAAACATCCAAGAACTATACTTCACTATAATTTTTACTACTACATATAAACCGAAATGAAACTGAAATCAGACCCTTACTTTGGTTTTGGATCAAAACCCAAAAATCTTCGATACGACTTTCCGATCCGCTAAAAACGTAGAGATTCCTCCCCTGATCCACGCAATAACGTCGGATCGACGAATCAAGAGAAAAACAGTGAAGAATCGAAGAGAGAGAGAGAGAGAGAGAGAGAGAGTTTGAGGTTTCTTAGCACCTAAACAATGAAATATGTTATTTATAGCCCTTTTGACTAGACCAACCTCGTCGACGAGATGGCGCCTTCGTTGACGAATCATCCATACATTTCGTCGATGAACTGGCTCTTTCGGCGATGAACCCTATTAGGATATTTACAACACGTTCGGTATCTATTCATCGACGAGACTCTGAATTTCGGCGATGAAGAGTACGAGGGTCTTCGTCGACGAAGCCTGCAAAATTTACCTTTTTACCCTTTCGCTATTTAGTCAATCTACATATCTCGGGTTGGGTTCTTACAGATGTTGTAGCTCTCTCTTTGTGTGCAGGTGACTTAGAGTATCCAGATAGTAGCAGCGGATTGGAGGGGTTGGAATTTTGGCCAGGTGGCTTCTCAGGGGTGGAGGGTTTTCTATTTTCCGTGTATTTTGTATTTATTTTTGTGACTTTTATGTGAATATGAATGTACCCCCGATTTCCCTTCAGTGCAACATTTATTTGTGCCTTGCTTACTCCTTGTATTTTCATTTTCATTTGGTTTCTTAACTTCCTGTATTTTTGGATTTTATCCCCTTATACTGGATGTACCCCCATATCCTTTTCCCTGCAACGACTATTTGTAACCTGTAACATTTTAGTATGTATTTCATTTTTATATTTTCTTTTTGTTTCTAGTTGCATGTGTGTACCCAGTGGACATGTGTCCCTTCCCCTTTTCAATAAAATGTGACATTATTTATTTCTTTCAAGTTTGGCCTTGCCTAAGAATGCCAAGTAATAAAATACGATTTTAAGACTTTAATGAAAATCCCCGATTTTAAGATTAGAGGAATAGAGTTGAAAAAGACTCAATTTTAAGATCTAAGAAAAATTAAGAAACTCGAAAGAAAAAATAAAGGACTCCATTTTAAGATTTAAGACTCAATTTTAAGATTTAAGAAATTCAATTTTCAAAAAGAAATAAAAGACTCAATTTATTATCTAAGAGTTGAATTTAAGAGACTCAATTTTCAAAAGGACTCAATTTACGCACTAAAACTCGAATTTAAGTTTTACAAGACTCGATTTCACAATTTAGGGAATTTTTCAACTTTTAAAATTTAATGCCAAAAGGACTCGATTTTTGGAAACACTGGACCTATTTCACCAATCCTAACCTAAAAGAAAGACTCGAGTTTCAGAGAAGACTTAATTGAAAATAATCGGGACTCCTATCTGAACCAAAACACTAGGGTTTGATCGAACTTAAAATCATTTTTATTATACCGGGCTTTCTCAGGTAGCCGGGTTAAAATTGAGATGTCTACACTCGTGATGTTTGTTTCTCTCACTTGTAATCTTATAGATATTTTCTTACCAAAATAATTTTATGTAATGTTCACTCATTGCAACCAATCGTTGTTTTCTTTTAATTAACTTTTGTTGGGAAAAGAAAATTATAAATTTTTTATTTGTGTTTGAACTAATTTTGCATGCATATATGAAATCAGAACAACGAACTATATAGAAAGAGATAGAATCTAATATTTACCAAATAAAACGTAACTCCACATACAACACACATACCTAGCACTAAGCAAGATAAAAAAAACAAAAATCATGTGGAACCACAGAGAAAGTTCTTGACAATGGCGTTGAAGTTTGCAGGGTCTTCAACTTGGGGCATGTGTGATGTGTTCTTCATCACTGCCAATTGTGTCTTCTCTCCCAGTAGCCTGCATATGTCTATATGATCAAAATTGCATTTAATATTGTTTGATTTCATAGATATTGTGCGGAATTAAACAAATATTAATACAATATTGTATTAAAAATTTGTTTAATTTCATATAATCCCTAATCTAAACTCAATTGCATTTTTTCACATAATAAAGCAAGGATGTGCAAGCGGTTCGGCTAAATTCGGTTTTAATCAAAAATTTTAATTAATTCGGTTAATTAACCGAATTAATTAAAATTTTTGATTAACAATAATCTTTAACCGAATCGACCGAATTAGGTGTTGTAACTGAACCATACCCGATCGAATCAACATTTTGGGTAATTCGGTTAACCGAATTTGATCGAAATAATTTAAAATTAATTATAAAAATAAAATATGATTGCAAATTTTAAAATTAATGTTTACCCATTTTTTTTAATTGTATGAATTAGGAGAATGACATTGATTTAATAAATAAATTAAGAAAATCAAATAATTATATAATATATAATATATCAGTTTTGTTTAATATTACTAATTTATATTTAATTTTTAATTGATTAGTAATTCGGGTATTTTGGTTGACTGAATTAAAATTTCCTATACTCAAATTGAAAATCAAATATCCGAAATTATCCAGATATGTAACTGAATCGAACCAAACCTCTATGTTAACCGAACCGAACTGACTGAACTAGGTCGGTTAATATGGTTAAATCCGAATTATGCTCACCCCTATAATAAAGTATTTTTATTTGCTAAAATGCATCATTAGGCAGTTGCCGATAGGGCCATATCGACTCTGTTAAATATAGTTTGAGAAAAAAAAAAATACTATTTTAAAATAAAATTTTTTCTAATTTAATTTAAATTAAGAAAAATAAATGTTAATGATGTACAAAAATAAAATTTTGCTCATTAATTTATTACATATTTTATTTTCTTTTCAACTTTCTTCAATAATTAAAAATTAAAAAATAATTTTAATTTTAATTTACTTTTGCTTATATTTTTCAAACTCAAAATTAATGAAGAAGAAAAAAAAATTGAAGCAAATTAAGTTGATGGCATTGGTGCAAGGTGTACATACTCTTTGAGTTGAGTTGCCATCTCTAGTAGAAATATTTGGTCATGTTCTCCCCACACTATCAGTACCTCCTGCAACGGAAAACAAGAAAATGAACACTAAAATCACACAACTAACAACTACCACAGGTCATTAAAATTTCTATCTGTGCCTTTTTCAAACTTAAAGTCATTTTATTTATTATTCGTTTATTTTTTCCATGCATTGTGTATGGATGAAATTAAACATTAGTTATTGTCGAGTTCTTATCTAACAGGTATTATTCTTATCGCAATGTGTCTTTTTCAATCTTCAAGCCAAATTAATTTTTTTGGGGCTCGTGTGTCGAACACATTAAATCTTAGTTATTGTCGAGTTCTTATCTATGAATTTAATGACTTATGTGAGCTGGTACTAAACTCATTTGTCACATTAATTTGTCTCAAATTGGAGAATAATAGTAATGGTCTCTTGAGTTTTAATCTAAGTAATATAAACAAGTGACACCAAGTAGTCACAAGACACGTGTCATTAAGAGATAAGACCACATGAGTGTTGGTTTTTTGTCTCACATTTGTGGAAAGGTTCTTTGAACTTTTAGTTTGAGGATATAAAAAGAGCTTCCCTCATCATTTGTAAACACATCTCTCATTTGTAGAGTTACAAACAATATCTGTACTTTAAGGTATTTTTAATTATTATTAGTAATTTGAAATTTGTTTAAGTTGTAATCTTTTAGAAGTAGTGGATTGATTTTCGGCACACGAAGACGTAGGTAATTCTTTACCGAACCTCATAAATTATTGTGTTGTCCTTTATTACTATATTTTATTATTAGTTTCTGCATTGTTTTAGTTTTTGTTATATATTTAATAGTAATAGTTGTTGTATTGGTGTTTGATACAAGTGGGGTGCTCGACACAATAAGTGGTATCAGAGCTTGGCTGAATGGTGTCAATACGAAGGTGTTTCTCTGTTAAGATCCTTGATTCCATTTTTTATGCCTAAAAAAGACCTTATCTAAGCGAGTGCTTAGAGACCATTGCGACTCAGTAACTCTCTAAAGGTCGGCCTAGTCAAAATGAAATTTCATAGGATATATAGAGTAAACACAGTTAGGATAAGTGCGATACTATTCATCCTAGGTCTTCTGTTCTTTTGACTTGCTATTGGATATATAGTTTTGGAAGATGGCAGAAACTACGTCTGCAGCAGTAGAAAAGACTCTGAACACACGAACTCTAACCCCAATAATTTTGGTATTTGGCAATGTGAGGTGATACACATCCTACACCAATAGGAATTGGATATGCTCTCAATGATAAACCAGATTGAACGACAAAGATTGGGAAAAGATCAATAGTCAGACATGTGGTACAATTCGTTTGTATCGTACTAAAAATTAGAAATATTGTGTTATGAAAGAGACATCTGCAAAGAAATTATGGAAGACATTAGAAGATACATTTATGACCAAAATTTTGAAAAAGTGGCTCTATTTGAAAAAGAAATTGTTTCGCTTACGATATCATCCAAGTATTTCTATAAATGACCATATAAATGCTTTTAATAAAATTTTGGCTAATTTGTTGAATTTGGTTGAAAAGGTCAAAGATAAGGATAAAACCTTATTGTTACTGAATTCTCCCCCTGATGATTATGAATATCTCACCACCACTTTATTGTATGAGAATGATAAGTTACTTTTGATGTTGTTTGTACTGCATTGATTAGTACTAAATGTAGAAAAAATGATCAAAAGGTCCATAAGGAAACAGTTGCAGAAGCACTAACAATAAAGGGACGTTCTCAGAGTCATAAACCTGGAAAGAGTAAATCTTGTGAGAGACCTGTTAAAGATGAATGCGCCTTTTGTCATGAGAAAAGACATTGGAAGAAAGATTGCCCTAAATTACAGCAAAAGAATAAGGGCAAGGCACCTTATAATGCCTATATAGCCAAGCGTAATGGAAGTGAATCAGATATTTTTTTTGTTAGAACATCTTTGACACATTACTATGGTGAGTGGATTTTTGGATTTTAGTTGTTCTTATAACATATGTCCCAATAGGGAATGATTTTCTAATTTTGAAAATTTAGATGGTGGGGTATTTTTTATGAAAAAAAATAATACCTATAAAATAATTGGATTAGGTTCAATACAGTTGAAATATCAAGATGAAACTATTAAAACCTTGAATGATGTCAGTTATGTTTTAAGCCTAAAGAAAAGTCTGATCTCATTGGGTATCTTAGAATCAAAAGGGTTGACTATTGCTTTAAAATATGGAACCTTAAAAATTAAATCAAGTGCACTTGTGATGATGAAAGGTATTAGGAAAAATAACTTATATTATTTTCAAGGTAGTATAGTTATTGGATCAGCAACTGTTGTTTTTTAGAAAGATGCAAGTTTAGATACAACAAGTTATGACATATACGATTGACACATGTGAGTGAAAATCTTTGCAACAATTGGTTAAGTAAGGTTTGTTGAAGGGTGCAAAGGTATTTAAACTTAAATTTTGTGAACATTGTATTATGAAAAAATGGACTAGAGTGAAATTTGGCACTGCAACCTATCGGATTGAAGTTATTTTAGACAACATCCACAAAACTACCTCATTGGCTGGTATGCATTATTTTGTTACTTTTGTTGATAATTTTTCCAAAAGAGTTTTGGTGTATGTTATGAAAAATAAAAATGAAGTGTGATATTTTCCTTAAGTACTGAAAAAAATTGGTTGAAACTCAAATTGGCAGAAAGATCAAACGGCTCAAATCAAATAATAGCAATGAATACACAAATCAAATAATGAAGATATTGTTTAACACTTTACAGTTAGAAATACACCACAACAGAATGGGGTGATAGAGCGCATGAATCAAACTTTTTTTTTAAGAAAGTTCGATGTATGTTGTCTAATGTTAGGTTGGACAAAAGGTTTTGGGCCAAGACTATTAGGTATGTTTGTCATCTCATCAACCATCTACCTTCATCTGCGATTTGGGGAAAAACACCATATGAGGTATGTTCTGGAGAACTTGCTAATGATTATGATTCTTTACATGTTTTTGGTATTATTGCTTATTATTATGTTAAAGAATCTGAGTTAGATCCGAAAATCAAGAAAGCAATATTCTTGGAGATTAGTGCAGGAGTCAAAGGATATTGTCTTTGGTGTCTAAAGATGAAAAGAATTATTCTAAACAAGGATGTGACTTTTAATGACCTTGCGATAATAAAGAAAACAATACATAAAGAGTCGTTAGTTGAAGAAAAGACCAGTGGTACTCAACAACAAGTGGAGATTGAGACAATTTTGGGGAACCCAATAAAAAATGAGGCTACACGATATATGTGATTCTCCAGTTACAGTGGGGAACAATGTACAAAAAGATAAGATTTCAATCCAAAAATCTTCATAACAATAAAAATCAATTGTTTCTCAGAGACCAATAAGAGAAATTTGAAAACCTGTTCAGTATGCTAATATGGTAGTTTATGCATTTCCAGTTGTAGATGATGATATTCCTTACACTTTTAAAGAAGAAGTACAATATGCACCTCTATTAATTAATTAATTAATTGAAATATGTATTTAAATATTTTTAATATTAGTATTTTCCTTTTAGATGTGATATATGTATTAAATCTTATTTTTAACGTGGTAGTAGAAGATGTTTTTCGTTTTGTTTTTGGTTGTTTTTATGTTTTTTATCTTTTTTGTTAGTTATGTTTAATTTTATTTGTCCTAATTTGGTTGGTTGGTTTTAACTCGTAACCACGGTATTCTTCCGTCAAAAGTGAGGGTTTATTAATAAATAATTGGAGGTGCCGCCTTCTTTTAGCAAAAAAAAAAAAAATCTTATTTTTAAATATATATATATATATATATATATATATGATATAAATTAAATAATACTCATGTGCGCTTGCAAATGATTGAAGGATATGGATTTCCTTTATCCATTATCACAATGAATGGATAGACTATATGGTGGTTTTTTTTTTTTTTTTTACATTTTTCGCACCAGTTATCTATTATTCTTATATTGTGTTCCTGTACTTTATTTATTTATTTTTGGAAAAAGAAACAAAAAAATAGTGAAAGTAGAAGGAAGTTTCAAGATTAATGTGCATTAATTTAAAAATTAGCAACTTGTTTTATTCATTAAATAATAAGACCATAGGAGCACCGCTACTAATTAAGTAATTGATTAATTAAAATATTTATTTGAACATTTTTTAATATTAATGTTTTCCTTTAAGATGCAGTATATTATTAAATCTTATTTTTTAAAATAATTATATGAATACCACATACATTATATAAATTAAATAGCACTCATATATGTGCGCTTGCTATTTAAAAATTACACATTCATATTTGATGACACGATCATAGGAACATTAAAATGCTCATTGAGTTTTTGAGAACTTTCTGAAAGAAAAATAGAAATGGGCTATCTCTCTCTTGTTGTAGAGCTTAGGCCTAAGATGAACTTTCACTTGATCTCGAGAAAAAAAAAAACACATATTAAACACCGAGACTTAATGAGTTTTAAAGTCTCAATACTTCCTAACTGTTACCCAAGAGTTAAATAAGATGTAAAATTATACGGTAAAGTGTAAAATTGTAAGGACTGGTTCCATTTCATATTCCACCATTGTGTATCAAACAAATTATTGATACATGACTTCAGATAGTTTAACATAATGAGAACTATTTACGAGAGATAACATCTCCAAGTGGGTTTGGATTAGAAATCTTATGTCAAAAAATTATCGTCTCTAAGGTTTAATTTGATTAAGATTGTCAGATTGATGTAAAAATTCTTTGACCTCCCCATGGTGAGGAGTTTTCAAAAAGGGAAAAACAAATTCTAAGTATTTGATAAAAAAAGTTGTAAACTGTTTAAAAATATATTTTTTTAATTTTAAAATTTGGACTAACACCATTTTAGATTTAGAAATTTTTTTTGGGTGTAGCTTAATGTAGTTCAAAATAATTAGTATTAATTAATAATGGAGAGGAGTACCTGTTTAAGAGGGGATATTTTTGGGGTGTCATCCTTTCCAAAGCTTACATCTCTCAAAAGTTCGATCTTCTCCATCCTATTTTCAGTGTACAGTTTCTGCATCCATATACACAAATTCATAAATCATGTGTAATTCTACATAATAATAATAATAATAATAATAATAATGGGTCGGCGGCTTTCATTTTCGGATTTGGTATCGTACTATAGTATTCAAAGTAGCGCGATAATGCTGGAATCTCCAAGTTATCAAAAAATATAAATAAATAAATAAATAAACATTATTAATGTTATTATTATTTTTAATTTGGAAATGATAAAGGTGGTAGATGAACTAGTATTGGACTTTGTGTATGTGGGTGGGTGGTTTTTTTTTTTTAATCTACTAAAAGCCCTAGGGCTTGTATCACACAATAAAAATTAATCTAGTTATCTCATTGGGGATATGGTGACAAAAAAAAAATTTATATTATATATTATAATTAAATAAAAGTTATTTTTTCTTATATTTTCTTTTTTTATTAAATATTATAAAAAATGAAAGTTTATTTTAATATGATTAAAAAATTTAAAAAATTTAATATAAATGATGTGTACAATTAAAATTTTATTTATAAATTTGGTATATATTTTACTTTTTTTTTTTTAAAAAAAAAAATCATTTTTCTGTATATCCGAAGGTAAAAATGTGTGAGGGAGAGAGGGGCTCACGTGGATGAAATCAGTCAACAAGAAAGACGGCAAAACAGCGGGGCGCTTGAAGAGCGCCAAACCAAGCAACACCCGGAGCTGCTCCGCCGTCTGCGGCAGCAGAAACTCCTCCACTGTCTCCGCCGCCGCCCTCCGCAGCAGCTTCTCCCCATCCCCCCTCACCATATTTACCCCGGAGCTGGCGACCACCACCTTCTCCACCCTCTCCCCCCACATCTCCGCCATCCTGTACGCCACGAAACCCCCGTAGCTCGTTCCCGCCACCGAGTACTTCTCCACCCCCACCCTCTCCATCAGCTTTCCCACGCACGCCGCCTGGAACCTCTCCGTCCTCTCCGCCGACGCCGTCGTCGACTCCCCAAAGAACACCAGGTCGGGGACGTAGAGATCGAAGTGGGGAGATAACGCCGCCGCCTGCGGACGCCATTGCCAGAGGGCTGCCGGACCGAAACCGTGGATAAGGACCAGTGCGGGCTTTGTCGGGTTGGCCCGTGGGCTGTCGGGTTTGGGGCCCCAGAAATGGATGGTGGTCTGATCGTCGATGGGGATAGTCTGGGAGGAAAGGCCGGCGGCGCCGAAAGAACGGCGGAGGTAGGAGTTGAAGAGGGAAGCGGGGCTGAGCCAGGAAACGAACATGGCGGTGGCGGTGGCGGTAGCGATGTTGGGAAATCAATTGGGTTGGTGCCGGTGGGGATGAATTTAATTTAGGGCGCGTGGGGACATTAATAAAGACTTGTTTTGATTTATGAGGAGGGTTTGGTTTGGCGCTCTTGGTCATGGGGCCCGCTCTCTTTGCGTGGGTGCCTTAATTGGCCTAAAATATTAGGAACACACACACACACACACCAAAATTATTATATTAGATTCAATGTTACTTGACACGTATACGATGTTTTTATTTGGGTCTACATAATTAAGACCCATTAATTAATATTTATGAATTTAGTTTTTAGTGCTAAATTATAGTTTTGTTTCATCAATAATAAAAACTACCCTATTGAGTCAAGTTGCTCCTGAACTAATCAGAGTTCGACTTAATACTGATTTATTTAAATTTGTTAAAAGTTAAATGAGTTAAAATTTGACAAAAATTTTAAATTTGTTAACTATACGAGTCAAGATTGAATTAGATCATAATCGGTTTATTAAGTTTGCAAGTGACTTATTTTTTAACTCATTGGCACACTCATGAGCCCCAAATTAGATATATTTTTCTTCAAATTATCTTTAACTATTTTATTGACTTAAATTGTTAATTTAAACTTTAACTCGAACTTCTCAGCAATACTCAAGTTAAGCTTATTTATTATTATTAATGTGAAACAAGTTTTAATTGAGTGAAGTTTAAACTAAGTGCAAATTTTAAGTAATCGGAACAAAACTCAAGGTGGTCAAAACTTGACTTACTTGCAACCACGACCAATTAAAAATTTTAAAAGTTTAATATGAATTTATATATACACCAAATAAGTTGAGTTTGAATAGCGCATATTTTAAGTAGTCGAAACAAAACTCAAGTGATCAGAACTTACCTTACTTACAACCATGGCTAATTAAAAATTTTAAAAATTCAATATGAATTTATATTTTGAATTAAAAATTGAGAAGTGTTATCCCCACTCCAAAAAAAAAAAAATATCAAAACTTTTTTCTATTGTATGATTTAAAAATAGTTTGCCTAATCAGTGTTCTTGCGAGTTTCACGGTTCATTAAATCGTGTGGAAATTAAACGACGCCGGTCGTGGAAGAAAGAAATTGGTGATGGATTCAAGGGTGGTGAACCGCTGACCTAACTCTTAGACCTTTTGTTTTTATTTTAATTATAATTATAATAATAATAATTTATTTATTTATTTTGGCTTTGGGGGTTTGGAAGATCCAACCAGAGCTTCTTTTCATGATTGCTTCAAATGTGTTGTGCTTCTTGGCATGACACAACCCTTCAATTTTGACTATATTTTTGGATGAATTGAAATTTAACATTGGATCTAAATTTTACAATATTTATTTTTTCTCACTTCTAGTAGAATTTAAATTTTATAACTTTAATATAAAATTTGTAAATTTTAACCATAAAAAAATGTTTATTTACATGCATCAATTTATTATTTAGATATTACGTACATGTGTAGGTCTGCAAATGAATTAAGTGATTCAGAAGCGATTCGAGAGTTCGGTTCAATAAAGGCTCGTTCGAGCTTGTTTATAATCTAAATGAATAAGCATCAAATCTAATTTTTAGACTCATTTTGTAAGTGAGTAGAGTGTGAGCATAGCTGAGCTTGACTCGTGAGCGACTCAATTACTGGCTCGGATGGACTCGTTTATTAGGCTCGTTAAGGAGTTCGGTAATGAGCTCGTCAATAGGCTCGTTAAGTTGGCCTTTTCATAAGAGTCCAACACTGGTTCAAGCCAAATAAGAAAGAGACAAATCCTAACCCAAACAAAATAAGTGGACGAAACTATTATTATTGGATCATTTATAAAATTTTAACTCGAACCCAAGCCAATATTATTAATCTTGAGCAAAGCTCAAACCCAACTTTTTAAGCTTGAATTAAGCTGAGCCTGAGCCCGAGCAGAGCTTGACCATACTGAAATGTTGCCCAGCTCAGCTCAATTCGTTTGAAGCCATATGTGCGTATCTGGTTTGATATTGAAATCATAACTAAAATAAAATTAAAACCGCAGTAACATAATACGTCCCTCCTATTTGATTCAATGTAATCAAACTTTAAGAATTACATTTTACAATTAATTTGATTAAGTACATATAACAATAATAATAAATATAGTGAATGACGATGCAAAACCCGATGACAACTAACAACCATAATAATGATATTTTATATTATAATTATAATTTATTACCATATACAATTATATTTAATAATATTAATAATTAATATTAAAAATTTTAACCTATTTTATCATGTAGATTGATAAATAATATACAATGATATTATTTTTACTTCATATAATATGTTTTTTTTAATAATCTGGGGACTTCAACCACCATCGCGCCACTTTGGATACTATGATACGACACCAAACCCTGATAATTCACTGGTGTAATATGTGAAGAGGGAATTGAATCCGTGACCTTGAGATCACCAAAGTCACAAATCACCCTTATCACTTGAGCTGGCTCAGCTGGACTACTTCATATAATATGTTATGTGTTATAAAACATGTATATTTATGTGAATGACTCTCTAGATAATATGTTACAACATTTGGTATGCCCACATAATGGTTCATTATGTGGTTAACCTTTGGAATGTCAATGTATTTGCCAATATAAGGACATGCTTTACAACAAAATGAGATAATAAGATGATTAAACATCTAGTTCCTAGAGAACTAGACTATTGAATTTCTATAGTTCCATTTTTATTTTATTTTTGTATTCCTCTTTTTATTTCATTTACAACACGTTATCAGCACAATCAAGTCTCTAATGGTATAGCAAGTTTTGTTGGTATTATTCTAAGGTAAGAATCTTATTTCCTTTAACATTTGTTATCTATATAACTTTAATTTTTTGTCAAACTATATTTATATGTTAACTATATCTCTTATCTTGAGTACATGTCCTTAAATATTTTTATGTTGGGATATATGTGAGAATAACATTCCCATTTAATATTTACCTAACTTTGAATTTTTATTCGTTTTCAAAGTGATTTTATGATGTCAAACCTCACAAAGCTTGAATCTGTTGCCCTTGATATTTCTAGAAGAAATTATCTGCCATGGGTACTTGATGCTGAGATTCACCTTGATGCTATGAATCTCGAAAATACAATTGAAGAAAGAAATCAAGTATCCCTGCAGGATCGCACAAAGACAACGATTTTCTTTCGATACCATTTTCACGAAAAATTGAAAATTGAGTACCTTACTATTAAGGATCCATTAGTCCTTTGGAACAACTTAAAGGAGAGATATGAACACCAAAAAATGGTAATTCTTCTAAAAGCTTGATATGATTGGATACACTTGCGACTGCAAGATTTTAAAATTGTAAGTGAATATAATTCAACTTTGTTTAAAATTAGCTCTCAATTGAAGTTATGTGGAGAAAAAATTACCGATGATGATATGTTAGAAAAAAACATATTCGATTTTTCATGCCTCGAATGTGCTCCTGCAGCAGTAATATCAAGAGCGTAGATTTAAAAAATATTCTAAGCTAATTTCTTGTTTACTTGTGGTTGAACAAAATAATGAGCTTTTGTTGAAAAATCATCAATTTCGTCCAACTGGCTCAACCCATTCCCTTAAGTGAATGTAGTTTTTTTTTTTATAAGGTCTTGGACGAGATCGTGGTGGTAAAAGGAGTCGTGGTAGGAAAAATTGTTAGACCTGTGATGATCATCCTTCAAAGTTTGAAAGCAAATGTCGTGCCCTGAACCCGAAAATGGGACCCAAGGTGTGATGTAGTAACTTAACATGTCCCTGTTTCATACAAAACACACATGATACTATAATGAATGAGGGTACGACCCCGTGGGGTTCCCGTACACCCTATACACATTCACATACACGACATATACGCAGCGGAAAAGTTCATTCCATACATACATAGTACCATACCAGAGTCTATACAAATAGAGTCTAATAGAGTCTAAGCTCCATAATACAAAACATAACCCAGGGTGTCTGCAATACCCAAAATGACAACCCTATTACAGTCCAAGTACTTACACAAGTACTCTACACAGTAAATCGACCACCACGCTCTCAACACTAAGATGCTAGTTCAGGTTCCTTGAAGGACCTAAAAACATGTACATACGATAGGAGTGAGATACATCTCAGTAAGGCAGAATCAGGTTATATCAATGTGTGGCATATGAGTGTTATCATGACATAAAACTTACACAGTTCGGTTCTAGTATTTTCACAAAACAGTTCCAATATAGTTCTCAACACACACATGATCAATCAATCTGGTGTCGTCACACCCTTCGGCACGAATCCGACTCGCATTACACAACGTCCCAGGCACATGGCGTAGCCCTAGGCTCCCATGGCATCGTACCGGTACATCTGGTGGATCCACACCGTTCGGTGATCAGTCGGTAAGAGGTGATATTTCACGCCCTCAGATATAAAGTCAGACACTTTTACCACTGGCAGGTGGTATTTTACACCCTCGGATATAAAGTCGGACACTCTTTCACAACCTGGAACAATTCAGAACTCACGTTCCTATATCTCATTTCAGCAAAGCACAACTCAATGCATATTCATATAATAGTTCATTCCAAACTTATTTGGTAATCACAAAATCATGATTTTCAAAATACAGTTTAAAACAAGTCAAGGCACGACCATCTCCATAACACAATATATTCAACAATATATCCACGGTTTTCCAACGAAACCAGAGATGCAACCTAAGGCCCCTTTTTTTCAAAACTGTAACGTGAAAACCCCATAATTTTTACTCGTTAGATTTCCCCAAACAAGTAACCAAAACATACACAGGATCATGAACCACAGTTCTATCGAATCTGATTTAAAAAATAACCGATATAAATAGAATACCTTTCCCCAAAAATCCAAGCCTGAACTCTATGGCTCCTAAACAGTGAACCAAGTTCCCAAAACCTATAAATCACAGTACGATAATTACTTACAATCTTACTCTCTACAGATCTACCGAAAAGAAAAATGAAAACTGAGCTTTACCTTGATTTTTGGGTCAAAACCCGAAGACCTCAAAACGAAGATCCATTCCATAGAACACGTAAATATTCCTTCCCTGATCCTTGTAGTAACTTTGGATCATCGATTCTAACGACGAACGGTGAAGAAAATCAAAGAGAGAGAGTGGAGCTTCGAGTTTTAGAGAGAGAGAGAGAGAGAGAGAGAGAGAGAGAGAGAGAGCATTTTGATATCTTAGCCAATAAGCAAATAAAATGAATATTTATAGAGCCTTTGACTCGGTCAACCTTGTCGATGAGCCTGCTAAGGAAATTCGTCGATATTGTGGTGGCCTCGTCGACGAGCCTGAGATTTCAGGATTTCCAAAAATCTCTTAACTTCTCCTTGTCGATGAACCTCTACATTTCATTGTCGAACAATAGAAGGGCCTTCGTCGATGAAACTTTGGCTTTGTCGATGAAGCATGCTCAAATTACTGTTTTACCCTTTTCTTATTTATTTATTCCATATCTCACAGGTCAGGTTCTTACAACCTCCCCTCCTTACAAAAATTTCATCCTAGAAATTTGAGATCTCTCATTTATGAACTCATCCACACAACCAAGTACACATACCTGACTCTAAGAAGAGCCGGCAACCATTTACAATGCAACCCCATCACAATACATACATACCCTCACTTATGGTGGAAGAATATCGTGGTTACATACATATACCGTCTTGGGAGTTCACAATAACACACACTCCCAGAGACTAACCACCTATCACAATACAATAGCAGCATTATTCACACATACTCAACTATCTCTACTATCCAAACTACCACTCAGAATAACTGTGGATACTTCCGGTGTATCTCCACTTCCAATTCCTAAGAAGCTTCCTCAACCTTGTGATTCCACCACAATACCTTCACTAACGGTATATCTTTGGTATGTAGCTTCGGAACTTTACGGTCCAGAACCTAAACGGGTACCTCCTCATACGCTAAAGCATCCCCAATTTCTAATTTCTCATAACTAATAACATACGACGAATCCGAAACATACCTCCTCAACATAGATACGTGGAACACATCGTGGATCCTTGAAAGCACTGGGGGTAGTGCAATCTTGTAGGCTACCTGACCTACTTGCTCAAGAAGCTCGAATGGTCCAATATACCTCGGGCTCAACTTGCTTTTCTTCCTGAATCCTATCACCACTTTCATCGCAGCAATCCTCAAGAATATCTTACCCTCCATCTCAAATTCCAACTCATGACAACGAATATCTGCATAACTCTTATACCAACTCTAAGCCAATTTAATCCTATCCTGGATCAAACCCACCTTCTCAGACGCCTGCTGCACTAGTTCAGGTCCTAAAACCTGACGTTCACCAACCTTATTCCAATACAGAGGATACCGACACCTCCGACCATACAGAGCCTCAAATGGTGCCATCCCAATACTAGCCTGGAAGCTATTATTATAGGCAAACTCTACTAGTGGCAGAAACTGCATCCAACCACCATCGAAGTCTAACACGCAAGCCTGTAACATATCCTCCAAGATCTATATTGTTCTCTCCGACTCTCCATCAGTCTAGGGGTCGAACGCTGTACTAAAAGTAAGTTTTGTCCCCAGTGCTTCCTGCAAACTCTTCTAGAATCGAGAGGGAAACCTTGGGTCTCGATCTGACACAATGGACACTGGTACCCCGTGCATTTTGACTATCTCATGCACGCACAAGTTTGCGAGCCTACTCAAAGGGTAGCTAACCTTCATTGGTACAAAGTGCGCAGATTTTGTCAACCTGTCCATGATTACCCAAATGGTATTCTGCCCGTGAAGCGCTGGCAACAATCCGATAACAAAGTCCATGGAAATGTGCTCCCATTTCCACTCTGGAATAGCTAAGGGCTGTAACGGCCCTGCCGGCCTCTGATGGTCAGCTTTCACCTACTGACACGTTAGACACTGCTCCATGAATCGAGTAATCTCCCTTTTCATACCACTCCACCAGAAGGTTTCGCGCAAATCTCGATACATATCCATGCTACCAGGATGTACCGTATACAAAGAACGATGTGCTTCCTCCAAAATCATCCTTCTGATCTCATCATCGTTTGGAATACACAACCTGGTTCCAAACCTCAACACACCTCCCTCAAAGATATTAAAATCCACAGCCAACCCTTGTTACACTTTCTCCACAGTCTTAACTAACTCCGCATCACTAGCCTACGCGGCTTTAATACGCTCAAATAAAGTCGGCTGGATCACCAAACTAGCAACGAAAGCCTGATGATCATCGGCCACCAACTCTATGTCAAGGTTTTCCAAATCCCTTCGATATGATGCTGAGCTACAACTGCAGATACTGCCACATGCTCCGACTTCCGACTCAACGCATCAGCTACCACGTTAGCTTTCCCCAAGTGATAACTGATGGTGCAATCGTAGTCTTTGATCAACTCAAGCCACCTTCTCTACCTCATGTTCAACTCCATCTACATGAAAAAGTACCTGAGGTTTTTGTGGTTAGTAAAAATATTGCACTGAACACCATACAGGTAGTGTCGCTAGATCTTCAGTGCATAAACTACAACAGCCAATTCCAGATCATGCGTAGGGTAATTCTTTTCGTATTCCTTGAGTTTTCGAGAAGCATATGCTATTACCTTACCCTGTTGCATAAGCACACATCTCAAACCCTTTAGAGATGCATTGCTATAGATCACAAAACCGCCATCCCCAGAAGGAATGGTCAAGACTAGGGCAGTAACCAATCATTGTTTCAACTCCCGGAAACACCGTTCGCAATCTTCAGTCCAATCAAACTTCACACCTTTCCTGGTCAATCATGTTAGAGGCCCAAACAACTTAAAGAATCCCTCCACGAACTGAAGATAATAACCCGCCAGTCACAGGAAACTCTGAATCTCCTACACACTTTTCGATCTTACCTAGTCGTCGACGACAACTTCAATCTTGCTAGGATCAACTGAGATACCGCCCTTAGACACCACATGGCCTAAAAATGCGACCTGATTCAACCAGAACCCACATTTCTTCAGCTTGTCATACAACTTCCTCTCTTGTAGAATCTGTAGCACCAACCTCAGATGGTTTTCGTGCTCGTCCAGACTCCTTGAATATACCAGAATGTCGTTGATAAACACCATTACAAACTTGTCTAGGTACTCATGGAAAACCCTGTTCATCATATCTACGAACACTACCGGTGCATTAGTCAACCCAAAAGGCATGACTACTTGTAGTGGCCGTATCTCGTTTGGAAAGTAATCTTCGCAACATCCTCAAATCTAACCGTCACCTGATGACACCCTGACCGTAGATCGATCTTCGAAAATACTTGCATCCCCTACTACTGGTCAAAGAGATCATCCATACGAGACAACAGGTAACGGTTCTTCATAGTCACCTTGTTGATCTCACGGTAATCAATGCACATGTGTATTGACTCGTCCTTTTTATTCACAAACAAAACTGGAGTTCCCCAAGGTGAAACACTAGGTCAGATAAAGCCCTTGTCCAGTAATTCCTGCAACTGCTCATTCAAATCCTAAAGTTCTGCTGGAGCCATCCGGTATAGGCTTTAGAGATTGGTGTCTTGCTAGGTAACAACTTTATCGCAAACTCGACCTCACGATCCGGAGGTAGATCGGGTAAGTCTTCTGAAAACACATCCGAGAACTCGTTAACCACTCAAATATCCTTGAGCTTTAGCTCATCCGTGGTGGTTCCTTCACGAAAGCTAGGTACCCTTGACATCTGTCCAAAAGTAGCCTCCTCGCCTGTAATTCTGATAGAATCTATGGCGTCGAACGCACACACGATCCTACAAACTCATACTTCTGCTCCCAAGGAGGTCTGAACACTACCACCTTTCCACTACAGTCGATCGCAGCATAACTGGAGGATAACCAATCCATCTCCAATATGACGTCAAAACTAGACATATCGTACACCACAAGATTCGCCGGTAGCAGCCTTCCCTGAATTTCCACTGGGCAGCCTCCCAACATCCTCCTACAAGACGTTACACTTCCAGACGGTGTAGCTACAGATAACCCTTTTTTCATAACTTGGGTTCAACCCCACACAGCTTTATGAAACTCACAAATACAAAAAAATGGGTTGCTTCCGAATCAAATAAAACAACAGCTCTATTTGAAAGCAATAATAAGGTACTTGTCACTACATTCCCCGCCCGGTCAGCATTTGCTGGAGTAAGAGAATATACCCTTGCCGGAGCTGTATTCGCCTAGATGGTTCCCGGAGCTATATGATTGCTACCTCAGTTCACACTAGATGCAGGCGTGTCTCTCTTTGATGCACGGTAGTCACGAGCCATGTGGCCTGATTTTCCACAACTATAGCAGTTACCCCCAAATGATTGGAACTCACCTTCATGCCATCTGTGGCACCTGATACAATGATCGCGTGATTAATCCACTTGAGAACCCTGATGCTCGGTATTCTGAAGATAACCCAAGCCATTGTTCCTCTTCTTCCATGATCCCTAACAAGAACCAGATAGCACTAGCCTCTTCTTTAGTTCTTGATCCACCTCATCCTCTCGGATGCCGGTCTCGATCACAATGACTTTATCCACTAAAACTTAAAACTCACAGATCTGCAACATACCCACTAATCTATGAATGTCTTTCCTAAGGTCCTTTTTAAACCCTCGAGTCTTCTCATACTCATTCGAGATCAAGCACGGTGTGAAATGGGATAGCTTTATATACCAAGCAGAACAACCCTGCACCGTCATATCTCCCTATGTCAGAATAGAGAACTCATCCGCCTTAGCATTGTGTGTAGAGGCTAGGAAGTATCTCTCAAAGAACACTTCCTTGAAGCGGCTCCACGTCATCTCTGTTGGACTGACTCTCTGCTTCTCCAGTAGACTCACCGCAGTCCACCATCGCCCAGCCTCCTCAGACAGCTGGAAGGTAGTGTAGCTCTCTGCTTATCTGTGCAGTGTAGGACCTCCAGAATCCTTTCAATCTTCTCAACCCAGTCCTCTGCTATCATCGGATAGGTTCCTCATAAAAACGTCGGAGGGTGCATATGTGTAAGAACCCGAACCATGATAAATGGGTTTAAATAAATAAAAGAGGGGTAAAATTGGAATTTGGACAAGCTTCGTCGACCAAGGCCTTGTATCTCTCGTCGACGAAGTTCAGAGGCTCGTCGACGAGGAGAAGCCGAGGGGTTTTAGGAAAATCGGAGATCTCAGACTCATCGATGAGGTCTTAGTCTCATCAATGAGAAGACTATAGAGCCTCTTCGACGTAGACGCACTTCGTTGACAAGAAGTGGTTGGGTCAAAAGGCTATAAATAGAAGTTTTATTACTTCCAAACTAAGAAAACTCAAATATCTTCTCTTTATTTCTCTAGAACTCTTCCTACCCTCCATCTCTCAAGATTTCTTCACCGTTTGTCGTGAGAATCATAAATCTGAAGTTACCACGAGGATCGTGGAAGGATTCTCTACAAGTTCTATGGATCGGAATCTCGTTTCAGAGATTTTTGGATTTCAGCTTAAAATCGAGGTAAGGTTCAGTTTTTAATTTTGAAACGGTAGTTTAGTAGAGAACAGTGTTGTGAGTATCTTCTGTATTGTTGATTGTAGGTTTTGGGACTCGGTTCGCTGGTTAAGGGCTTTAGAGTTCAGAAATCTCTCTTGGGGGAAAGGTGAGGAGAATTGTATTTATATCAGTTATTTTTGAAATCAGACTCGGTGGAACTGTGGTTCACGGTCCTGTGTATTTTTTGGCTACTCATTTAGGGGGATCTAACGGGTTTAACGGGGAAAACTATGTGTTTTTCATGATTACAGTTTTGAGAAAAAGGGGGCGACGGGCTGCATCCTTGGTTTTGTTGAAAACCGAGCGTATATATTGATTTATACTGTATTATAGGGATGGCCGTGGCTTGACTTGTTTTAAATTGTATGTATTTGGAAAAATCATGATTTTAGATTATCAAATGAGTGTGGTTTGTTTGGTTATATAAGTATGCATATGTGTGTGATTGGTTTAAATGCTAATAGGAACGTGGTTCTGAATTTTTCCAGGTATTGAGAGTGTCCGACTCTATATCCAAGGGCATAAGAAATCATTAGCCATAGATTGACAGAGTGTCTGTCTCTATATCCGAGGACGCCTATCCCGTAAGATCAGGGCGAAGGGTGTGGATCCACCAGTTTAGCGCCAATATGATGCCATGGGAGTCAGGGACTAGCCATGTGCCGATGGCGCCGTATTATATGGGTTAGTTACGGGCCAACGCCGTATGTCGTAGGCCGTCTTTGGGCCAATGGGTGTGATGACACTGGGATCACTGATCATATGTGTGCATGTGCGTGTATGCATTATTGTGAAATTAGTATTGGAACTGCATTTAACTGTGTGTATGTTGCATCATGATAACACTCAAATGGCACACACCGATATAACATGTGTTCTTCTTTACTAAGAGGTGTATCACCCCTACCATACGTACATTTTTATAGGTCCTTCGAGTAACCGTAACTAGCATCCTTGGGTTGGGAGCGTAGTGGCCGGTGTACTGCGATTAGCGCTTAGGTAAGTGCTAGGACTGTGTTTTGATAGGTTGTCATTTTGGGATGTGTTGGGCACCTAGTTGTACATTGTATGATAGAGCCTGTTTTGCTCTTATATAGAATCTGGTATGGTACTGCATATATATATATATATATATATATATATATAGAATGACCTTTTCCACTGCGTATATTCTGTTGTATTTGGATGTGTTTAGGATGCCTAAAAACCCCATGAGGTTGGACCCTCATCCTTTGTACTGTATCTTTGGACGTTTTATTGGATACAAGGACAGGTTAGATTACATTTTCACCCCTGGGTCCCATTTCCGGGTTCGTGGCATGACAGCTTGGTATCAGAGCTAACCAAGTTGTTAGTTCTTGTAGACTTGGTTATGCTTAGCTGTGAGTATATACCAGAGTATAGGATGTTGGATATGGGTAGAGTTGGTTGAGGGTTGTTAGGTTGCTAAACTGGGATTTGTCGACTATATTCCGTGTTTTTCCTGGGATGCCGATTCCAGTAAAAGTAGGGCAGATCATTGATGACTTTCGCGTTGGTGCGATAAGACAGACCTGGACCTGGCAGGGGGGTAGTTAACACGATTATTGTAGATCATTGTATTAACTGTATGTGTTGTAGGGATACTAATAGTTTCCTATTGTGCTGTAGAATGGAGTCCAAGGATAATGACCTGGGAAGTGGCTCTGAGGAAACTGCGAGTGATGAGTCTCCTTCTGTGCCTCGAGGTTTGACGAGGCAGGTATTACGGGAGATTAGGCAGAGTGTGAGGAGGTGTGAGCACTCTCCTATTGATGCCGGGTGTGTGGCAACCCAAATAAAAATGGAATTTGAATAATTAAGAGGGAGAGAAATAGAAACAGAAATAGAAGGAGGTCGTAAACTTCGTCGACGAACACAGGGGTTCGACGACGAGTGCAGAAGAAAATTCATCGACGAATACAAGGATTCGTCGATGAGAAAATACCGAGCGAGGTTTTTGGCTACTCTGAATTTCATCAACGAATACTGGGTCTCATTGACAAATTTAATGAAGGACTCGTTGATGAGGTGACATGTCTCGTTGACGAATTTGGCCCTATAAATAGCTACAAATCTTATTTTTATTCACTTTTAAGGCTTATCTCTCTCTCTCTCTCTCTCTCTCTCTCTCTCTCTCTCTCTCTCTCTCTCTCTCTCCTACATCTCTCTCTCACTTCTTTCTTCGATTTTGGCCATGCCAGTCTTCGGATCAAAGATTTGAGGCTACCATAACGCTCCTGGTGAAGTTCTCTACGAGTTTGCCAGAGCGAATCGTTTGGGAAACGAAGTTGGAAATCATCCCTGAGTTGAGGTAAGGCTTTCTAAGCCAAATTTGGTCTTATGATAGTTATAGGAAATGATGTACGCATAAAAATACTGAAGTTTAATACTAGGATTTTTAAATTTCAAGGTATTGATCAGGAAATCTTACGGGGGTCAGGCTAGGATATTTTAGGGGTTTTCTCAGTAGTCAAGTAAGGGAATAAACTAAAGCAGTTATTTATCATGCAAATTATTATTAATTATGAGTAAATCTATTTTTAGAAAAGCATATGTTATATCTGTTTATTACGAATGAAATGTACAATTAGGAAAATACTGTTATGATGATTAAAATGTATATGTATGTATGAGATGCCATAAAATCACGATTTTAGAATATGAAGTATAACTTTTAGCAGCACATGTGTGGCATGAATATTATTTTACGTGAAATGTATTATGATATGAAAGATTTAACGAGCAAAGCATGTTTTCAGGTATTATGAAAAGATGAGTTATGTTGTGATGATTTTGATGAATATATGATATATGATTTATCTTCAAAATGTATATACTTGAAACAATTCTGGTGCGAGGCCATGTATTTATTTTATCAGCACGAGGTCATATTTATGATATCGGCATGAGGCCGTGTTTATGTTATCGGCACAAGGCCATATTTATGATAACGGCGCAAGGCCATATTTATGTATGATTTCGGCATGAGGCCGCACCTAAGAAATTATGAAAGATGCTATAATACCATGTACTATATGTTATCAGAACCCGGATGTTAGTTTAGTTCAGTTCAGGAGCTCGGTACCGTAGCTATTATGTAGATCAAATATCTACGTTCAGATTAGTGCTAAACATCCCATGAGGGGATGGGAGATGGATAGTCGATGTGGCTTTCAGTAGAGTGTGGACGTCCACCTGGCAGTCCAGACCAAGGTATGGCGGGCCCATCGTACTTATAGACATATTTGACTCGGCAGTGGTCGGCCAGCCATTGTCGGGTCCCGCCTTCGGGCTGCACAACCCGTCATAGGGGGTAATACATGACACGAGCTAACTATTCATCCTAGGTATATTTTCAGTATTACAGTTATAATAGATGTTTTATGTATGTTATGATTAATTAAAAAATATGAAATTATACGGTTATCCAGTATGATATGATGAATGTTTACAGAGTTATGAAATGTACTGTATACGTATAAGTGCCTTAAATATTCATGTTACCACACAGTTGTATTTAGTTTATTTTCCCTTACTGAGAAGTGTCTCACCCCCAAATATTAAATGATTTTCAGGAAACCCAGAGGGACCAGCGGGTCAGGGCTACTGTTAAATGGGTTTAGCTTCCCTACTAGAAGGGTAAGCGTTGAACTAGGATCAAGAGATTTTTGTTGTACAATCCTAGTGTTATTTTGACTTTTTGGAAAATTGTAAATAAATACAGTATTTTGAGAATGTAAATAACTCTGGTATTATATTTAATGGTTGAATGATTGAGATTTTATTTTACTGCTGTTTAGGTTTCTACTGTGATTGACAGGTGTCCCCGTTACCCACAGGTTCGGGTTGACTTTTCCATTTATCATGTTATATTTCTTATTAAGAAATTGAGCGTTACAGGGTGCACCATTGAGAGGTTCACACGCATGTATCCTCTGATGTTCTCCAAAGGACCTGACCCAATGATAGCAGAGGACTGGGTGGAGAAGACTAAGAGGATCTTGGAGGTTTTGCACTGCACGGATAGGCAGCAATTCCTCTATGCTACTTTCCAGCTATCTGGGGAGGCGAGTCGATGGTGGACTGCAGTGAATTTGTTGGAGAAGTAGAGAGGCGGTTTTGAGGAGATGTCATGGAGCTGTTTTAAGAAGGTGTTCTTCGACAAATACTTCCCAGCTTCTGTACGTGATGCGAAGGCAGATGAGTTTTTCGCTCTGACTCAGAGGAGTATGATGGTGCAGGGGTATGCAGCTCAGTATATAGAGCTTTCCCGATTTTTACTGCATTTGATCTCAAGCGAGTATGAGAAGACTCAAGGTTCAAGAAGGGCATAAGGAAGGATATTCGCAGATTGGTGGGTATGCTTCAGATCCGTGAGTTTTCGATGTTGGTAAATAAAGCCACAGTGATTGAGACCGGTATCCAAAAGGACGAGGTGGATCAGGAATCGAGGAAGAGGCCAGTACCTTCTAGTTCTCAAACAGGATGTCGTTAGGGATCATGGAAGAAGATGAACAAGGGCTCAGGCTACCGTCAGAATACCGAGTGCCAAGGTTCTCAGGGGAGCCATACTAGTGGTCGTTGTACCAGATGTCACAAATGGCACGAGGGTGAGTGCCGGTCATTTGGGGGTAACTGCTACAATTGTGGTCAGTCAGGTCACATGTTTCATGATTGTCGTGCACCAAAGCGAGATGTGCCTGCATTTAGTAGGAATTGAGGGAGCAGTCAGATACCTCGGGGAACCGTTCAGACGAATACAATCCCGGCCAGAGTATACACTCTTACTCTAGCAGACGCTGAGCATGTAGGGAACGTAGTGACGGGTACCTTATTATTGCTTTCAAATAAGGCTTCTATTTTGTTTGATTCGGGTGCAAACCATTCTTTTATATCTGTGAATTTTGTTGGATGGTGTGGGGTTGATACCCAAGTCATGAACGAGTTGTTATTTGTTACTACGCCATCTGGGAGTGTATCTTTCTGTAGGAAGATGTTGGTAGATTGCCCAGTAGTAATTCAGGGGAAGCTGCTACCGACGAATCTTGTTGTATACGATATGTAAGGGTTCAATATAATTCTGGGGATGGATTGGTTGTTCTTTAATTGTGCTGTGATCGACTGTCGTAGAAAGGTTGTAGTTTTCAGACCTCCCGGGGAGCATAAGTATGAATTCGTGGGATCGTGTGTGCATCCAGTGCCACAGATTCTATCGGCACTACAGGCGAGGAGGCTACTCTTGGACAGATGTCAGGGATACCTAGCTTGTGTGAGGGAATTTCTGCGGGATGAGTTGAGGCTCGAGGACATTCGGGTAGTCATCGAGTTCCTCGATGTGTTTCCAGATGATTTGCCTAGTTTACCTCTGGATCGTAAGGTGGAGTTTGCAATAGAATTGCTGCCTGGTAAGGCACCGATCTCTAAAGCTCCTTATCGGATGGCTCTAGCTGAACTTCGAGAGTTGAAGGAGCAATACAAGAATTACTAGACAAGGGTTTCATTCGACTTAGTGTTTCGCCCTGGGGAGCTCCAGTATTGTTTGTGAAGAAGAATGATGGATCGATGCGGATGTGCATTGATTACTGTGAAATTAACAAGGTAACTGTAAAGAATCGCTATCCTTTACCTCATATAGATGACCTCTTCAAAAAATTTTAGGGGATGCGGGTCTTTTCAAAGATCAACTTGTGGTCAAGATATCATCAGGTGAGGGTCAGATCTGAGGATGTCGCGAAGACAGCTTTTCGAACCAGATACGACCACTACGAGTTCTTAGTTATGCTATTTGGGTTGACGAATTCTCCAGAGGTGTTCATGGATCTAATGAACAGATTTTTCCATGAGTACATGGATCGATTCGTGGTGGTATTCATTTACGATATTCTGGTATACTCGAGGAGTTCGGATGAGCATGAGGACCATTTGAGGTTAGTATTACAAACTCTGCGGGAGAAGAAGTTGTATGCTAAACAGAAGAAGTGTGAATTCTGGTTGAGTCAGATTGCATTCTTAGGCCATATGGTAACTGGTGATGGTATATCTATTGATCCTAGCAAGATTGAAGCTATGGTTGACTGGGTGAGGTTGAAGAATGTGCAAGAGATTCAGAGTTTTCTAGAACTGGCGGGTTACTATCGTCGGTTCGTGGAGGGGTTCTCTAAACTGTCTGGGCCTCTGACTCGATTGATCAAGAAATGATTGCAGTTTGAGTGGAAGGCTAATGTGGTAGCTGATGCGTTGAGTCGGAAGTCGAAGCTTGTGGTTGTGTCGGCAGTTGTAGCTCAGCATCATATCAGACTAGTTCTAGGAAGCCTTGGTGTGGAGTTGGTGGTTGGTGATCATTAGACTTATCTTGCTAGTTTGGTGGTCCAGCCAACTTTGTTTGGGCGCATAAAGGCCATGCAGAGTTGGCAAAGGTTATGGAAAAGGCACGATAGGGACTGGCTACAGAGTTTAACATCTCTGACAGAGGTGTGTTGAGGTTTGGGACCAGGCTGTGTGTTTCAAACGACGACGAGATGAGAAGGACGATTCTAGAGGAAGCATATCGTTCTTTGTATACGGTACATGCTGGTAGTACAAAGACATATCGAGACTTGCGCGAGACCTTCTAGTGGTCTGGTATGAAGAGGCAAATTGCTCAATTCGTGGAGCAGTGTCTGACATGTCAGCAGGTGAAAGCTGAACATCAAAGGCCGGCAAGGCCGTTGCAGCCTTTGCCTATTCCGGTGTGAAAATGGGAGCATATTTCCATGGATTTTGTGATCGGATTGCCGCTAGCACTTCATGGACAGAATGCTGTTTGGGTAATCGTGGATAGATTGACGAAATCTACTCATTTCATACCGATGAAGGTTGGCTTCTCTTTGAGTAGGCTAGCAGATATGTACGTGCATGAGATTGTGAGAATGCATGGAGTACCAGTGTCCATTGTGTCAGATCGAGACCCCCGAGGTTCACTTCTCGGTTCTGGACGAGCTTGCAGAAGCATTGGGGATGAAACTTACTTTTAGTACAGCATTCCACCCCTAGAAGAATGGACAATTGGAGAGGACGATACAGATCTTGGAGGATATATTGCGAGCTTGTGTGTTAGACTTTGGTGGTAGCTAGATACAGTTTATGCAACTAGTAGCTTATAATAATAGCTTCCAGGCTAGTATCGGGATGACACCGTTCGAGGCTTTGTATGGTCAGAGGTGTCGATCTCCTTTGTATTAGGATGAGGTTGTTGAACGTCAGGTGTTAGGACCTGAACTTGTACAACAGGCATCTGAGAAGGTGGGTTTGATCCAGGAGAGGATTAAATCAGCTTAGAGTCGACAGAAGAGTTATGTAGATGTTCGCCGCCGTGAGTTAGAGTTCGAGGTGGGGGGTAAGGTATTTCTGCGTATTGCTTTGATGAAAGGGGTGATCAGATTTGGGAGGAAGGGCAAGCTGAGCCCGAGGTACATCAAACCATTTGAGGTTCTAGAGCGAGTGGGTCCGGTAGCCTACAGGATTGCACTACCCCTAGCACTCTTAAGGGTCCACGATGTGTTTCACGTGTTCATGTTGAGGAGATATGTGCTGGATCCATCACATGTTATCAGTTATAATGAGTTAGAAATTGGAGATACGTTAGCATATGAGGAGATACCTGTTTAGGTTCTGGACCGTAAAGTTTATAAGCTTCGTACCAAAGAGATACCGTTAGTGAAGGTATTGTGGCGAAACCATGAGATTGAGGAAGCTTCTTGGGAACTGGAAACGAAAATACGCCGGAAGCATCTACAATTGTTTTGAGTACTTGTGCGACATCCTACTATGGGTTGGGATAGGTGGTTGGTCATCGGGAGTGTGTATATTGTGTACTCCTGAGACAGTTTATGTTGTAACCACGATATTCCTTTGCCATAAGTGAGGGTGTGTATGTATGTGTATGATGGGGCTACGCTGTAGTAGTCGCCAATTTTCTTAGGAATTGCATGTATATGTTCAGTTATATATACGAGTTTGTGGATGAGAGATGGCAAATTTCGAGGGCGAAATTTTTGTAAGGAGGGGAGGATGCAAGAACCTGAACAGTGATAAATGGGTTTAAATAAATAAGAGAGGGGTAAAATTGGAATTTGGACAGGTTTCATCGACGATGGCCTTGTATCTCTCGTCGACGAAGTTCAGAGGCTTGTCGACGAGGAGAAGCTGAGGGGTTTCAGAAATCGGAGATCCCAAACTCGTCGATGAGGTCTTGGTCTTGTCGACGAGAAGACTATAGAGCCTCGTCGACGAAGACGCAATTTGTCGACGAGAAGTGGCCGAGTCGAAAGGCTATAAATAGAAGTTTCATTACTTCCAAGTTAAGAAAACTCAAATATCTTCTCTTTATTTCTCTAGAACTCTCGCTACCCTCCATCTCTCCAGATTTCTTCGCTGTTCATCACAAGAATCATAAATCTGAAGTTACCACGAGGATCATGGAAGGATTCTCTACAAGTTCTATGGATCGGAATCCCATTTCGGAGATTTTTGGGTTTCGACTTAAAATCGAGGTAAGGCTCGGTTTTCAATTCTGAAACGATAGTTTAGTAGATAACAATGTTGTGAGTATCTTCTGTACTGTTGATTGTAGGTTTTGGGATTCGGTTCGCTATTTATGGGCCTTAGAGTTCAGGAATCTCTCTTGGGGAAAAGGTAAGGGGAATTGTGTTTATATCGGTTATTTTTGAAATCGGACTCGGTGGAGCTGTGGTTTACGGTCTAGTGTATGTTTTGGCTACTCATTTGGGAGGGATCTAATGGGGAAAACTATGGGTTTTTCATGATTACAGTTTTGGAAAAAAAAAGGGCGACGGCTGCATCCCTAGTTTTGTTGAAAACCGAGCGTATATGTTGATTTATACTGTATTATAGGGATGGTCGTGCCTTGACCTGTTTTAAATTGTATGTGTTTGGAAAAACCATGATTTTAGATTACCAAATGAGTGTGGTTTGTTTGGTTATATAAGCATGCATGTGTGTGTGATTGGTTTAAATGCTAGTAAGAACGTGGTTCCGAATTGTTCCAAGTACTGAGAGTGTCAAACTCTACATCTGAGGGTGTATGAAATCACTGGCCATAGATTGGCAGAGTGTCCGACTCTATATCCGAGAGCGTGAGCCTATCCCAGCATATCAGGGCGAAGGGTGTGGATCCACCAGTTTAGCATCGGTACGATGCCATGGGAGTCGGGGACTAGCCATGTGCCGGTGGCGCCGTGTTACGTAGGTTGGCTATGGGCCAACACCATATGTCGCGGGCCAGCTTTGGACCGATGGGTGTGACGACACCGGGATTACTGATCATGTGTGTGTGTACATGTATGCAATGTTGTGAAATTAGTACTAGAACTACATTTAACTGCGTGTATGTTGCATCATGATAACACTCAAATGCCACACACTGATATAACTTGTATTCTTCATTATTGAGAGGTGTCTCACCCCTACTTTACGTAAATTTTTACAGGTCCTTCGAGTAACCAGAACTAGTGTCCTTGGGTCGGGAGCGTAGTGGCCGGTGTACTGCGGCTAGCGCTTGGGTAAGTGCTAGGACTGTGTTTTGATGGGTTGCCGTTTTGGGATGTGTTGGGCACCCAGTTGTACGTTGTATGATAGAACCTGTTTTGCTCTTGTATAGACTCTGGTATGGTACTGCATATATATATAGAATGACCTTTTCCCCTGCGTATATTCTGTTGTGTTTGGATGTATTTAGGGTTCCTGGGAATCCCACGGGGTCGGACCCTCATCCTTTGTACTGTATCTTAGGATGTTTTATTGGATACAGGGACATGTTAGATTACATTTTCACCCCTAGGTCCCATTTCCGGGTTCGGGGCGTGATAATACGTGTGAACCTCTCGATGGTACACCCCGCAGTAGTAGGAGAATGTTCATGCCTCCTAACACTCTGCCCGATCTCCCACATAACCTGCCTCATCAACCCTTGAGGCACAGAAGGAGACTCATCGCTCGCAATCCCCTTGAAGTTACTATCCAAGTTGTTATCCTTGGGCTCCATTATGAAAATAGAATAAGATTCTATTAGAATTCCTACGTCATATACAGTTTACACAATCATTGACATCTAATCATATTAACTACCAATCTCATGGGTCTAGGTCTATCCTATCACACCGACACAAAATCATCAATGGATTGCCGTGATTTTACTGAAATCATCATTCCAGGAAAAACACAAAACACCACCAACGAGTCCTTGTCTAGAAAAAACACAACCCTCGACCTATTCTACCCATTTCCTACATCCTATACTCTGGTATGTACACATAGCTACGCCTAACCAAGTCTACAAGACCTAACAACCTGGTTAGCTCTGATACCAAGCTATCACGCCCCGAACTTGGCAATGGGACCCAAGGTGTGATGTACTAACCTAATTTGTCCCTGTATTATACAAAACACACATGATACTATAATGAACGAGGGTCTGACCCCGTGGGGTTCCTGTACACCCTATACACATTCACATACACGACATATACACAGCGAAAAAGTTCATTCCATACATACATAGTACCATATCAGAGTCTATACAAATAGAGTCTAAGCTCCATAATACAAAACATAACTCAGGGTGCCCACAATACCCAAAATGACAACCCTATTATAGTCCAAGTACTTACACAAGTACTCTACGTAGTAAATTGACCACCATGCTCCCAACACTATAACGCTAGTTCCGGTTCCTCGAAGGACCTGAAAACATGTACATACGATAGGGGGGAGACACATTTCAGTAAGGTAGAATGAGGTTATATCGGTGTGTGGCATATGAGTGTTATCATGACATAATTCATACACAGTTCATTACTAGTACTTTCACAAAATAGTTCCAGTATAGTTCTCAACACACACATGATCAATAAACCGGGTGTCGTCACACCCTTCGGCACGAAGCTGGCCGGCATTACACGGCTTCCCCAGCACATAGTGTAGCCCCAGACTCCCATGGCATCGTATCGGTACATTTGGTGAATCCACACCCTTCGGTGATCAACCGGTAAGAGGCAATATTGCACGCCCTCAGATATAGAACCAGAAACTCTTGCCATTGGCAAGTGGTATTTCACACCCTTGGATATAGAGTCGGACACTCTTTCACAACCTAGAACAATTCAGAACTCACGTTCCTATCTCATTTCAGCAAATCACAACTCAATGCTTATTCATATAACAATTCATTCCACACTTATTTGGTAATCACAAAATCATGATTTTCAAAATACAGTTTTAAACAAGTCAAGGCACGACCATCTCCATAGCACAATATACTCAACAATATATCAACAGTTTTCCAACGAAACCAGAGATGCAACCCGACGCCCCCTTTTTCCCAAAATTGTAACGTAAAAACCCCGTAATTTTTACCAGTTAGATTTCCCCAAATAAGTTGCAAAAACATACATAGGATCATGAACCACAGTTTTACCGAATCCGATTTCAAAAATAACCGATATAAACAGAATCCCCTTACCTTTCCCCAAAAATCCAAACCCTAACTCTACGGCTCCTAAACAGCGAACCAAGTTCTGAAAACCTATAAATCACAGTACGATAATTACTTACAATCTTACTCTCTATAGATCTACAGAAAAGAAAATAAAAATCGAGCCTTACCTCGATTCTTGGGTCAAAACCCAAAGACCTCAAACGAAGATTTGTTCCACAGAACACGTAAATATTCCTTCCTTGATCCTCGCAGTAACTTCTGATCGTCGATTCTAATGACGAAAGACGAAGAAATCTAGAGAGAGAGAGAGAGAGAGAAAGTGGAGCTTTGAGTTCTAGGGAGAGAGAGAGAGAGAGAAAGAGAGAGAGCATTTTGATGTCTTAGCCAAGAAGTAAAGAAAATGGATATTTATAGAGCCTTTAACCCGACCAACCTCGTCGACGAGGCGGCGTCTTCATCGACAAGCTAGCTAAGGAAATTCGTTGACGTTGTCGTGGCTTCATCAATGAGCCTAAGATTTCAGGATTTCCCAAAATCTCTCGGTTTTTCCTTGTCAACGAACCTATGCATTTCGTCGCTGAACAATAGAAGGGCCTTCTTCGATGAAACTTTGACTTCATTGACGAAGTATGCTCAAATTACTATTTTATTCTTTTCTTATTTATTTATTCCATATCTCACGGGTCGAGTTCTTACAGAAAAGGTGCTGAAAAGACTCAAAGGAAATGGGCAAAAAATAAAGAAAGCTCTGAACAAAATAACAAAGTTCAAAATAATGACAATATTTTCTATAGGTGTGGAACAAAAGGTCATTGGTCTTGAATATGTCACACTCCTAAACACCTAGTTGATCTTTACAAGGCATCGTTAAAAGGAAAAGGAAAAAATGCTGAAGTGAATTTGTCTAAACCCATTGATGCTAAGTATGAGTCTCCTTTGGATGTTGATTTTGATGTTTCTTATTTTTTTTTAGGATCCTAGTGGCAAAATTGATCATTTGATTAGGAATAAAAATGTTTACTATTAAATTATCTTCATGTTTATGTTATTTTGAATAAAAAAATTAACTTATGTAATTTTTTTATTAAAAGTTTTACATATAATATGCTTGGTAATATTTTGTTATCTTTCCTAATTCTTAAATTTTACTTTTCATTTACAAGATCATACAAAATAAACTTGATAAAATGGAGGATGACATCTGTTTAGATAATGCAGGTGAATTTTCTTCAAAAACATTTTATGACTATTGCATGTCAATAGGAATAAGTGTTGAACATTCTATTGCACATGTTTTTACACAAAATGGTTTAGCGGAATCCTTCATTAAGCGTTTACAATTTATTGCTAGACCTATGCTTATGCGATTAAAGCTTCCTGCTTCTTCTTGGGATCATGCTATAGTGCATACTGCATCTTTGATTAGAATTAGACCAACTGCATATCACAAGTTTTCACCTTCACGACTTGTGTTTAACCACCAACCTAATATATCTCATCTTAGAATTTTTGTTTGTGTTGTATATGTTCCTATTGCACCTGCACAACAAAGTAAGATGAGACCACAACGTTGTCTTGGTATTTATGTTGGTTTTGATTCTCCTTCTATCATTAGATATCTTGACCCACTAACAGGTGATCTTTTTAGAGCAAGATTTCTAGATTGTCAATTTGATGAATCAGTTTTTTCATCATTAGGAGAAGGAAAAGGTAAAGAACTAAAAACACAAGAAATTTTTTTGGACACACCAACTTTGTCTAATCTTGATACACACACAAATCAATGTGAACTTGAAGCTCAAAGAATAATTCATTTGCAGAATGCTGCAAATCAATTGTCAGATGTTTTTACAGACACCAAAAGGGTCACTTATTCCTGCCAGATTGATTGTTCCTGAAAGACACCCAATGGGAATAGCAGCTAATGAATCTAAAGTGCATCAGAAGCGTGGTAGACCAATTGGTGCAAAGGATACTATTCCTCGAAAGAAAAATGAAATGAATAAAAGAGACACTCCAAAAGCGTTCATTAACACTTAAGAAGAGGTTAAAAGAAATACCCATATTTCCACTAAAGCAACCCCAAAAGTGGTTCCAATATCGAAAAATTATAAGATCTCATTAAAATTTGGAAATATGCAGAGGGAAATGAAGTTGTTTTTGACAATGTGTTTACATATGTGATTGCTTCAAAAATTATTAATGATAATGAGCTTGAGCCTCAAACTATAGAAGAATGTCGATATCGAAATGATTGGCCAAAATGGAAAGAAGCAATACATGCTCAGCTAGACTCATTAGCCAACCATAAGGTATTTGGACCAGTAGTCCAAACACTTGAGAATGTCAAACCTATTGGGTATAAATGGGTTTTTTTATGTAAAAGAAATGAAATGAATGAAATAGTGAGATACAAGTTGCGTCTTGTAGCACAAGGTTTCTCCCGAAGGCCTGTTATAGATTATAATGAGATCTATTCCCCTGTTATGGATGCAGTTACTTTCAGATTTTGGATTAGTTTAACGGTTTCTGAAGGAATCGGTGTACACCTCATGGACGTAGTAACAACTTACTTGTATGGCTCATTGGATAATGACACATATATATATATATATATATATATATATATATATATGAAAATCCTTGAAGGATTTAAAATGCCTAAAGAATATTATCCAAAACAACGGCAAATGTATTCTATTAAATTACAAAGATCATTGTATGGATTGAAGCAATCTGGACAAATGTGGTACAATCGTCTAAGTGAATATTTGTTGAAAATTGGATATGAAAATAATCTTATCTGTCCTTGTGTTTTCATTAAGAAGATAAATTATGGATTTGCTGTAGTTGCAGTTTATATTGATGATATAAACATAGTAGGAACTCTACAAGAAATCTCAACGACTGCTGACTACTTAATGAAAGAATTTGAGATGAAGGATCTTGGGAAGACAAAATTTTGCCTTGGTTTTCAAGTTGAACATTTAACAAGTAGAATTCTTATTCATCAATCATATTATATATAAAAAATCTTGAAACAATTTTATATGGATAAATCTTATCCATTAAGCTCCCCGATGGTTGTTCGTTCACTTGATGTAAAAAAGGATCTTTTTTGTCCTCGAGAAGATGATGAAGAAATCCTTGGTCCTGAAGTACCCTCTTCTAGAGCAATAGGAGTACTCTTGTATCTTGAAAATCGCACTAGACTAGATATAAATTTTGCGGTAAATTTGCTGACAAGGTTTAGTTCTACACCAACTCAGAGACATTGGAATAGAGTAAAACATGTCCTTCGTTATCTCCGCGGCACATCTAATATGGGTTTGTTTTACCCAAAGAGAGTAAAGTCAGAGTTGAAAGGATATGCTGATGTTGAATATCTTTCTAATCCTTATAAAGCTCTATCACAAACAGGCTATATCTTTACATGTGGTGATACTACTATCTCAGGGCGATCTATAAAGCAAACGATCACCACTACCTCTTCAAACCATTCAGAAATATTGACAGTTCACAAAACAAGTCATGAATGTGTATGGTTAAGAACTATAATCCAACACATTGAAGGGACAAGTGGATTATCACGAGAGAATGACACGCCAACAATATTGTACGACGACAATGTAGTTTGTATTGCACAAATCAAAGGGGGGTACATAAAAGGTGATAGAACTAAACATATTTTACCTAAGTTCTTTTACACTCATGAACTTATGAAGAAAGGAGATATTGACATTTGCAAAATTAGTTCAAGTGATAACTCAGCAGATCTATTCACAAAAGCATTGCCAACTTCAATTTTCAAGAAGCATGTACATAACATTGGAATGCGACAACTTAAGGACATTTCTTAAATGATTGTATTTTTTAAGGGAAGTATGAATATTGTACTCTTTTTCCTTCATTAAGGTTTTGTCCTACAAGGTTTTCCTTAGTGAAGGTTTTAATGAGGCATATTTATAGTGCATAGTCATCCAAGGGAAAGTATTGTAAAACATGTATATTTATGTGGATGACTATCTAGATAATAGGTTACAACCTTTGGTTTGCCCACATAATGGTTCATTATGTGGTTAACTGTTAAGAATTCAATAACAGAGGAAGAGGAAATAGAAAGGAACTAAAAATTGTATTGAATTGATGATTAAGCAGCAGAATAGAATACATTCGACAGGGAGAGAGAGAGCATTATAAGAGAGATGCAAATATAGAGCAACCTACTCCATATTTATAATACATTGAAGTAATAAAACTAATATAACTGAAAGTTAATCATAGTAGTTAATATTTGGAAGAATCAGTTGAGCCTCCTTGAGCTCCTTGAGCTGCCTTGAGTTTTTCTTCCTTGGATTTTAATTCCAAGTTATCAATGTGAGATGCTATACTCCAACACCCCCCCCCCCCTCCTCAATATGAGCATGAATGTTAATAATGTTCATATTGCACAAATTATGGTGGAAAGGCAACAAACCAAGAGGCTTTGTAAGGATGTCTACAAGTTGTAATCGTGAAGGGCTATAAAAAATTTTGATAATATGCTGCTATAATTTTTTCCTTACAAGATGACAGTCAATTTGAATATGTTTGGTTCTCTCATGTTGTACTGGATTAGTGGCAATTGACAAAGCTAATTTGCTATCAGTGTATAACAATGATGGTTGAGGATGAGCAACATTAAGGTCTTGAATAGCAAAGAGTAACCATTGTACTTCACATATTGTGGCTGCAAGAGCTCTATATTCTGCTTCAGCAGATGAGCGGCTAACTGTGGGCTGCTTTTTAGATTTCCAAGAGATAAATGAATCTCCTAGAAAAATAGCAAAACCAGTGACACTTCTTCTGGTGTAGACAACCTGCCCAATCACTATCAGAAAAAGCCTTCAATTGTAAAGTAGAAGATGAATGGAGAAATAATCCTTGGCCTGGTATTGCTTTTAAATATCGAAGAACACAAATAGCAGCTTGATGATGAGATATTGTAGGTTTAGCAAGAAATTGACTAAGAACCTTAATAGAAAAAGCTAGATTAGGTCGTGTAATAGTCAAGTATAAAAGTCTACCAACTAATCTTCTGTAACCTAACGCATCTTCATAAATATTGGGATCAGCTGCACTGAGTCTAGTATTTGATTCCATTGGGAAAGCTACTGAAATGGAACCCAAAACCAGTATCTTGAAGTATGTCTAAAGCATATTTCCTTTGACAAAGAGAAATGCCAGACTGTGATCTTGCTACCTCCAATCCTAGAAAATATTTGAGTTGTCCCAAGTTTTTGATTGTAAATTTATCATATAAAAATAATTTGAGCTGCTAAATTTCAGTAAGACTATCACCTACTAGAATAACATCATCTACATAGACAAGTAGAGCTATAAAGGAAGTAGTTGTTTTCCTAATAAAAAGAGAGGAATCATATTGTTCTTGAGTGAAATCATAATCAAGAAGGGCTTGAGAAAGTTTTGCAAACCATTGTCGAGAGGCTTGCTTTAGTCCATATATACTTTAGAGTAGTTTGCAAACCAAATTGGGCTGCTGAATATCTAAACCAGGAGATACTACCATATAAACTTCTTCATGTAAATCACCATGTAAAAAAGCATTGTTGACATCTAATTGATGGATGTGCCAACACTTGACAGCAACAACAATTAATAATAATCGAATGGAAGTGATTTTTGCTACTGGAGAAAAAGTATCAAAGAAATCTAATCCTTCTTGCTGATTATAACCTTTGGCTACCAGCCTTACTTTATATCTCTCAATAGTTCCATCAGCCTTGTATTTCACTTGAAATACCCATTTACAACCAATGATCTGTCTATGTTGAGGGAGAGTAACAAGTTCCCAAGTGTTATTTAACTTTAAAGCATTTAATTCATTTCTTATAGCAATTTGTCATTCAGGTGATTTGGCAACCTGTTTATATGACTTTGGTTCTAGGGTAACAGAAGTTGAAGTTAAAAAAGCTTTATGGGAATTTGAAAGTCTATTAACCACAAGAAAAGAAGAAATAGGATAAGGAATACATGTGTTAGAAGAGCAATCAATTGAAGGAGATGAGGTGTTTGCATAAGGAAACAAGGATACATTACCACATTGATAATATTGCAGATATTTTGGTGGATGTTTAACTCTCGAAGATTTTCTGATATATGTATCAGGAGAAATGGTGACTGTTGATTCAGAAGGATCATGATGAGAGGGATAAGGGTTTGATGTAGAAGAAGATAATGAAAAATTATTACATGAATCAGAAGGAACATAAGTTGGTGATACTGAGTAATTTTTGGCAGTATGAGATGATTCTGAAATAGGAACAGTAGATGATGTAGTATGTGGAATAGAATAAATAGGAATAGAAGAGTCATGTTGGAATTTTGAAGGAGGAAACCAAAAATTTGAAATGGCAGAGTTGAGTGGAAGAACTTTAAAAGGAAAGGTGGTTTCATAAAATATAACATTTATGGAAACAATTATTTTGTTAGTGGTTAAGTCCATGAGTTTATATCCTTTTACATTAGGAGGATAACCTAAGAATAGGCATTTAGTTTCTCTTGGATCAAACTTTTGTCTGTGATGAGCAATTGAAGATGCAAAACATAAGCAACCAAAAAGAACATAAGCAACCAAACATTTTTAGATGAGAAAAAATTGGGGGTTTGTGAGAGAACATTTCACAAGGTGATTTGTTTTGAAGAAGGGGAGTTGGAATTCTTTTGATGATATGGGCAGCAGTCAATATACAATCACTCCAAAAAATCAAAGGTAGATTTGCTTGAAACATCAGTGCTTGGCTGTATTTAATAAGTGCCGATGTTTTCTTTCAACGACTCCATTTTGTTGTGGAGTTTCTACACGACTTCTTTGATGCAAAATGCCAATTTTTTTTATAAAAACTGGTAAGTATAAACTCTGAACCATTGTCTGTTCTTATTGTTTTGACTGAAGTATTAAACTGAGTCAAAACCATTTTACAAAAATCAAGCAACAGAGATGATACCCCGGATTTGTTTTTAAGTAAATAAACCCAAGTACATCGTGTGAAATTATCTACAATGGTCAAGAAAAATTTGAAACAAGAGTATGAAATAGTTGCAAATGGACCCCATACATCACAATGAATCAAGTCAAACATCTTATTAGAAGTATGCTGAGATTTAAGAAAGGAAAGCTTTTTCTGTTTTGAAAGTGGGCAAATGTCATAGACATTTGTAAAATCAAAAGCAACTGAACTATATATCTATTGAATAAAAGGGATCCTAGAATTTGAAATGTGGCCTAATTATAGTGTCAAAGGTTTAACTAAATTTTTGTGGTAGCTGATACAAAGGATGGTATAGAATGCAAAGAAGAAGTTGACAGAGAATGCTGGCAAAGATTTGTTTTCAAAGAAGCTTAAGAAAAGTGATAAAAGTCCTTGTTTCTCAAAGGCAATCCCAATCATCTTCTTCATTGAGTGGTCCTATAAAAGCCAATAAGAGGCAAAGAAAGATATACAAAGATTAGAATCTTGGGTTAGTTTAGAAACAGACAAGAGGTTGAAAGAAAAACTAGGAACACACAACACATTATGCAAAAATAACGTGTTAGAAAGTTTCATAGTTCCAGTATATAATGCTGGAACAGTATGGCCATTGGGAAGATTAATTGAAATTGAAACTGATTTAGGGGTAGAATAATAAAGTTGAGGTGAACAAATCATATGATCTGTTGCTCCAGTATCCAAGATCCAAGAAAATCCAGAATTTAATTTTGTAGATACAGAATTACAGTAATTAAAAAGATTACCAGAAGAATGAGGTGTAGTGACTAAATTTACTGCTATTGTAGATGAATCAGTAGATTGAACAGATGAACCTGAATTGGCAAGAGCTAAGAGTTTATTAAATTCTTCAGCAGTTAAATTTATCCTTTGATCCTCAGTACTTCGTTGATTGGGAATTTCTTCAATTCTGATGGCAGTATGTGCAGAAGAAGAATTTCTTTTTCCTTTTGGTCTAGTCCAACCAAGAGGATAACCATGTAATTGAAAGCATTTATCAATCGTATGACCATTGTATCCATAGTGAGTACAATGCAGTAAATATTTCTTTGACTTATCTTTAGAAAACTTGAACTGAGTAGGCTGAGCATACTAAGTAGGCTTGGCTAGCAATGCATGTGTTGCAAGAGTTGAATAATTTGTTAGTTGTCTCTGGCTTTCTTCTTGAAGCAACAAATAAAATGCCTTGGCCATGCTGGGCAATGGAATACTAAGCAACAACTGACTTCGTATTGAAGCAAAAGAGTAATTCAATCCTACAAGAAACTTTAATACATAATCTAATTGTTGTCGAAAAATCAAGAAATTGAACAAATCGTAGGTACAAGAAGCCATCTTGCCACATGTAAAGGTTGGAAATGGTCAGTAGCTAATATACTCATCCCAAAGAGTTTTAAAAGCACTAAAATACTCAGTAATCAAAGATGAACCCTGATTTATACAACTTAAATATTTTTCAAGATGAAAAACTCTTGGACCATCACTTCTCAAATATCGTGTCTTTAGTTCATTCCAGAGATCAACAGTTGAAGTAACATACAACAAACTGTTTCTTATATCTTTAGAAATGGAATTCATAAGCCAAAAAAGCACCAGATTATTTGCACGAAGCCAGGCAGTGTGCAAAATGCGATGAGTAATAGGAGGAACAAAGATTAAGCCATCAATAAATGCCCCCTTGTTCTTGACAGTGAGAGCAATGGTGATCGAATGACTCCAGGCAATATAGTTGTCTCCTGCAAAAATCTGACCTTGGATTATCACTAGGATGAAGAAAAAATGGGCTTGAAGAATCATTGGAAGGATTGACAAAAGAATCATATGATAGATGTGAAGAATCTGAAGAATTAAGGGGGTTAGCATTAGACATGTTGTAAAGAAGATGCAAGAAACGACTGAATTAAATTACAGAGCAGAATTAACAATTTAGATTACAAGAAAAAAAAATATATGCGGAAGCAAGAAATTGCTCTGATACCATGTTAAGAATTCAATAACAAAGGAAAAGGAAATAGAAAGGAACTGAAAATTGCATTGATCAGTGTGAGATGCTATATTCCAACATTAACTTTTGGGATGCCAATGTATTTGCCTATATAAGGACATGTTTTACAACAAAATGAAATAATAAGATGATTAACAACATCTAACTCCTGAAAAACTAAACTGTTTAATTTCTATAACTCCAAACTTTTTTTTTGTATTTCTCTTTTTATTTCATTTACAACATGTAACATTTTTATATTTTTTAAAATCAAATAGGAAAGCAACTTTATCTACTAACCTTTTTTTTAATCTTGGTATAGCTTGTAATGAAAAAAAAAATCCCGTTAATTGTAATTTTTATTTTTAGCAATAGTTTAGTAATTTTATTCATTCGAGTCATCTAATAAATTATGAAATTATAATTAAATACGATATCAAATATTTGTTTTAACTCTAAAATTATTCTTAGAACATAAAAAATTATGCTCTTATGTTCGGTGTACAAATTTGAAAGCTGACGAATTTCCTTCTTGAGTTCGAGCTTAAAAAAAAAAAAAAAAAAATTGTTGCCGTGAAAATCTGAGCTCCAAGCCTCCATGCAAGCAAGCAAAATTGGCATAGCCTTCGGGCTCTACTTGCTAAATGGATTTAAGTTTAGTCCAGGCCACATCGGGCCCATTATCTCAGCCCATGGGCTTGAGTTCAGTCAGTCTAGTCCATGGGCCTCAACCGACAATTTTTACCCACTCTGATATTATTTTATTTATTTTTTGCTTTTTTTTTTTTTTTATTGTAAAATGAAATTTAAGTTCAGTCTAGTCCAGCCCACCGGTGTTGTACGCTTATTTTTAAAAATTAAATAGGATCTGTTTGGAAGAAACATTTTATTTGGGGAAGAAAAAATAAGATGGATATTTATTTTTTACTATATTAAATATTATTCAAAAATAATACTTTTAATATAATTAAAAATTAATAAAAATTAATTTTTAATGATTTATAAAATAATATTTTTTAATTGATTTGATATATTTTTTATTATTTTCCTTTTTCACTCAAACATAAAAAAAAAATAGATTCTTTCAAATTTTCCTTTTTCTTCATAATATTTTTCAAGCTCCAAATGCAGTCGAAAAGTCTTTTTTGTTCTTAAGAAAATGCCTACCGAGGTTCATTTAGAATCTTAAGGTCAAGGATTTTGTTTCAAGATTGGAAAGGAAAATAAGATGAAAAACTCATTTTCTGTATATTTTATTCATATATCAAATACTACTAGAAATAGAAAATAAAAACAAACTCATTTCCACTATATTTTCTTCATATATAAAATAATATTAAAAATAAATATGGTATATGATATGATTAAATATATTTTTTTAAAATCAAATGTTAAAATGCGTAAAATCAAACTTTTATTCATTGATTTAGTATATTTATTTATTTATTTTCATGTTTTTTATTATCAAACATCAAAATATGAGTTATTCCAATTTTATTTTCTTCTCTCAATGTTTTCCGAGTTCCAAAAATCAGAAAATATTAAAAGACGAAAAAGAAAGGAAAATATCAAGAAATTCGTATTTCATGTTTCTTCGTCAAGAAAAGTGAAATAAAAAAGAAAAAAAATATTCCAAATCTAGGAACAAAATTTTGATTTTACACATGATCAATATTTTATTTTTGCTAGTTTTAGTCATATTGAAATAAATTTTAATTTCTAATCATGTTTAATATAAAAGAAAAATACAATAAAAAATTAATTTTCTTCTTATTTTTTTTCTTTTTTTCCTTTTCTCAAGCAAAATCCTTAATCCAAATGGACCATAAAATTTTACAAAATAAAATATCAGCATAATGAAACATATCTATTTACATCACAATTTATTAACCTGAGACATCTTGTATGATTGCTACACATTAACTCGATTTGAAGACTTGCTTTTCTTAACATAACACCAAGGAAAAATCATAAAATTATTCCTTTAGAAATTATAATTCTCTAACCTTTATTTTGCGATATTGTTTATTTGTTTGTGCAATTTTGGTCCATCTGTAAAAATGTAACGTGTAGTTAAATAATCAGTTACATGACACATACCATGAACACAATCTTTGAAGTTAATAGCAATGAATGTCAAGATTAAATGCGAGAGATTATTTTTGTAATAAGAGTCTACTGGAAAAGAATAGTTAAAATAATTTTAATTGGGACAAAAAACGAGAAAATTATTTGCAACTCTTAAGTTTGACTTGGAGAATAAGTGTATATATAAGTATTTGTTTTGTCTATCTCGTAAGGAAGATTTATGATCAAAATATTCACAATGTCATTAATATATTTGACCTCTTCACCACCTTATTCTCTTTTGTCCTTCTCTCACTCTTCTTATCTCTATCAGTCGCTTTATTTCTTTCTCTCTCCCTCTCTCCTTATCTTCTACGATTTCTATGATTGTATACTTATTGCTTATTTTTAATAGGGTGTCCTATAGTTTTTAGAGGATGACTATAATTCTTACTGTGTTTTCACACTAAAAATTTCTAATTTTCACTTTAAAAACTATTTATTGAAAATAGTTATCTAGAACAATAAGAAAAGAAGAGTTCTAGTATGAAAAATTTTCAAACTACTAACCAAAATAGAGGGTGATTTTCTTGACAAAGAAAAGTAGGTGGAATCTAATTCAGTTAAAACATGAATTTGGATGTTTCTCGGTTGCAAGATAACATGAATTTAGATGTTTCTCGGTTGCAAGATAGTTTTATTTTTCCTTTTGACTAAGTTTAAATCCGTTTTGCTATAAAAAAATGTTAAAATTGCTATCATTTTTATAGCCATCTAGACCTTCTTTCATTGCATTCAGATGCTAGACAAAAGTCAACCAAAGTTTGAGTCTTTGAGAGAGAGAGAGGGATTTCGCTTCCAAGTTTGAAATTCGAGACATATACAGTTTCTTAATATGCTTGAATTGGATGCTCATAAGTTTCTCACCAAAGAAGATCATTTAATTAATAATTAATTTTACCCTTTGTAGCATTAGTTAATATAGTTAACAAGCTAGGTCAATGGGTGGCATGACTTTCTTTGTGTTGGTTGTTGGCCCTTGTGCTTAATTACTTCTTAATACTCTGTCACCAATTCATTATGTATATATTCTATTGTTTTTGTCTTCATGTTAATGTTCAAATGGGTTTGTTAATTAATTTGGAAAACTAGACATTGAATGATTAGTGGAAGGGAGATGTATTTTGAAATGTAAAAATTTGTCCCTACCCACCTTTGCTTGTGCTTGGAGTAGGACTGAAATAATTGTTTGGACTAAATGGTAACGCAGTTGTATATCTTACATTCAACATCCCCTCTCTCTCTCTCGTTTTGAAATTAAAATACAAAAATTTTAGTACAAAAGTTTCAATATTTAATTGCATATTTTTCGTAAGGGCCAATTTGGTTTAAAGATTTTCCTTGAAAAAAAAAAAAGGAAAGGAAAATAAGAAGGAAATTTATTTTTCATTATATTTTTTTTTTTGTATCAAATACCATTAAAAATGAAAAATTGTTCTAATACGATTAAAATTTAAGAGAAATCAAATTATAAGGACGTTTAAAATTAAAATTTTGTTTGTTAATTTACTATACCTTTTATTTTCTTTATCATTTTCTTTGATGAACGAACATGAAAAAGTGAAATCCTTTACATTTTCCTTTCCTTTTTTTTTTAATATTTTTCAAATTCCAAATGGGTCATAAGAGTGAACGTGTCATGGTGATGCATCAATATAGGGAAGGCAATAGTGCTGCTGATTTTCTTACTAAAGAAGGAGAAATGGTAAACAATGTATTATACGAAAAACAACACATTCTACCACGTTATCTGAAAGGTATTCTTCGGATGGATAGGTGGGATCTCGTTTCCGTTCGTCATTAGTTCAACTCTAGAGTTTCGTTTAATGTATTTTGTTTTGATTTTAATTGTATTTATGTTTTATTTTTTTTGTTAGTTATGTTTAGTTTTATTATTCTAGTTTGGTTGGTTGCTGGTGTTGGTTTTTTTTTTTATAAGATTTTTCTGTACTCTCACTTTTGTTTTATCTTGTAACTATGGTATTCCTTCGCTAAAAGTGAGGGTATGTTAATAAATAAATGAAAATACCACCATCTTTTAATAAAAAAAGAAAGAATCATAAAAGATGACATTATCACTTTATGCATTTTAATTAACTAAACTCTTTAAAAAGTCAATTTCAAGACTTGAGAAGAGACAACATGTGGGTGCGACCAATGCCGAACATTGGGTTCACTAATAAAATGTGTCTTCCAAAAAATACTTTCAAATTCAATTATTTGAGAAGACTACCATTTTTTGTTTTAGTTTAATTTTATGTTGAGGATGAGTGGACAAGAAGTATCAATTGAATTTAAAACAAAGAGCCAACTTCTAAAAAGCTTTTTTCAATTCCTAATTAAACATTAATTGTTAGGGATACCGGAAAGAAATTAAAAAAAGAAAAAGAGGAAATAGTTCTTAGTGAAACATATGTACGTGGCTGTGTCTAGGGGTGAGCATTCGGCCAAATTTGATGAATTAACTGAATTAATAAAAAAATTTCAATTAAGAAATCTCATTAACCGAATAGACCAAAATCTCAAATTTAACTGAACTCAAAACCGATTAAACCGAACTTCGGTCAAATTCGTTAATCGATTTAAACCAAATTAATATTTTAATATTAAAAAAATAAAATTGTAGTATATATATATATATACAATATAATATATTATAATAAATAATATATATAATTATTTATTATTAATTTATACTATTCAGTTAATTCGGTTAACTGAATTAACCGAACCCAAAAATTGTACCAAAAATTGAAATCTAACGAAAATAAAAATCGAACCAAACTGATCGAATTTACTTGGTTAATTCGGTTTTAACGGAATATGCTTACTCCTAAGTGTGTCTCCAGTACATCTATTAATCAAACCATGCCTTTCATTAAACACATAGTTAAGGTTTAATTAAGGATAACTTTGAGTAAAAGTGATTAATTTGAGAGTGTAAAATCAATTGTGAATTATCAAGCAAAATTTCAATTAAGATGCAACTTTAACTCGAAAATTAGCTCTGGAAAAAATTTGTACAATCAAATTTTGTCTAGAGTGATTTTAAGTTCAAAATTAAGTTTCCACCCCACAAAATATTTTGTCAACAAAATTGTTCAAAATTAATTGAAAATAATTTGTACCATGAAATCATTTTTTTAAAAATGCTGCCTCCAAACAGACATTAACACATACATTTTTTTTTTTTTTCAATTTCTAGAACTTTAGAAAATCATTGAAGCCATTGAAAAATATTTTTATTATTTTTTAATTGTATTATGTGTAATTAAATTGTTTTTGTAGCACCGAGAGTCCTAAAATATAGCAATTAAGTAAAAATAATTATATATTATTAGTACAAATTTTAAAATTTTTATTTTATTTTAATCATATTTTTTATTTCTCTCATTTTCATTTTTCCTCTTTTTCCCTGTTAGTTTCCTTTCTCTTCTCCCCATTCTTCCCAACCAAACATACTCTATGGGGCTGTTTGAATGAATTGAAAATTTTTATTTGAGCAAAGGAAGGAAAATTAAAAAAAATATATAATGATATTCATATTTTTTCTTCTTTCTTTAATATTTTTCAAGTTTCAAACAACACCAAAATTTAAATTTTAAAAAAATTATTAAATATAATATAAATTTATATTAAATTTTATATAAATTTACATAAATTTAAATTTAATTAAAATTTAAAATTTATATTCTAAGGTCACGGGATTCCCCGTTGAGACATTATGCTAGTAAATTATCAGGGCACGTCAATGGACGAACGGCTTGCACTTTTCAGATTTGATGCCGCATGATAGTGTTCAAAGTGCACGATGATGGCAGAAATCTCCAAATTATAAAATAATAATAATAATAATAATAAAAGAAGAAGAAGAGAAGAAGAATATGAGATGGAACCTCCCTGCGGTTGGAGATGGTGAGACCCTACCCGAGAGCCACCATTTTTCCACGTCAAGACAACAATAAAATAAATATAAAAATAGAGAAGAGGCTGGATTTCACGTGCCCAATATAACAGTACGTACAGTGACTCCTTCTAGAGCCCAAATTTTCTACCTCTTCCATCTTAATTAAAAAATTAAAAACAATAATAATAAAGGTCAGCAATGCATCATCCTATATGTATTGTACGAATTAAAATTTTAAAATAATAATAAAATGATATGACTGGTCGGTCACTTACAGGACAGGCGCACAGTAGCTATGTAAGGGAACAGTGCTACAATTCAATTCTAAATCCCCACCTCACCCGCATGCACTTTTTTTATTTTTTATTTTATTATAGAGCAGTAGAGGTTGATAATATTGACCTTCATTAAAAAAAAAAAAAAAAAAGTCTTTTAAGAGGAATTTGTGTTTATACTTCATCAACAAATATTCACAGGCACACCACTTGTCATATGTGCAAAAAGAAAAGACACATACCCCTAGGGTGTGGTTCAGGTGGTAGTGCGGGTTGCAGGAGTGCCTTTCATGAGGTCAGGTGTTCAAACCCTCCTGGACTCGTTTCTGCCCCTAGACTCCTGAATTTACCTTCCCTTTGGAGTTGTGGGGTCAACTTCAAGGGGCGCAGGATTAGTCACGTGGACTGTAAAACGGACGCGTGGATACCCGGTGTGTAATTCAAAAAAAAAAAAAAAAGGACACAATGTTTAATTGTCCACTTAAGAAAAAGTATACTAAAGTAAAAGATGAGTAGAAGATAAATACTAAAAATAGACAAAATTTAAATAAAATTAAGAAGGTTTGGGTTCCAAAAGTTACAACTTGAATCATTTCTTGTAAGTTTGCTTTAGGACCACTTCGTTTAAAGATAAATGATACTTGGACAGCGGATGTTCAAGGCATATAACGGGAGATAAATCTAAGTTTACCTCTTTCACTCCAAAGGATGAAAGATTTGTAACCTTCGTTGACAATGCAAAAGGCAAGATCATCGGAATAGGTAAAATAGGTAAAGACTCTTCATTTTCTATAGATGATGTCTTGTTAGTAGATGGTCTAAAGCATAATTTTCTATAGATGATAGTCAAAGGAGCATCCCTGCAAATTTTATCCTGCAATAGTTGGCGCCATTTGTGAGAACCTGATTTTAAGAGGTGATCATATCTTGCTTTTGACTTTCGACATTCCAGCAATGCCGACCTCACACAGTTCTACCTCCATCCCTGCTGCGAAAGAATCATCCCAGTACATCCATTCCACACCTGCAGAATCATCGGGTGTCAGTAGGGAGGAGTTGCTCGCTTTTCAAAAAGAAATGAAAGATATGCTCAACCGACTCTTACAACAAAAGAGTCAAGAAGGGCACGTCCTCCACCAACCGCAAGAGAACCCCAGCACAGACAAGCAAGCTAACAAACCAGTGGAGAACGAGGAAAAAACCTACCTCAACAAAAAGGTAGAAGATGCAAACAACGTGGACGTCAACCAGCAAAGATCCACGGAGCTTGAAGAGAGAATCAAGAAGATAGATCTTATAGAGAAGATGATAAAATAGGACAGAACCAAACCCTACTATGAGGAAGCATACCTGAGGTCCTCAGAGCTGCCATTCAATAAAGAAATCATGGAGGCTTCATTGCCAAGTAGATTCAAGATGCCCACCTTTGAAAGGTACGAAGGTTTGTCTGACCCAATTGATCACCTGGATAATTTTAAAATGTTGATGCAGTTGCAAGGGGCTTCAGACGCCATCATGTGTTGAGCTTTTGCAACAACCCTTAAAGGTACTACCAGAGATTGGTACCGAACTCTGCGACCCGGATCCATCGGTTCCTTCTCAGAGATGGAACAACTGTTCACCAGCCACTTCCTGAGTAGTCGGAGAATTGCTAAAACAACAGGGCATCTCATGAGTATGGCGCAAGGAGAGTAGGAGACTCTAAAGAATTTTATGCATCGCTTCAACACGGCAACCCTAGAAATTCGCAACTTAGACATGGGGGTGGCCTTGGCAGCCTTGACAACGACTCTCCAGCCTGAAAGCTTCTTATACTCCCTAGGGAAAAAATCGCTGGTGGATATGGGGGAGCTGATGGTCCGAACACAGGGAATCCATGAACCCATAGAAAATCTCTGACACCTGCACAGCGGCGGCTTCCCGAGGATAGACGACACATTGGAAAGACCACATCGTCTCGGACACAACGTCAGATCGGCAACGCATAAATGAGAACGTCTCATCCAACTCACTTCCTAAGGTACAGCGCATTTAAAACATGCATTTATCAATCTTTCACAAGATAAGAAGGATGTGACGACGCCTCGGAAAAAGGAGTAGATGAAAAACCAAGTAAATGAGCACGACTCATTAAGTATGACTCACCAGTGGCAGAGGCCAAACTGCCAAGTACGATTTAGAAGGCAACAACCCCTAGTAAATGAGCACGACTTATTAAATATCAAGGGTTCAAAGGACGAGCACGACTCGTAAGGCCAAAAACAACATAGCTGATGAGCCTAACTCATCAGTCGCAAAGGCCAAACTGCTGAGCACGACTCGGAAGGTAACAGCCCAACAAATGAGCATGACTCAGTAAACACCAAAGGCCCAAAGGACGAGCATGACTCGTAAGGCCAAAAACAGCCCAGCTGATGAGCACGACTCATCATTCGCAAAGGCCAAACTGCCGAGCACGACTCGGAAGGTAACAACCCAGCAAATGAACACAACTCAGTAAACACCAAAGGCCCAAATGACGAGCACGACTCGTAAGTCCAAAAACAATCCAACATATAAACACGACTCATTAGGCACAGAGGCCAAACTGACGAGCACGACTCAGAAGGTTGGCCAATGACCCTTCGTGGGGCAGGTCGGACAGCTCAGCCAATTTCCTTGCATGGAGCAGGTCGGACAACTCAGCCAATTTCCTTGCATGGAGCAGGTCCGATAACTTGGCCAACTTCTGTCCATGGAACAGGTTGGACAGGTCGACTAACTTCCGTCCATGAAACAGGCCTGACAGGTCGGCCAACGTCCCTTCATGGAGCAGGTCGGACAGGTCGGCCAACTTCTGTCCACGGAACAGATCGGACAGGTCAGCCAATGTCCCTTGATGGAGCAGGTCGGACAACTCGGCCAACTTCCGTCCATGGAACATGTCGGACAACTCGGCCAACTTTCATCCATGAAACAGGTCAACCAACGACCCTTCGTGGGGTAGGTCGGACAGCTCGACCAATTTCCTTGCATGAAGTAGGTCAGAAAACTCTACCAACTTTCGTCCATTGAACAGGTCGGACAGGTCAGCCAACTTTCGTCCATGAAACATGTCAGCTAACGTCCCTTTATAGAGCAGATCGGACAGGTCGGCCAACTTCAGTCGATGAAACAAAACAGACAGGTCGGCCAACGTCCCTCGATGGAGCAAGTCTGACAACTCGACCAACTTCCGTCCATGAAACAGGTCGGATAAGTCGGCCAACGTCCCTTCATGGAGCAAGTTGGACAAGTCGTCCAACTTCCGTCCATGGAACAAATCGGACAGGTCGGCCAACGTCCCTTGATGGAATAGGTCGAACAACTCGGCCAACTTCCGCCCATGGAACAAGTCGGACAACTCAGCTAACTTTCATCCATGAAACAGGTCAGACAGGTCGGCCAACGACCCTTCGTGGGGCAGGTCGAACAGTTTGGCTAATTTCCTTACATGAAGCAAGTTGGACAGCTCGTCCAATTTCCTTGCATGGAGTAGGTCAGACAACTCGGCCAATTTTCTTGCATGGAGAAAATCGGACAACTCAGCCAACTTCCTTCCATGGAATGGGTTAGACAGGTCGGCCAACTTCTGTCCATGAAACAGGTCGGATAGGTTGGCCAATGTCCCTTCATGGAGTAGGTCGGATAGGTCGACCAACTTCCATCCATGGAAAAGATCGGACAGGTCGGCTAACGTCCCTTGATGGAGCAGGTCAGACAACTCGGCTAACTTCCGCCCATGGAACAGGTCGGACAACTCGGCCAACTTCCGTCCATGAAACAGGTTGGATATGTCGGCCAACGACCCTTTGTGGAGCAGCTCGGTCAATTTCCTTCCACGGAACAGCTCGGACAGCTCGGTAAAACAACTCGGTCAATTCCCTCCCACAGAATAGCTCAGATAGCTTGGAAAAACAGCTCGGTCAATTTCCTTCCATGGAACAGCTCGGACAGCCCGACAAAAAAAAAAAAAAACAAAAGCTCGGCAAAACAGCTCCGTCAATTTCCTTTCACAGAACAGCTCGGACAGCTCAGCAAAACAGCTTGGTCAATTTCCTTCCACGGAACAGCTCGGACAGCTCGGCAAAACAGCTCGGCCAATTTCCTTCTACAGAACAACTCGGACAGCTCGACAAAATAGCTCAGCATGAGCTGCTCAGCAACTCGTTCGGTAAACTATGCCCAAAAAAAAAAAGAAAAAAAGAGGGAGCATTAAACCCTCTAAGGGGAAAGATGCAGACAAAGCAATTATTAAAAATTCTATCCAAAAATTTGAAACTAAGGGGGACACAATTGATACGGCCAAAATAATCTAGCCAATGAGGGCAGGTCAACGCCTATCTTGCGCCTTCTCCGGATCAGACATTCTTACGATTGATCAGCTCCAACCCAATAAAGAATTGGAGAGATCCACACCAGCGGCTTTAATAGTCGAGTAACAGGTGCACGCACTTATGACTAGAGAGCGATTCACGCCCCCACACAATAAATTCGAGCCAACCTACGGTCAACTCGAGCCCCTATAAGAAGGGATTTGGAGAAAAGGTCAAGGTAAGTGATTCAACACTACTCTACTGTTGCATATAGCCTCTCTAAAAGCATTCTTCTTACTTAGGCATCGGAGTGATCCCCTGGAGTACACCCTGGGTCCTCCAAGCCTTTTCTTTTCTTCCTCTTTCAGGTCGATGGAAGTCGAAGGAGCATCCCTGCAAATTTTACCCCGCAACATGTTTAAAAGATACAAATGCATAATATGAGATTGTAAGAATCAAAAAATGTTATTCATTGCACTTAGAATGAACAATGTTTATTGCATAAATTTTGATAGCTTAATCTTTCAAGACATAACTTGCCTAGCAGCCATGGGTGAAAATAGTTGGCTTTGGCATAGGAGGTTAGGACATGCTAGCATATATCTTATATCCAAACTCTCCAAAAAGAATTTAGTTGAAGGCTTGCCTAAAACAAAATTTGTCAAAGATAAAGTGTGTGATGCTTGTCAATTAGGAAAACAAACCAAGAAAAGTTTCAAAAAGAACAAACATATATCAACTAGTAGACCCCTAGAACTTATACACTTAGACTTGTTTGGTCCTTTTAGAACCCAAAGTTTAGGAGGAAAACAATACGCCTTTGTAATTGTTGATGATTACTCAAGATACACATGAGTCTTGTTCCTAGCTAACAAAGAAGAAGCTTGCAACTCATTAATCACTTTATGTAAGAAGCCTCAAAATGAGAAAGGGTATTATGTCTCAAATATTAGAAGTGACCAAGGAAGAGAATTTAAGAATTAAAATGTTGAAAATTTTTGTAATGAATATGACATAAATCACAAATTTTTGGCACCTAGAACCCCACAACAAAATGGAGTTGTGGAAAGGAAAAATAGAACCCTCCAAGAAATGGCAAGGACCATGCTTAATGAAAATGAGCTACCCAAATATTTTTGGGCCGAAGCTGTAAATATAGCTAGCTATATTAATAGGGTCTCCATTAGATCAAACCTAAACAAAACACCCTATGAATTATGGAACGGAAGAAGGTCTAACATAAAGTACTTTCATGCTTTTGGATGTAAGTGTTTCGTCCTAAATAACAAAGACAACTTAAGAAAATTTGATGCTAAATCGGATGAAGGCATTTTCCTAGGATACTCCACAAATAGTAAAGCCTATAGAGTCTACAACAAAAGAACTCTAACCATAGTTGAATCAATTCACGTGGACTTTGATGAATCTAGCCCTCTTTTAAGAGAGGTTAAAAATGAAGAAAAAGATGATGTATTTAAAAAGGAGGACGAGATAGAAATCGAGGAAAATGAAATAATCAAAGAAAAGTCAAAAGATGAACTCATAGAAAATATGGAACTTCCAAAAGAATGGAAATATAAGAAAGATCACCCTCAAGAACAAATTATAAGTGAACCATCTAGAGGTGTGACTACTAGATCTTCACTAAAGAACCTTTGCAATTATTATGCATTCCTATCCCAAAATGAACCTAAAAATATTGAAGAAGCCCTTAAGGATGAATCCTGAATAGTTGCAATGCAAGAAGAATTAAACCAATTTGAAAGAAGTCAAGTATGGAAATTAGTACCCCAAACCGGAAAATCATTCGATCATAGGAACTAAATGGGTATTTAGAAATAAAAAGGATGAAAATGGTATAATCACTAGAAACAAAGCTAGACTTGTAGCAAAGGGGTACAATCAAGAAGAAGGAATAGACTATGATGAAACCTTTGCCCCTATAGCTAGAATGGAAGCTATTAGAATGTTGTTAGCCTATACTTCCTACAAAGAGTTTAAGTTATACCAAATGGATGTCAAAAGTGCATTCTTGAATGGATATATCAATGAAGAGGTATACGTTGAACAACCCCGTAGTTCTGAAATATTGAAAATCCTAACCATGTATTTAGACTAACTAAGGCTTTGTATGGACTTAAACAGGCCCCTAGGGCTTGGTATCAAAGACTTAGTGGATTTCTAATTGAGAAGGGATTTTTAAGAAAAAAATTGATAGCATCTTGTTCATTAAAAATAAGGAAAATAATATACTTTTAGTTCAAATCTAAGTAGATGATATAATATTTGGTGCTACAAATGAACATCTATGTAAAGAATTTGCAAAATGTATGAAAGAAGAATTTGAAATGAGCTTGATGGGGGAATTAAACTATTTTCTTTGACTGTAAATTAAACAAGCAAAAAATGAGACTTTTATAAGTCAAACAAAATATATAAAAGATATGATACAAAAATTTGGTATGGAAAATAGTAAACTTATAGACACACTTATGAGTACCTCCATCAGCCTAGACAAAGATGAAAAGAGAAAATCCATAGACACAAAGCACTATAGAGGCATGATTGGAAGTCTATTATATCTAACAGCCAGTAGACCCGATATAATGTTTAGTGTGTGTATGTGTGCACGTTTTCAATCAGCACCTAAGGAATCACGCCAAATTTCCGTTAAAAGAATCCTAAGATACTTAATATGCACAATGGACTTAGGACTATGGTATCTTAAAGACACTGGTTTTGAAATGATCAGTTATTCAAATGCGGACTTATGCCGGTTGTAAGATAGATAAAAAAAGTACAAGTGGCACATGCCACTTCTTAGGAAGATCTTTAGTTTCTTGGTTTTCTAAGAAACAAAATTGCATGGCTTTGTCAACTGCTAAGGCCGAATATGTAGTAGCTGGTAGTTGTTGTGCACAAATTCTTTACATGAAACAACAATTAAGAGATTTCAATTTAAACTACACAACTGTACCAATTAAGTGTGATAACACGAGTGCGATTAACATATCTAAAAATCCTATTTCACACTCAAGAACAAAGCACATTGACATAAGACACCACTTCCTAAGAGATCATGTTAAAAAAGAAGACATAAGTCTGGAATTCATCAATACAAATGACCAATGGGCTGATATCTTCACTAAACCACTCTCAGAAGATATATTTATAACCATAAGAAGAGAACTTGGTCTACTACATAGTAGAGAAGTAAAATAAAAGGAACCAGACTTAAAGAAATATCTACAATCTCTAGGATCACCTAGGGTTTGTCTCTTTTAAGTGATCAAAATTTGTTTTGACATGTTCTTTGATGTGTTGTATAATTCAACACTGAGTTTGAATTGCTTTCCTTGTTGCTTGTAAAATAGACTCATGATATGTGATATGCAGCATGCTACATGTGGATGTTTGAAAAATTGGCATCTTGAAATTGGGATTTTGAAAATCTAAGCATAAAGTTATTTTTTAAATATCTTGACCATGTATACTTATGATCACATGAAAGAATGAAAAATTAGAATCTATGAGAAGTGCATGATAAAATTTCAATATGAATAACTAAGATGTATATTGGTATCCATGAATATATCACTTGATCTTTAAGCAATACAACATGATTATGAGCATTGGTAATATTGTCATGATCTTGGTATTTTAATAATGCATTATGCATGACAATTTTTTTTAAAGTTTTTTTTCACAAATATGAATGTTGAGCACCATATGCATGATTGAAAATTCAAAAATGTCACAACACATATGAAATAAGAATGCCCAATTTGAAATATGATGTTGAATCTTGGCATGATTGAGAAGTGTGTGATCATATGTTCTTTTAAATGTTTACCCTTTTTGATTGATGTCAAAAGGGGGAGTAGTATTTGGAGGAAAAATTTTGGCTTGATTGAGAGCATGATATTGAATGTTAAGCATGTTGAACATTATAGTATTTGAGCATGATAGCATGATAGTGAAAGATCATATTTGAGCATGTTGAGCACAATAAGAATGAAAAATTGAGCAATGAGCATGATTGGACTTGAATCTACAAATTGTTAAAGAAATGCTTATTGTAAGGGAGAGTAGAATAATGTTAGTTGTAAGGGGGAGATTTTTTATGCTTATTCATATTTTTTGTTCCTCATTTGTCATCATAAAAAAGGGGGAGATTGTTGACCTAACTAGACTTTTCAATCCTATTTTGATGATAACAAAATGAAGGATGCTTTAACATATGATATTAAGTGATGTGTTTTAGGTAAAAGAACTCTCAAGGTTGATAGGTTGAAGCTCAATGTTAATCTAGTGAAAGCTCCTCAGAATGTTGAAGGCAATAAATGACAAATGAAAAAGTTTAAGGGCAAGCAAACACAAAGTCAAAAGTGAGCCTCAAAAGGCTGAAGGAGGCTGAAGAATTTAAGAAGACCATAATTAGAAGAACTGTTGTAAGTACTTCAAAGCCAAATGTTAGTTAGATATGTGAAGCTCTCATAAGTCAAAAGAAACTAAGAAACACCTTGTTAAAAGAGCTCAAAATATGTTTTTTTATTTTTTTCATTTTGAAGCTCATTAGGCAAAGAGACTTAGAGACTTTAGTTTAAGTCTTTGAACACATTTTTCAAGGTTAAACAAGTTAATACTCCAAAATTAATTCAGTAAAGAAGAGTTTGATTCAACAATTTAATTAAATGAGGAAATTGTTCTTTCGAAAAATTTTGAATTTCAAAATTAGTTCAATAATTTAATTCAATGAGGAAATTGTGCTTTGGAAAAATTTTGAATTTCAAAGTTAATTCAATAATTTAATGCTACCTAATTAAATGAGAAAATTATTTTTTGAAAAAATTTTGAATTTCAAAATTAATTCAATAATTTAATTAAATGAGGTTTGAATTTCAAAATTAATTCAATAATTTAATTAAATGAGGAAATTGTTCTTTGGAAAAATTTTAAATTTTAGAATTAATTCAATAATTTATTGCTACCTAATTAAATGAGAAAATTGCTTTTTGAAAAATTTTGAATTTCAAAATTATTTCAATAATTTAATGCTACCTAATTTAATGAGGACATTATTCTTTAAAAAAACCTATAAATACCTCTTTGGGTAGTAAAAAAAACAAGATAGAGAAAACACAAGAAAAGAGAGAAATCAGATAAAATTTGAAATCCATCTTGTGCTGAAATTCTCCTGAAGTTCTTCTTTACTCACATCTTTTGCTCGAGAGGAATTCTACAATTTTGGTAGATTGAAAAGCTCGGTTCCGGGTTGCAATTCTATTTCTCTTTTAAACGAACCATTTGTGACTTCTAAAAACTTTAGAGCTTCATATATTCTAATTTGTTTTGGTTTTTTTGAAGTACAATTTACATCTCAATTTGTACAACCTGTTCTAAATTTTGAGAGTATTTTTTGTACACAGAATTTATATTATATTCTTGTAGATTATGACGATTCCAGGTTTTTTGGATCGTTGGCTAGGCGAGGGATTATCGCTTAGAGAGGTACTGCTTTAACCTTCTGAAGGAGTGTGTAAAGGTATTGTTCTGCCTGGTAAAGGAACATGTTTAGTGAATCCTTTGATGATTTATCCAAAGGCGAGGACGTAGGCTGTGTTGAAGCCGAACCTCATAAAGTCCTGTGTCTCACTCTCTCTTTCCCTTACTCTTTATTTTCAGTATATTTATATTGCGTGAATGGCTTAAATTTGAAATCATATACACTACGTATATTTAGAAATCAAACAAACTTAAAGTTTAATTTTGATTTGCGTTACGGAAACCGAAAGGGAGTACGTTGGTTAAACCATACTTTGCGGAAACCATACAGGAGTACGTTACTTAGTTAAAACACCCAAAGAAAATTAATTAATAGTTTACTTGAATTCTGAATTTTGGGAAAAGTGAGGATGTGTGGTTGTAAATCATATAAAAGAAGTTAATTTATTTTAACAAGCATATCATTCAACTACAGGGCTTGATTCATATTTATAAGACATACATAAAAAAAACAACCGTCCTAATTTCTTACTACTGTATATCTTAATTTTGGTTTGGTTGTTTGCTTTCAAATTGTGTTTGATTAGTTTGGATAGTGTGGTTGATTGAAAGGTTGTTTAGTGATTTAGTTGTTTAAGTGCTTGTGTTGTTGATTGTATAAAAGAAACCAAGTTATTGTGTGTTTGACAAATTAAACAAACAAGTAAAAGAATTGGTTAAACAATAAAAGAAGTTAAGTATTCTTAAAAGAAATTAAAAAGAAAGTTTTTAAATTCCCAATTCACCCCCCTCTTGGGAAGCTATCCTAATTTCATTTCTTTTTCAAAACATCCTCGAGATCGGGCTTGAGGAGTTCGAGGGTATTGTTAGAGTTTTTTAAGGACTATTGAAACAGGGTATATGATGATAATATTTTGGGAATGAATGTAAAAACCCCAAAAAGAGATATAAAAGATTAATAGAATGATTCAAAAAAAAAATAAAAAATAAAAAATAAATAAAATAAAATTAAAAATTTTAAAAATATATATATTAATTAATTAATTAATTAAACGAATTAAAAAAGAAAAAGAAAAAAAATTAATTAATTAAAATTAATTGTTTTATTAAAAAAATATTATTAATATTAATTAAATATTATTATTATTATTATTATAATATTTATCCTCCTGAAGCTTCAACAAGCTTCAGGAGATTCAAGTATTATTATTATTATTATTATTATTATTATTATTATTATTATTAGTATTCTTCTTCTTCTTCTTTTCTTTTCTTTTCTTTGTAACTTTCTGCATCTCTCTCTCTCTCTCCTCACGTTCTCTCTCCCTCTCTCCTCGATTTCGAGACGGATTTTCACCCGATCGAAAATCCGAAAATACCACTGGACTCCATTCGCCGCTGCCGTCATTTCTACCGGAGCGGATCGGTGGTAGGAGCGGCGTAAGCGTATTCCCTAGGGTAAGCCATTTCTTCCTTTTTCTTTAATTTCTTGTAAAATATAAGCCCAATTGAGGAACGGACACCACCACGAGAATTTAGGGATGATTCTCTACAAGTTTAGTGGGACAGAATTCTCGTGGGGGTGTCGGGCCAAAACTCCAAATTTGGGGTGCGGCGATTATTAAGGGGCTTATTTTTAATTAATTAGTATTATTTTAGAAATGCTAAAATATTGAGCATTTTGGGTTGAAGTAGGATTTCTGGAATTTTAGGCCCGGGTGAGCGCCGCGGGTGTAATTTTGGGACTCGCAGGCAAAATTTAGAAAATTAAGTAGGGGTGTTAAATAATAGTTTAAATATTAATTTGAGGTATATGGAGTTTAGGGAAGGCTAGATGGGTATTATTTTGGAGAAATAGATTAATTAATTTGGGGAAAATGTAAATTGCAGGAGTTGAATTTCAGACGCCAAGGGCGTAGAATTTGGGATTCTAGGGAGACTCTCAGGAAGTCAGGTAAGGAGAATAAATTATAACAGTGTTTTTAGAATTATTATTTGAATGAATATGTGAAATTGAGCGTATGATATTTTATCTGAAAATTATTATGATATAAATATCAGATAAATTGTGTGGCATTTGAGTAATTGTAAATTGTGATATTTTGGAGTGTAAAATATAATAATGTATAATTTCTGAGAAAATATTGAAATGAGAATTACTGATCTGATTAGTATTATTATATGAGTAGAATTGTTTTGCCTGGAAAATGGGATTTTGTGAATTATTGATATTAGAAAATAATGAAATGTGGTATTTATTTGTGAGAGTGAAAATTATTTGCATGAGAAATGAGTATTTTGGGAAAATGTGAAAAAAATACATGAAATATGATATATGATATTACGAGATAATGAAATGTGCACAGAAAATGATGAGAATATTTATATCGAAATAAATTGTGATATACTGGAATATAATTGATAAAATCTGGAATATAATTGATAAAATGCCAATACCGCATAATAATTGCGGGTATGTGGTGGTAAATCCTGTTGGATGGTTATGATATTTAGCACGGTACCGTTGCGAGTGGTGTTAGTGCAACCACACGAACTCTTGGAGCGTGTGGTGTGACAGTCGACTATGCCATTGTGTAGGGTTGTTGGGCCCCCTGAGTCCGGATCAGAGTATTAGGCCGGCCAGTCGTACTACAGACGCGATATGTGATATGATATTTGATCTAACCGGGTCGGCCAACCTCGGTTAGATCCAGCCTTTGGGCCGCACAACATTGACCATGGGGGGAAGCATGGCGTGTATAGAAAGATCCTCAAGGTGGCCATGAGTTACAGACGCGATGTTGGTATTTGAAACCGAGGATACTCATGAGCCGGAAAGTAAAGTGGAAATGAAAAGTGAAAGAATGATAAAATTGGCTAAAATGAGAAATGAAAGAAAGAATGGAAATTGAGAAATAAAGAATGATAAAATTGAGAAATGGAACAGTGTGAGTTAATAATATAAATAATTAAAGCGAAGTGAAACTCTCCGCCTGAGAGCTTACTGAGTAAGGTGAGTGCCCTGATGGGTATCAGATGTGGCTATACCCGGCTGCATAACGTGTTAGGGCAGAGGGAAGCTACCTGTATGGGCGGGTAATCTTCCCTATTCTCAGGAACTTCGCGTGTAAATATGTGTTGGAAATCATTAAATTTGATAAATGATTTTTAAACTTATAAAAGCTTGTGTTGTATATTTATATGATTATGTATTTGTGAAATCAGTGTATTTTCTCAAATGAAAGGGTGATGTGAAAAGTAAAGTGTATTATAATTTTACTCATTTGACCACACACTGTAAATAATCTATTCCTTCTTACTGAGATGTGTCTCACCCAAATTATTTAAATTTTTCAGGGAACAGAGATAGGCCAGGTGGTAGAGCTCCGTGATCATAGGGAGCTGGGACCCTGAGATACAGGGTGAGTTTTGACTAGGGAGGTGTGGTTTCCTAGGATTGTATTATTTTTGGGTATGAGATAGTGTTGTGTATTTATGTATGTTGATACTCTGGGTATTGTATTCTGACTTATGTGTATATACTGGCTTCCGCTATTAGGTTGTTTAATAAAATACTTTTTACCCGGTATCCAATACGGGTCGGGTCGTATGAATGGTACTAGGATTGTTGACGTGGCCGATTTGTGGATGTTGTGGATTTATGACGTGATTATTTATTTATTAAAAGAAAAAAAAATTGTGCGAAAATCGGGGCGTCACAGTTTGGTATCAGAGCCTAGGTTGCTAGGTTCTGTAGACTTTAGTAGACAGCGGAATACAATACCAGAGTATAGGAGTGGATTTTGAGAGAAATAGGAGATGGGTAGATTGAAATGTGAGTTAGTGGTTATTAGAGGATGAGGTGAGAATTTAGGATTCTATCTTGCGGCCTAGAGGCAGGAGTACCGAGGTTGTTTCTGTGTTTTTCCTGGGGTGACGATTTTAGGAAAACCATGGATACTACCGCTGGGTCTTGTTTCTGAGTGGTAGGATTGAATCTTAAATGGGGATTAAAGATGTGGATAGAAGAATAATTTAGGAGTTATTGTAGTGTATGGGTTGCGTGATAGTGATTGTATGCTAAGATTAGTTGTTTCCTTTGCAGGATGGATCGGGGAAACAGTAACGCGAATGCAGGAGGTGATGGAGCAGGACCTTCTAGTATGGGTGGTACAGACCTTGACGTAGTGTTACGTAGCGTCACTTAGCAGGTGATGGTTGAGATGGCCAGGAGCTCGGGGGAGCAGAGCTGCACGATCGAGCAGTTCACATGTATGCGACCCCCATCTTTTACTGGAGGAGCAGACCCATTGGTAGCAGAGAACTAGGTTCAAGACATAGAAGACATTCTGGCAGTCCTATCATGTACAGACGAGCAGAAAGTATTATTTGCTACCTTTAAATTTACCGGGGAGGCAAAGCACTGGTGGAGGTCAGTGAGAGTACTGGAGGAACAGAGGCTTGACCCTATAGCGATGACGTGGAGTCGCTTTAAGGAAATTTTTTTCGAGCAGTACTCTCCCGTTACAGTCAGGAGTGCAAAGGCGTCGGAGTTTCTGTATCTGATGCAGGGGTCTATGACGGTGCAGCAGTACGCAGCGAGATTTGTTCAGCTGTCCCGCTTCGCCCCGTATATGGTGCCAGATGAGAAGAGGAAGGCGAGGAAGTTTGAGCAGGGCTTAAGACAGAACCTGTATGAGCAGGTGGTAGGTTTCCGAGCTCAGACTTTCTCAGACATAGTGGATAGGGCTGCGGTGATTGAGAGCAGCATACAGCGAGGCGCAGCAGCCCAGAGTCAGAGGAAGAGGCCCACGCCTTCTGATTTTCAGGCAGGGCCAGGTCGTGGGCCATGGAGGAGATATGATACCGGAGGGGGACGACGACAGGGAGGAAGAGAGCGAGCAGTACAGGGTAGACAGATGTTCCCTACATGTCCCAGATGTTTGAGGAGGCACCCAGGAGAGTGTCAAGCGAGAGAGGTGATCTGCTATCAGTGCCACCAGCCTGGGCATATCGCGAGAAACTGCCAGGCACCACCAACGGTAGCGGCTGCTCCTCGACCATATAGAGGAGGCTACCAAGCACCTCGAGGTGGACAACAGAGGAATACTGCGCCGGCGCGAGTTTATGCATTGACGCCTGGAGATGCTGAGGCGGCAGGAGATGTGGTGACAGGTACGGTTTCAATACTGTCATTTAAAGCTACCGTTTTATTTGATTCTGGGGCGACGCATTCATTTATCGCTCGGGATTATGTAAAATTGTGTGGGTTTAAGCCTCGGCAGTTAGAAATTAGTTTGTCTGTTGCTACGCCGACTGGGGCCGTAAGGGTATGTAGAAAGGTACTCAGGGACTGTCCAGTGGATATTCAAGGGAGGTTTTTGTTGGCTAATCTTATGGTTTTAGACATGCATGGGTTTGAGGTAATCTTGGGCATGGATTGGCTAGCTGCCCACTATGCTAGCATTGATTGCCATCATAGAATGGTAGTGTTTAGACCTCCAGAGGGACAGGAGTACAGATTCGTGGGATCACGTGTGCGCACCCCACCTCAGTTATTATCTACTATTCAGGCGTGTAGATTGCTATCAGAAGGTTGTCAAGGATATTTAGCCTATGTGAAGGCTGTATCAGAAGGGGAACTGAGGGTGGAGGATGTCCCAGTGGTGAGAGATTTTCCTGATGTATTTCCAGAGGATTTGCCGGGACTACCTCCTAATCGTGAGGTAGAGTTTGTTATTGATCTGGTTCTGGGGACAACGCCGATTTTCAAGGCGCCGTATAGAATGGCACCAGCAGAGCTGAAAGAATTGAAAGAGCAGTTGCAGGAGCTGTTAGATAAGGGGTTCATTCGGCCTAGTGTGTCACCCTAGGGAGCACAGGTTTTGTTTGTGAGGAAGAAGGATGGCTCGATGAGATTGTGTATCGACTATCGAGAAATAAATAAAGTAACTATCAAGAATAAATACCCGCTCCCGCGTATTGATGATTTGTTTGACCAGTTACAGGGGACACAAATATTTTCGAAGATAGATTTACGCTCCGGGTACCATCAGGTGAAAGTTAGGGGGGAAGATGTTCTGAAGACGGCATTTAGAACACGGTATGGTCACTATGAATTTCTAGTTATGCCGTTTGGGTTGACGAATGCTCCTGCAGTGTTTATGAATCTTATGAACAGGGTTTTTCACCAGTACTTGGATCGGTTTGTGGTAGTATTTATTGATGATATACTGGTGTATTCGAAGAGTCCAGAGGAGCATGAGGAGCATCTGAATATAGTACTTCAGGTATTGCGAGAAAAGAAGTTTTATGCGAAGCTCAAAAAGTGTGAATTCTGGTTGGAACAGGTTACCTTCCTTGGACACGTCATATCCAAGGGTGGTATTTCTGTTGATCCAAGTAAGATTGAGGCGATAGTAGATTGGGTACGACCAAAGAATGTGCACGAGATCAGGAGTTTCCTGGGATTGGCTGGGTACTATCGCAGGTTTGTTGAGGGCTTCTCTAGATTGTCAGGCCCACTTACCCGATTGACCAGGAAGGGAGCGAAGTTTGAGTGGTCTGATGAATGTGAACAGAGCTTCCAGGAGTTGAAGCAGTGACTCATCACTGCGCCTGTGTTGACGATTCCTTCAGGAGAAGAGGGGTTCGTGATTTACAGTGATGCGTCCCATAAAGGGCTCGGATGCGTGTTGATGCAGCGGGGAGAGTGATAGCCTATGCCTCACGACAGTTGAAAGAATATGAGAAGAACTACCCTGCCCATGATCTGGAGTTGGCGGCGGTTGTTTACGCGTTGAAGATTTGGAGGCACTATTTATATGGGGGTAGGTGTGAGATATTTACTAACCATAAGAGTTTAAAGTATTTCTTCACGCAGAAGGAATTGAATATGAGGTAGAGGAGATGGCTGGAGCTAATAAAGGATTACAACTACACTATCAGCTACCACCCAGGAAAGGCTAATGTGGTCGCTGATGCTTTGAGTCAAAAATCAGTGGATTCATCTGTATCCGCAGTGGAGATTCAGCATCCGATTCAGATGGATTTGGAGAGGCTCGGTGTGAAGCTGGTAGAGGGCGATCACCAGGCGTTGATTGCTGACTTGGTTTTGCAGCCGACTCTACAAGAGAGGATTAAAGCAGCTCAGAGAAATGATGCAGAACTAGTAGAGCTTATGGGAAAGGTACAGGATGGTCAGGAACCAGATTTCAGCATTTCAGATGATGGAGCCCTGAGGTTCTATACCAGGTTATGTGTTCCTGCCGATCCTGAGATCAAGAAAGTCATTCTGGAGGAAGCGCATCGGTCCTTATATACTGTACATCCAGGTAGCACTAAAATGTACAGGGATCTCCGAGAGTCCTTTTGGTGGAGCAACATGAAGAGGGAGATAGCTCAATTTGTGGGTCGGTGTTTGACGTGCCAGCAAGTGAAGGCTGAGCATCAGAGACCGGCGGGATCGTTGCAGCCACTCCACATTCCCGAGTGGAAGTGGGAGCATATAGCGATGTATTTCGTCTCAGGATTACCGCCAGCATTGCATGGACAAGACGCTATTTGGGTAGTGGTGGATCGATTGACGAAGACTGCCCACTTTTTACCGATCAGAGTTAGCTCCTCCATGGACAGATTGGCTGAGTTATACATCCAGGAGATAGTTAGACTCCACGGCGTCCCAGTGTCCATAGTTTCAGATAGAGACCCACGGTTCACATCTCGTTTTTGGAAAAGTCTGCAAGAGGCCATGGGTTCTCAGTTGTCGTTCAGCACAGCTTTTCATCCTCAGATAGATGGACAGACAGAGACGACGATACAGATTCTGGAGGATATGCTATGAGCATGTGTGCTGGACTTTGGAGATCGTTGGATACAGTATTTGCCACTGGTTGAGTTTGCGTATAACAACAGCTACCAGGCCAGCATTGGGATGGCACCATATGAGGCACTGTATGGCAGGAGGTGCCGATCCCCATTGTACTGGGATGAGATTGGTGAGAGACAGGTATTGGGGCCAGAGCTGATACAGTAGACTCAGGATAAAGTCAGACTCATCAGAGACAGGATCAGGACAGCGCAGAGCCGACAGAAGAGTTATGCTGATACTCGTCGGCGGGAATTGGAGTTTGACACAAGTGATCACGTATTCCTGAAGGTGGCACCGCAGAAAGGTGTTATGAGGTTCGGGAGGAAGGGTAAGTTGAGCCCTAGGTATATTGGACCATTCGAGATTCTTGAGAGAGTGGGTCCAGTTGCCTATCGTTTGGCATTACCACCGGTCCTATCTAGGATCCATGACGTATTCCACGTTTCTATGCTGAGGAAATACGTCCCAGACCCCTCCCATGTGATCAGATATGAGGCACTGGAGTTGGGTGATACTTTAGCTTATGAGGAAGTGCCAGTGCAGATTCTTGACTGGAAGGAACAGGAGCTACGCACGAAGAAGATTCCACTGGTAAAAGTTCTGTGGCGTAACCATGCTGTTGAGGAGGCTTCCTAGGAACTAGAGGATCAGATGCGCCAGAGATGTCCGCACTTATTCAGTGGAGTTAGAGCTGAGCCAGTCATGTGAATGGAATAGTATTGTAGTTTTTATTTGTATAGTGTAACGTAAGATAAATAGAGTTTTTAGTTTTGAAAAGTGAATGGTTTTGGGAGAATTTTGAATAGTTGTAATCTCCCAGAATCGTCGTTGTAACCATAGTATTCCTCCGCCATAAGTGAGGGTAATCAATAAAAATTGAAAGTATTTTCACTAAGGAAGGGAAACAGTGTTTTCACTAAGGAAGGGAAACAGGGGAATGACAAATTTCGAGGACGAAATTTTTATAAGGAGGGGAGAATGTAAAAACTCCAAAAAGAGATATAAAAGATTAATAGAATGATTCCAAAAATAAATAAATAAAATTAAAATTTTTAAAAATATATATATTAATTAATTAAACGAATTTAAAAAGAAAAAGAAAAAAAATTAATTAATTAAAATTAATTTTTTTTATTAAAAAAATATTATTAATATTAATTAAATATTATTATTATTATTATTATTATTATTATTATATTTATCCTCCTGAAGCTTCAACAAGCTTCAGGAGATTCAAGTATTATTATTATTATTATTATTATTCTTCTTCTTCTTCTTCTTCTTCTTCTTCTGCTTCTTTTCTTTTCTTTTCTCTGTAACTCTCTGCATCTCTCTCTCTCTCCTCACGTTCTCTCACCCTCTCTCCTCGATTTCGAGACGGATTTTCGCCCGATCAAAAATCCAAAAATACCACTGGACTCCATTCGCCGTTGCCGTCATTTCTACCGGAGCGGATCGATGGTAGGAGCGGCGTAAGCGTATTCCCTGGGGTAAGCCATTTTCCCCTTTTTCTTTAATTTCTTGTAAAATATAAGCCCAATTGACGAACGGACACCACCACGAGAATCTAGGGATAATTTTCTACAAGTTTAGTGGGACAGAATTCTCGTGGGGGTGTCGGACCAAAACTCCAAATTTGAGGTGCGGCGATTATTAATGGGCTTATTTTTAATTAATTAGCATTAATTTAGAAATACTAAAATATTAAGCATTTTGAGTTGAAGTAGGATTTCTGGAATTTTGGGCCCGGGTGAGCGCCGCGGGTGTAATTTTGGGACCCGCAGGCAAAATTTAGAAAATTAAGTAGGGGTGTTAAATAATAGTTTAAATATTAATTTGAGGTATATGGAGTTTAGGGAAGGCTAGATGGGTATTATTTTGGAGAAATAGATTAATTAATTTGGGAAAAATGTAAATTGCAGGAGTTGAATTTCAGACGCCAAGGGCGTAGAATTTGGGATTCTAAGGAGACTCTCAGGAAGTCAGGTAAGGGGAATAAATTATAGCAGTGTTTTTAGAATTATTATTTGAATGAATATGTGAAAGTGAGCATATGATATTTTGTCTGAAAATTATTATGATATAAATATCAGATAAATTATGTGGCATTTGAGTAATTGTAAATTGTGATATTTGGAGTGTAAAATATAATAATGTATAATTTCTGATAAAATATTAAAATGAGAATTACTGATCTGATTAGTATTATTATATGAGTAGAATTGTTTTGCCTGAAAAATGGGATTTTGTGAATTATTGATATTAGAAAATAATGAAATGTGGTATTTATTTGTGAGTGAAAATTATTTGCATGAAAAATGAGTATTTTGGGAAAATGTGAAAAAAATACATGAAATATGATATATGATATTACGAGATGATGAAATGTGCATAGAAAATGATGAGAATATTTATATTGAACTAAATTGTGATATACTGGAATATAATTGATAAAATGCCAATACCGCATAATAATTGCGGATATGTGGTGGTAAACCCTGTTGGATGGTTATGATATTTAGCACGGTACCGTTGCGAGTGGTATTAGTGCAACCACACGAACTCTTGGACCGTGTGGCGTGACAGTCGACTGTGCCATTGTGTAGCGTTGTTGGGCCCCCTGAGTCCGGATCAGGGTATTAGGCCGGCCAGTTGTACTATAGACGCGATATGTGATATGATATTTGATCTAATCGGGTCGGTCAACTACAGTTAGATCCAGCCTTCGGGCTGCACAACCTTGACCATGGGGGGAAGCATGGCGTGTATAGAAAGATCCTCAGGGTGGCCATGAGTTACAGACGCGATGTTGGTATTTGATACCGAGGATACTCATGAGCCGGAAAGTAAAGTGGAAATGAAAAGTGAAAGAATGATAAAATTGGCTAAAATGAGAAATGAAAGAAAGAATGGAAATTGAGAAATAAAGAATGATAAAATTGAGAAATGGAACAGTATGAGTTAATAATATAAATAATTAAAGCGAAGTGAAACTCTCCGCCTGAGAGCTTACTGAGTAAGGTGAGTGCCCTGATGGGTATCAGATGTGGCTATACCCGGCTGCATAACGTGTTAGGGCAGAGGGAAGCTACCTGTATGGGCGGGTAATCTTCCCTATTCTCAGGAACTTCGCGTGTAAATATATGTTGGAAATCATTAAATTTGATAAATGATTTTTAAGCTTATAAAAGCTTGTGTTGTATATTTATATGATTATGTGTTTGTGAAATCAGTATATTTTCTCAAATGAAAGGGTGATGTGAAAAGTAAAGTGTATTATAATTTTACTTATTTAGCCACACACTGTAAATAATCTATTCCTTCTTACTGAGATGTGTCTCACCCAAATTATCTAAATTTTTCAAGGAACAGAGATAGGCCAGGTGGTAGAGCTCCGTGATCATAGGGAGCTGGGACCCTGAGATACAGGGTGAGTTTTGACTAGGGAGGTGTGGTTTCCTAGGATTGTATTATTTTTGGGTATGAGACAGTGTTGTGTATTTATGTATGTTGATACTCTGGGTATTGTATTCTGACTTATGGTAATACATGGTTTCTCCGCTGGTCGGTTGTTTAATAAAATACTTTTTACCCGGTATCCAATGCGGGTCCGGGTCGATGAATGGTACTATGATTATTGAGATGCCGATTGGGTGGATTTTGTGGGATTTATGACGTGATTATTTATTTATTAAAAGAAAAAAAAATTGTGCGAAAATCGGGGCGTCAAAATGAAAATGTTTATGTTTTATGTTATTACGTTTTTAGGTTTGTTGAGAACACAATAGTTATGAACGTACTGAATGTTTTGGAGATGTATGAATATATAGAGATTATGATGGTTGGTTTTTATGAATTTCTAGTTAGGATATAGTAAACTCTGGTATATTATGGTATTATGGAATGTTGGTAATATGGTCTATGTTGTATGGAGACTATGTTTATAATTTTTTTCCGCTGCGTATGTATGTTAATAATTTATGATTTAACAGAATAATATCAGGTATAATGCATTGGACTCGGGTTTAGGGGTTCGAGGAGGGTTCGGGGCGTTACATTTTGGTATCAGAGCAATGATTTTGGGATTTTGAGAATTTAGGAAATGATTTATACTAGAGTATAAGAAATAGTTAGGATAAGAAATACTAGATGTGTGATGACCCAAAAATATATATACGATTAAAGCACAATAATAATAAAATAATAAAAATGATCATTAAGTTAATATCAATACAGAAGTGTTTTTCTGTAGAATCATTGATTCCATGTTTGATGCTTAAAAAGACCTATCTTAGCTGTGTCTCAAGACCATTGCAGCTCAATCGCTTCCTGGAGGTCAGCCTGGTCAAAATGGAATTTCATAGGATAAACAGTGTAGACATTGTTTATATGTAAATAAGTACATAAAATAATATTTTGACAGACATAATTTGTAGAAATATATGATAAAATAATAATAATATAAGTATCCTATGCGGCGCCCACAAGACTGTGTGGCGCCCACATGAGTCCCGAAACCGTGTAGAGATTTACACGAGTCTCGAAGCTGTGTAGGGCTCATAAAATCGTATGAGGATTATTGGAGTTATGTAAGATCCATTTAGGTCTCAGAGTTGTGTGAGGCCCACATGAGTTTTCAAAATTTAAATTTAATTCTTGTTCAAAAATAAATAATAAAATAAATAAATACTAAAAATAGTTTAAAAGTAATAACAATGATAATAATAATGATTAAAAAATAATAAAATAATTAATTCACTATTGATTAATTAATTAGGTAAGTATTAATTAAAAATTTACTGGTGGCAAATACTCCCACATGACTCTCCAATGCCCATCACATCTCGACCTATACCTTTTGCCCATCCCTTGCCTATTCTTTAATTTTAAAAAATTTAATTTCCAATAATTTCACCCCATCTCCCACACTTTATAAATTCTTTTCTTCTCCCAGAAATTTCCTATAAATAGGAAAAGCTCTCAACTTTATTTTCACAACAATTTTTCTAAGGAGAAGAGAATGGATTAGTTGAGTGAAAGAAGTTGTGGTGGAGGAGAATTTTTGAGTAATTCCATTCACCTACTCTCCTTCTATCTCATTTCGTAGAGATAGCTATTGTTTTCGTAGCATAAGGTAAAGAAGAAGGTAGGTAAATTTGATTATGTTTATTTTCTTTTTATTAAAATTCATACTCGAGTTTATTTTTGTAAGTAAATTTAATTATGTTACTTAGTTCCATACAATTCTATGAGTTTATGTTTACGTATATTTAATTATACCATGATATCTTTAATCTACTTTGCATTTATTTTTTAGGATAAGAAATGTTCTAATCCCCTCGGTTAAATTTTCACATTTATTTTTATAAAACCATTATATAATATTTTAAACACAATTGTTGTGACATGAGTTTTATTTACGTTGCATTATTCTGAAAATTAAGTAAAGATGAGTTTTTATGAAATAATTTTAAATTTATAATTATAATAAGTGGTTTTTAAACCCTTATGACAAAGCAGTTTCAAAGTCACAGATGTTCGGTATCGCAACTTCAAGTTATACGGATCAGAGTGGCACCCACACTGTGTTACAGATTGTTTATTTAGTTTGTGGATTTCTCCTGAGTGCACACCTGTTCCCCGACCAGAATTTCATAAGAAATCTCACTTAATTGGTTACATAACGTTGATTTAGTTTTTGTGGCGCAGCTATCTAAGTCCAGTCTCGGACCGCACAACCCGTCATGGGGGGTAAACCTGAACTTCCGACAAACAGGCCTAAGATTGATTTTTACAATGCATGTTTCTACATATTTATTACGGGTACAAAGTTAACTGTGATTTAAAGAAAATGTAAGTTTTACATGAGAAGAAATCATTCTAGTGTCTTAAACAATGATCGAAAGAAAACGTTAAGGAAAGTATATGTATGTTTATCTTGAATATTTTATAGTTTTAAAGTTAAAAAAGTTTAATTTAACATTTATAATATATGATTATAAAATTTTACTATGTAATTGATGGTAAAAGTTTTATATAGTAATTTTTTTAAATTTTATCTATTCTAGAAGTAGTTTTGAAGTTATAGTATTAATATTATATTGTTTTACGAAATTTTTTTTAAAAAACTCATTTTGACCATAACACTAATAATAATCTTATTTCCTTACTGAGGCGGTTGGTCTCACTTCAATCATATTTTTATTTCAATAACTCTGAAGGGCATGTCGAAATCAGACTTGGCAATCATACGAGTTGGGGATAGAAAATAGATTTAATTAGAAATATAGTATGATGCAGATATTTATGCTTGTATAATTTTGTCTCTTTTGAAATAAATGATTATATATGAATAATAGCGCTCTGGGTTAATAATAATTGAGTTTATTATTTCCTTCTGTTATAAATCAATAGTAAAAATTATATATCTCAGACCCTTCGGTTGAGGTTTACATTTGATTATTGTAGAGCATAGGTTTATAGTTTCCTGTAAACTTTAAAAAAATAATTTTACCAGAGCATAGGATATATGTTCTGCATACTCTAATATATAGGTTTTACCAGAGCTTAGGCATAAAACTTTATTTGGGTAGGATTGGGTAGTTTATAATATTTATTTTAGTTTGTTATATTATTATACGTTAATAATAAATTTCTAATTTTAAAATAACATTTTATCTTTGTTTAAGAATGGATCCTAATGATAGTAACATTGAAGGAAATTAATTACGTGAAGTCTCTCCCTCCCATTGACGGTAAAATAATCATAATTCTCTAAGATAAATGGTAGTATTATTGAAGGCAACGTTAATTAATTTAAATATGTTATTTATGTTTGTAAAACCACGTACCCATATTGATGATTCATTAGTTAATTGTCAGATCATTAATAATTTTAAATTTTTTTTAATATTATAAATATAATAATATAAGAATATCTGAGATTTATTTATTTTCACTTGTTCTTCTTTTCACTAAATATATAAGAAACTAATACATTATACCTAACTGATTTTAGAAGTGTTACACATCAATCAATTGAACAAACGGCTACTATGAAATCTGAATTTTCCAAAATTTTTTACATGTATAAGTGGCTTGAATATGTATTTTCTTACATATTCAGTTTCAACAAACATTCCACTTAATTTCGGAATATAATATTTTTGACAAATCTTTAATTTTAATTTTGTATTAGTTTATAAGGAATTAAATATAATTTAAATATTACTTATTATATTTAAATTCAAAAAAAAAAATCCCTTAGCATGTTCAAGTTAAATATGTATATCTATTTTTTTTTCCATTACATATTCAATTTTCATCAAGTATCCAAGTTTGATTTAGGAGTACAAATTTGAACGGAAATCTTTAAAATTTTGTATAAATTTATAAAAGTTTAATAAAACTTAAATTTTCTATAAAAAAAAAACTTTATATAGTAAACATTCCATTAATGAAAGCAATATAAAAATTCACTAATTTCCGTCAAATACTAAAACCAATGTCAATCAAATCGGCTAAACATGCCCAACATACATTATATAAGAATGGTTTTTAAACACCTATGGCCACAGCAAGTTTTCAAAGTCCAGATGCTCGATACACAGGCTTAAAGTTTATACGGATCAGAGTGCACCCACACTGTTTACAGAGTGGTTATTTATGTTAGTGGATTTCTCCTGAGTGCACACCTGGTTCCGGACCAGGACTTAATAAGGAAAATCTCACTTAATATTTATGTACGTTGATTTAGTTTGGTCGGCCAGTCAGTTAAGTCCAGTTTTTTGGACCACACAACCCAATCATGGGGGGTGAACATGACTTACGAAAAAAAGACCTAAGGGTGGTTTTTACAATACATATTTATACATATTTAATAGGAACGGTACAAAGTTACTGATGATTGAAGAAAAATGTAAGTTTACATTAAAAGGATCATTCTGGTGCTTAAACTATGATCTAAAGAAAACGTATAAGAAAAATATATTAAGTTTATCATTAAATTTTTTTACAGGTTTTTAAAGGTTAACAGTTTAATTTAACAGTTTAATAGTATCGTGATTATAAAATTTTACTGTTGTAATTGATGGTAAAAGTTTTATGTAGTAATTTTTAAATTTATATATATTCTAGAAGCAGTTTTGAAGTTATAGTATTAAATATTGTTTTACGAAATTTTTAAAAAACTCATTTTGGTCATACACTAATAATAATTTTATTTACTTACTGAGCGTCATCTCACTCCAATCATATTTTTATTTCAGATAACTCTGAAGGGCATGTCGGAAATCAGGCTTAGCAAGCATGCAGGTGAGGATAGAAAAATAAAGATTTATTAGAAATATTAGTATGATGCCAGATATTTATGCTTGTGTAATTTTTATTCTTTTGAAATAAATGATTGTAATATGGATAATTAGCGCTCTAGTTTAATAATAATTGAGTTTATTTACTTCCGCTGTAAATCAATAGTAAAAAGTAAATATCCCAGACCCTTCAGGGTTGGGGTATTACAAGATGAATAGGTTAGATATTGAGAAGTAGGTTTGGTGTAGGGAAGTATATGATCTTGTTTTGTAATTTAGAGGCGAAATTACGTTGACGATTTCCTGTGATTTTTCTGAAGTAGTCGACGGCCTCAGAAAAGCCACGGTAAACCTTAGATGTTTTTGTTTCTGAATTGTGAGACTAATCCTTATATAGATATTTTGGATTTTATTTAATGACTATGTTATTTGGAGTTTTAATATGGAAATTTTATCTCTTTTCTGTCCTATTTTTCAAGATGGATTCTGGAGATGAGAATATAGAGGCTGAAGGAAGGGAGGATTCAGTGACCTCTAGCGAGGAGGAAATAGATACCTCTAAGGTATTGCGGGGTATCGTTCGTCAGGTTGAAGCAGAAATGAAGAAGGAACCGAAGAATAAACGTCCACCTGTTAGGACGGGTTTGCAAGCCTAAAGAGTTTATGAGGATGAACCCTCCAGCCTTTGTAAAAGGACCTGATCCAGTGGTAGTAGAGAAATGGGTATAGGAGATAGAAGAGATGATGGTTGTACTCAACTGCACGGACGAGCTGAAGGTCTATTATGCCGCTTTCAAAATGGCAGGAGAAACGAAGCGCTGGTGGCTTTCTGCGAAGCTACTGAAGGATCAGAGGGTCGTAAAGATAGCTCTTACCTGGGAGAGGTTCAAGGACCTTTTCTTTGACAGGTATTTTCCTTCATCTTTCTGGGAGGAGAAGATAGAAAAGTTCACCAATCTGACCCAGGGAGACATGACAATTGCAGAATATGCGGCTAAATTTGTGAAGTTGTCGTTGTTTGTTCCATTTCTAGTCCCAAATGAAGCAAGGAAGGCCAGGAAATTCAAGAAGGGTATGAGCCGCAAAATCTACAAGCTGGTGGTCGGGTTTCAGGTCCAAAGTTTTTCAGAAATAGTTGACAAAGCCTCAGTGTTAGAGAAGAATATCCAAGGCAGCACTGAGCCTTTAGAGAAGAAGAAGAGACCTGCACCATCTGGCTTTCAGTCTAAGACTAGTCAGGGATCAGGGGAGAAAGGGAAAGAAGCAATGGGCTCTGTATGCCTGAAGTGTGATAAGAGGCATAGGGGCAAATGTTGGTATGACACTCCGAATTGCTACAGGTGCGGCAAGTCAGGGCATATCAAGAAAAATTGCCGAGAACCCTTGCCTATGGTAGCTGCTCAGAATCAGGACAAGGGAAAGTAGCAGATGCCACTTGGAAAAGGTGGTCCGCCTCGATTGTACACACTCCGAGCTGAGGAGGATGCCATCAGAGAAGCAGGTATGAGATAAATTATTTTAATGAATGATGATTAAATGACTTATGTGATTATATGCATGTTAAGTTCTTCTAATGGTATGTAGTAAATGACTTTAAGTCATGTAAAAGGATGATTAAATAGTAAAATTTCGAGAACGGAATTTCTTAAGGAGGGGAGAATGTAATGACCCGGGAATTTAAATAAGTAGAAAATATGATAAATAAAATGGATTAATGGATAATGAAGGAGAAAGGAAAGAAATTAGAAGGAAAAGCAGGCCTTATCGATGAATGTCCTGTATTCATCGACGAGTGTCCTTCTAAGCTTGTCGACGAAGTCTGCTTCTTGTCGACGAAGAAATCCCAAGAGAGAATTTTGGAAACCCTAAATTTTGTTGACAGAGGTATCTTATCATCGACAAAGTCTCTATAGCACTTTGTCAACGAATCGGCATGTCTCATCGACGAAGCCCTGCGTATAAAAAGGGGTTTTCTTCATTTTCAATGTAAATTCTCGAACTCTCTCTCCTCTCTCTCTCTAAAATACGAACTCCCAACCTTCTCTCTTCGATTTCGAGCCAATTTTGACCCGATTTGATGATCTAGAACCGCTAGAGGTTCGTAGGATCATTCTCTTCAAGGCTGTAGGAGCTGATCGTTGGGTTGTGAGGTTTGGTAAACATCCCAAAATCAAGGTAAATGATTCATTTTGGGATTTTCTTAAGGAATATTGTTATTTGGAGCTTATGAAATAGTAAATAAGAATTTTCCTTAAGATTTAAGTTAATTGGAATTTATTGTAGTAAAGTTAGGATTTTTGGATTCAGGGTCCAAGTGAACGCTGCGGGTATCGGTTCGAGGATCCTGCCAGCGCAGTTTGAAAGTCAGGTAAGGGGAAAATTTATATATTAAATTAGGTTTTTCATGAATTAAAATGAATTATGTGTTATTTTTGTATATATGTTTATATGTGGGTTCAAAATGTTCAGTCCATTAAATTTATGTTTTCTGTAGCCTAGGAAGGTTTATATAATTATGTATTTGAAAATAAATGATGAAAGTGAAAATGGTATTTTTCTAAGGAGGTAGTAAGGATGAATTTATTTTTTGGTATATAAATGTTAATTCTGGGTTGGCTTATTTGTAAGAATGTAAATGAAATTTTTACTACTAAATTTTGTGGCATTGTCACAAATTTTAGTCTTTTTGCACATGAGATCTGTGGCACATATTGCTAGTAATAGGAGATGCAGGTTTAAGTAAGTAAAGCTTATGAATAAATATGATATGGACAATGCTGTTTGTGGATGTTTAAATGTAACCATGTAAATGTAAGACAGTTGAAAGAAAGCCATTTAGGTCAGATCTAGGGCAAGCACACTTCTGTGTAGATACTGTGAAGCTAAAAGAGCTGTGTTAGCAGATTCTAGCACTTTCGCGTGGACTAACTGACGATGCTAAAGACTATTTGTATTACGAAGGAATGAAATGAAAATTTATGCCGACATGACAAGGAATGACAATGCAATGAAATGAATGTGACGTGACCGATAACGAATGGGAAAGAGTTCCACTTAGACAGTGAAACGAAATGCAAAGTTAAGTTATGAACATGAATGAATGTGCCAGAAATGTAATAATGGACAAAAAAGAAATTGATGTATTACAAGTTCGAAGTATGTATGTAACGTAGAAATGTATGATTGGGTTAAGGTGAAGCTCTTCGCCTGAGGCTTACTGAGAAGGCAGTTGCCGCTAGTAGCTTTAATATGTGGCAGTAGTTGCATAACGTACTAGGGCAGAGAGAACCTATTTGTAGGCGGGGGGTGAGATTTGGCCCTAATCGGCGCTGTGGGGGAGGTGCTTTTTGCCAGGTAAAACTATTGTTGATACGTGAGTACGAGGTTTAATCTATCACTTGAGGGCTTACTGAGTAAGTAAGTGCCCCTGGTAAATCTTTAGTTGTGACCTTAAGGGTTTACCTATGTATCAGAGAGGGGTGCTACTTTGTATGGGCAGGTCATCCTCTATCCTTAAGTAATCTCGTGGTTAAAACGTGCATGTATTGTTTAACTTCTAAAGAAATTAGATTTCAAAGTTATGTTAATGAATACAAAGTGATTAAATGATGCTTATACCATCATGTTTTAGCCACACGTTTTTTAATATGTATATTTCCTTTTCCTTACTGAGATGTGTCCCACCCGAATATGAATGTTTTTTTTTGGGACATCCTCTGAGATCGGCTGATTTTCGAGGGTATTGTTAGAGTTTTTTGAGGACTATTGAAACAGGGTATATGATGATAATATTTTGGGAATGGAAATGTTTATGTTTTATGTTATTACGTTTTTAGGTTTATTGAGAACGGAATGGTTATGAACATACTAAATGTTTTGGAGATGTATGAATATATAGAGATTATGATGGTTGGTTTTTTGTGGATTTCTAGTTAGGATATAGTAAACTCTAGTATATTATGGTATTATGGAATGTTGGTAATATGGTCTATGTTGTATGGAGACTATGTTTATATTTTTTTCCCGCTGCATATGTATGTTAATAATTTATGATTTAATAGGATAATATCAGGTATAATGCACCGGACCTGGGTTTACGGGTTCGGGGCGTTACACATAAGGCTTCCTTTGCAGTTTCAGAAACTGCCATATATTTCGCCTCAGTCGTGGATAATGCTGCCAGAGACTGTACCATGGATCTCCAACACATCGGTCCTCCTATAAAGGTAAACACATATCATGTTGTAAACCTTCTATCATCCATATCTCCAGCATAATCAGCATCAACAAACCTCATAACTGAAGGACAACCCCGTTGCTTACCAAACATGATGCCACATCCCGATGTACCCTGTAAATATCTAAGTATCCTTTTGACGAATTCCCAATGTTACCTTCCTGGATTAGAAAGAAACTTACTTACCACGCTCACTGCATGAGCCAAATCTGGCCTCGTACACACCATGACATATATTAAACTCCCCATAACACTAGCATAGGGGACCTTTGACACGTCCTGGATTTCCTCATCCATACTTGGGCAATCTGTAGTAAACAATTAAAATGTTTCGCTAGAGGTGTACACACCGGTCTTGCATCAGCCATGCTAAACCTCTCCAACACATTTTGTACATAACCACCCTGAGATAGCCATAATCTCCCTATTGTTCTATCACGGCGAATCTCTATCCCAAGTATTTTCTTGACTGAGCCAAGATCCTTCATGTCAAATTCCTTATACAACAGGTCCTTTAACTGATTCACCTCAGTTAAATCCTTTACAGTTATCAACATGTCATCGACGTACAACCATCCTCAAGCTTGTTCACATACACGTAGCAGTCATACTCACACCTCTTGTAGCCAATTTTGATCATATAAGAATCAAAGCATTTATACTATAGCCTTGGAGAATGTTTTAGCCCATAAAGAGATTTCTTCAACATGCAAACAAAATTTTATTTTCCCGGTTCAATGAATCCCTCCAGTTGTACCATATAGATTTGTTCCTCTTAGTCACCATGGAGAAACGCTGTCTTCACATCCATTTGTTCCAAATGAAGATCATAATGGGCTACCAACCCCAACACAATTCTGATAGAGATATGTCAGACCACTGGAGAAAAGACCTCATCATAATCTATCCCCTTCTTCTGTAAGTATCCTTTTGCTACCAATCGTGCGTTGAATTTATCTCCTCCATTTTCTGAAATTGCATCCTTAGTCCTATATATCCATTTGCAACCTATTGATCTCTTCCCATCTGGAAGCTCCACCAAATCCCTAGTTTGGTTCTTATGTAGTGATTTCATATCCTCAATCATCGTACCCATCCATCTATCTTTTTCCTAGCCATGCACGACCTCTTTAAATGTAGTTAGATCGTTGCAACTAGTAAGGAAAGCATAAGATACTAACTCTTCAAATCCATACCTTGTGGAGGCTTTGTCACGTCCCGAACCCAAAAATGGGACCCAAGGTTTGATTTAGTAACCTAACCTATTCCAGTATCATTTAACATCCAGGATAGTACACAGTATAAGGGTCCGACCTTGTAGGGTTCACATATACCCTATCCATCATCACATGCACAATATATACACAGCGAAAAAAAAAAATTCAACCTAGTAGATTCATAAAAACATGCCAGAGTCTATACAACATCAGGATCTAGTCCCATAATACAAAACATAATCCCCGGGTATCCATGTAAGAACCCGAACCGTGATAAATGGCTTTAAATGAATAAGAGAGGGGCAAATTGGGAGTCTGGCATATTTTGTTGACGAAGCCTTTGTTCTTCTCGTCGAAGAAATTCAGAGACTTGTCGACGAGGAGAAGCCGAGAAGTTTCAGAAAAACCAGCAATGTCAGATTCGTCGACGAGGCCATCAATTTGTTGATGAAGTCTGTGAAAGATTCGTCGACGAGAACACCATTTCGTTGACGAAATTGTCCGGGTCAAAGGGCTATTGACCGGTGCAAACTGCAGGTGCACAGTATCGTAATTTTATAATATAATGATGTGTAGAGTATTGTCTTCAGGGATTGATGTCTTAATTTTACCAAGTATCGAAATTTTACTAACCTTGATTTTATTTAGAAAAATTAATAATTTTAGACTGCAAAATTTAAACAAGGCTACTTTAAATAAACTATTCAGGAGAATTTAAAACTGGATACCGCGAGTCAAATTGATGATGGTGAAAACTTCTAGGAAACCGATTTCACCTAGTTTCGCACTATGCTTTACTCATTTAGCTAATTTAACTTCGTTTTCTCTGTTTGTTAGCAAATCGCCAATTTTTTCTAAAAGCCTCTTTCGATAGTCAATTGGAACCTATTCTTGTTTATTATTTAACATAAGAGTATGCAAACTAATAACGCAAGAACGCAGTAAGACCCTCGATTTTTAATGCTACGTAGGTTTATACAAGTCTTTCGATCTCTATATTTACCTACGCTGAATTATCCAAGATCTATCCTATAATCCCCCCTTTCGTAGCAAATCACAAGACTAAAATCATTTAATTAATGACCAGTTAATTAAAAGCATTAGGCACAGAATAACTCAAACAAACATTAATAAAAACTACTTCATATTAGCATCAAAGAGCAAGCATAGTTCGAAACTGGTTACATCGTTCTCCTAGAATTCAAAAATTTAGTTCATTCCGAAAATTAAATCCAACATAACAGATTTCACCATATTTTCTTCAATTTGGAGCGTACGGAAAAGATCAACACTCGCCACACCGCCGTCGCGCGTTACGAACACCCCGAACACCGCCGTTGTTCTCCGCCTTCCGATTCTGAAAAAATAGTATTTTTTTCGTGCTTCCAACTCTCCTTTGCTGGCTGAATGTGTATCTTCATAGCAATCCCAAAAGAAAACCACAAGAAAGCTCCCCAAAAAGATAATTTTTTTTTCCAAGAAAATTTTTGTGGTTTGGCCTCCCTTGTGTGTCTCCCAAGAAAAATCTTTTTTTTTTTTTATGGTGCGGCCTCTCTCCCTCCAGCCCCAGCGCACGCTGCTCTCTCCAAGTCTCTTCTTGCGCACGGCACTCCCCCAAGGAAACCCTCCTCTTTGACTTTTCCCTTTTCAATCCTTTCCTTTTGCTTTTCTTTCCTTTCTTTTTTTTTTTTTTCCATTCTTTTGTCTTTCCATTCTATGTACCCAGCGCACACTGCCCTTATGAGATGACCCGGCTGCATGGCTGGGTCACATCTTATTTTTTGATTTTTTGATTTTCTTTTTTTTTTCAAAGGTACATGAACTGCCCTCATCTTTCAAGCCCACTTTCGACCCTCTTATAGCTCATAACTCTCAAAGCTTAAAACATAAAAGATGTAGAGATCTTTTTCAGATTTTCCCAAAATTTTGAATCATCTTGATCGGAGCTCATATGAGAAAGTTACGCTAAGATTACAAAGAATTGTCGAAAAAATCCATAAAACGGCGTATGCTAATTTAACGTCTGATTTCGGCCTTGATGCTGCCAGTATTTTGCAAAACACAAAACACAAAAATTGTAGATTGTTATCTTATCTTTCTATGACATCTTGAATCATCTGAATCAGAGGTTGGATGAGAGAGTTACGCATAGATTGCAAAGTACCGTCGGTTTTTTTAGCTTCCAACAGTTGCTCTGCAATAAAAAACACCAAAATTTCATACATTACTCAATAAAACCCAAATTTTATAAATAGAACACAATGTTAGAATATTGAGAGTAGTTAGGCATTTAAATACAAAATATCATTTGCAATGCATGAATTAAAGCACCTAATTACACATTTTAAGCGCGTAATCAGCTATAAATAGAATATTCTTTACTTCCAAGCTAAGAAACTTCAAAGATATCTTTCTCTCTCTCTAAAACTTTCTCTACTCTCTCTCTCTCTCTCTAGATTTTTTTGCCGACTGTTGATGGAATCAAAAGTCTAAAGTTACCACGAGGATCATGGAAGGATTCTCTATAATTTCTATGGATCAGAATCTCGTTTCGGAGATTTTCAGGTTTTGGTGAAAAATTGAGGTAAGGCTCGATTTTCATTTCTGATCCGATAGTTTTGTAGGAAACTATTTTGTGAGCATATTTTGTACTATGATTTGTAGGTTTTGGAACTCGGTTCACTGTTTAGGGGCCTTGGAGTTTGGGAATTGCTTTTCGGGGAAAAGGTAAGGGGAACTATGTTTATATTGGTTATTTTTTAAATCGAACTCGGCAGAATGGTGGTTCACAGTCGTGTGTGTGTTTTGGCTACTCATTTGGGAGGATCTAACGGGAAAAACTATGAATTTTTCATTATTACAGTTTTGTGAAAAGGGGGCGACGGGCTACATCCCTAGTTTTGTTGAAAACCGAGTATATGTGTGATTTATACTGTGATATTGGGATGGTCGTGCCTTGACTTGTGTGAATTGTATTTTTAAAAAAAAACCATGATTTAGATTACCAAATAGGTGTGGTTTGTTTGGTTATATGAGCATGCATGTGTGTGTGATATGTTGAAATGCTAGTAGGAATGCGGTTCTGAAATTGTTATAGGTATTGAGAGTGTCCGGCTTTATATCCGAGGGCGTTTGTTTACCGCCTGCCATGTGGGCAAAAGAGTGTTCCGCTCTATATCCGAGGGCATGTATTTTATCGCCTGCCAGGTGGGCAAAAGAGTTTCTGGCTTTATATCCGAGAGCGTGTGTTTACCGCTTGCCATGTGGGCAAAAAAGTGTCCAGCTCTATATCTAAGGGCGTGTGTTTATCACCTGCCATGTAGGCAAGAGTGTCCGGCTCTATATCTGAGGGCGTGAGCCTATTCTGGAAGATCAGGTCGAAGGATGTGGATCCACCAGTTATGCGCCGGTACGATACCATGGGAGTCGAGGACTAGCCATATGCTGGTGGCGCTGTGCTTCGCGGGTTGGCTATGGGCCAACGCCGTATTGTCGCGGACCAACTTTGGGCCGAAGGGTGTGACGACACCAGGATTTCTGATCATGTGTGTGTATGTGTATGGGTACGTGTATGCACTGTGTAAACTAGTACTGGACTGCATTTAACTGTGTGTATCTTGTATCATAATAACACTCAAATGCCACACACCGATATAACTTGTGTTCTTCCTTACTAAGAGGTGTCTCACCCTTACTGTACGTACATTTTTATAGATCCTTCGAGTAACCAGAACTAGCGTCCTGGTGTAGGGAGCGTAGTGGTCGGTGTACTGCGTTTAGCGCTTGGGTGAGTGCTAGGACTGTATTTTGATGGGTTGCCATTTTGAGATGTATTTAGGCACCCCGTTTGTACGTTTTGATAGAACCATATTCTGCTCTTGTATAGACTCTGGTATGGTACTATATATGTTGTATATAGATAACCTTTTTCTGCTGCGTATATGATTGTGATTGGATGTGTTTAGGGTGCCTAGGAACCCCACGGGGTCGGACCCTTATCCATTGTACTGTCTCTCTGGATGTTTGATCGAATACAGGGACAGGTTAGATTATATTCTCACCCCTGGGTCCCATTTCCGGGTTCGGGGCGTGACAGCTTAGTATCAGAGCTAACCAGGTTATAAGGTCTTGTAGACTTGATTAGGCTTAGTTATGAGTACATACCAAAGTATAGGATGTGGATATAGGTAGAGTTGGTTGAGGGTTGTTCGATTGCTAGACCAGGATTTGTCGACGGTATTCCATGTTTTCCCTGGGATGATGATTCCAGTAAAAGTAGGGCAGATCATTGATGACTTTCGTGTTGGTGTGATAGGACAGACCTAGACCTGGCAGGGAGTAGTTAACACGATTAGTGTAGATCATTGTGTTAACTGTATGTGGTAAGGATATTGATAGATTCCTATTGTATTGCAGAATGGAGCCCAAGGATAATGACCTAGGAAGTGGCTCCGAGGAGACTGCGAGTGATGAGTCTCCTTCTGTGCCTCGAGGTTTGACGAGGCAGGTGTTACGGGAGATCGAGCGGAGTGTGAGGAGACGTGAGCTCTCTTCTACTGCTGCGGGGTGCACCATTGAGAAGTTCGCACGCATGCATCCTCCGATGTTCTCTGGAGGACCTAACCCGACGATAGCGAAGGATTAGATGGAGAAGACTGAGAGAATTTTGGAAGTCTTGCACTACACGGATAGGTAGCGAGTCCTCTATGCTACTTTTCAGCTGTTTGGGGAGGCAGGTTGATGGTGGACTGCAGTGAATCTGCTGGAGAAGCAGAGGGGTGATCCTGAGGAAATGACGTGGAGCCGATTCAAGGAGGTGTTCTTTGACAGATACTTCCCGGCTTCAGTACGTGATGCGAAGGCAAATGAGTTTTCTGCGCTGACTCAGGGGAGTTTGACGGTGCAGGGGTATGCGGCTCGATATATAGAGCTATCCCGCTTTGCACCATATATGATCTCGAGCGAGTATGAGAAGACTTAGAGGTTCGAGAAGGGTTTGAGGAAGGATATCCCCAGACTGGTGGGTATGCTTCAGATCCGCGAGTTCTCGATGTTAGTGGATAAAGGCACAGTGATTGAGACCGATATCCGAGAGGACGAGGTGGATCAAAAATTGAGGAAGAGGACAATACCTTCTGGTTCTCAGACAGGATCTCGTCAGGGATCGTAGAAGAAAAGAAGCAAGGGCTAGGGTTATCGCCAGAATACTGAGCTCCAGGATTCTCAGATGAGCCAGACTGGTGGTCGTTGTACCAGATGTCACAGATGACATGATGGTGAGTGCTGGTCATTTGGGAGTAACTGCTACAATTGTGGCCAGCCAGGCCACATGTCTCGTGATTGTCGTGCATCGAAGCGAGATATGCCTGTATTCAGTGGGAACCGAAGGAACAATCAGATACCTCGAGGAACCGCTCAAGGGAATACAGCTCCAGCCAGAGTATACTGTCTTATTCCAATGGACGCTGAGCACGCATATAACGTGGTGACAGGTACCTTTTTATTGCTTTCAAATAAAGCTTTTGTTTTGTTTGATTCGGGTGCAACTCATTCCTTTGTATCTGTGAATTTTGTGGGACAGTGTGGGGTTGAGACCCGAGACATGAATGAGGTGTTATCTATTACTACACCATTTAGAAGTGTATCTTTCTGTAGGAAGATGTTGGTAGACTGCCCAGTGGAAATTCAAGGAAAACTGCTATCGGTAAATCTTATTGTATATGACATGTCGGGGTTCGATGTCATTCTCGGGATGGATTGGTTATTCTCCAGTTATGTTGTAATCGACTGTCGTAGGAAGGTGGTAGTTTTCAGACCTCCTGGGGAGCAGGAGTATGAATTCGTGGGATCATGTGTGCGTCCAGTGCCACAGATTCTATCGGCTATACAGGCAAGGAGGCTACTCTTGGACGGATGTCAGGGGTACCTAGCTTGTATGAAGGAACCGCCGTGGGATGAGTTGAGACTCGAGGACATTCAGGTAGTCAGCGAATTCCCGGATGTGTTTCCAAATGATTTACCTAGTTTACCTCTGGATCGTGAGGTGGAGTTTGTGATAGAGTTACTGCCTAGAAAGGCACCGATCTCTAAAGCTCCATACCGGATGGCTCCAGCAGAACTTTAAGAGTTGAAGGAGCAGTTGCATGAATTACTGGACAGGGTTTTCATTCGACCTAGTGTTTCTCCCTAAGGAGCTCCAGTATTGTTTGTAAAAAAGAAAGACGGGTCGATGCGGATGTGCATTGATTACTGTGAGATTAATAAGGTAACTGTGAAGAATCGTTATCCTTTACCTCATATAGATGATCTCTTTGACCAGTTGTAGGGGACGCAGGTCTTTTCGAAGATCAACTTGCAGTTAGGATATCATCAGGTGAGGGTCAAATCGGAGGATGTAGCGAAGACAACTTTTCGAACTAGATATGGCCACTACGAGTTCTTGGTCTTGCCTTTTGGGTTGACGAATGCTCCAGGAGTGTTCATGGATCTGATGAACAAGGTTTTCCATGAGTACCTGGATCGATTTGAGGTGGTGTTCATTGATGACATTCTGGTATACTCGAGAAGTATAGAAAAGCATGTGAAACATTTGAGGTTAGTGTTACAAATCTGCGGGAGAAGAAGCTGTATGCTAAACTGAAGAAGTGTGAATTCTGGTTGAGTCAGATTGTGTTCTTAGGCCATGTGGTTACAGGAGATGGTATATCAGTTGATTCTAGCAAGATTGAAGTTTTGGTCGACTAGGTAAGGCCGAAGAATGTGCAGGAGGTTTGGAGTTTTTTGGGACTTTTGGGTTACTATCGTCGGTTCGTAGAGGGTTTCTTTAAACTATTTGGACCTCTGACACGACTAACTAGGAGGGAGTCCAGTTTGAGTGGACTAGTGATTGCGAGCAGTGCTTTCGGGAGTTGAAGCACCGATTGGTTACTGCTCCAGTGTTAACCATTCCTTCGGGCAATGGTGGATTTGTGATTTATAGTGACGCGTCTCTGAAAGGTTTGGGATATGTGCTTATGCAGCAAGGTAAGGTAGTAGCTTATGCTTCTCGGCAATTGAAGGAATATGAGAAGAACTACCCTACGCATGATTTGGAATTGGCTGCTGTTGTGTATGCACTGAAGATCTGGCGACACTATTTGTACGGGCTGCAGTGTGAGATCTTCACTGATCATAAGAGCCTCAGGTATTTCTTCATGCAGAAGGAGTTGAATATGTGGCAGAGGCGGTGACTAGAGTTGATTAAGGACTATGATTGCATGATCAGTTATCACTCAGGGAAGGCTAATGTGGTAGTTGATGCGTTGAGTCGAAAGTCAGGGCCTACGGTTGTATCTATGGTTGTAACTCAGTGTCACATCAGACGGGATTTGGAAATCTCAGGTATAGAGTTGGTGGTTGGTGATCATCAGGCTTATCTTGCTGGCTTAGTGATCTAATCGACCTTATTTGAGCGTATAAAAGCAGCGTAGGCTAGCGATGCAAAGTTGGTATAGGTTAGGGAAAAGGTACAGCAGGGACTGGCTACAGAGTTTAACATCTCTGAGGGAGGTGTGTTTAGGTTTGGGACCAGACTGTGTGTTCCGAACGATGATGAGATCAGATAGACGATTCTAGAAGAGGCACATCGTTCTATATATACAGTACATCCTGGTAGTACAAAGATGTATCGGGACCTGTGTGAGACCTTCTGGTGGTCTGGTATAAAGAGGCAAATTGCTCATTTTGTGGATTAGTGTTTGACGTGTTAGTAGGTGAAAGCTGAACATTAGAGGCCGGTAGGGACGTTGTTGCCTTTGCCTTTTCTGGTGTGGAAATGGGAGCATATTTCCATGAATTTTGTGACCGGATTGTCGCCAGTACTTCATGCGCAGAATTCTATTTGGGTGATCATGGATAGATTGATGAAATTAGCTCATTTCATACCGATGAAAGTTAGCTATCCTTTAAGTAGGCTAACGGATTTGTATGTGCATGAGATTGTGAGAATGCACGGGGTGCCGATGTCCATTGTGTCAGATCGAGATCTGAAGTTTACTTCTCGATTCTTGACGAGTTTACAGGAGGCATTGGGGACAAAGCTTACTTTCAGTACAACGTTCCACTCCCAGACTAATGGAGGCACTGTTGCGAGCTTGCATGTTAGACTTCGGTGGTAGCTGGATACAGTTTATGCCACTTGTGGAGTTCACTTATAACAACAGCTTCCAGTCTAGTATCGGGATGGCGCCGTTTCAGGCATTGTAAGGTCGGAGGTGTCGATCTCCTTTGTGTTAGGATGAGGTTGGTGAACGTCAGGTGTTGGGACCTGAACTTGTGCAATAGATGTCTGAGAAGGTGGGTTTGATCTGGGAGAGGATTAGATCAGCTCAGAGTCGGTAGAAGAGTTATGCAGATGTTCACCCCCGTGAGTTAGAGTTCGAGGTGGGCGATAAGGTATTTCTGCATATCGCTCCGATGAAAGGAGCGATGAGATTTAGGTGGAAGGGCAAGCTGAGTTCGAGGTATATCGGACCATTCGAGGTACTTGAGCGAGTGGGTCCGGTAGTCTACAGAGTTGCATTACCTCCAACACTTTTAAGGGTCCACGATGTGTTTCACGTATCCATGTTGAGAAGGTACGTGTTGGATCCTTTACATGTTATTAGTTATGATGAGTTGGAAATTGGGGATACTTTAGCGTATAAGGAGATACCTATTCAGGTTCTAGACCGTAAAGTTCAGAAGCTTCGTACCAAAGAAATACCGTTAGTGAAGGTATTGTGGCGAAACCACGAGGTTAAGGAAGCTTCTTGGGAACTGAAAACGAAAATACGTCGAAAGTATCCACAGTTGTTTTGAGCACTTGTACATGATCCTACTGTGGGTTGGGATAGGTGGTTAGTCGTCAGGAGTGTGTGAGTATTGTGAACTCCTGAGACTGTTGTATATGTAACCACGGTATTCCTCTGCCATGAGTGAGGGTATGTAGGTGTATGTGTATGATGGGGCTACGCTATTGTGGTCGCCAATTTTTCTCTAGATTGGTATATATGTGTTCGATTGTATGAACGAGTTCGTGTATAAGAGGGTACAAATTTCGAGGATGAAATTTTTGTCAGGAGGGGAGATTGTTAGAACCCGAACCATGATAAATGGCTTTAAATGAATAAGAGAGGGGCAAATTGGGAATCTAGCATATTTCGTCGACGAAATTGAGAGACTTGTCGACGAGGAGAAGCCGAGAAATTTCAGAAAAATCATCTATCTCATATTCATCGATGAGGCCATCAATTCATCGACGAAGTTTGTGAAAGATTCGTCGACGAGAACACCATTTCGTCGACGAAATTGCCCGAGTCAAAGGGCTATAAATAGAATATTCTTTACTTCCAAACTAAGAAACTTCAAAGATATCTCTCTCTCTCTCTAAAACTCTCTCTACTCTCTCTCTCTCTCTCTAGATTTCTTCGCCGACCGTTGATGGAATCGAAAATATGAAGTTACCACGAGGATCGTGGAAGGATTCTCTACAATTTCTATGGATCGGAATCTCATTTCGAAGATTTTCGGGTTTTGACGAAAAATCGAGGTAAGGCTCGGTTTTCATTTCTGATCCAGTAGTTTTGTAGGAAACTATTTTGTGAGCATATTCTGTACTGTGATTTATAGGTTTTGGAACTCGGTTCACTATTTAGGGGCCTTGGAGTTCGGGAATTTCTTTTCGGGGAAAAGGTAAGGGGAACTATGTTTATATTGGTTATTTTGAAATCGGACTCGGTAGAACGGTGGTTCACGGCCCTGCGTGTGTTTTGGCTACTCATTTGGGGAGACTAACGGGGAAAACTATAGGTTTTTCATTATTACAATTTTGGGAAAAGGGGGCGACGGGCTACACCCCTGGTTTTGTTGAAAACCGAGTATATGCGTGATTTATATTATGATATTGGGATGGTCGTGCCTTGATTTGTTTGAATTGTATTTGTTTTAAAAATCATGATTTAGATTACCAAATGGGTGTTGTTTGGTTATATGAGCATGCATGTGTGTGTGATATGTTGAAATGCTAGTAGGAACGCGGTTCCAAAATTGTTCAAGGTACTGAGAGTGTCCGGCTCTATATCCGAGGGCATATGTTTACCTCCTGCCATATGGGCAAAAGAGTGTCCGACTCTATATCCGAGGGCGTGTATTTTACCGCCTGCCATGTGGACAAAAGACTGTCCGGCTCTATATCCAATGGCGTATGTTTACAGCCTACCATGTAGGCAAAGGAGTGTTTGACTCTATATTCGAGGGCGTGTGTTTATCGCCTGCCGTGTTGGCAAGAGTGTCCGTCTCTATATCCGAGGGCGTGAGCTGATTCCTGTAGATCAGGTCGAAGGGTGTGGATCCACCAGTTATGCACCGGTACGATGCCATGAGAGTCGAGGACTAGTCATGTGCTGGTGGCGCCGTGCTTCGTGGGTTGGCTACGGGCCAATGCCGGATTGTCGCAGATTGGCTTCGGGCCGAAGGGTGTGACGACACCGGGATTGTTGATCATGTGTGTGTATGTATGAGTGCGTGTATGCACTGTGTAAACTAGTACTAGACTGCATTTAACTACATGTATGTTGTATCATGATAACACTCAAATGCCACACACCGATATAACATTTGTTCTTCCTTACTGAGAGGTGTCTCACCCCTGCTGTACGTACATTTTTATGGGTCCTTCAAGTAACTAAAACTAGCGTCCTAGTGTAGGGAGTGTAGTTGCCGGTGTACTGCGTTTAGCGTTTGGGTAAGTGCTAGGACTGTATTTTGATGGGCTGCCATTTTGAGATGTATTTGGGCATCCGTTTGTACGTTTTGATAGAGTCATGTTCTGCTCTTGTATAGACTCTGGTATGGTACCGTATATGTTGCATATAGATTACTTTTTTCCACTGCGTATATGATTGTGATTGGATGTGTTTAGGGTGCTTAGGAACCTCATGGGGTCGGACCCTTATCCATTTGTAGTGACCCAAAGAATAATAGCATTTTAATAATAATAAAGAGGGAGAGAAAATAGAAACAGAAATAGAAGGAGGCCGTAGGAGCGTTTGTCAACAACATTGCATTTCGAAAAAAAAAAATTCAGAAAATTTCTAGGGCTTCGTCGACGAACCCGGAATTTTGTCGACGAACACAGGACTTCGTCGATGAGAAAATACCGAGAGGGGTTCTGAGGCAGTCTGAATTTTGTCGACGAATATAGGGCTTCGTCGACGAATTTGGCAGTATATAAGGAGGAAAACCGGGATATTTCTCATTTCTCTCGCCGCTCTCTCTCTCCTACAACTTTCTCTCCCTTCTCTCTTCGTTTTCGGCCCCACCAATCACCGGATCGACGATCCGAAGCTACCACGAAGCTCCTGACGGAGTTCTCTGCAAGACTGCCGGAGCGGATCATCAGGAAAACGAAGTTGGATTTCATCCCAAATTCAGGGTAAGGTCTTTTATCCAGTTTTTGACTTCCTGAAAGTTATAGGAAATAATGTAGGTGGAAAAATACTGATGTTTAGTTCTTGAAAATATTGTTTTCAGGGTGTTGTGTTGGAGGCCCTGCTGAGGTTAGACCAATTTTCTATAGGGGCTTTCCAAAGTTAAGGTAAGGGAAATATGCTATGCTAGGAAATTTCTAAATATTGTACAGTGTATTTATTTACGAAAATTATGTATTAAAGTATGGTGTGGCTTGTGAATATGTATGTAGTACGGGGTTATGTTTTACGAGTTGTAGTTTCATGATTTTTATGAATTTCAGTACTATGATTATGTGAATTTCAGTACCATGATTTTACGGATTTTAGTACTATGATTATGTGAACTTCAATACCATGATTTTATGGATTTTAGTACCATGATTATACGAATCTCAGTACCATGATTATACGAATTTCAGTATTACGAATATGCAGTTCTATGTTATGATTATTCAGATTTCAGTACGTTATGCAGCATCATGGTTATTATGATTACTTCAGAATCATGGTAAATCAGATAGATATGTATAGAAATATATTATATGATATCAGACCCTGTTGGACTTGCAGCTACAGAGCACGGTACCGTTGCCACAGATACTATGTTACTTTATGAGTGCAACCACCTATTCAGATAATACGTGGTAAGGTCGACCACCTAGGCCCTTGAAGAGGTTAGGCTCCCCATCCAGATATGGGTTGAGGTGGGCAGGTCGACTGACGGAGTTCAGTGATTTATTCCTGGTTGGCCAGTTAGGGTAAATCCAGCCTACGGGCCACACAACCTTGTCATGAGGGGCATGTCATGACACAGATAGCCATAGGTAGGGGTGAGCAAACGGTCGGTTCGGTTAAATTCGGGTAATTAACCGAATTAACCGAAAAATTCGGTTAATATAAACCATTAACCGAACCGACCGAATTGATGAAAGACACCGAACCGACCCCGACCGAATTGCCCATTCGGGTAATTCGGTTAACTGATTTTAACCGAAATCATTCAAAATTAATTGTTAGAAATATAATACAATTATAAATTTTTTTTAAAACCAAATCCAACTTAATTAAATACCTTATTTATTAATTTTATTAATGAAAATAATATTTTACCATAGAACAAAGAATCCAAATAGGTTAATTAAACTCCCTAATGTACTTACATAAGCAAAATTTATATTCATAAATTATATTTAAAATCTAATTAATTAGTAATTCGGTTAATTCGGTTAACCGAAATTTTTTTTACCCTTAACCGAACTGAAACCGATTAACCGAAATTTTGTAGAATTATAACCGAACCGACCGAACCGGGATTTTTACCAGAACCGAACCGACCAATTTCGGCCGGTTAATTCGGTTAATTCGGTTTTCACCGAATTTTGCTCATCCCTAGCCATAGGGAACAGTTTCAGTTACTATTACATACGTATGAATTTACAGATTCGGGAACTCTACTTATGTACACTAGAAGTATTTGAAATTAAAACCTACAATACTGTTATGTTAAGCAACATGGAAAGGGGATGCATTTTCTTACTTATACTGTACTTAACATATCCAATTATACATGTTTATATGAAATTAGATTTTGCATAATATTGTTAGCTCATTTGCCACACACTAGTAATAGCATATTTTTTCTTACTGAGCGTTGGCTCATCCTAGTGTTGGAACATTTTTCAGGTGATCCAGGTGGGCGAGCAGACCAGGTTCGCAGATAGAGGGGCGTCTATAGTGCCCTGTTAGAGTGAGTACATTTTTGGGAAGTGTTTTTGTATATCCCAGTATAGTTGAGGGAATTTTTGAAAAACAGCTATATGTGTATATTTTAGGAAAACACGGTAGCACTCTGGTATTGGTTTTGGTATTGTATATAATGGTTATGGTTATGTTTATATGATTCTACTTCTCGCTGCTTAGGTTAATGTTGTGGTATCAGAGTATGTTAATTGTTACAGTGTTTTAAAAAAAAATCAGTTTATTAAACATGTCATTACACCATTGTACTGTATCATTGGATGTTTGATTGGATACAGGGACAGGTTAGATTATATTCTCACCCCCGAGTCCCATTTTCGGGTTCGGGGCGTGACAATCCACATAACCCAAAACGACAACCCGACCATAGTACGATACTTACACAAGTACTTAGATAGCTAACCAACAACCACGCTCCTGAAAATCTAAGATGCTTGTGTAGGCTACTCGAAGGACTTGAAAAAAGATTTGTATGATAAGGGTGAGACACCTCTCAATAAGGGAGAAACAGGGTATATTAGTGTGTGGCACATGAGTGTTATTTCAACAATAAAACATATACATCTCACAATTTTTGTATTTTCACAAACAGTTCCAGTATACATCTCACAAAACACCGCAGTCTAGTGTTGTCACACTCTTTGGCCTAAGCCGGCCGCACGACACGGCTCCCCCGGTAACCTGATGTAGCCTAAGCCCCACAGCGTTCAACCAGTGCAAACATGGTACAAACTCATACCCTTCGGCGACCAACCAGAATCATAGGTGGTATTGCATACCCTCAGTCTCAAGCTAGATATTGCCGCCTACGGTGTTATTCTAGCACGCCTCATATCTCAACCTTCGGTTGTTAACCAGTACACTTTGATTGTCCTAGGCCTTCGGTTTTATCCTGATTCGGCATTTTCACAAAACCTGGAACATTTTGGAACTCACATTCCTATATCTCATTTCAATTACACACAGCCTACGGTAGTTAATCGGCATGCTTTTCCAAAGAATATATCATATACAGCCTACGGTAGTTAACTAGCACGCTTCTCCACAAAACATATCATTCAATATATATAGCTCATTCCACACTTATTTGGGGGTAAACAACAATCTCATATCAGGTATTCCAAAAATGCAATTTAAAAAAATCATAGGTACAGTCATCTCTATATTACAGTTTAACCAAATATATAGTTTTTTAATAGAAACAAAGATGATACCCGAAACCCCCCCTTCCCCCAATTTTTTCAAAAACTGTAAACCCGAAAATCCCGTAATTTCACTTGATAGATTTTCCCAAATAAGTAGCCAAAACATTCGTAATATCGTAAATCACAGTTTTACCAATTCAAATTACAAAAATAATTGATATAAATAGAAACCGCTTACCTTTCCCCGAAAACCAAAACACGAACTAAACGGCTCAAAAACAGTAAACCGAGTTCCCGCAACCTAAAAATTAAAGAACAATACTTCAATATAATCCTACCTACTACAATTCTACAAAACCAAAAACAAAATCAGACTCTTACCTCAATTTTGGATCAAAACCCGAAAATACTCAAAACGAAATTTCGATTCGCTATAAACGTAAAGATTCTCCTCCTGATCCACGTGGTAACGTCAGGTCGTTGATTTGGGTAATAGACAACCCGAAACCCTAGAGAGAGAGAGAGTGGTTCAAGTTCTAGAGAGAGAGAGTGAGAGAGAGAGAGTTTTGGTTTCTTCCCCATTAAGCAAGTGATTTAGATATTTATAAACCTTTGACCCGGCTAGCCACGTCGATGAGACGATGTTCTCGTCGATGAGCATAAGAAGGGAGTTCCTCGACGATCGAGTTGCCTCGTCGACAATCCTGAGATTTCAGAATTTCCCAAAATCTCTCAGCATCCTCTCGTCGACAAACCTCTGAATTTCGTCGCCGAGCTATAGAAGGGATCTCGCCGATGAGAAAATGAGCCTCGTCAACGAGACCTACTAGTTTTCCCTTTTTAATTTCCTTCCTCCTTTCTTATTTATTTAATTCAAAATTCTCGGGTTGGGTTCTTATAGGTCTAATAGTGTGTTTGGATCTCAGTATTGGAATATCGTCAACTTGCAGGCTTCCCGAGTTAGAACTCCTTGCAACCATAAGACCATGATCATTTCTGTTGCCCTAAGCTTCCAACTCCACCTGCACAACATGTTCATCACTACCCCAACTTTATGGCTCCTATTTTTGTTCATCATACTCTTGAGTACGCTTCACCATTGCCTTCTCATCAAAGACTACATCCCTACTGATCTCCACCTTTTTTGTCACTAGGTCCCACAATTTGTACCCCTTTACACCCTGTGGATATTCCAAAAAGATGCAACGACAAGACTTTGGGTCAAGCTTAGACCTCTCCTCACTAGATACGTGAACATAGGTTGGACACCCGAATGCCTTCAATCTGTAGTAGTCTACTGCATTTCCTGTCCAAGCGTCTTCTGTCACTTTACCCTCTAATGATGCCCTTGGTGATTGGTTTATTAGAAAACAAGTTGTACTCACTGCCTCGGACCAGAAGTTCTTCGGTAGCTCTGCATTTAATCCGAGACACTGAGCCCTTTTAGAAAGAGTCCAGTTCATCCGTTATGCCATATGATTTTGTATAGGTGTCCAGTGAACTATGAAATGTCTCTTGATGCCTTGCTTCACTCAAAATTCCATAAACCAAGAATCAACATACTCGGTCCCATTATCCAACCTTAAGTATTTGATTCTCCTCCTTGTCAGGTTTTCTACTTCAGCCTTCCAAATCTTAAACTTGGCAAACTCACTTGATTTGTGACATATGAAGTAAACCCAGACCTTCTGTGAGTAATCATCAATGAAATTCACATAATACACATGTCCACCATTTGTTGCAACTCTAACTGGGCCCCAAACATCTTGATGCACATAATTAAGAATACCCTTTGCCTTGTGTTTAGCTAATCTGAACTTTGTACTGTTTTGTTTTCCAAGAACACAAATCCTGTAAAATTCCAGCTGACATGATTTCAAGCCCTTCAAACATTTCTTCTTGTGTAGTTCCTTCATGTCGTGTTCCCTCATATGCCCAAGACGTATATGCCACAAGACTGTCTCATCTGATTCAACATCTACAGCTGCAGCTTTACCTACAATGGTAGTTCCCTGCAAGATGTAAATATTCTCATCCAGTTTATACCCTTTCATTACAGTAAGATTACCTTTCCATACCGTCATAATTCCACCTTTGGACTTGTAATTAAAGCCATTATAATACCAATTACCAAGTGATATCAAACTCTTCCTCAACTCTAGTATATGTATTACATTACACAACGTTCTTACAGCACCATCAAACATTTTTATTGTTACATTTCTTATGCCAATAATCCAGCAAGAAGCATCATTACCCATAAGAACCGATCCAGAATTCACTAACCTATAAGTGCTGAACCACTCCTTGTTCAGAGTCATGTGATAAGAACATGCTAAGTCAAGTATCCAAGAGTCCATTAGATTATCCGACCCCGTTGAAACTAATAGATCATCACCATCACTGCATGTTGAACCTCCTTCTTGAACAACATTCACAGATTTTGAAGTACCCTCATGTTTCTCAAAATTTCCCTTCTTCCAATCCAGACACTCTAGTTTCACATTCCCTTTTATACCACATTTATAACATCGAATTTCTTTCTTCTTCTTGGATTGATTTCGGGATTTCTGACTTGATCCATGTTTGGTTTTTCCTTGCCTCGCTTATTATTACCTTTTATCACAAGTCCTTCTCCTTTATCACATATTTTCAATTTTTGATGAAAATTTAGCAAAACACTTGTTACCTCTTCTAGATCAAGATTTTCTTTTTCCTACGTAAGAGTAGTACCAAGATTTTCACAGGTATGAGTCGAGGGCAAAGAGTTTAACAACATCAAAGTTTTGTCATCCTCATCAAACTTAACATGAACTCTCATCAAATCACTAATAATTTGATTGAAAGCATTAATGTGTTGATCTAAGTTTGATCCTTCAACCATCTTAAGTCAATACAAATGTTGTTTAAGAAAAATTTTATTATTAAGAGATGTGGATATGTACCGACTCTCTAACTTGCACCATATAGCCTCTGAAGAATCCTCCTCCATCACCCGATAGAGTACTTCGTCGGCCAAACACAAGTGTATTGTAGAAGCAGCCTTTGTTTTCAAATCTACCCATGTTGCCTCATCCATTCCTTCCGGTTAAGTATCAAGTAGAGCCTTAGTCATTCCTTGTTAGACAAGAATGTCCTTCACTCTCCTCTGCGATAAACCAAAGTTCCCGGTTCCATCAAATTTGACGATGTCAAATCTTGTAGAAAATGATCCCCATGCCATAACAACAATCGCTCTGATACCAATTTATTGAGATATGGATCAAATACTTAAGATGCACAGCGGAATAAAAACAAAAAAGTAAATACAACACAACCAGAACAAAAGCAACAACAAGATTTACGTGGTTCGGCAAAGCTTACATCCACATAAGCAATGGCATACAAATTTCACTATGGAAATTACAAAGTATACAATAAACTTCTCAAATGATCACATACCTTTTCAATATAATGCCCAAAATGACATATATAACACTCTCTCGGAGGTTTCCCTCCGTTTACCCAACCACCCCAATATTCAAATTCAAAAAACCCCTTGCAACCCAGAACTTCTTGTTGATGAAAACAAGGGATTCATCGACGAGACCAAGAAGAACACTCTTCGACGAATCATTCCATTCGTCGACAATCCCATTTTTCTGCTCTCGATGTCTTAGAAAATCTGAACTTTTGGGCCTCGGGGGATCTTCTCGTCGACAAGCATGGGACACTCGTCGATAAGTCCTTGTTGTCTCCTTATCAACGTTCATAAGGCATTCGTCAATGAGCCCTTGCTGTGCTGCCCCTTCTTGTTTTTTTTTTCTTCTTTGTTTATGAAATCCAAAGTATAAGAGCCACACCACAAACAAAAGTTTAATCATTAATTTTTTATGAAATTACATCTAATAAACATTTTGTAATACTATTATTACTAGACATTTTTATGATTTATTAATATTTTTATATATTTTTAAAAATTTTAGAATAATAATAAATTATTTTATTATACTTATGTCAATTAATTGATTCAAAGCCAAAGCTAGCTCCTCCACCGACCACAGCCGCATCTCAGCAGCACCACAGAAGCAACCTAGCTCCGGCAACAAAGCCTCTAGCCACTCCTATAAACTTTGGCAACCCCAACAGCAGCATTGGCGCATCTTCGTTCCCTGCCCAGCAACCAGCTCCATTGTCGTTGCCCCCCGCCACTCGTTGTCGCCGCTGCCATCACCGATTCGCCGCCCATCAACTCTGGCAGCCTATTCCTCCAACTCCGGCAATAACCTCCATGATGTTGTTTCCTACAAGACTCAAGGATTTTTTCCGAGGAGACACATGAGGGGTAGCATAGAACGGCGATTTGTGACAAAACTACAAGCCATTGCCGTCAAGGACAGATCACGAAAACTGCACGCCGTCGCTGCTCAGGGAGTCGCCAAACAATGCAGGTCGGTCTCTTTCCCATCTAGAAAAGTCTAACTCTAATCTTCATATATTGTAGTCCAGTGTCGTCCCCCTTCCGATGGCCGCACCGTCGACAAGGAATGTCGTCGAGGCTAGTCCTAGGGTGCAGTCGTATGCACAAGTTGTAGTAAAAAGTGGAGATGCCTGCATTCAAAATTCCTATAAGATTGCCCGTTAATATCAATGGGGAATTGGGATTTATTTTCTCATAAGTGGAGATGGTTAAGGCCAAGGAAGAGTTTCGTTTTGCATTAGTAATGAATTGTTTGAGGAATTGACCATCTATTAATAAAGTTCGGTTATCGATTGTGAAAACGTGGGGTTTGACGAAAATTCCAACGATCAGTGTTATGGATGATTATCACGTGTTAATTCACATGAAAAATGAACGTGATTTTATCCATGGATGCGCAAGGGAAGGTATGTAACGAACCTAAAATTACACCATTTTTTATAATTTATCCTAATACCCTTGTAATACCTACTATAACATCTTAGGGCCCAGATGGCACTGAGGAATCCCTGCACATAAATCGACACACCTATGCAGTGAAAAACATAAAGTCATACATCGATATTTACAATACTAGAATTTAGTGTTTCCAAACCATATATACATATTTACACATCACCCCAGTATCATTTACTCAAAAATATAATCCCTTGAATACACTTACCCTATAAACATGGCAAAATAAAAGAACCTACATACTCTTAAATTTCCCCGAACCTACATACTTATAAATTTTCTGAATTATAATTTACCTGAGCTCCTGAAAATATTCAATGGGTCCTCAACCCATGCCTGCAGGGTCTCAAAAATACTCTAATCTTGAAATCATAACATCCTAATTTTATTTCGCAAAACTCCAATATATTCCTATATAACTTAAAATATAAACTCAAATAAGCCTGATAAAACTGAAAATATCCAAATATTCAACTTACCCAAATTTTGGGATGGTGCCCAAGTTGGCCTAACCAACGAACTACTTTAGTAGACTTGAAGAGAATCTTCCTAGGAGTAGCATGACGGCTTCTGATTGTTGAACCGGCGAAAAACAAAGCCAGAATCGTAGAGGGAAGGGGAGAGGATCGGTTTTTAAAGAGAGAAGGGGTTTGTTGCTTGATTTCTCACTGAAAAACCATGATTAGGCATATTTATAATCATGGATTCGTTGACAAGACACGTCATGTCGTTGACGAGTCCCTGAAGGGAGTTCGTCGCCGAACCCAAATTCCTCGTCGACGAACTTCAGGCTCTGCTAAACCTTCTCTCGGTAAATTCTCGTTGATGAGACACGTGTCCACGTCGACGAGCCCAAGAAGGACGCTCATCGATGAGAACCCTGTGTTCGTCAATGAGACCCTGTGAGTCCTTTTTTGGAATTTTTTTTCCCTATTTTATTTTACTATTTAACTACTATAATTTTTCCGGTCTCTACATTCTCCCCTTTTTATAAAATTTTGTCCTCAAAATTTGCTATCTAAATTGAAATCTATCCATTAAAGAAAATAGGCTACTTATTTTATTACTTACCCTCACTTATGGCGGAAGAATACCGTGGTTACATTCAGGGTTCTGGGAGATTACAAATGTACTCACAAAAGAAAATTCTCCCAAAACCAAAACACTACCTACCCTATAACCTAAAATACAACTATACATTCATTACCCTGTACTAAACAAAATAAAACTATCATTATTTGAACTTTACCAATCACTATTGTACCCCACTAAACAAGTGTGGGTATTTCTATATGATTTCCTATTCAAACTCCCAAGAAGCTTCTTCCACCGCGTTGTTCCTCCACAGGACTTTTACTAGTGATATTTTTTTACTGTGCAATTCCTGTTCTTTTCTATCTAAGATCTGTACTAGAGCTTCCTCATAAGCTAGAGCATCAATGAATTTTAATTTTCCATAACTGATGACATGGGAAGGATCTGTGACGTATTTCCTTAACATAGAAACATAAAATACGTCATGTATTCTGAATAAAACTAGTGGTAAAGTTAGCCAATAGGTAACTGACCCAATCTTCTCAAGTATCTCAAACGAGTCAATAAACCTAGAGCTCAACTTACCATTCTTCCCAAACCTCATAACTCCCTTCAATGGTGCTATTTTCAGAAACACATGGTCATCCACTTTAAATTTCAATTCCCGGCAGCGAGAATCTGCATAGCTTTTCTGCCGAATCTGTGCTGCATTAATTCTATCTCGAATAAATCGGACTTTATCGTACGCCTGCTGCACTATTTCTAACCCCAAAACTAGCCTCTTACCTAACTCATCCCAATATAAAGGAGAATGACACCTCCTACCCTATAGTGCCTCATAAGGTGTCATGCTTGTGATGACCCAAATATATATATACGATTAAAGCATAATAATAATAATAATACTAATAATAATAATAATAATAATAAAATAACAAAAAATGCTCATTAAGTTAATATCAATACAGAAGTACTCTTCTGTAGGATCCTTAATTCCATATTTGATGCCTAAGAAAAATCTTGTCTTAGCAAGTGTTCAGAGATCATTGCGGCTCAGTCGCTCCTTGGAGGTCAGCCTGGTCAAAATGGAATTTCATAGGACAAACATGATATACACCGTTTGTACACGTAAATAAGTACATATACATAAAATAGTGTTTTGACAGACATTATTTGTAGAAATATATAATAATAATAATAATAATAATAATAATAATAATAATAATAATATTATTATTATTATTATTATTATTATTATAGGTATCTTATGTGAGACCCACAAGACTGTGTGGGGCTCACATGAGTTCTGAAGTCGTGTGGGGTCCACATGAGTTCTGAAACTATGTAGGGCATATAAAATCGTGTGAAGACTAATAGAGTTACATAGGACCCACTTGGGTTTTGTGTGGAGCCTACAAGACCATGTGAGACTCACATGAGTTTTCAAAATTCGAACTTAATTCTTTTTAAAAAAGAAATACTAAAATGTAACTTAAAAATAATAACAATGATAATAATAATAATAATAATTTAAAAAAATATTAATTAATTAATTAATTAAATGGGAGTGGTGACAAGCACTCCCACATGACCTCCACCCCTATCTCATACCTAAGTCATGCCTAACCCATCCCATACCCATTCCTTAATTTTAAAAAAATTATAATTTCACCCCGCTCCCAACACTTTTACAAATTTAATTTTCTTCCCTAAAAATTTCCTATAAATGGGAAACTCTCAACCTTTATTTTTCACAAAAAAAATTTTCAAAGGAAGAGAAGGATTAGTGAGTGAAAGAATTAGTGGTAGAGTGAAAATTTTTGTTATAATTAAATTCTCACTCACCCACTCTTTCCAATCTCATTTTTTAGAAATATTCGTTGTGTTCGTAACACAAAGTAAAAGAAAATGTAAGTAAATTTGATTATGTTAGACTTTTATTAAAATTCATACCCGAGTTTATTTGTAAGTAAATTTGATTATGTTAAGATTTTTATTTAAATTTTATACTCGAATTTATTTGTAAGTAAATTCGATTATGTTAGATTTTTATAATCGAGTTTATTTGTAAGTAAATTTTGATTATATTAGTTATTTTCATAAAATTCTCCCGAGTTTATTTTTACACATATTTAATTATACAAGTTGTATCTTTAATATACTTGAATTTAATTTTTAGTCAAGAAATGTTCTAAACCCTTGGATATTTTATAGCATTAATTTTTATTCAAGAAAATATTTTTAACACGAAAATTGTGTGGCATGAGTTTATTTTTACATTACATATTTCACGAAAATATAAGTCAAAATGATATGAGTTGATTTTTACGTTGCGAAAATATGAATAAAAAAGATATTTTCATGATATTATTGTAATTTTATAAATTCTATAATAAGATATTTTCAAAACTCCTTATGGCACAGACGATACAGAAAATTACGAATGTTCAGTACCGTAGTTTAAAGTTTAAATGGATCAGAGTGCACCCACGCTGTTTGCAGAGTGATTTTATATGCTAGTGGATTTCTCTTGAGTGCACACCTGGGTCGGATCAGGGTTTAATAGAGAAAATCTCACTTAATGATTATTTACGTTGATTTAGTTTGGTCGGCCAACCAACTAAGTCTAGTTTTCAGATCACACAACCCAATCATGGGGGTAAACATGACTTACGATTAATAAACCTAAGGGTGGTTTTTATAGTACGTGTACATACATATTTAATTACGTATATAGAGTTATTAATGAATTGAAGGAAAAATATATGTTTATGTGAACGAAGACATTTTTGTGCCTAGATAATGATTTAATAAGGAAAAGTATATATATACATGAATGAGTATTATAGTCATAGTTTTAAAAGTTAAAAAGTTTAGTTTAATAGTTATAGTATATGATTATAAAAATTTATTGCTATAGATGATATTAAAAGTTTTATACAAAAATTTTTAAATTTACATTTATTTTTAAAACAGTTTTGAAGTTATAGTATTAAATATTATTTTACAAAATTAAAATATTATGAAGGCTCATTTTGGTCACACACTAATAATAATCTTATTTACTTACTGAGCGTCATCTCACCCCAATCATTATTTTACATTTCAGATCATTTTAAAGAGAGTACCAAGAATCTGTAGCAAGTGCATTGGCAGGAATAGAAAGAGCTAAGTAGAATAAAAAAATTAGCATGATACAATTTAGAATATGTTCGTGTAATTTAAAATTTTAGAAATTTACATTTTAATAGTTGAGACATATATTTGTAATAAAACTTATTAGTGCTCTAGTAATAAAATAATTTAGATTTATTTGCGTCTGCTGAAAAATTTATATGTAGGAACCCACTCCGGTTCGGATCCTTACAATGCTGATGTTGGTATGATAGCTATTATTGTAGTCAAATTCAACCAGCGACAAATACTGGGTCCAGCTACCCCAAAAGTTCAATACACATGCTCGCAGCATATCCTCAAGTACTTGAATCGTTCTCTCTGTCTAACCATCTATCTGAGGATGAAAAGCGGTGCTAAATGCTAACTGAGATCCCAAAACCTCCTGCAAGCTCTTCCAAAACCGTGATGTAAAGCGTGGATCACAGTCCGAGACTATAGACACTGGGACTTCATGGGGTTGAATAATCTCCCGAATGTAAATCTCTACCAATCTGTTCATAGGGTAGCTAACTTTAATAGATAGAAAATGAGCTGTCTTCATTAGCCGATCAACAACTACCCAGATGGCATTTTGACCATGTGGTGCTGACGGTAGTCTAGTGACGAAGTCCATGGATATGTGGTCCCACTTTCACTCAGGGATGAAAAGTGGTTGTAACTGCTCTGCCGGTCTCTGGTGCTCAGCCTTAACCTACTGGCACGTCAAGCACTGCTGTACAAATTCAGCAATCTCCCTCTTCATGCCACTCCACCAAAAATATTCTTGCAGATCCCTATATATTTTAGTACTGTTAGAATAAACCGTATAAAGAAATCTGTGAGCCTCTTCTAGAATCGTTCTCCTAATATCATCATCTACAGGTACACACAATCTGGTGCGAAACCTTAGAACATAGTCATCAGAGATACTAAACTCCTCTCCCTGACCATCCTGTACTTTGACTATTACCTCTTCTAGTTCTACGTCATCTCCTTGAGTGACTTTAATCTTTTCATATAGCGTAGGCTGCACAACCAGGCTGGTAATAATTTCCTGAGGATTACTCTTTACCAACTCTACACCAAGTCTCTCCAGATCTATCAGGATCCGATGCTGAACCTCTATAGATGCCAGTGCTAGTCCCACTGATTTCCTACTCAGAACATCTGCTACCACATTCGCTTTCCCTGAGTGATAACTAATAGTGTAGTCATAATCTTTAATGAGTTCCAACGACTTTCGTTGCCTCATATTCAGCTCTTTTTGGGTAAAGAAATACTTTAAGCTTTTGTGGTTCGTGAAGATTTTGCTTTTCCCACTATATAAATAATGCCTCCAGATTTTTAATGCATAAACCACTGCAGCTAATTCTAAATCATGCGCAAGAAATGGAAGGAGTTTATTAAAGTGCAGATCAGATGTGGAGAAGTATTTGATTATAGGTTAGTTTTATAACTGAGAGCTCCAATTCTTTTAAAAAATTGAAGAAGTTGGGCATTATGATTTTTAATGAGTTTCAAATTAAGCATCAGAGAGTTTACGACATGCTTGGAAAAATTATTTCGTGGGTTAAACTTCTAGCAGGGTGGATAAAATTTAATTGTGATGGGAGCTGTAGGGGCAATCCGGGTACTTCAGGAAGTGAAAGAATTATTAGGGATTGTCATAACATGACAAAAACGGTTTTTTCAAGATATTTTGGCAATGATACGAATAATAATGCGAAATTAAAAGCAATCAAGGATGAAATTCGTTTGTGTAAATGATTGCATTATTTTAATGTGATTATTGAAAGTGACTCGCGAATTGTAGTTGATTAACTTCAGAAAGGTAGATGTACTTTGTGATATCTTTGAGATTTTTAGGAAAAGTTTGTGGTGGAGTTAGAAAGAGTGAACGTCATGGTGACACATCAATATAGGGAAGACAATAGTGCAGCTGATTTTCTTACTGAAAAAGGAGAAATGAGAAACAATGTAATATACGAAGAACAACACCTTCTATTACGTTATCTGAAAGGTATTCTTCAGATGGATAGGTGAAGTCTTACTTCAATTCGTCATTAGTTCAACTCTAGAGTTTTTGTTTGGTGAATTTTGATTTGTTTAAGGTTGTTTTTGTGTCTCTATCTTCTTTGTTAGCTTTATTTAGTTTTGTTGTCCTAATTTGGTTGGTTGCTGATGTTGTTTCTGGGAGGGTTTTATTTTATTTTTCTATAATCTCCCTTTTGCTTATCTTGTAACTATGTTATTCCTCCGCCAAAAGTGAGAATTTATTAATAAATAAATTGAGGTGTCGCCCTCTTTTAGTTAAAAAAAAAAAAAGATTCAAAGCGATTGCCTAACAAATTATTCAATTTGAGAATCAGTTAGGTTTTCAATTCTTCTATTTATTTCTCAAGACATTACACTGACCATTTTTTTAATTTAATTTATTTAATTGGACATCGTTTTATTTTTATTTTTACATAATTTTTTAAATTATAGAATAATAATAAAATTATTTTGTCATAATTATGTCAATTAATTGATCAAAAGCAATTGAACCAATAAATAATTCAATTCAAGAATAGGTTAAATATTTAATTCATTTATTTAGTTTTCAAGACATTATATAGTTCAATTTTTTCAAATTAATTTATTCAAGCCAATGTCATTTTAAAATATTATTTTATTAAAAATAAATTTTTTTTTTCATATGTACTTAACGGTTGACTAATAGTCAATTAACGAGAGGTTCATAGTACTAATGTATTTCAATCTCAAAAACTTTTTGATAATTTTTAAAAAATATAAAGATGGTGGGACTATAATTTGATATTTCCCTAAAATTTAAATGGGGGAGCGGGAGCGGGAGGGGCGCGTGGGTCTGGTGAATAAAATAAATTAAAATATTTGGGCATGAAAGTTGGTTGCTAGGTAGATTGATTTGGCCACCCTTCCCTTTTGACCATTTTTAATTAACATCACCGTCTTCATCTTACACTGTTCCGTTATATATATATATATATATATATATATATATATGCAAAATTAATTAGAGCTAAGTTGTATTTAATTAAAACAAAAACTTAGATAATGTTTAGAGTTACGAACTTAAACTTTGGATTTACATTTCTGTAATTTCTGTAAAAATGACGTAGTTTTGTAACAAGTTTAGTTAAATTCATAAAAATTTACAATTAATATTTGAATTTCAGATTCTTCATAAACTAATTAAAGGGTCAATTTATACATGTATTTGAATCAATTGTCTCCATTGAGAATTAATATATATATATATATATATACATATATTTATATCATCTTCAACAAAATAAGACAAAAAATAAAATAATAAAATTTGTGTCTATGATTCGTCAAACTCAAAATAATGTCTTTAAAAAAAACTGAAAGTACGACACGACAAAATGAAATATTTATTTAAAAAAAAAAAGATTAATTTAGGCAAAATCATGGAAGGATTGATCATAGGAGCTCAAAATTTTCTATGAGAATTGTAGAAAAATCCTTAACTAATTTTTGGCCAAACAACAATTCACAAGATGACACACACTGCATCTCTACTTAATAAAATAACAAAATAGTAGAAGTAATAATACGATTACATTTTAAAATTAAAAAATATAGAACCCGAAGTCGCGGAACACAAGCTATATATTCGATGGTATGCACAAACGAAATAGAATTAGACAAAAACAAATCAAATTTATCACTTGATTAGCATTTTTCTATTAAGTCTTGTGTAAATAAGTTAGAGTTCAATAGAATTTAACATTATTTTTTATATATATAATTATTGTAATATGTGACTCATATCGAGTGGAATATGTGTATAGAGAAAGCAGGCTGATGCCGGAAGTGGAGCAGAGCGGAACGACATCATTAGTTTTTTGAGCTTCTAATTTATTATTTTATGGGCTGGTAGGGCCGGCTCTTGACAATATAGGGCCCTAGGCGAATAATTTATTCAAGAACCCTTAATATTTTGTTTAATTTTTATTTTTATTTAAAATTAATTTTTCTAACTTTTTTTGAGATGTAAAATCACTAATTAAAGTTTTATATTCACAATTTTCAAGTATTAGCTAGTAGTTGGTTATTTAATTTTTGGTCAAATAACTTACAATAAAAACAAAATACGCTATCTAAATCTTTAGAATATATAAGCCATTTTCTATCATGTTTCTCTCCATTTGATAATTTTCGAATATAATATATATTTGAAAAATGTCTTGAATTTTCATCTTTTGGAAAAATTAAATCATTATCCCTAATAGGACCTTTTTCAACTAGTAAATTTTGTAATTTGGTATCTATATTTTTCCAATATTTTGGATTATAAATATTATTATCATTATTTTTTTTTCTTCTATATTGTTAAATGTCTTTCAAAAGAAATATCATTAGTGAACATTTCCTGTATATCAATGTTATCTTTATCACTATTATTATTATTATTATTCTAATTTCATCTCTGGAATTGATTGCTCGTTTTTTGGAGGATTTTCATCTTACTTATTTATATTTTGTTTAGAATTAAAAATAAATTTATCAAGAGCTCCCTTTTGAGATGACACTAATTTTTTTTTTTCTTTTTTTCTTCGTTTTTCATATCCGGAGTCATATTTTCTCGTTAACATAATTAAATTTCAAAATTAACACTAACTATAAATTGACAAATTATGTAAACAAATAAAAATAAATTTAATAAATCTATAGAAATAGTAGATTGAAATAATATAACCTGATTATTATTATTATTGCAAATCGATCGGCGAGTAAGACTTTAGAGATATTGGATTCTTGCCGGATACAACGCTATAATCTCAAAGCTTCCAAAATCTAAGAAAAAATAGAAAAAAAAATTAGAGTGAAAATAATAGAAAAATAATATACAAACATTAAAATAAAAATTAGAGTTGATGAAAATTACATAGAATCGGAAGCCCGAAGATGATAAACACAATAGTTGAAGCAAAAATCATAGAAAAATCAAGAGATGAGACTGTGAGGGATGAAAATTTTTTTTTAAAGAGACTAAGAGAGAGAGATGGGAGTAATAGATAATTTGAAATACAATAAAGTTGTTAGCTGAGAAATATAAGACTTGAAAAAAAAGAATTAAATTGTATTTATTTTATATTTTAAAACATAATTTTATTATTTATTCATTAGTTGGGAAGTCAATTATGGGAATAGAGCATAATAAATAATATTAATATTATTTAATTAAAAAAAATTTTGGAACTCAAAAATAATATTATTATATTAAAAAAATTGAGGGGCCCCAAAAATATTGGGGGCCCTAGGCGCCTGCCTCAATTGCCTAAAGGCAGGGCCGCCCTTGTGGGCTAGGACAATTAATGGGTTGCCCCTGCGGTATGGTTCGAGGGTATTTGAGAAAATTTTCTAATGCCTCTGTACGACTAGGATTAGTTTAAATACATATAATGAAACCTTACTTTGAAATAGTAAAAATTTCGCCATTGCTCACTCTTGTGGATGTAGGTATACTGTCGAACCACGTTAAATCCGTATATTTTTTATTGCTTTATCTTTGTATTTTTATGTACTATTCATCATAATTGTCGCACGTTTTACAATAGTAATTAATTTGAGTTAAAAAAAATCATCAAGTAGAAGAGTGGATGAATGGTCATTTTGGTCACAATCAATTAGAAAGATTGTCATAATCACCCATTCTCCTCACAATTAATTAAACAAAGAAAAATAGTTGAAATGGCCTTCTATGCTATATTATAAAATATAAATTATAAAAATAATATAGCGATGGAGTTGACCTTGGACAGTTGGACATCCCCGCAGATGGATCTTCTATGGTATATATATATATCATGCATGCATTTTATTTATATATTTATATATTAATTATAAAATTAGTTAGTTGCTTCCATGAACAATTGGAATTGAGATGATGAGAGGGATGCGTGTGTGTGTTGTTAATGGTACGTTTTTAACATTTATTATCATCACTTAAATAAAATAAATAAAATGTTTCATTAATTAAACATGGGCAATTAATTAATTATTTAATTAATTAATTAACTAACTAAGTCCGGCTTCTAGAAGCTGTTATTTTATTTATGTGTATATTCCGCAATATATATGAACTGTACTACGGATATAAAATTGGCCCGGAAATTACTCTTAAGAATTCTTTTCTTCGTTTTTTTTTTTTTTATAAAAAAAGAAAAAAGTGGTTTGAGTCGGTTCACGGTGTCTGAATTTTTGGACCGGCATATTGCATCTGGCCCCACTCTAGGCTATCGCTCATTTCTCTACTTATTGGACCGACAGCTTAGGCCTTACCTACCCCCCTCAACATTATATAATTATATCATTACATTAAATTTATATATATATATATATATATATATGTATATAAGTGAAATAATTAGAATATTCAGTATTGGCTAGGGAAGTAAAAAGTAAATCATAAGATAAAAGATAAAATTGAGTCAATGTAAATAATTAGTTCCTTCGAAAAAAATATATTAGCATAGATGCTAATTATATTATATTATATTCAAAAAAAAATATTACCTATCTATTTTGTTGGTTGATGATTGAAAATTCGATGTATATAAAAAATAAAATATTAATTTTTCACTATTAAGCACAACCTTACATGAAGTCATCATCAATCCTATTGTGTCTTGTTGTTATTTTTTATTCAATTATTAGTTGATACATTCTACTTGCATGTATATGCACATAAATATCTTTTTCTTTTTTTCTTTTTTATGACAAGGGAACTCCAACCATCAACGAGCACTTTGGACTCCCTGATACTACCCCAAACCCCAGGATCAACATCCCCCCTAAACCGCGCCCATTTAAATGTAGATGAGATCACAGTCTACTCCTAGATAGGTTAGACTTTCGACCAACTCGCAGCCCTGAGATTTGTATCCTGAGAGAATCTCAAGTATGACACAAGGACGGACGGACGGACTCACAGCCCATATATAACTAGCCCGATAACTTGTTAGAATGTTCTCCGAATATGAATCCCGAGATGATTATCATTTTAGTTATATTTAAAAATGACTCACATCATTTTCTTATAATTAAAGAAGTAGAAAAACAAAACAATGAAACAAAAATATTATAAATTTTACGTGTTTCAAATAAAAACTTCTCGACATCTTATTATTCGATCCTTATATTGTAAATTTACGGATTACTTCCGAGTGTTACCTCCCCCATCAATTAACATAAACATACTTAGAACAAAATTCAAAGTCCCGATCACTATATATTAAGACGCGTTTTTAATTTTTATCATATTAATTCCAATTAATATTAGTCTGGTGCATGCATGCTTGCATGACAAGCCATTCCCTTGATTTTCTAAGTTAAAATTTTATATTCATTTTGCTCCCCCAAAGTCAAGGGGCAGTTCTGTCATTTTACATTTAGTTACCAACATGGACACAGACTTCACGTTTCAATTAATTGGCAGTACATATATATGCCTCTCTAGATGTTCATCCCTGTTGTACTATATTATACTAATTATACTTCATATATATTTCTTTGAAGCTATCTGCAGCTACCTAATTCCAAAATCCAAATCAAATTAGACACAAACCATGAACGGTCGATCGATCTGCTGCATGAAGATTTAATTTGAATCTAACGTGTGAATTTAAGATGACCCAGTTCATCAGCGGCAAGAAGGCGACGTGGAAATGCTTAATCCCTAGTTGCTGCAACATCAATGGCGACAGCACTGTGGACGAGAGCGCGTTGACGGAATCCAAGAAGCAGTTTATTCTGAAGGAGGAGGGAAGCGCTTCGTTCCAGCGGCGGTTATCGATGTCGGATATAACCGGCGGCAACCCCGGGTGCTCGCCGCTCTCCGCCAACGACCTCTCCGTCTCCCTCGCCGGCTCCAACCTCCACGTCTTCACCTTCGGGGAGCTCAGGCACATCACCCGCAACTTCTCCGCCTCCAACTTCCTCGGCGAAGGAGGGTTCGGCACCGTGCACAAGGGCTTCGCCGACGAGAAGCTCCGCCCCGGTTTGAAGCCGCAGCCCGTCGCCGTCAAGTTGCTCGACTTGGACGGCATGCAAGGTCACCGGGAATGGCTGGTCAGTGCATACATACATACATACATATATAATTATGTATATTATTTTTGATTAATCAATTAGCAAGATTAATCAATTAGCAGTATTAATTGAATATACAGTTCAATTAATTTTTGAATTTGGATGATGATCAAATAATGGGAGCAGGCAGAAATAATATTTCTAGGGCAACTGAGGCATCCGCATCTGGTGAAGCTGATAGGGTACTGTTGGGAGGACGAGCACAGGCTCCTTGTTTATGAGTTCATGGCCAAAGGCAGCCTCGAGAATCAACTCTTCAGAAGTACGTTTTTATTACAATTAATTAATCTCTAATTAAGTTTAATTAACCTTACTATTGATATATATATATTTGCTATTTTTATGAGAATTGAACAAATAAATGTATAATAATTAATTAATTAATGCAGGATATTCGGCTGCATTGCCATGGTCAACGAGGATGAGGATTGCTGTGGGAGCAGCCGAGGGTTTGGCATTTCTACATGAAGGAGATCAACCAATTATATATCGAGATTTCAAAGCTTCTAATATTTTATTAGACAACGTAAGCAATAATATTCTTGTCCATATATTATTAATTAATCAGTATTTTTACCATTAAAAAAAATTGTTTTTAGTTATTTTTATCTCCAAAAATTTTAAATCAAAGTAATGTAATTATTAGTAGTTTAATTTGGTAGTTGATACGCGTTTTTAAAGAATACTTATTATGAAAAACTATAAGTTAAAAATCATTTGAAGTTTTTTAATTAAGGAAAATATATATTTTATTTCCTAATTTTAGAGTTTTAGATGTACGTAGAATCCACCCCAATGAACAATCGGCAAATGGAGAGTATAGCATACCTTTTAAATTAATAGTAGGGACATGTTCTCGTGATTTGTAATTAGTCTGATTACAAAGATATTAATTAAAGACTGACTGATTAATGCTTATTTTAATTCAATTTTTTGTAGGATTATAATGCAAAACTTTCGGATTTCGGGTTAGCGAAAGATGGTCCCGAAGGAGATGAAACACATATATCAACGCGTATTATGGGCACACAAGGATATGCGGCCCCTGAGTATATCATGACTGGTAAATACAAATTAACAAATTTTTTTTTTAATTTTATATATTCCATTTATTGCTTTTTTCCTTGGAAAAATTTCAAAACAAAGAACCAAAAAATTTATTTTCAAATAATTTTTTATTAAAGGTGCAAATTTTTTATCTGTTGCTATAATTTTTATCATTCAACAATTGAATTTGTTGGCAAATCAATTATTAATCTCATATAAATTACTTCAATTAGAAGAAAAGTCAATTATTTTTAGCTAAAGATCATTTTTCATTTAAATAGTTACGCGGTTTCGTTAAATCAAAGATCACTAAAATACAACTTTACTAATAAGTATATCATTATTTAAAATTTTAAATTTCAAAAATAATTTTACCTCACGACATTACTGATTAATATTATATTTTGACAAATTTCCCTATACATAAAAAAAACTTCTTTAATTTTTTTTAAAAAAAAATTTATTTTCCTAACTTTTAAAATTGAGTCAATATAAGTTACGAAATGAGTAATGACATGAACTCACGTGACAGAGATTAACTGAATAATATAGTGTGGGATCATATTATATGATTAATTAATTCCTGATATATGAGTTTATGTTAGTAAGATCTTATGGTTTTAAACATTTTTATTATGAATTTTACGAATTCAAAAAAAAATGAAAAAAAAATGTTTATAAAGTTCAACTTGTGCTTGGCGTGAAGAAATTTTTTCAAAACCTAATGCAATCCAACACCACCAACTTACCGTGGCAGGTCATCTGACAACCATGAGTGACGTGTACAGCTTCGGAGTAGTGCTATTGGAGCTCCTGACGGGTAAACGGTCGGTGGATAAAACCCGACCCGGTCGCGAACAGAGCCTCGTGGAATGGGCGAGGCCTCTTTTGAAGGACCCGAAGAGGCTGGACCGGATCATAGACCCAAGGCTGGAGGGTCAATATTCCTACAAGGGGGCCCAGAAGGTCGCATCCTTGGCCCACAAGTGCCTGTCCCACGCCCCAAAGCCTAGGCCCACCATGGCCGACGTGGTCAAAATCCTGGAGCCCCTACAGGACTTTGAAGACGTATTGGTCGGACCTTTTGTGTACGTAGTTCCGACGGATCAAAACGGTCCCGCCGGGGAGGAAGAAAAAGAGAGCAGTGAAGAGGAAAAGTATGGGAACGGAGAAAATGGGCACCGCCACCGTCACCGGTGGCGCCGCCGGATCAGGCTGCCGTTGACTCTGGTGGCGCACTCGGACTCTGCCCTCTATAAAAATCTCAAAAATGGGGGTGGGCATGAGGGGAGAGAAGCGGCATAAAGTTATTAAATTGGAATATAAATCTCGGAAAATGATTAAAGTTTCGAAAAATGCATCTCAATGTTAAATGGAGACATGAAGGAATTTGTTTTTTATTTTATTTTATTTTATTTATAACTGGTGTTATGCAAATGTTTGCAAAGGCAATTGATGAATCATAGTGGGGATTTTTAGGAAAGGAAAGCATTGTAAAATTTTGCTCCAGCCTTAAGGCAATTAAGTAAACAATAGAGTGTATTTGTAAAGGTTTTTGAGAAGATTTGTGTAAGAATTAAAGGAGAAAATGATAGCAAGCATCATTTGCCTCTTCAATTCAATTTTTTTGCTCTTTTTTTTTCTTTTTTGGTTCATTTCGGACTTCGAAAATACTAGGGAAAGAAAATAAAAATAGGGAGAATTCTAATTTTTTGTGTTTGGTCATCGGGAAAGTGAAAAGGAAAATAAAAATTATGCATGCGAAATCAATGAACAAAATTTTAATTTTATACATTTTTAACATTTAAGTTTCTAAAAATTTTTAATCATATTAGAACAATTTGTTTTATTTTTAATGATATTTGATATAGAGAGAAAACATAGTCAAAAATGAATTTCTTTTTTATTTTTTTCTTTATCTTTCTTTCCTCAAACAAAATTCTTGATCCAAATTGACTTTCTGTTTTTTGGACTGTTGATTTTTGAATTTGGAGCACAAAAAAATTAACATGCATGTTTGAAGGAGAGTGAATTATTTTGAGCTCCGTATTCATGTTCATATTCCCATAAATTTATAATATTTTAATTCTATGTTTGGATTTGTTTTGAGTTTGGAATTATGTTGAATTTGAATAAAATATAATATAAAATTATATTAAAATTTATTCAAATCCACCCAAATTCAAATCCAAATCCGAAATTCATGCTCCCAAACGCTACCTAAAGGAATTTATGTTCTCGTATTTTGTATCTATCAAGCATGACATTGTCTAATCTTCAAACACATATTTGAACTTTAAAACAATGTTTAAAAAACTTGTTCACTGTGCTCAATGCATTTTGTTCTTCATACCCAAAAAAAAAAATCATTAAACTAATGATTTCATTTGTTTTTGATAGTGACCCAACTAATCATGATTATTTAAGACTTTTAAACTCAATGTATACGAGCAAATTATTATATTACACGTAAGTAAGTAAAGAGTTTAGACGTACATTTTTTTATACTTAGTACTATTTGGAGCATGACTCTGGATGTTTAAATTTAATTTTAGACTATATTTTCTTCAAATTCACACAAATTCAAATCCTACTTTAAAATCCATGTCCCCAAACACAGGATAAATATTTTTAGCTTGTGTTTGGGAGCATAGATTTTAAACCTTCTAATTGAAATTTGTGTAAATTTAAATAAAATTCAGTACAATTTTGTATTACACTTTTATCCAAATCTATACAAATCCAAATATAAATCCAATCTCCAAATTCTAAGATCCTAGAATATAAAATTAATGCACTAGAAACATTTCTATTTTAGTACAGTGAACTCTAAGGCTCGATAGAACCAAAGACTTTCAAAATAATAATAAAATATTATTTAAAAAAAAAAAAAAACAATGGTGTCCAATGCCGTTCGGACACTTGACTAATCTACTGGAACAATAAGTCCGCCCTTTGTCCTTTTCCACTTAAATAAAAGAGGTATTATCTCAAATAAAAAGTCGTAAACCCCAAAACTCGAAGTCTAACCATTTAACTAAGAAAAACTTGAATTAAAATCTCGGCTGCCCTAAAAAGAAAAAAAACTATCTCCTTCCCAATTCTACTCCTACTCCCATTCTCACTTTCAACACAGCCATTCAAACTTTTTAAAAAATATATATATTCAATCCCCAAAACCCAAACTACTTAGACTCAAGTCTTGCGTAGTTAGATTAGTGGATTGCCAACCACCAGAGTAGAAAAACGCCTGCCGTATTTAATACCACAATTTGAAATGTAGCAAGTAGTAAACCCTATGGAATGGACACATACCTACCATCATATCTTAATCATACCCAAAATTCTAACACTACCATCTTGGGGAAATTTGTATCAACCTGATTACATCAAGATGAGAATATTATTAAGGACCTTAGCTGCGTCTCACTCACTTCCTAATTATACTCATTTTCTTTTTTCAATTTCATAATCATTACCTAAATCTTATGTGTAAAATGAGTTTTGAAATGGGTTTGGCGGATTTCGTGAGCAATTGGAAATTAAGAATTGGAGTTGGACCTCTCCAATTTCTAAAGAAAAAAATAATGAAGAAAAAGGCGGAAAATTTTTATTTTGAAGATTTTGTTTTATTAAGCGTGAAGTTTTTCATTGGCAATTCAAGTTATAAGGATGGTGTTGATGTCAAAATTTGAGCATGATCTTTGCGTTCATGGTATGTGATGATCACTTGCGATTTAAGGAAAAAATAAAGATTTAGAGACCCTCAATGTCCTTTGGGGCCTTCTCTAATGCTCAAGTTAGTATTGAAATTGTGCAATAGATTTTCATATGTGCACCCTTCTTAGCATCGGAGGAGTCTATAGGTGGATTTGATACACATGATTGAACACCAACTTGATCAAAAAGTTTGAGCCTATTAGGTCTTGCGCCCAACCATATGTATAAGCACCCATCATCCACTCAAATTTTTCAATATGGGACAAATTCACCAGTAGAATTCTCAACAATCTCCCCCTCACTTGTGAGTTCAGACAGCTCTTCCTTGAACAGGAACTGTCTCCTTTATGGGAGTTAGTCCAATTCTCCAACAGTTGCTCAAGTGGGCTTTACCACCATGCCTTACGTACCTCGAATTTTATTCCACGTACTTTCAAACCAATCCTACCTCCCACGTCTTGACCCTATTCGGATTCATCTTCCAAGCCTAGATGATCCTTATTGACCTCAGTCACACACTTGGTCCTTTAACTGTTACCATGTAAGGATAATTAGCTTCACATCTGTACTTTTACGATATCACTCACTCATAGTTACGAACCGTCGATTCCGATACCACTTATTAGCACTAAAGGAATCCATGGGTGGGCTTGATACACATAGTTAAACACCAACTTGATCCAAAATCTTAAGTCTATTGGATTTTGGGCCCAACCATGTATATAAGCACCCATCACCCACTCAAATTTTTTAATGTGGTGACACTTGTGGTGTGATCCCAAGAGGGGCGTGAATTGAGTCTAAAAACTTTTTAGCTAAATTAAATTTACCATTCACCACAAATCATATCCCATTAAAAAATATAAGCCTCTATGTAAACTGAATTAAGGAATGAGTACAGACATACATGTGTTGAGCATATCTCATTTAAATTAAATGTGTGTATGCAAACTGATCATAACATTAAATGATCAAGCATACACGTACGGAATTTAAAGTGCATAAATTAAATGTGAGCAAGAGAGAGAGAGAGAGAGAGAGAGAGAGAGAAGATTTGTTATTGAGGTTTGGCCAATCCGGCCTATGTCCCCGTCTTGAGCAAACCCCACAAGGATTTGCACTAACCTGCTCACTTAAACGGGCAAAGGAGAAGCTGTTTACACTTCTCCTTATGGGGCGGAGTCTCCTTGGCTCAATTACTAGGCCGAGCCAAACTGGTTCTTCCTTACGGGGCGAAGTCTCTACAACTCACCTAACCGAGCTTGAGCCAAATCGGTACTCAAATATGAGATTTTTCGTACAAGCAAGTTCTTCTCAAGTTAAGAAAAGATGTACAAGTTGAAGTTAAAAAATGCACTCTCAAATGATATGAAATAAATGCTTAGTAGAGTATGTGTGTGTGTGTGTGTGTGTGTGTGTTTTTCTCATTAAACTTTTCACAATCTTTGAATAAGATATATATGATAAACCCTTCAAAGATTTAACCTCAATAAATATTTCTCCAAAAAATATTTTTCAATAAAAGTGTAGGAGAACCTAGGGTCTTGCTTTAAATTTTTTTTCTCAAGAACAAAAATGAGAGACCTTTCAAGCAAAGATATGTAGTTGAAAATATGCTCAAGGTTCTCTTAACTTGTACCGAGATTTTCTCCAAAAATTATAAGTCAAAGAAAATGTAAGAGAATCTTAAGGTTTTGCTCAAAAATGGTTTTTGCAATAAAGAACAAGTGAGTTTTTGAATCTAACTTGCAATGGATGTGCAAATATTTACAAGTTATAACAAGTTTTCCCAAAAATATTTATCAAGAAAATATATGGGAGAAACTTTAAACTTACTCTTAAGAATGATTATCAGAAATAAAAGCTTAAGAAGAGTAAGTGCTTTGAAATACTATAATATATGCCCACAAGAATGATTCTTCAACAATATGTTAGAACAATGAATTTTCTAAAGAAAAAAATGAGAAATAATCAATGCTCCTTTTCAAAAAGATTTTTCAAGGAAATAAGAGAAAGAGAGTTGGAGAGAGTATATAATTTTGCCCCAAAAAAATTTTTACAATAAAAAAAGTGTGGGGAAACTTTGATTTAAAAATTTACCCAAAATATTTGAGAGATTTTCTTGGCTAATCAAAGTTACTACTTATGCTTATAAGAGGGGTATATATAGAGCTCCCCAAAATTCTGACCGTTAGGGATACGAAGGGTATTTTTAAAATTATTTAATCAAAAAGTTAAGCTTGTTTAGCTCTGGAAATTTGAAAAACCTTAGAGGTTCAGTCAACTGGCAAAGGCACCGGTCGGCTGTCCTCATCCAAAAATTCAAATTTTCGAGGGCTTCGGTCATGAGTAAAAGATCGATCGGCTGGCCATTAGGCGATTTCAAATTGTCTGAGACTTGGTTGGCCAAGTGAACAATGCTGGCCGGCCAAGTAAACAATGCCGGTCAACTGGACATTTCTTAAGGCACAATGGTTGATCAGCTGAGTTTTGATAAAACAGGCTAGAGGTGTGGTCGATTGGCTGGGGGCTTCCCAAGTACAAAAGATGGTCGGTCGACCAGAGCTTAGTAAAAGTACATTTTTGGCCTTAAGTCATGGTCGGTCGACTAGGCTCATTTGAGCGTGTAAGGGTCAGTCGACTTAGGTCTTTGAAAAACTAAGATTAGCCCTACTTTTGACCTTAAAACCTTCCAACCCTATATGTATGAGTATGTTATTTTAGATGAAGGATTTTTCATGAAGCTTTGAGGTTCCCTAAGGTCAATTTATGGCCTTTGTCTGAGCATTCATCCACTTCATGCAAGATATGCATTATTACACATTGAAATTAAGCTAAATGCATTACAAGTAAAACGTAAGTCTTCTTTCTTTTTACTCTTCAATTTTCATGGAATACGCGAAATTGAGATGGTCTTTACGTCCTTCATGGCTTCCATGTTTCCTCTACCTTATGTGTGCTGAATTGTAAACCTGTTCACATATTAAATACACACATAAGATATTTGTGATTTGTCAACATCAAAACAGGGATCGGACTCAAAAAGTCAACATGTGGGACAAACTCACTAGTGAAATTCTCAATAATCTCCTAGTATCAGAGTCTAGGGCATAATGGCTGGGATTACTTCTACGAAGTTCAACATGGTCAAGTTCGACGGATCTGGAAATTTCGAATTATGGCAAATGAGGGTCAAAGATTTGTTAGTGTAGCAGGGCATGATGAAGGCGTTATACAAAAAGTAGCCGAAAGGCATGGACGACATTAGTTGGAAGGAACTGGAAGCAAAGGTTGTGACAACTCTCAGGTTTTGTTTGGATGATGACATGATGTATCACGTCATGGATGAGAAATCAGCGGCATCAGTTTGGTTAAAACTAGAAAGTCAGTATATGTCCAAATCGTTGATGAACAAGCTTTATCTTAAATAGAAATTCTATGGTCTTAAGATGTCAAAGGGTTCTGATCTGAACCATCACATCAACATGTTCAACCAGATCATCAATAATTATAAGCGAGTTAGTATGAAGTTTGAAGACAAATACAAGAAGTTGATGTTACTAAATTCCCTACCTGCTTATCATACATACGAAAATTTGGTTACAACTCTAATGTGGGGAAAAGAAACTCTCAAATTGGAGGAGATCACAAGTGTTTTTTTATGTTTTAATCAGAGGAAGAAAACCAGCTATGAGAATTTATAAGGTGAATGGCTTATGGTGAGGAATAACCAAGAATGTGGGAGAAACAAGTTCCGGAGCAAATTGGGTAACAATAAATCTTGATTCAATTCCAGGAATAAGAAGGGCATACGGTGTTTTAAGTGAAGGAAAAGGGGGCACATAAAACAAGATTGTCCAAAGAAAAAGAAGGGAAATATAAAGAATAAAGAAGGTCCATCAAAGTTTGTGAATGTAGTGGAAGAAGAAGGCTCAAAGAGCGATGGCGGAGATATGCTTTATGTTTTGTCCGGTTCAGATCATCTCATAGATTCTTGGATTCTAGATTTTGTATGCTCCTATCACATGACACACAATAAAGATTGGTTCAACATATACAGGCTAGTAAATTTTGGTTCTGTTCTGATGGGTAATGATGCATCATGCAAAGTTGTTGGAATATGGAATATCATAATTAAAATGTTTGATGGTGTTGTTATAACGTTGTGTGATGTTAGACATATACCAGATTTATGGAAGAATCATATTTCATTGGGAGCTTTAGATTGTAATAGGTTTAATTACAAGTCTACAAGTAGAGTAATGAAAGTGAGCAAAATTAAGGTGTCTTAGCAGTGATGAAGGGGCAGAAATTAGTAGGAAATATCTATACACTATAGGTACCACAGTTCAGAAAAATCCCTACGTCCATGGGAGCAAGTGGCGACTAAAATTCACTATCAATCAAAAGTAGGGTTACATCATTGTATTTATACTAATCCTAGGCATACAGAGGGAGAAAAATTCCCCAAATACCCCTATACCGTACCGTGGGGGTGTTACCCCTACACACCCAACCTATTAATCATCATAGCCAATGAAAAACAATTTGATGCTGAACAAATTACATGATAATGAAAGGTTTTTTTTTTTCTTTTCAACTTCCACTCCTTTTCTTAGTAAATACCTCATCAACATCGCGTATTAGTTTTAAGTTAGATCCTTTAATATTTAGGTCTCTTGGGCTTCCTTACTATAAATATTTTGCTCTTCATCAGTTGGCCCCCACTCATGCGTCTTCAAATTAATTTTAGATTTAAGAGTATTTAAAAATCAATAGCCTCCTCCCATGTCAAATTGATCAATTATAAGTTGAAAAACAAAACAAAAGAAATTCAAAATGTCCAAAGTGCTATCCGAATAGGCCATGAGCAAAGCTAAATATTTTTTATTTTCCACCAATTGCCCACACTCATGAGTCTTGAAATTAATTTTAAACTTTATCTTATATTTGGAAACGTCATGATTTGAATTTATTTTGGATTGAGAAGATGTAATATAAAATTATGTTGAAAATTGTTCAAATCCATCCGTATCTAAGGTCTCAAATATATTCTCCCAAATGTAATGTAAGAGTGCTTTAAAATTATTAACCACCTCCCATGTTAAATTGATTAATTGTAACTTGAAAAACAAAAAGAAATTCAAAATGCCCAAACTGTTATTAAAGTAGCAATTGAATCAAAATAAGCAATGAGCAAAACAAGCTTTGCCCTGCAAATTGGTTGGGTCATTGATAGAACCCTACTAGTTCAATCCTCACTTTCCATTCCTAGGGTTATTGAATATTTTACTTGCTTGCTATTGCTAGTTCAATCGTCAGCTCTTGCTTAGTCATTGAACTATATCCATTTTAGGGAAACTTTCTAAACACTACTGCATTTCGGAATTCATCCTTTCCTTCGCCCGATTCTCTCTATTGAAAACTTGAATTTATGTGATTTAATATACTTGTCAAATAAAGGGATAGTGGAGAAGATTAATTACATAATTTGCATTTATATCAAATAATAATAGCCCTATATTTGGAATTATATTAGATTTGGATAAGATGTACTATAAAATTATATTGAAATTTGTTCAAGTCCACTCAAATCCAAATTCAAGGTTCGAAATTCATACTCCCAAATGCTACCTAAATCAAAAAATTTTGAATCCATCCATAACATCCATTTCTTGAAAATAGAATAGCAAGAGTTTGGAAGACTTAGGGTATACTACAAGGATCTTTCCGATGCTTAAGGTAGGAAGTAAAGGGTATACTCCTTCATTTTCTTACTTTCCTCTGGATTATAAGTTCTTTATTGGTCCTTCTCTATTCCATGCGTTACACCTTTTATATTACACACATGATCATCTTCCATAAACAAATATGACAATAATTGTACCATTTGGTAATTGAATATATATAACAAAAAAGGAAGAGAAAAGAATACAACCAATTAATAAGATAATAGAAAGAAATTTATATTGCTCGTTAACCTGTATTTTCAGCAAGAAGATGGATACGTTCACCGAGAGAAATTAATTGTAAATTACACACTCATCATTTTTAATTTTTATGGTTATTAGAAAGATTAGAGAACCATCATATAATGACTTATTAAAAAACATATAGAATCGATCAAGTTTTTAATCAAGATAAGAAATTCCAGAGTTTAATTTGTATGAATGTAAGAAAAAAAATTATCAAATTTGGTAGGAGTGAAGTACAAAGAAAATAGTTCAATGTTGGGCTATAGAGTACTAGAGTGGGTTGGAAAGGGATATGCTTGCAAACTCTAAATAATCCACATCTCATTGTCAAAAACAAGTTCAATCCATCTAAGCACTTCAAGTCCTTATATATTAATACTAGTTTTATTTAAATTGATCTTGTTTAGGTATCCAATTTATTCAGTACATATAAATTTCAATTACAAAGTAGGAGAAAGTGGTAGACTAACATTAAGTAGGAAACAACCTACTGTTGCTAGCTACTAGAAAAAGTTTTGCCTATGTTTTTACATTGTTTGTATTGGGAGAGATATTAACAAACAATCACAGCGGAATAATTTTTCTCCCTATATACAAGCAAATATAGTGTAACTTTACTTTTATACATGTTAAAAATAATAAGAAAAATAATCAATCACACCAAGCCACAAGAACATAAGGAATTTTTTTACGTGGAAAACTTCCCTAATATAAGGAAGAAAAACCACGGGACCTAGTCCTGTTGAAATCTCTACTATCAACCAAATAATGGATACACCATGTCTTTTCTAATCGCAATTAGAGGTTACAAATATATCTCATCAAGATATCATCAATCTTGGCAAATACAATGAGAATTGGAGAGAATATATCAAAATCGTGGTTACTGTTCATGGGCACAAATCCCAACTCTCGAGCTCAAAATCCGATCTCCACTGTTCAGATTGTAGCTCCTTGAGTCATGAACCTTCTCCAAATTTCAGCTCGATCGTACCACGGATAAAGTAGGATCGGAATCTTGATGAAATCTGAGCAGCACGAGAAAAAATCATGTTTTTTTTTTTTCTCTCTCTCTCCCTCTATCTTTCTTTCTTTTCTTTTTTTTTTTTTAGAACTGATGGTTCCAAAGGGCTGGGCTTTGGGATTTTAAAAAAACTCACTTGGGCTTTCCTCCACATGGAAGGAAATAATCCAACAAATCTTCCCCTTTGCGACTATGTGGAGGGAATCGCCATCTCGGCAATCAAACAATGAACTTCAAACTTCTCCCTTGGTAGTGTCTTTGTCAACATATCATAACCATTATCATCAGTGTGAACCTTCTCAAGTTCCAGTAACTTATCGTTCAACGCATCTCTGATCCAATGGTATCGTACATCAATGTGCTTCAATCTTGCATGGAAACTGGAATTCTTAGTAAGATGAATAGCATTTTGCCTACAAAACAACAAATACCTCTACTGCTTGAAACCAAGTTCTCTCAAGAACTTCTTTGCACATAGAAACTCTTTAGTCGCTTCCGTTGTTGCAATGAACTCTGCCTCCATCGTAGAAAGAGCATTACACTTTTGAAGTCTCGATTGCCAAGCTATAGCCCCACCTAAAAAAGTTATCAAATAGCTTGAAGTAACTTACGAGTATTCATATCCCTTGCCATATCTGCATCTTTGTAGCCCACTAACAATGGTTGTTTATTTCCTAAACCAAGTCTAAACTGGAAGTGCCTCGAAGATACCTCATGATCCACTTCACTGCATTCTAATGCTCTTTTCTTGAATTTGTCAAGAATCGGCTAACTACACCAACTGCATAGGCTATATCTGGTCTTGTGCAAACCATTGCATACACTGCTGAGGTATAAAGAACTCTTTCCATGTCTTCCTTTTCCTTATCTGTAAAAGGACATTCCTTTGTACTTAGTCTGAAGTGGGTAGCAATAGGAGAGCTAACCACTTTAGCTTTGTCCATATTGAACCTCTGAAGCACTTTCTCAATGTACTCCTCCTGTGACATATGTAACTTCTTGGCACTCCTGTCACGACTGATTCTTATGACAAGAATTTTCTTTGTTGACCCCAAATCCTTCATAGCAAATGATTTACTCAATTGCTCCTTTAACTAGTCAATCCTTGAAGCATTCTTACCAACAATTAGCATGTCATCCATATAAAGCAGTAAGAAAATAAAATCATCATCAGAGAATTTTTGAACAAATACACAGTGATCTGATGTAGTAACCTGGGAAAAAATAAAAATAAATAAATAAATAAATAAATTATTATTAATTTAATAATATAATATAATATATATATTATAATATATAATATATGTATATATATAATCAATCAGAAGGAAGTTTCCTTCACGATGAAGGAAATAGAGAGATTTTCTCTCTCTAGCCACTCTCGTCTCTCTCTCCTCCACCACCTCTCTCTCTCTCCTCAAGTTCTCGAAGAATTTTTGGCTTATTGAAGAACGAAAAATATCTCTGGGTTCCATTCTCGGCCACCAACATTTTAATTAGAATGGATTTGTCGTAGGAGCATCTTAGGCACCACTCCTGAGATAAGGTAAATCCACTCTCTCTCTTCAATTTATCCCCAATCTTTAGCCAAATCGACGATCGGACACCACCACGAGGTCCTAACTTTGATCCTCATCATTTTAATTAGAGCAAATTTTTGATTTGGAGATCCTATGCACCACTCCAAGGTTAAGGTAAGGGGAATAAATTATATCAGAAATTTTTATAAATTAATCGATTAAATTGTAATATGAGATTACATGAATTATATACATATTTTTTATGAATATTCTGGTATATGAAAATTGAATTTTGGGTTTATTATTATTATTATTATTATTATTATTAGTTGATTAAACTGGCGTTTGTGAGTTTAGAGATTTTTATAGTAATTGTATTTCAAAGTTTAACCGATTGAATTAAAGTATTTGATTTTTGGGTTATTGTAGTAGATTTTTTGAATGATCTGGCCGGTAAAATTATTGGTTTGATTTATTATACGTATTTTGTAAAGAATTAAAGTGAGTAGGGTTGGTTATCTTTGTTTTCCTATTAAAAAAATATTTTGAGTTAAATAAATGGTGGAGATAATTAAATCGGTATTTTCGGTAAAACAAATATTGAAAATAGAACAACCAGTTTTCCAGTAGTTTATATAATTATAAGAAACACTCAAATCGTGGGGCATGCGAAAAAATATTATTGTTTAATTAAAGTTATGAGTTTTTAGTATGATATATTGATATACTGAAATGTGTGGGTATTATACTATTTTTGGAACTATGGAAAAGAAAGTAAAGTATAGAGTATTATTATTGTTAAATTGCAATGTATGGTTTAAGAGCTCCGATGGACCATAGCACGCTCGGTACTGTAGCTACAGTAATGAAGAGTAAAGTGCAACCACACGTCTCGAGGAGAGTATTGGTATTGAATAGTCGTTTGGGCCAGTGAAGTGTAGAATTCCCCCTGGAGTCTAGACCAACATGGGAAGGCCAATCGTACTAGCAGAGATGGAGTATAGTTGACTTAACCTAGTGTTAGGCCGGTCAGGGTTAAGTCCAGCCTATAGGCCGCACAACCCGTCATGGGGGGAAGCATGTCGTTTATCCATTCGGGGTGAGTTCTTATATTCATATTTTTCAAATTTAACCAGAGTTTAATAGAACAGAGTATATAAAAACAGAGCATATGAAGAGCAGGGTATTCTAGAGGTTACAATTTACAGAGTATAGTTGCAATACAAATTCTAGCCTATGTGGCATTTAACTAGCCTGTGTGGCTTGTATTTAACTTGTGTGATAATTGCAAAGTATTTACAGTACACAGTTTATAGTTGCAAAAGTATTAACAACTTACAGTTTATAGTATTCATATAGGTGTGAGTTATAGTTTGCATGTAAAAGTTATTATTAGTAAAGTATTAAATATAATTTATAATGTCGTATCACATGTGATTGGGGCGAGGTAAACTCTCCGCTCGAGGGTTTGCTGGGTGACTCACTTCTAAAAATGAGTAACACTATGACTATCCTAAGTATAGGAGGTACATCGTGTAATAATTAGCCCAAACAGGTCAGATTGTCTCCTCAGGGAATGCAAATTAGTTTTAAACTAGTGCGAAAAAGGAAAAGAAAATAAGAAAACAATTTTACTAAACATGGTTCAAATTCGAAATCTTAGGATTTTTGAAAGTTTGTGGTGAAATTAAAACAAATTAAAACCTAAAACAAGAACATAACGTGCATAAATAGAAGAATAACTACCATGCAATTAAACAAGTAAACTAACTAAGCTAACCTAGTACAATCCATTCAACCATCCAAATAAATGATAACCATATCAAACAAGCAAAATAACTCAACTTAACAATGAAACCAAGAGAACAAGAGAACTAGAGATGGAGTGAAACAATAAAATAATTCAACTTAACAATGAAACCAAGATTTAAAAAAAGGATTCTGAATTTAACAATAAAAATAAACTCAAACTGAATTTTTAAACTAACTTTAACAATAAATAAACTCAAGATGAAATTGAAGTAGATTAATAATCAGCAAATTCCAGCAAAATAATTTAAAATGACATTAAACTAAAATACTACAACTAGATGACAATAGGAAATTTAAAATAATCATCAAAATAACGTAATACAAGTAAATAAATACAAGGACAAAAGAGAGAATGAAAGAGAGAGAGAGAGAGAGAGAGAGAGAGAGAGAGAGAGAGAGAGAGAGAGAGAGAGAGAGAGAGAGAGAGAGAAGGAGATGTGGCTGGAGAAGGAGATGTGGCTGGCCATGAGGATGCTCTGTAGTAACCGGGAAAAATAAAATTTTAAAAAAATAATAATAATAAAATAATAAAATAATAAAATAAAATTAATTAATTAAATTAACAAGTAAAATGAATAGTATGATAATGAATATATATATATATATGTGTGTGTGTGTGTGTGTGTGTGTGTGTGTATATATAAGTAAGTTATTATGTTATGCATTTAATATATAGGTTAAAGGTATATATATATATATATATATATAAAGTGTGAAAGCTTCTTCAAGATGTTTTGAAAGTCAAAATCCAATTTGAATTGGATTTTTGGTGTGCATAGTGCACTCTCTTACACACACTCTCTCTCTCTCCTCTCTCTCTCTCTCTCCTACGACTCTCTCTCTCTTTGATTCCGGGTTAGTTTTACACCGGATCGACAAACCGAAGCCACCACGATGCTCCTGGCGAAGTTCTCTACAAGTCTGCCGGAGCGGATCGTCAGGGAAACGAAGTTGGATTTCATCCCAAATCCAATGTAAGAATTTATATTCAATATTTGGATTTTTGACAGTTGAAGAAAGTGATATACGCGTAAAAATACTGAACTTTAATACTAGAAATTTTCATTTCCAAGGGTGTTGATTCAGAACGTTGGGAATCATCCCTAAGTTGAGGTAAGACTTTTTAAATCGAATTTGACTTAGTGGTAGTTATTAAAAATATTGTACGTACAAAAATACTGAACTTTAATTCTGCAAGTTTTCATTTTCAGGGTGTTGAGTTGAGAACATTGTGGGTACGGGGAAGATTTTTTTAGGGGTTTTTCAGGAATCAGGTAAGGGGATAAACTAAGCTAGTTTTGTTTTGAGAAAATGCATGTATATATATGTAGCATCTCGTTTCAAGAAAAATAAATATATTTATATATATGATTTATATTTGGAAAATACTATTTAAATGATGATATGTTGAATACGTGGAAAATTTGTTTAGTGTGGCATGAGTATAAAAATGTTGTGAAATATTGTTTTCTGGGAATGGGGACGATATGGATTTCTATAATGGAAAACCAGCATACGGGCCGAGATATTTATATATATATGTGATTTGCCGGCGTACGGGCCGTGCTATGTGGATATGTTTGCCGGCGTACGGGTCGTGCTATGTGGATGAGATTTGCCAGTGTACTGGCTGTGCTACGTGACTTGTGCTACGTGATTTGCCGGCGTACGGGCCGAGCTATGTGATTTGCCGGCGTACAGGCCGAGCTATGATAAAATATATAATTTCGGCATACGGGTCGATGATTTTCATGAAATATGTATATGTCAAAAATGATATGATTGTTTTGATAATTATTGATATGAGATATCCATGTATCACGATTTTAGTATATGTATATGATATCAGAACCTGGTTGGCTTGGTCTAGGCTAACACTTGCACGGTACCATTACTATGTGTCCATGGTCCTCGTGATCATGATATCTGTTTTAATGCCGCTGTACGGAGTAGTGTGAGATTGGATGGTCGATGTGGTTATTTTTAAGAAGTGTGCTGTTATCGCCCCTGGTGTACGGACCAGTCTGGGTAGACCCATCGGACCTACAGACTACTGTTTGACTTGGCAGTGGTCGGCCAACCATTGTCAGGTCCCGCCTTCGGGCCACACAACCCAGTCATGTCAGGGTAATTCATGACAACAGCCAGCTAACCTACTAGGATTGTTTTATGTTATTATTATTGTATAAGATGAGATATGTTTATGAAAATGCAGTATATTCTGCTATGTGTTGATATATATGTATGTTTTCCCAGATTTGATAAACAGTATTGAATATGTTATGTATGGTATATGTAGAACACATAATACTCATGTTGCCACACACTGGTATTAGTTTATTTCCCTTACTGAGATATGTCTCACCCCTAAATCTTATTAACTTTTTAGGAGCCCTGGATAAGAGAGCGGGAAAAGCCCCGCTGATATAGTACGGTCTATCTGCCCTTTTTGAAGGGTAAGTTTTGTAAGGACAGTTAGATTTTGTGGGAAATGTCCCTAGGTTTTATTTTTGGGATGTATATATGAAAATACAGTGATTGTAGTAACTCTGGTATATTGTGGTATATGGTATTGAGATGTACATGTTTGTATATTTTCTACTGCTAGGGCTTCTGCTTTATGTTTTGATATATCCTTGGTGCCCACGGGCCCAGGTGGATTGTGACTAGCTGAGCTGGAATGTATGATGTGATGATAATTTATTTATTAAAAAAAAAATATATGTGAAAAAGGAGCAGGTAGTTACATGCTCCAACACACAAAGCAGCAACAGCGGCGCACTCCCCAAAATATGTTTGCCAGCCGCAGACCCCACATGCAACACTCCACCCTAGCTTCTTCAATAGTTACCCTAGCCTTCTACCTTTTTCATTTTTATGCCCTACACACTCCTCTATTTTCCTTTACTGCCCCCAGCTCACATTTCCCTAGCTAACATACACACACATAGGCCCTACACGTTGCCTTCTTTATTTCCTTTTCATTCTTTCACCCTTTTTTTTTTTTTAACCTTTCAATCCCTCCTCCATCGCCTACTCACGTCAAGCCTAGCACAGTAAGCCACCTCCAAAAAGACAAGCCCCTTTTTTATCTTTGCATGGCTGGGTCACATCAAGACCCGGCCCACTTCATTTCTTTTATTTTATTTTCTTGTTTCTTCTTTTTTCTTTTTTTTGTTCCACAGCACACAAACCCGATTTTAACCAGCAAGTAGACGTACATTGTGTCACATGCAAATTCTCACCCCCTCCCCCAACTAAAGTGGAACATTGTCCTCAATGTGAAAGCATAGGGGAAATAGAAAAACTATGCACGAGTGAACAAACTAATAGAAGAAAAAAATACAAAAAATCACTACCAACTAATGTGACATAAAAAGAAAAGAAAGATGCAATAAGAACAAATAAAATGCAAAGAAAAAATGAAAAATAAAAATAGTAAAATAGAAAGATTAGAGGACTCCCTTAGGGTCTCGCAGAAGCAAGACCTCTTGATATGAATCGAATGAAGTCATGAAGGGCTTTAGACGATGTCCATTGACTGTGAAGCTGTTGTCACTCTTTGGATCTACAATCTCTACCACACTATGAGAATAAAATTTTTCAACAATGTACAAGCCACCCCATCAGAACTTCAGTTTCCCAAGAAACACATGCAATTTGGAGTCATAGAGAAGCACTTGCTAAAAAGGGAAAAGTTGTTTGTCTTTGATTTTTCTGTCATCCAGCAACTTCATCCGCTCCTTGGCTAAGCGGGCATTGTCATAAGCTTCCCTCCAAGACTCTTAAAGTTCAAAATATGAAAGTTGTTGAGCACTTTCTCGGCTTTCCACAGCATTTTGAATCGTCTCAATCGAAGCTCGAACGAGAAAGTTACGCCTAAATTACAAAGTAATGTTAGTTTTTAACTTCAAATAATTGCCCTACAATAAAAAAAAAAACCAAAAATTCGTAAATTACTCAATAAAAACCAAATAATATAAATAGAACATAATGTTAAAATATTGATAGTAATTAGGTATTTAATTAAAAATATAATCCTTAATGTATGAATTAAAACGCCTAATTACGCATCTTTGACGCGTAATTACACCCCTCAACTAACATTTTGCTAGTCTATAGCAAATAACGTGAATGCATTCAAACTGGGGGAATAGAAACTAAAATTCCAATACTTATGAAAATTACATGCCATGAAATATGCTTAATGAGTTTAGGAACACAAGACAGAGATTAACCCAAGTTATGTATCAACTGAGAGATTTATACACAATTTAGTAAAACAACCAAGATAATGGAGTGTAATAAAGCTTACGTGTACAAGAGAGGATTAGAGTTCCAAGATTGACCACCAGCAAATATTAATGGTTTCAAACACACCAATTAATCTGAGACAGTCGCATGGTCTTACTCTAATTCAAAACCATTGTATTGGCGGCTTTCACACTATTACACTTTAGAAGGCACCCACTTTCTTGATTAGTTAGGATTCCGGTTGTAGGTCACGCTACTACACTTTAAAAGGTACCCACTTTTTGTTTAGTTAGGATCCCGGTAATAGGTAACTCTTTCCAATACACAATTGTTCCCCTCTTTCTATTCCTTTTTTTTTTTCTCCATTTTTCTTCTTTTTATTTCAATTGATCTCTGGCTTGTTTTTTGTTTTCATTTGCTTCAAGCTTCTTTTTTTCTAAGCCATTAGGATACGGTTCATTAGAGTCCCAAACAATTGAAGTGCATATCAACCAGAAACAATCTAAGGTAGTCTTTCTAACTCTTCTAACATGTGTAGTGTGTGTAGCAGAACTTTCAACATCCTTCTATTGGTTACAATTAAATGAAATAGATAAAGTTCTCTTTTGATTTAAACTCTGATTTACACTAAATCCTACATGTTCCATATCCTCAAAAAGAAAAAAAAATTTTGGGCATGTAATGTTCATAAATAAGAAATTCAGCATGCTCTGAGCTCAATAACAGTATTTCCTAAAAGGTGGACCTAACTAACATGCAAACATCACATGCAATTTTCACATTGAGAGTTTATCATATGGAAGCACACAATTGCACATGCAAATTCTCTTCCCCCCCCCCCTAACTAAAATATTGCATTGTCCTCAATGTTTGAAAAAAAAAAAAAAAGCAAAAGAATGATAATAAGGGAAGTAAACGAGTACTTGGGCAAAGCAGTAGGGGAAAAGAAAAACTGAAACTAAAGAAAAATGTACCTGCTAATAAACTAAAATAAGACAAAATAAAACAAAATGAAAAACAAAGGAAAGAAAAACATCACAGTATGTCTGGCGGAGGCTTTGGAGGAATTTCATCTGGTGGGTGCAAGTCCATAAATTGAACTGGCGAGTCTCCAAATTTGAGTCGCCACAATGAATCGGCCTTGTCACCTGCACGAGAGTTAGCCTCAAATAAGTCCTAGCGTTCTAAGGTACCAAACAAAACATGTGCAGATTGTCTTCCTTGTTTTAACAAGAAAGGATCTTTATTCAGTATATTTTCCAAGAAATTCAATTCTTTAAGAACCAATCTTTGAGGAAAAAGTATCGGAACAGTTACCTTCAGTTCTTCAGAAACATCAACATTAGAATTTTAACCTAGTTTCTTGAAATTTAAGCTCTCACCATTTTGCTCATCCTCTTTATTAGGTGTACTAATCACCTTACCACTACGGAGATTTGCTTCAGCATTACACTCATTGACATTTACTCCAATAGGAAGAGATGGTTCCACGGCTGCCAATCTCTGAGAATAAGGTACCACAGCTTGGTACTCCTTACTAGTCTCAGCCTCCTCATTGACCGACTTCTTCACTTTCAGGCTCACTTCCTCTGATTTTTCTTTGACATCATCTGTCTTAGTTGTAACTTCAGGTGTCGGGACAACTGTTTGTCTGTCGATGAGATGCTGAGGAACAAACGGATGATATATCAGTTCAACCTGACGTGCCTTAACATCAAAATCATTTTTCAATTCATACTGGTCTCCACCATGTATTGTCACTCACTCCAAAAATAAGCAGCTCAAAAGCTATCCCAAATATAGGAGTTCTATCGTGTAATATTTAGCCCAAAGGTCAGATTGTCTTCTTAGAAAATGCAGTTTAACTTCAAATTTTACGTAGTTCCAATTGAAAATAAGAAACAAAAGTCACTGAACACAGTTCAGATTCGGATTTTCTGGTGATTTGAGATTCTTTTTGACAAATTAAAAGAACATGCAATTTAAATTTAAATCCTAACACAAACTAATTTTAACAATGAGAAACAAAAATCCTACGTTTAATAGTTAGGTAAGAATTGAACACGCATTGAAACTTCAGGAAAAAAAAATTAAAGACGATAACTTTAATACATAATTAAAACATGCAATTCTAAAAAAAAAACTCAATCAATCACAAATTTAAACAAAAACCAATTTTTAATGTAACTAATAACTTAAACAAAAATTCAAAACTTCAGTAACTAAATAGTAATCGGAAACACGATAAAAATTCAAACTTAAACAAAATCGAACTCAACAAAATTTAAATTTTAAAAAAAGACAACTAATCTAAATCCTAAAGAAGGTATTTTTTTTTTCTCTTTGTATTTTATTCTTTTTTCTTCTTCTTTCAAGAAAACAAACCGAACTTAAATTAAGTAGAAATTAACTCAAGCAAAGAAAATTAAATCTAATGCCAATAATAAATAACAAGAGAAAGATAATGAACAAACCTTGATAATAATACCCAAACAAGATTAAAAATTAAAACTTCAAGTGGGTTCCTACTGAAATTTAACAATACCTGTAACGTTTAGTCGACCCGAACCCATGGGTAGCCGGGACACCTGTCATACATAGCGGAACCTAGGCAGTAGTAAATGTAAATCATATTCATCAACCATAGAATACATAATACCAGAGTTAACTATAATCCATCACGTTCTGTATTTATATACAATCTCCAAAATACCCAAAAACTCCAAAAAGTATTTTTTAGGATCCTACAACAAAAACCGTTGATCCTAGCACAACACTTACCCTCCTAGCGGGGTGACTCAATAAACTCAACGGTGGCCACGACCCACCGGTCTTTCTGGGTTTCCTGAAAATCATTTAATGTTCGGGGGTGAGATACTTCTTAGTAAAGGAAAATAAACTAAATACAGTTGTGTGACAACATGAGTATTTAATGCAGTCATACATATTTAGTCCATTCATATATCTAAAAGCATACATCATAACATAGTGAATAATCATATACTTTCATATTTTCTAATAATTCATACTGATCATGAAATGTATGTTATAACTGATAGTACTGAAAACATACCTAGGATGAATAGTTAGCTGATGTCATGTATTATCCTCCATGACGGGTTGTGCAGCCCGAAGGCAAGACCCGACAATGGCTGGCCGATCGCTACCGAGTTAAACATGTCCGTAAGGACGATGGGCCCGCCACACCCTGGTCCGGACTGCCAGGTGGACGTCTACAACTCTACACTGAAAGCTACATCGACTCTCTATCTCCCACCCCCTCGTGGGGTGGTTAGCACCAATCTGATCATAGATATCTAATCTATATAGCTACGGTACCGTACTCCTGAACTGAACTAAACTAACATCCGGGTTCTGATAACATATAGTATATGATGATATAGCATTTAACATAAATGGATTGATAGCATTTCTATACTTTCATAAATACGGCCTCGCGCTGAACATTTCATAAGTACGGCCTCACGCCAAACATTTCATAAATACAGTCTCGCGCCAAACATTTCATAAATACGGTCTCGCGCCGAACATTTCATAAGTACGGCCTTACGCTGAAAACATATAACATACACGGCCTAGGGCCAAAAATTTCATACATATCATTATGAGTAAATAAGTCATTTATCAGGTACTTCAAAATTATCATATATTGCATTATTTCATAATTTGTGAAAACATGCTTATTCATTAAATTGCCATATCATAATACTTTTCATGAAAATAATATTCATGCCACACAAAGCTAAGTAAATCCGTACATTTCATTCTAAAATTGCATTTTCTGTATAACAACAGTATTTTCCCAAGTATGCATTTTTACCATTATATCCCAATATAAAACATGTTTTCCTGAAAATTAATTTGCTGAAAAATAATAATAAATTGTATAGAAAATAACTGCTTTAGTTTATTCCCTTACCTGGTACTGAAAAGAAACCCCCTAATTTCACTTGTCGTGCACCTGCAGGGTTCCCCGTTCAATACCCTAAATTCAACAATCTCCAGAACTGAACTTTAATATTTTCAAGTGAATATCGTTTCCTATAACTACAAAAAGACCAAATTCGGCATAAAAAGCTTTACCTCAACTCTGGGATGAATTTCAATAGAGTTCCACCGACGATCCGCTCCAGCAGATATGCAGAGAACTTCTCCAAGAGCGTCGTGGTGGCTTCAGATCCTCCAACCGGTGAAAATTCGACCCAAAATCGAAGAGAGAAGGGAGGGGAACCAAAGGGAGGAGAGAGAGAGAGAGAGAGAGAGAGAGAGAGTTATGCGCCGAAAATTAAGCTTAAAAATGAAGATTAGGCTATTTATACTGCGGGATTCATCGACAAGCCACGTCACCTCGTCGACAAGTCTTGTAGAAAGTTTGTCGATGAACCTGCACCTTTGTCGATGAATTTCAGACTTCCTAAAGATCCTCTCTCGGTATCTTTTTGTCGATCATACGGGACCTCCTTGATGAGATCCTGAAGAACCCTCGTCGACGAAACCTTTGTGTTCTTCAACGAGGCTTAGAAAAATTTCTTGGATTACACCCCAAAGTGTAACGTCGTCGACGAACGCTTCCTTTTGTTACTGTTTCAATTTTCCTCTCTCTTCTTATTTAAATACCATTACTCCTCGGGTCATTACAATACCCAATTAATTAATTAAAAGAAAGAGAAAAAAAATAGAAAGGAAGAAGTGTGGCTAGTCGTATAGCAGTAGTCCACAAAGCACACAATAGCATAGGGGCTTGGGTTGTCCATAATAGATGGAGCAGGAGAGCAATAAGGTTGAGAGGCTTTGGCTAAGGTGTCTTTGGGTGGGCAGCACAGCAGCTTCGACCAAGCAGTGGTAGTTTCCAGCAACAGCCGCTGTGGTCTCCAACAACAGCAGCAAAAGCCATGGGCACTAGAAACTCTTAGGTATTCATGGAAACACAGCAGGAGCTTCGGGTTTTTGGGCTTGCAAACAGCAAGTAAGGGGTCTTGGATCCTTGGCAGCCACACGCAGCAGCAGCTATGAGAGACAACAGCAGTGGCCACAGTAACCAGAGTGGGTATTCTCGAGTTGTAGAGGGCAAGATAGAGGGAGAGAAGTAAGGGAAAGGGAGAGGAAGAGGAAGAGAGCAGGGAGCATAAGAGAGAGAGAGAGAGAAGAGAGGAGAGGGAAGAGAGAAAGGGAGAATGGGGAGTTCGGCTGGGAAGAGGGTGGAGATCAGAGGGGAGAAGGAAGAGAAGAGAGTTGAGAGAGGAGAGAGTTAGAGAGAAAAAAGAAGAGAGGTAGAGGAGAGAAAGGAAGAAGAGAGGAAAGAGAAGAAGGAAGAAGGAAGAAGGAAGAAGGAAGAAGGGAGCCCAAGAAATGAGGGGCGGATGCTAATAGAGAAGAAGAAAGAAAGGAGAATATATAAAGGGGAAGAGAGGGGGCTGCCTTAAACCTGCGCACAGAAGATCAAGACACGACTACATGGTCAGGTCAAATCAAGGTAGTATTATATATATATATATATATATATATATATATATATATATATTCTTTTGCTTCTTTTTTTCTTCTTTATTCTATTTCCAAGCGAACGAGAGCAATTTTGATAGTCTTAGAGCCCGTATCTCGCAAAGCTTAAAACATGAAAGTTATAAATAATTTTTTCATACTTTCACAGCATTTCAAATCATCTAAATCGGAACATGGATGATAAAATTAAGCACAGATTACGAAGTAACGTCGGTTTTAGCTTCTTATAATTGCCCTACAATAAAATACTAAAAAGATTCATAAATTACTCAATAAAATCCAAATATTATAAATAAGATACGTTGTTAAAATATTGAGAGTAATTAGGTATATAATTAAAAATACATGCATCAATGCATGAATTAAAGCACTTAATTACGCAGTTTAAGCGCGTAATCACACCCCCCCCCCAACTAACATTTTGCTAGTTTCTAGCAAATAACGTGAATGAATTTTAGGCCGGTATCCACAAATACTAACTCCAACAAACATGAAATAGTTGCACATGCAACACAACTATACTGTTTCACATATAGGAATATAACCAAATTTCACACAAGCTCATTATATATAATGCACACAACTTCGAAGCAAGTCATTCATGCAAGTCTCATCGTTATATGGCCGTTAAGAACAGTATACTCACATGAAGTTAACCAGCAATATAATTCAGAGTTAATGCAGTCATATAAATATGAGTATCAATAGGTAAAATCTTGAGGTATGTGTAATGTGTATGACTCGTTACACTTAAGATACCAGTGGACACCTACAGAATGGTCGTTTTGACTTGGCCTAACTGGAATACCCTAAAAAACTCTCAAAAAGTATGGGTTCACTCGTTATATGTGAGGGGCAGTGTCGCGATCAAGCATCCCATATATTGTAAGGAACAAACGTTAAATGTATGAAATGGACTAGTCTAAGAAGGATCCAACCTATTTATGAGGTGTCGGTTTCTTCACCATAGCATCTTCTCACCTACTCCCCATGTCCAACCAAGACCACCCTAGATCAACTTATTGACAAACCTAGCGTGAATACATATGAAGCATTGAGCGATTGAAGAGTCTCCATATGTGAAGAACGTGTGTCGTGCCTCTAACTCTTTGTGGTATTTATATGGAGCAGGTATTAACCTTTCATTTCATGTGCATTTCTATTTTTCTTATTATTTCTTTTGCTCATTTTTCAATTTCTATCTTTTCTTGGTCAATTAGGACAATCATTACACTTCTTTTATTGTCTTCACACCACCAATGGGAATTAAGTTCGAACAATAGTCCATGAAAGTCTATCTTTAGGGGTGGTTCAACCCTCACATCTTGAGTAGGCTACAAGACCAAGGTTTCTATCTCCCCACTAGATGTCACCTCTAAGTTAGCAAGTCAAAAATAGAGACTAGTGTACAAAGAATCGTCCAGAAGAAAAGAGAACTGAGTTTCGTGAACTCTGATTTGAAGTTAACACTCAAAAGGACGATAAACAGCTCAAGGATATCTCACAAGGTGTCATAGTCAGCACGGGTGTTCTCTCAATGCTCACAAGGAACCCTAAGTGCAATAAATCACATGAATGTGTCTATTCAATCTCATGAGATGTCGTATAAATACAAGAGTTTATATAGCCAAATTAACACGAGTGTACTACCAATCAATCTTTATGGAGTTTCAAAGTCATATGAAGAGAAGCTACACATAAATGACTCGAGTGTGTAATTCTTAGGTTATATGCAAGTATGTGAAGGGTATAAGTCAGTGTAATTCCTCAATACTCTTTCTTTCTTTCTTTATTTCTTGTTTTTTTTTCTTTTTTTTTCTTTTTTTTTTAATACAAAACCCAGCAAGTAGACGTGCACAGTGTCACATGCAAATTCTCACCCCTCCAACTAAAGTGGAACATTGTCCTCAATGTGAAAGCATAAGGGAAATAGAAAAACTGTGCACAGGTGAACAAACTAATAAAAGAAAAAAATGCTAAAAATCACAATCGACTAATGTGACAGAAAAAGAAAATAAAGATGCAAATAAGACAAATAAAATGCAAAGAAAAAATGAAAAAGAAAAATAGTAAAATAGAAAGGTCAGAGGACTCCCCTAGGGTTTTGGGGAAGCAAAACCTCTTCATGTGGATCGAATGGAGTCATGAATGGCTTTAGACGTTGTCCATTGACTGTGAAGCTATTGCCACTCTTTGTATCTACAATCTCTACTGCGCCATGAGAATGAACTTTTTCAACGGCGTACGGGCCACCCCATCGGGACTTCATTTTCCTAAGAAACACATGCAATCTGGAGTCATAGTGTAACGCCCCAACCTGGGTCTTTCAGGGAGCACTGCATCTCTCCTCCTCCACTTGGATCATACAACACGGGGGGCGGGCCTTATCAGACTAATGACTGGCCCTACAGATCAACACGTGTCCTTTTCAGTGTGTTTTGTCCTCACTCACACACTTCCTAAGAAAACGTCCCAAGAGGTCACCCATCCCAAAACAAACAAAATCCAGGGACACTTTCCACAAAAATACAATTGTCCCTACTAAAACTTACCCTTCAAAAAGGGCAGACAACAGCTCTAGATCAGCGGGGCTTTTCCCGTTCTCCTATCTGGGCTCCTGAAAAATTTATAAAATTTTGGGGTGAGACACCTCTCAATAAGGGAAATAAACTAATACCAGTGTGTGGCAACATGATTATTCTGTGTTCTACATACATACATAACATATTTTGTATCTGTTTTGTCAAATCTGGTAAACATATATATATATATATATATATATATATATATCACCAAAACATGGCAGAACATACTGCTTTTTCATAAACATATTTTATCTCATATAATAATAATAACATAAAAACATTCCTAGTAGGTTAGCTGGCTATTGTCATGTATTACCCCCACATGACTGGGTTGTGTGGCCCAAAGGCGGGACCTGACAATGGTTGGCCGACTACAGCCAAGTCAAAAGTACAGTCTGTAAGTCTAATGGGTTTACCAAACCTAGTCCGTACACTAGGGGCGATCACATACTTCTTAAAAACCACATCGACCATCCAATCTCACACCACTCCGTACAGCGGCGTTAACGCAAATATCATGATCACGAAGACCATTGACACATAGCAACGGTACCATGCAAGTGCTATCCTAGACCAAGCCAACCAGGTTCTGATACCATATAACATATATTGAAACTATGATACATGGATATTTCATATCATTAATTTTCATATCAATCATATCATTTTTCATATATACGTATATCATGAAAATCATCGGCCCGTACGTCGGTATTACACATTTTATCGTAGCTTGGCCCATACGCCAGCAAATCATAGCACAGCCCGTACGCTGGCAAACATATCATAGAACAGCCCATACGCTGGCAAATCACATCATAGCACAGCTCGTATGCTGGCAAATCACATCATAGCACAGCCCGTACGCCGACAAACATATATAAAAATCTCAGCCCGTACGCCGGTTTTCCCATTATAAAAATTTGTATCATAATCTCATTCCAGAAAACAGTATTTCATAACATTTTATACTCATGCCACACTGAACAGATTTTCCACATATTTAACATATCATCATTTTAACCGTATTTTCCCAAATATAAATCATATATAAATATATTCATTTCCCTGAAATCAAATTCTATAATAATATATATACATTTTTCATAAAATACTAGTTTAGTTTATCCCCTTACTTGACTACTGAGAAAGCCCCCAAAATACTCTAGTCTAACACCCGTAGGATTTCCTGACCAAGATCCTAAAAATGAAAACTCCTAGTAATAAAGTTCAATATTTCCACGTGTATATCATTTTCTATAACTATCGCAAGACCAAATTTGGCATAAAAAGCCTTATCTAAACTCTGGGATGATTTCCAACTTGCTTTCATCAACGATCCGCTCGGCAGATTTGGAGAGAACTTCTCCAGGAGCGTCGTGGTGGCTTCGAATTGTCGATCTGGCGTAAATTTAGCCCGAAATCGATGAAAGAGAGAGAGAGAGAGAGAGAGAGAGAGAGAGAGAGAGAGAGAGAGAGAGAACTGAATGGGAGAAAGAGAGAGAGAGAGAAAAGTGTTGGCTTCATTAGAAAGTTAAAAATCCAGATTTTGATATTTATAAAGCAGGGAATTCGTCGACGAGCCACGTCATTCGTTGACGAATCCTTTAATAATTTCATCGACGAAATTCAGTCCTCGTCAACGAAATTCAGTCGGCTCAAAACCTCTCTCAGTATTTTCTCGTCAACGAATCCCCTGTATTCGTTGACGAATTATCTAATACCTTCGACGACGAATCCCCTGTATTTATCAACGAATTCTCTTATACCCTTGTCAACGAATCCCCTATATTCGTCAACGAAGCCCTGATGATTCCCTCAGTTATTCCTTTCAAAGTGCAATGCCGTCAACGAACGCTTTCGACTTCCTCCCTGTTTTCCATTTCCCTTCCTCTTTATTATTTAAATTCCATTTTTATTCGGGTTGTCACACATAGAGAAACACTTGTTGAGAAGGGAAAAGTTGTTTGTTTTTTATTTTCCTATCATGCAGCAACTTCATCCGCTCCTTGGCTAAGCAGGCATTGTCGTAAGCTTCCCTCATAGACTTTCCGATTAAGAGGCACTATTTTCTCAAGTATGATTTTGATCTCTCTATTGGCCAGCTCAGCTTGACCATTAGTCTGAGGGTGGTATGGAGTAGAGACCTTATGGGTCACTCCATACTTTTGCATGAGTTTTTCAAAAGGTTTGTTACAAAAATGCAACCCTCCAGCACTAATGATTGCCTTGGGCATGCCAAAATGTGTAGATAAATCTTTGAAAAAATGGATGACAACCCTGTGGTCATTTGTTCTACAAGGTATAGCTTCCACCCAATTTGAAACATAGTCCACAACAACTAAAATGTAAGAATGCCCAAAAAAGTTTAGGAATGGTCCCATAAAGTCAATTCCCCAACAATAAAAAATTTCAAGAGTCAAAATGGGAGACATAGGCATTTCATTCTTTGTTGTAATTTTCCTTTATTTCTGACAAACCTCATAGGTTTCACAAAAATTCTCAACATATAGTAGGCCAGTAGAGTTGTAGACACCCGAAGAATTATGGTATTTAAATAATAAAAGAGGAAAAAAAGGGAAATTGTAAAGGGGCTCACAGCAGGTCCTTGTCGATTAACTCAAAGCGTTCATCGACGAACTGGCTTATCGAGATTGTCGACAGGAACACGTGTCTCATCGACGAGAAGTTACCGAGAGGCTATTTTCATCTCTGAATTTCGTCGACGAGGAATAAGCATTCGTCGACAAACTTCCTTTGTGGCCTTGTCAACTAAGTGACGTGGCTCGTTAACGAGTGTAGGTGTATAAATAGCCTAAACTCGATTTTTCAATCAGAAAGCACGCGAATAACCCTCTCTCTCTCTCTCTCTCTCTCTCTCTCTCTCTCTCTCTCTCCTGTCGTCCCTTCCCTATTCTCTTTAAGATTTTGGGCCGGATTCTTGCCAGTTCGACGATCCGAGGCCGCCACCACGACACTCCTGGGAAAGTTCTCTTCAAGTTTACTAGAGTGGATCATTGGTAAGGCTGACTTGAAATCCATCCCAAATTCAAGGTAAGACTTTTTATTTAGTTTTTGGCTTTCCTCCAGTTGTAGACAATGTAGTAGTTGAAGAAATACTGAAGTTTTGTTCAGGGAGATGTTATTTTCAGGGTGTTGAACAGGGAACCCTGCCGGTGTAAGACTAGACTTTGTAGGAGGGGCTTTTTCAGAAATCAGGTAAGGGCATAAACTAAGTCAGGATTTTATGAAAAATGTATTTACTATTTTACAGCATTTAGTTTCAGATAAATATGTATATTGTAGAATTATGTTAGAAATAATGTTGTTGATTAGAAATATGTTTAATACCTCTTCTGTGTGGCATGAGAAATATTTACCATGGAAATTATGATGATAAAATATTATGTTTACAAAGTAAGTATGTTTGTACTGCTTCTAAGAAAATGTTAAAATGATACAGGGATTTTTCAAACTAGGGATTTTATATGATATATCGGCGTATTGGCCGAGGTTTTTATATGATATGTCAACGTACAAGCCGAGGGTTTTATATGAAATACCGGCGTACGGGCCAAAGGTTTTATGATATGCAATATCGGCATACGGGCCTTGATTTATAAAATACAAAATGTCGGCATAAGGGCCGTAAATTTTATATGATATGTTATGCAAAGATGTATGAAAATATTAACATGACGGATATGATTATGTAATAGCCATGTATCATTATTTGGAAATATGTTATATGTTATCTTAACCTGGTTGGCTTGGTTTGGGCTTTCACGAAGCATGGTACCATAGCTATATGATCACGATCATGTTTATGTTAGTGCTACCGCTTGCCGTACAGGGCAGTGGGAGATCGGTAGAGAATGTGGTTTATTGTAGCGTAGGCAACTCTCTGGTGTCTGGACCAGGAGGGGTAGACCTATTGTACTTACAGACTTTTGTTTGATTTAACGTGGTCGGCTAGCCATTGCTAGGTCGCGCCTTCGGGCCGCACAACCCAGTCATGTGGGGGTAAGACATGACACCAGCCAGCTAACCATCCAGGATGTTTTCTATGTACATTTATATGAGATGATTTATGTGTATAGAAATTCAGTATATTATACTATGATATGATAAAACATGTTTCTCTTTGATATGATACAGACAATTTTATCAAGTATGTTTATGTACTATTATATGTATAACACGAAAATACTCATGTTGCCACACACTGATATTAGTTTATTTCCCTTACTAAGAGGTGTCTTACCCCAGTTATATAAACATTTTAGGAGCCCCAAATAGGAGAGCGAATAAAGCTTCATAGCGCTAGAGTTCGATTGTTCTACCATATTTGAAGGGTAAGTCTTTTGCTAAGGTTAGAAGGATTTTTGGGTGACGACCCTAGGACTTGTTTTTGGATATTTGGGTTGTGTGTATTCATATGATGGTTGTAGTAAACTCTGGTATTGTGTTGTTTGGTAATTTGATATGTATATGATTTTACGTTTCCTGCTCCTTAGGTATTAGTATTGTATTTCAGGTATATCCCTAGTACCATGGGTCCAGGTGGGTTATGATTTATCAGGATGATTATAATTTGCCAGGATTATTATATTGAACATGTTTATGGAAAAAAAATATATGGTAAAATAAGCAGGTCGTTACAAGAGTCCACTTTGCAAAATTTTTGAAATGGTTTTCTTTGCAGCAAAGTGACCTCCACATGCTCCACTATGACAAAAATGCATCACAGAAGTGAATTCATCATCGGGCACACATCTACGAACCAAGTAGTTAGAGCAGTATTTAAACAGATATGGATTTTCAAAATAATAATGTCGTACCTTCGTAAGGAACTTATGCTTATCCTAAGTTAACCAATGTTCTAGCATTCGGTCGGTGACAAGGTAATTCACAATATTGGCAAACTATGGAGTGCGTGACACTGCAAAAAGACGTTCATCGAGAAAATCATCATTTAAGGGAGAGGGAGATACAGACACATCAAGTAGCTGTAAACGAGAGAGATGGTCAACTACAACATTTTCCACGCCCTTTTTATCTCGAATAGTGATGTCAAATTCCTCAAGAAGTAGAATCCATCTGATCAAAATGGGTTTAGCATTCTTCTTTGCTAAAAAATATTTCAAAGCAGAGTGATCAATAAAAATAATGACAGACAATCTAATGACATAAGAACAAAATTTTTCTAAGGCAAATACAACAGCTAAAAATTCCTTCTCAGTGGTGGTATAATTTTTCTGAGCATCATTCAAAGTTCGACTCGCATAATAAATGACAGACGGCTTGTTATCAATTCTTTGACCTAGAACAGCACCAAGGGCGTAGTCACTAGCATCAATCATGATTTCAAATGGCAAGTCACACCGAGGAAGTTGCATGATAGGCGCAATAGTCAAATGTTTCTTTAGCATTTCAAAAGCACGTTGACATTCATCAGTCCACAAGAATTTAGTCTCATTCTACAATAAAGTATATAATGGTTTAGCAATACTACTAAAGCCCTGAATGAAACGCATATAGAAGCCGGCATGACCAAGGAAAGAATGAATATCCCTAACTTTCTTGGGGACAGATAACTGGGAAATCAGCTCTACCTTAGCCCTGTCAACCTCTATACCACGCTCAGAAACCAAATGACCAAGTATTAAACCACTACTTACCATAAATTGACATTTTTCCCAATTCAAAAGCAAATTCTTTTCCTCACATTTTTTCAAAACAACAGTCAAATTTTTTAAACAAATATCAAAGGACTTACCAAACACAGAAAAGTCATCCATACAAATTTCACATATGTCATCTAAAATATTAGAGAAAATACTCATCATGCAACGTTGGAATGTAGTAGGTGCAATGTATAGACTGAATGACATTCTGCGAAAGGCGAAAGTACCAAAGGGACAAGTGAAGGTAGTCTTCTCTTGATCCTCAGGTGCTACAGCAATTTGATAATAACTAGAAAATCCATCCAAGAAACAGAAAAAAGAATTACCAGCTACTTTTTTGAGTATCTGATCTAGGAAAGGTAATGGGAAGTGATCTTTTCGGCTAACCGAATTCAATTTACGATAATCAATACACATTCTCCAACCCGTTACTTTCCTAGATGGGATCAATTGTCCATTAGCATTTTCAATGACAGTCACACCAGATTTTTTTGGAACTACCTATGTCGGGCTTACCCATTTGCTATCGGAGATCGGATAGATGATGTCGACAGCTAATAATTTCAACACTTCGTTCTTTACCACCTCCTTCGTGGTTGGATTCAGCCTCCATTGTGCATCTCAAATTAGCTTAGCGTCTCCTTCCAAGAAGATGTTGTGAGTACAAATCAAAGGGTCGATACCCTTGATGTCTGCAATGGTCCATATTGTCGCTCCTCGATGTTTCCTTAGTACCTGCAATAACTCAGTTTCTTGTTTAAGAGTAAGGTGAGAAGAAATTACCACAGTAAATGTGCCTTCTGCTGGACCCAAGAAAACGTATTTCAGCTCTTCGGGCAATGGATTCAGCTCAAGTGTCGGAATTTCTTCTTCTGCTGACTTCATAATTTTGGGCAGGTCAATAGCCTCAAACATTGGCTTACACCAACTACTCGTGTAACTTGCATCCAACAAGTGAGGGGAACCATCTATCTCTGGAAATTGCCCCTCTGATCTTGACAATTTTTCATCAAATACCTCAAGTTATTCAGAAGAGTCATTTTCAAGCGTGCCATCAATATCAAGTACTGCCAGTAACTCTAAAATATCCAAATCATCTATTACATCAACTGCATGTGTTTCTGCGTTATCGCACCCATTTGACATCTTGTGAGCATTGAACATGTTCATTTCCAATGTCAGGTTTCCAAACGTGAGCTTAAGAACTCCGTTTCGACAATTAATCAAGGCATTAGAAGTTGTAAGGAATGGTCGCCCAAGAATAACAGGGGCCTGATATATGGTGGAAATAGGCTGCTGCATGTCCAGAACAACGAAGTCCGCGGGGTAGTAAAATTTGTCAACTTAAACCAATACATCCTCAATAACGTCTCGTGGAGCTTTTACTGATCTGTTTGCCAACTATAGCATAATAGTAGTTTTCTTCAACTCACCTAAACCTAACTGCTCAAATATCGAATATGGGAGCAAGTTCACACTGCTTCCTAAATCAAGTAAAGTTCTCCCGACACGAGATTCACCAATCATGATAGAAATAGTAGGAGAACCAGGGTCTTTGAGTTTCTGAGGAGTCTGACTCAATAGCAACGCACTAACTTGCTTAGTCAAGAAAGCCTTTTTCTTTGCGTTCAGTTTCCTTTTTACTGTGTACGGATCTTTCAGAAATTTTGCATATGCAAGGACTTGCCATATGGCATCCAGAAGTGGAATGTTGATCTTTACCTGTTTGAAGATTTCTTGGATCTCAGTGTGATACTTATTTTTCTGACCAGATGTCAACCTTTGAGGATAGGGTACCACAGGTTGATACTCCTGAACAGTCTCATCCTCCTTATTATCTAACTTCTTTGAATTTGAGCTCGCTTTATCTGATTTTTCTTTTCTCTCATCTATCTCAGTTGTCAATTTAGGTGTTGGAGTAACTATTTGTCGATCAGTGGGAATTTCAGGACAGGAAACTTCCTTTCCTCTTCTCAAGGTAATAACTGCCTTAGTTAACTCAAAAGCATCCCCTGAAACATTATGCACCGGTTGTTGTTGTTGTTGATATACTTAAGGATTAGGCTGAGGCTATGCAGGAAATTTCCCTTTTTCCAAGGTATTTAGTTATGTACTTATCTTATTCACGGTGTCTCTCAGTTCACTGATAGCTTGATTATTCTAATTGTTGGTCGTGACATGAATTTGCATGAATTTCTTAAACATGTTCGCCATCTGTGTCATGCTGTCTTCAGAAGATTTATTCGATGGGATAGGAGCTAAATTTGGTTGAAATACCAGAGGTGCATAACTCTGAGAAATCTGTTGCGGCCGATGCTACTATTGAGGAGCTACAACTGAGTGATATAGTGGCTGTGGAGGTGATGCATAAGATTGAGGAAATTGCTAAAATTGTAAGGAAGATGGACCAGACTTATCGTTGCTCCATGATAAGTTCGGGTGATTCTTCCATCCCGGATTATAAGTGTTTGAGAATGGCTGATTTTGAGATTTGTTGACCCAATTTGCTAACTGCATCTGGCCAGATCCACTTTCCTACAATCCTGGTAGAAACGGACAATCCTCCACCGATTTCGCAGCTTTCACTTTCTCCAACTTCATAACCTCAATTTTTTTAGACAACATAACCTCAATTTTTTTAGACAACGCAGTAACAAGAGCCTATAGACTAGTTTCCTCTTTGACCTCGCATCTACCGCCACCACTAATCGCTCTAAGAGGTTGTACTGCCATTGGTGCCTATTCATGACGTGACTCTCAGCTAAATAATCAAAGAATGATAGAGCTTCATCTGATTCCTTACTGAAAAACTCCCCGTTGCACATGGTCTAGACAAACTATTTACATTCAGGGGTTAAAGCAGTATAAAAATAATTCACTAACCTCTAAGATTCGAACCCGTGATGCGAACATATATTCATCAGGTCCTTGAATCTCTCCCAAAAATCTTGGAATGTCTTGTCATCTTTCTGCATGAACTAACTAATATGCTTCTGCGGGTATTGAGTTCTTTGAAAAGGAAAGAACTTATGTAAGAACTCACGCTGCATTTCAGCCCAGCTAGTAATAGAGTTAGGTTGCAGAGGATTAAACTAGATTTTTGCTTTATATTTCAAAGAAAAAGGAAACAGGCGAAGTTTGATATACCCATCGGTTCCAGCCCTATTAATGAAAGTGGTACAAACCATCTCAAAATTTGTCAAATGCTGGTATGGACTTTCAGAATCCATCCCGTGAAACTGGGGTATCACAGATAACATGTCATGCTTAATTGTGAAGTTCAGTACATCTTGTGGTAACGCAATGCAGGAAGGTGTAGAAGTGTGTGTGGGCTGCAAAAAATCCAAAATTGTACGTTGTGCAGGTGCAGCCATGACTTCCTCAAAGAATTGTTTAAATAGATTGCTCAAATCAATTTCAGAATCACTCATAAAAGTAGCAGGAGAACAATCAAATTTTGTGCTCTATGTGTCACTACTGGTGGAAAGTGAAATTTTAGATAGTCTATTCAAAATATCTCAGACCCAAAGTGTAATGACCTGAAATTAAAATAATTAGAAAATATAATGAATAAAATGGATTAAAGGAAAATAAGGAAAGAAGGAAGAATTTTTAAGAAAATAATAGGCCTCGTCGATGAATGTCCTGTATTCGTCGACAAGTGTCCTTCTAAGC